>NC_050581.1:90233343-90946918 GCF_011100635.1 Trichosurus vulpecula | reverse complement strand
TTAAATTGAAATGGGTGGGAAGCAGAGAAGGACCAACAGAATTCTCTGATAGAAATTGATTCTTGTTATTGTCTTCCAGACCATAGGCTAGTGATTTCCTTCACACTGTTGTCTGCTGGTGGTAAAAAGTCCTGAAGTTTCCTTTGTGAACCATTTCTTACCCAAAGTTGATGCTGTGGATTAGCATGAAGTATGGCATTCTCTGACAGTGGTGTATTTGGAAAAGTGATAATCCAGAAAATATCATTCTCAGATTTAAAAAAAAAACAGCTAAAATAAGACTTGATTCATTTAACTTTCTCACAGTCATCTGTTGTCATTATCCTAGTCCCTCTAGGTAGTGATTATTTGATTTTATTTGATCTTTGTCTTACCCCCCAATGTAGCTAAATAAATCAACTGTCATTTATTAAGTGCCTATTGCAACATAGAAACAAAAATCTTTTGGTCATCCTTTATTGTTTCCTATCTAATTCAGTGGGCAATATTTTAAAACCTGAAGAGGGTCTCTAGATGGGCATTCAGACATGATAGGGACTAGGTAATATTCTGGTCATAAGAAACCAGGCAAAAACTTAATTATGAGAACTAGAATACAAAGTCATTATAATGACAGCCACAATACTGAGTCATATGAGCTATAAATATTACTAGTATTTCACATTTCTATAATAATTTAAGGTTTATCTTTATCCTCACAAAGTAGTTAGTGGAAATATTTGTGATTCTCCATTTATAGATCAGGAAACTGAGGATCAGAAAAGCAAGTAGCACAGCCTATTAACATCAGAGACAAAATTTCTATTGAAATCTTTCTTTCTACTATGCCATACAGCCTTCCCTAGATCCACAGGTCATTATATATCTTCTGTCTAGAGACTACAGTAGGACTAAGTGATTCCAGTTGTTAAATAGAAAGATTTAGAGACAGAGAACAAGGACTCAATATAACTTTTTTTCCCTTCCTCCTCCAATAAGATCCTAAGGAACTTCTAAAGGTGGTTAGAAGCTACTAGCTTAAATGACCATAGAAAAGTTTTTTCAATAAGGAATGATCTTAAGCGAAGCTCTTTTTAGTCCAACCTAACTTTCTAGAAAGGTTAGAGGGGGGTGTCAAGCGTAATAGTCCTTTTGTCAGATACATATCTTAGGATTTTGTGATGATTAATTATATGATGTTAATAAAGCATTTTGAAAATCTTTACATCTTCTGATTAATTATCTTGTCTCATGTAAAGTAAGTGATAAAATGCTACCCCTGATAGTCCAGTGAGAACATTCCCGAATCAATCAATTAAAGAAAATAAAATAAGTGCAAGAGGTCCTCATAAGTCACTGGATAAACCGGAATGATATTGCACAGACACACACAAAAAGTTTTGATTGGCTGGTCCTAACCTGGAGTCTTGTATAAAGTAAAGAGCTAGTGTAGCACCTAAGGGATTAGTTCCTGGTAGGAGAAAGGAGAGAGAGTTTCCCCTGAAGAGGACTCTTTGCAGGGGGCGGGGCAGCAGGGGCAGGATTGAAGAGTACCTTACCTTTGCCCTAGGTCTCTTCCTCCTCCTCGTGGGCTAAAGAGGACAAACCTCAGAGCTTTGAAAGATATGGAATATTTGCAGTTTTTAACTATGCTGTAGCAGTTTTCCCTAGGATAATAGTGGTTCATTGCACTTTGAATCACCAGCTCTTAGCACAACTCTGGGCACATGTTAAATATTTATTAAATGATTGCTTGACTGTCTACTGCCTCTGACTTTGTTTTCCTACACACACACACACACACACACATGCACGCACATGCACATACAGACAAAATTTACAAAGTGGTTAATTCACTTCAAAAAAACTAAATATGGTTAACAATTCCATAATTTAGATTTAATGGAAAAGACAGCCCAACTGAAGTTTAACCAGTATACTGTCTTTTCTCCCAATTTTATAACAGCTTGTTTTTAAAAAGGAATAAGCATTTGCATTCCAAGGCATTCCATTAATGCCTTTCTTCTGAAAACTTTTGAGAATTACAAGGTCAGGAAGGACTGTGATCACCTCTGCACTTGGGTTTTCAGAACAGCTGGTATAAAGCAGCCCACCTTCTGAAATAAGCTCTTTTGCAGCAAACTATCCCTTCTGGGGAAGATGCACATGACTAAATGTTTTTTGTGGTTTTTTTCCCCCTCTTTCCAGACTTTGCTTCAGAATTTCCTTTAACACAGTCCTTTAACTCAATTCAATAAATATTTATCAAATGTGCAAATGTGTCTGGACATAGCTGAATATGAAAACAACTATACACAGAAATGACCTTGGAGCTAAGAAATTCTTGTTCAAGTCCTGTCACTGACATTGCCTGGATATATGACCCTGGAAATGTCACCTATCCTCTCAGCACTCAGAACCAGTGGTGGCAAACTAAAATAGAAATGGGGGCCATTAAACTGAACATTAGGATACCTGCGGGGTGTATACTGATTTTGAAAATCACAAATTAAATTAACTATGTAGTGTTTTAATATATATATATATATATATATATATATATATATATATATATATATATAATATTTATACATTCTAATTAAATTTTAAAAATTTTGTTTTATTTTTAATTTATGAAATAAAATAAAAAAGATAGTTGACATGAATCTGCAAATATATTATATATTACTTGTTATTCCATGTAAATATATAATAAAGCTATCATGTGACTTCCTGTTTTCCCCTATTTTTATCCCTCCCTGACCTAGAGATGGCTGCCATCAGACATAAATATGTGTGTATGCATACACACACATTTATATATGTAAAATCATTCTATACATACTTCTATTTATCAGTTCTTTCTCTAGATGTAGTATCTTCCTTCAAAAGTCCTTTGTAGTTGTGTGTGTGTGTATGTGTGTGTGTGTGTGTGGGTAATGCAAAGTTGTTTTCAAAACAATATTGTTGTTACTGTATACAACATTGTCTTGATTCTGCTCATTTTGCTCTATTATTTCTTGCAAGTCTATCCATGTTTTTCTTTTTCTTAATTATTAATTACTTTTTATCTTTAGTTTACACCATTCAGTTTCTCAAGGTTTTGAGTTTCAAATTTTCTCCCCCTCTTTCTCCTCCCTCCTCCCCACCCAAGACAGCATTCAATCTGACATAGGCTCTACATATACCTTCACAATAAATGTGTTTTCACAATAGTCAAGTTGCAAAGAAGAACTATAACCAATGGAATGAACCACAAGAAAGAAAAAACAAAACAGAAACAAAACCAAAAACAAACAAAAAAGACCAAAAAGTTTGCTTCAATCTGCATTCAGACTCTGCAGTTCTTTTTCTGGATGTGAATCGCTTTTTCCATCATGAGTCTTTTGGAGTTGTCTTAGAACCCTGCATTTCTGAGAATAGCCAAGTCTATCAAAGTTATTCATCAGAAATACCGTGTCTGTAATCGTGTATAATGTTCTCCTGGTTGTGCTCCCCACACTCAGCATCAGATCATATAAATCTTTCCAGGTTATTGGGAAGTCTGTCTGTTCCTCCTTTCTTATAGCACAATAGTACCTGTTTTTCTAAAATCAATGAGCTTATCATTTCTTAATGCACAGCAGTATTCTATCACAATCATATACCACAACTTGTTTAACCATTCCTCAATGGATGGGCATCCCTGCAACCTCTACTTCTTTGCTACCACAAAGAGAGCTGCTACAAATATTTCAGAACATATGGGTTGTTTTTCTTTTTGTCCTAATCATCTTGGGTTGCACCTCTGCTCTAGGAACTCTCTAATACTTTAATTTACAGAGAAAGTGCCACCATGCATCGGTAGGGGTTTTCCTCACTTAGGAGTTCTCTACATCAGAAATTACATATTCAGGCCATATCCCTGACCCATGGGTAAACACTGGATATACAAAGAGGAAAAAAAATAAAAAGCAAAATAAAACAAAAACTACCTCTGTTTTCAAGGCATTTATTGTCTTTCAAGGGGGCATATTATACTACAAGGAAGAACGTGACAAGGTGAAAGGGGAGGAACAGACAAAATACTAAGAAAAATTTAAGAAAGAAGTGACCCCTTTTAGCTGGGAAAATCATGCAAAGCTTCAAGGAAGATGTAGTGCTTAATTCTGCCCTGAAAGCAAGAAGAATTTCAGTAGGCAGAGTTAGAAGAGAGTGGTGTCTTAGACATCAGAGACACAGCCAGTTCAAATGTGTGGAGGTCAGAACTTAGAGGGTATTTATTGGTGAATAACTTAATTGGAATGGAGATTGAATAAAATAAGCCAAAAAATGTATATCATTGACAAGTCAGGGAAAGGATTTTGTATTTTATTTAAAAGTCATTAAAAAGCCAAGGGAAGGTTTTGAGCAGGAGATTGACAGGCAAGGACTTCACATTAAGAAAATTTTGTCAGGTGTGTCAAGGAGGATTTGAGAAAAATAGCCTAGCTGCAGGATTTTGAGTATTTCAGCAAACAGATTATAAGTGCCTGACCTAAAATGGAGACATTGGGAACTAACATATATTACATAGAAGATCAAGACAAATGTGTATATCTATTCACTCACACACATATACAATTTAAAAAAAATTCATATGGGCCTGTGATTGTAGGGAACTTCTGGTAAGGAAAATCCCTCTACCACTGCTCTGCAAATTGATTAACTAAGGTAATATAGCATTAAGGCAATAATAACAATGTAGATGAAAATTGTCAAAATGCCTATGTGGTTCTATATTGCAAAGTATATAAGCCTCTACATATAGAAGGTAGAAGAAGTAAACCATTTATTCAGACACCAGAGAGCCATATCACATACACAATCTATCAGAATTGTAAAGCATTTGATACATAATATCACTACATGGAGCCTCGCCATCCCAAAACCTCTCTGACCCCCTGCTGGGGTCTTCCCAAAACCACACGCACAATACAGCCTGTTCAGCTCTATCACAACGGTCATTAGCAGCCATTAGCAGCCATAACTCTCTCTCTCTCTCTCATTAGCAGCCATTAGCAGCCATAACTCTCTCTCTCTCTTTCTCTCTCTCTCTCTCTCTTTCTCTCTCTCTCTCTCGCTCTCACTCTTCCTCTCTCTCTCGCTCGCTCTCTCAGCATTTCCTGTGACATAGACATAACTTCCTTTTCCTAACAGGAAGCTCCTCCCACCACATGTGACTTAGGCTTCCTGTGACATAAGCAGGTCATATGGCCTATTAATGGGTGGGAAAGATCTTCAAATCTAAATTGCTACTACAGGTAGTCAAGGTCATACATAGACAGGATGTGTAAGAGGTGGAACTTGCACACACATCATCCTGACTTCAGAGTCTGCCCTCTATCCACCATATCCCTCCTTCCTCTAGAAGAAAAATTCCCAAGGTGTATTCAGTACAAATAAGCAAACAATTGAAATTTACTTAACTTTTGAAACTCATTGATTTCTTGCTTGGAGTATTTATTTTAAAACCCTGATTATGACTATCTTAAATGATTTCTATTGTATCCACTGCCTTCCTTCATTCTTTTCCTTGGTTTTCTCTCATTTGTTCTTTTATCTGTAATTGCACAGAAACCACTCTAGTTGTATCTCTTATTGCCTTAACCTGAATTACTAAAAATCTCAGAATTCAAAGGAAATTTTAGAAGTCATCTTATAAGCTGGTAACCAAACAGGGATTCCAATAGCACACCTAATTCACAGGGCTCTTATAAAGGAAGCATTTTGTAAACTCCAAAGTTTATGCTAGTTGTTATTATATTATTCTCTTTTTTTATGAAGTCCAGAGAGAAATAGTATTGGGATTGACTGTTAAATGACTTTATTATTTTACATTTAGTCTTCTGAAGATTATTGAACAATTTGGAAAAACTCCTACTTTTCCATTTAAATAATACCTCAGGATATTTGCTTATCCTTTGCAGGCTTATTGAAAGCATGTTTCATACAATGGTAGTAGCAGACAGGACACCAGGATGATATGTACCTCCTTCTATTCCCATAATATTTTTATTTCTTCGGAAAAGTCTTTATATTTTATAGTCTTTTTATTCCATAAAAGTTGAGTTTGTAAGTATTTGGTATGGTGATATCTATTAAAAATATTCTTAAATTTTGTGAATCAGTGTTACTTTCAGGCAATTAAATGCTACCACTCATTCTGCAATTGTGGTTCACTTTACTGGCTGAGTTTTCCAGAATATTTTAAGGTTTATATTTATGGGATAGAGATGGGTCACTTCAGTCCATAAAAACAGCAAACTTCTGATTCATAATACAAAATACTGGGTTGTAACTACCTAAGTATTTGGTAAGTGTTAACTTGTTACAGCTTGCAGTGATATATTGCACAATTTCTATTATTTTATTGCACAATCTACTTTGACTCTTTAAGGGTGGTTCAGGTACTTTCTAGTGGCAATGAGGGGTCTTAAGTTTCCATTATAAACCCTTCTGTTTTCATAAACATATCTACATGACTCAATAAGTAGTTGAGTTTTTTAGTGCTTTTTTATGCATGTATCATTGACTCAGTTCATGTGGATGGTGCCCAAGAAGGGCCTTTTGATTCTGTTCTTGATCTGGGTCTCTTCATAGGTTCTATTCAGAGGTAAACCACCTTCACTGACACTCTACAAATACAATGGCATATGCATATTAATATCTTTAGTATTTAGTATTTCTCAGAGACACGAAGGCTACCTATGCCCCCTAAATTCTCTAGTATTTCCTGTTCTTCATATGCTCCAGCAATGCCCATCAATCCTCTTCCTCTTTTTTTCTCTTTTCTTCTCTTTTTTTCCTAAAAAAACCTTCCATCCTTCCTTTCTTCTTTTCTTCCTTCCTTTCTCCCTCCCTCCCTCCTTCACTCTGTCCTTTCTCTCTCTCTGAAATGTTAATGTTACTTTAGTTGCTTTAATGTGATGAACTCTGTATTTGTTAATATTATATAAGTTTTTGTTAGACTACTTTCTGAATCTTTGTATAGTTTATTTTGTCAGCTTTTTACCAGCATCTAAAAATATACATTTAGATTGGTATTGTGGAGACTTCTGGAAAAAGATGGTTTTTTGAATGAAGGCAGGACACCCTTGTTTAACGTATCTCTCCAAAGCAAAAAGCTGATATTTGCATCAGACCAAAAAAATCAAGAAATTCAATGAGAAATCACAGTGAATGACTGCTTCAACCCCATATCTGTACAAAAAGCCAACCAGAAGCCTATTAGCAGTAGGAAATAGGGTCACAAGAAAAGACAGAATGAATAAAGGAAAACAAGCTGGCTCCCAGCACGACTTCTAGTTAGAACAGAAGCTTTGTAGCCTGTAAGTCTGTGTCTCGAGGCAACAAAAGTGAAAGTCTATTTTGAGAAAACCATAGGGTGGTTGACAACTCACAGCAGGGACTTTGGCAGCCATTAGGAGGATCAGAGACCAGTGTGGGAGCAACAGCTTTCCAGGGAGGAAAGCTTAGGTACCCAGGGGCTTAATGGTCTCTAGCACTTTGTCTTGTGATGGCATAGAGGGCCCGGAAGACTCGGAGCTCTGAACCTCAAAGATCAAAGGCATTTCAACTTGGAATATGAAGATCAGCACAAAAACTCAGGTGACCCAGAGTGAAACAATCAATGCTGACTACTCTACCCAAAAGCCAAGGAGAAAGGTGTAGAATCTGGTCCTGGCATAAAACCCTTGTGGAAGAACTAAAACTGGAGAGATGAGTAAATCAAAGACGCTGGTCAGCATTAAGTATATTGTAGCTACAAAGATGTCCTGAAATTCAGGCTAGGAGAAGATAGCTATCAATTGTAAAATCTCAAGGGAAAAAAATTGATTTTTCATGGAAAGAAATTATAGAAGAGATATAAATAAGTAAAAGCTTAAGAAAGAATAGTAAGGAGAATAAATATCTTCTAACAGCAAGTGGTAAACTGTATGCAAGTAATAGGATCCCTGAAAATTAGAACTGAGCAAACAGAAATTACTATTTCCATGTATACAGAAAGATATATTAAGTCAGTTAAGGTGGCCTCTGATACTTGCTGTATGACCCTGGAAAAGCCTCTTAACCTGTCTACTTAAATTGCCTTATCTCTAAAATGGGAGTTGGGGGTGGGATGATAATAGCACCTGCCTTCTAGTGTTGTTGTGAGGAGAAAAATGACATAAGATTTAAATGCTAGCTATTGTGTTTATAATTGTCATTGTTATATTGGAAACACACTTCATTCTGTTTGGGAGAGACGATGATGGATTTGAGGCTAGGCAGAACCAAAAGAGACTTAAACTATCTCCACGAAAAATACCATGTTTTGTATAACTTAAATTTATTTATTGAATTTATTTATTATTTAATGTATTAGCCCATTTTAAATAGAAAACAATTGTCCACCTGGAAATCAAATACTCTAGCTTTCTCAATATTCTTGTGTCAGTTTTGTGTATTTGCCAAATATAAATAAGCCATGTCAGTCAAAGGCTTTGTGATCACCACCAACAGCAGTATAATCATTATGATCCTTTTGTTAGCATTGCCTAACAATTACAGAATCAACAATAAATTGTTCTTTTCACCTCAAAGAGTGAAGTGATGTGTTCATAATTTTTAAAATTAGTTTTTAGGGCTATAATATTTGAATGTTTTGTATAAAGATATGAACATATAATTGACCTGTATTTGGGAGGGAAACTAATGTTTTTTTTTTTATCTTTTTATAATAGATATATGGTGCTTACATTTAAGAAAGGTATGATCTGACTCATGTCTGAGAAAAATCTGGCAAAAAGCCTTACTCATAATTAACATTCCAAAGTGAAGAATCTGAGCCAATAATTATGGAACATATCTATCCCAAACCTCTTTTCAGTTTAATGGAACAATTAGGGTTTGTCATCTCCATTGACACAACTATTCTGTCATGTATTACTCAAACACTTTGCCAACTTTCTGTTTCTCATTTGTTCCAATGTGTATTTTCCTTTTGCTTGCCTTCTTGTAACCATAGAGATGCCCAGAAATTTTCCCCACCCTCATTTTCAGAGTTTCTATAGAGCATCTGATTTTTTTTTAATTTTTGTTTAAGTCTCTATTCTAAAAGTTTTTTTAAGATGAACTTATTTATCTTGTTCTTTTTTGCTTTGCTGTTTTGACTTCTTCCATTGCCTTGATTGTCTGACTTTTGCTTTGAATTGCTGATTGAAGAAAGCTAAACATTTTGATATGCATTTCTTTTCCAGATTTCTTTTGGATACATTTCCCTTGCTTTGCCTTAATTTGGAAAATGTGATATATATGTGTCCTACTGCATATTCTGGCTATTGATGAAATCTTCTAATGCCTTTCCATAGTTCCTCAGTTGCCCTCAATTTAGTGGTGTTTGAGAGGAGTATTCTTTTATACCTCCACATTTCCTCCTCTGCTTCTTACCATGACATGGCCATTGTGTAAACTAATATACACAGGTCTTGGGGCAGCTAGGTTTCACAGTGGATAGAGTGCTGGGCCTAGAATTGGGAAGACTTATCTTCCTGAATTTAAATCTGGCCACAGACACTAACTAGCTATGTAACCTCAGGCAACTCACTTTACCCTGAATGGCTTTATGATATCAGAACACAAAGGAGCACCACTTATTCTTCTACTCTTTAGTAAAGCTGATTATCATGATAGCTTTCAATAGGGCCAAACTGAAATTCTATGTTACCCTATTTTTTAACACTTAGGAGAAGTTTGTCTTCATGGATTTTAGTGATAATTCAGTGAATGATTGATGTTTTCAGAGTACACTTCACGCCCATTTCAGGGTTCCTTCCAGATCTTCATAGTAATGCTAATTCTCATATGCCTTGTATAGTTCCACTGTTCATAATCCAGGTTGTAATTTTCTTATTTTACCAATCTCCTCCCCCAGTGATATGGATAATGGGTTAGACTTTAAGGGGTGTGATTATCATAATTATCATCATGGTCCCAATTAGTCTAGGTAAAGAATTATGTGACTGCTCACATGTATTGCAAGTCACACTATTCGAGGTTATACTTACGTAAAATATGGTACATGGTTCCAGTTCTACGAAAACGTATAATAAAAATTTGAACAATGTGACCAAATTGAGGGTTTATTACTAACACCAGTAAGGACCTACCTATATTATTATCATTATCACAATCATGACTATTATTATTATCACTGTTAATCACTTTAACTGACAAATCTTTTCCTATGCTATTTTTTCCTCATTAGAGTGACTTTCCTTTATCTTGAGCTGTTTAAAACCCTATCACTCCTTCTCCATGGGCAAGAACTTTGGCAACCAGTGGTCATCCCTCTTATAATAAGCCTTTTTACATTTATGTAGACTATTCTCTGTACAACAATCCTCTAGCCTATCCCTGGTATAGATTCTGCATTATTTTTCATTCTGTGGGCAAAACCTTTGACATGTTGTTGTCTACACCACAATGATATATATTGGATTAGGATGATGGAGAATAAATAAAAACAGCAGAATAATTATTAGTTTGAAAATGGGAAATGGAATTAATAAACATAAAGCAACAAAATGATGGTGAACAGACTATTAATTCAAAGGAATTATTACCATCAGGGACAAAAATAGTATTTTGAATCATCACCATTTACCCACTTTGTATATGAGGAACTTGGTCAAAGGTCAAAGTATTGTTTTAAAATATTATAGTAGGTTTTGGTTTTAATGATTTGATGGTCTTAATGAAAAAGAATATTGGTCAGGCCAAATTCATATGGGTGTATTTCTATATATTTCAAGAAAATAACACAATCCATTTCAACATTCTGTTTTCTAAGACATTTGAGGGATCGTCTGCACACATATATTCTCCTTTCCCTAGACTTGGCATTTTTACTGGCTCTCCCCAATGACTGCAGTTCTTTCCCTCCTATCTTCCATTTCGTAGACTTCTTGGTTTCCTTCAAGTCCCAGCTTCAAGTCCCACCTTCTACAAGAATCCTTTCCAGATTCTCTTTAATGTGAGAACCTTCCTTCTGTTGAATATCTCCAATTTGTCCTGTTTCCATATTGACTCTGAGAACTGTGAGCTTCTTGGGTGCAATGACTATTTTTCATAATGTTTGGCTTTATTTTAACTTTCTTTGTATCCTTAACACTTAACACAGTACCCAGTACATAGTAAGTTCTTAAAAAATGCTTTTTGAATGATTGAATAAAGTCCCTGTATGAATAGCTCAAATATTGAAATATTAAACTATAGCTTACAAAAATTAGAAGACTCATCTTCCTGAATACAAATCTGGCCTCTGACACTTGCTAGCTATGTAAGTCACTTGGGCAAGTCATTTAACCCTGTTTTCCTCAGTTTCCTCATCTGTAAAATGAGCTGGAGAAAAAGATGGCAAACCACTTCAGTATCTTTGCCAAGAAAACACCAAATGAGGTCATAAAGAGTCAGACACAACTGAAAAAGCCTGAATAACAAATAACAACAGATCAGAATGTGTTACCCTTTTGTTGATATTTTATGGATATTTGTATTGCACAGTGTGGGTGTTCACACCTCTGGTGAAGACTGCGACATATTCATGTTCTCTCTTCCTATACAACTCTTGTGTATGTTTTTTTTTTGTAATTTCTCCATAGAGAACTAACCAAACAGACTGGAAGCTTTCCTCTGGTTCCTTTAAGATTTATTGAGTATTTGTACAGCACAAGGGCTGTCTGTTAGTTTTCTTTACATGACTTGCTAATTTCCTTTTCTAGGTTCACATGATCTTGATATTATATGCCCTTTTATTTACACATCAGGGAAATAACTTATAGAAAAAAACAGTGTTTTTCAAATTTTTTTTTCTGATAAGAATAAATATGTTCTGACTCCAGGTGAGTTGTTTTTCCCTTTTTAGGGGGCAAGTCCAGCCTGACTATAGCTTCTTCATAAGTCATGCATCTTATAGGTCTAGACGGAATGGAGGGTTCTTTGCACCTAAAATGAGGAATAAGATAAAATAATTCTATTCTCTTCTGTAGACTAGTCAGTTATAGTATCAGATAGTATGTGCAGATCAGACCATATCACCCCCTTACTCAACAAACTCCAGTGACTACCCTATCACCTTGGGATCAAATACAAAATCCTCTGTTTGATATTCAAAGCCCTTCATAACTTGTCCCTCTTCTGACCAATTGCTGTGTGATTCAGTGATACTGGCCACCTGACTGTTGTATGAACAGGACACATCATCTCTCATCTCTGGCCATTTCCTCTGGCTGTCTCCTAAGGCTGGAAGGCTATGCCTCCCCAGCTTTGCCCCCTGACTTCCTTTGAAGTTCCAACTAAATCTCATCATGTACAAGAAGCCTTTCTCAACCCCTCTTAATTATAGTGCTTTCCCTCTTTTAATTATTTCCTCTTGATCCCATATGTAGTTTGTATATATTTGTTTGAATGTTGTCTCCCCCATCAGACTGTAAACCCCTTGAGGTCAGTGACTTTCTTTTGCTTCTCTTAGTCTCCCAGGCACTTAACTCAGTGCCTGGCACATAGTAGGTGCTTAATTAATACTTATTTATTAATTTTGTAATAGTTAAAATCTATGGAACTCTTACAGTTAGATAAAGAGTACTTCTTTCTGAGAGAATCGTTATATGAAGAAAAACAGAACACCTTATAAGGAAGTGAGAGTTTTACTTGATGATACTCTCAAAGAAGGAGAAATGTCTTCAATAAGTATAACTATCAATGAAACATACATTTGATCTTGCACCACAAAGGGGGAAATACATATATATATATATATATGTGTATGTGTATGTGTGTGTGTGTGTATGTATATATGTGTGTGTTGTATATATACATATATGTATGCACATATAGATACATACACAACACAAAATTTATATGTAAACATGTACATATATGTATATATGTGGTTGTATACATGCATATTTGTGTGTATATAGACACACATATTATATGTATGTGTTTCTGTACATAGACATAAACTTGGAGCCATAGGACTGGATTACCTACCATATAAGTAAACTATATAACTTTGGAGAAGTCACTTAATTTCTCTGAGCCTCAGTTTTCTAATCAATAAAATGAAATAATTCAGCTAAATGGTTCCTACGATCCATTGCAACTATAGTTCTATAGAAAATTAGTTAATTGTGAGGTGAGAAATAATTCATATTCATGAAAATATTACGACTAGTACTCATAAATTTTATAAACCAATGAAGAAATGGTATTACAAGAACTTTAGATTTCTAGTTAAAAGATCCATGGTCAAAACCTATTTCAGCTAATATCTTTATAATCTTGGGCAAGTATCTTTATCTCTATGAGTTAAAGCTTCTTATCTATCAAATTATGAGGTGGATTAATTGAACTCTAAGATGTTTCCAATAACCTGTGATGGTTATGAAACTTATCACTACATCTATGAAGTCAGTGGATAAGGTCTTAATTTTTCCATACATTTCAGCCTAGTACATAATGGTGATATGATTTCTTTCTCTCTCGATACAGGTAGCTACTTAAAATACTGTAAAAACAATTGCTTCAGCAAAGCTTTGATATTATTACCAGGTTTTTTTTTAAATCCTTACAGGGAGATAACTTGTCTTTTAAAATTGTGAAATATGTTTTTATTTGTGTCTTAACCATTGGAAAGGTCATAGGCAAAACATTGACAGTTGGATACACCAAAAACAAAGCATTACAATATGTCCCTGAGTGCAGCTTGAAGAATTTAACATCCCATGTGACAATCACTCAGAACAGCAGCGAGAAATGTCACTTTTCAGTTTGTCCTTAAATAATGGAAACTGCAAATGAAAAGTTGAATGAAAAAAGACATACTATGCATGTTATATTTATATCTTGTTTTGAAATTTGAGTCACTATCTTTGCTTCAATCTAAAAGCTATATCTCTTGAGATACTCAGACCACAATAACTTCTTGTTCTTAAGATGGAGAAGAATCCACTGAATTATACCATTAGTTTATTTGATAACACAAAACAGTGGTGTGGTACACTTTACCAGATGATGCTTAATGAGTTTGCAACAAAAGCTACTATAGATACATCTAATAGTACTTCATAAGAAAGTTAAAAGACACAAGGTGCCAATTTTAAAGCAAGGACTTGAAGACCTAGAATTTCTTAGCTCTTAAAGTGCCCCTGGAAACCTTCCACTATATCACCTTAAAAATGCTACTTAGCTTTTTATAGCAATAGTATCTTTTATTTAAGTCCTTTATGTACCTGAAGCCTCACAGACTGTTAATAGCAATATTATAGCATATCAGCTATAGTGTTTACTTTCTGTGAAGTTGAATGATAGCCCCAGTTAAGTGTTGAAGCCTAAGTGAAAAAACTACTCTGCTTTACTTTTCCTTTGTAGAACTAAATATAGTGTTTGTTTGAGCAGGGGATGGTGAAGGAACTAAGCACTAGTTCCCTCTTCCTCCTGTGTACCCATGAAAGCCCAATCCCTCTCACTCCTTTAGAACACCCCAAATTTTCTTTCCATTGTAGGAGATTAGATTCTATTGTTAACAGACTATATTCACTATTAGTCTTGTGACTCCCTAGACATCAACTTGTTAATATCTTTTAAAATGTTCTATGCAAATGTTGTTTCATCCCAATAAAATATAGCCTCTTTGAAAGAAGGGATTTTTTTTCCTTCTAGCACATTGCCTTTCACGTAGTAGATATTTAATAAATGCTTATTGAATTTTATTTAATTTAACAAATTATGTGACTTGTTCCCCATAATTATCTAGCTCAGGGCTGTCTAAAATGTGGTCTGCATGGGGCCTGCAGTGCAATTTATGCGGCCTGCCTACAAGCCTAGAAATTTACAAAAATGCTTTAGTAAATGAAGCTGAGCTACCGCAGAGCTCTCCCTGAAATGGCAAATCAAAATATATTGTCTATTGCTTCAATAAAAACCTAATGTTGGGCAGCCCTGATTATTCACTCCTCACTCCCATTGAGGTACCTTGACTATACTTTGTCTGTTCAGGAACAACTTGAAGTGAATATAGGAGATCTCTCCTCCCTAGAGAGGAGCATAGGGACTAGTTGCAACTAGGCTGTGTTTTGATGCCTCAAAATTAAGAGAACAAGAAAAAAAAATAAAATATCAGTTTAACTCATTGGATTATATGGGAGAGAGCTGAAGGTGTCTCTTTGTGATGGCAAGCAGGGTGGAACTTTTTGCGTTTGTTTTTTTTTTGGGGGAGTGCTTCTCAGCACTAAGGCAATCGAGTATTTTTGATGAGTCTTGCCTCTCTGTCTCCTCCAGCAAGAGCTGGTGCTAATGGCAAGCAAAGTAGGACTTTTTGTTTTCTTTGGTTTTGGAGTACTTCTCAGCATTAAGGCAATCAAGTGCCTTTGATTAGGTCTTTTGTTTGATTCAAGAGTCTTTGTTTTAATTAAGAATCTTTGATGGCATGCTTAAGATACAAGAAAGCCCCAGGCCCCAGCCCCCACATCCTTTTGCTCAGTAGGTGCTAAGCTCCAGGGCCCTGAGTATATATGCTCTGAGGTTGGTGTTTTGTTTTGGGGGCTCACTCACTGGAAGAGTGTTGTGTGATTTGGTCAGACAAGAATCTGGGTAGCTGTTGGAGTCCCCTGGCTTTGAAAAACCCAGATGTTGGTGCTTCTCTCTCTGATAGCTATGTATGTAATGTTTTGGTCAGACAGCTCAAAGCTGACAAAGTTGATTTGTGTTTATTTGCTCTGTTTATATGGTTTCTGCTTGTAATTTCTGTTTGTATTTGCTCTGAAGTTCAGGGTGCTGACTTTTTCCCCTGAACTAAGTGAATGATATATGTGTGTTTGATTAAAGTGAGATTGTTAACCCCTTAGAGTTGCTTTCCTTAGAAAAGCAGATCAAAGAATCTGTGGTAGCAGCTCTCCTGCGTGCCGGGGTTGTTGGCCTTACATAGCCACAGTAGTGGCAAATAGCATTGTGGTTACACTCTTCTAACCTCTACGAGCTATTTGATTTTCTTACTCCTTTTTCAGGCTCAAAAGGAAGAATTGAGCCAACTTTCTACAGAGCACTTCAAACACTCTAATGAAAGACTTGCTAGAAATGCATGACATTGCTGTTTAATTCAATGTGAGGAAGTTAAAGAACAGAATCAATTTATTTTTTAAAGGTTTTTGAAAATCTGATACTTAAAGGTGAGACTACATAAATTTGCTTTTTGTTTGAGTTTATTACTCTTCGTAGAGAATTGTTCATTAGGTGAATGGTTCCTGAGACCCCCAGGTGACTGGCCTTTGGAAGTGGTTAAAGACATAGACATTGAAGAAATAGTGTGGGAAAAATCAGTTCATTTCAATACCAAATTGAATGTTTTGTCATGTTTTAAATTGGCTTGTGTCATGGACATGACTTAAAACCATTTCTAATGTTTCTTTGATCTTTATTCTTTGCTCTCTGCTTAGAACCTGGATTTAAAATAATAAAGATTTATAGAGAGTTTATTAGAAGAAGAAATTTTGGAGATTGCCTAGGCCAAAACCTTCATTTCAGATGTGAGGGAAACTGAGTCGCAGAGGACAGAAGTGATTTGTTCATTATTACACAGCTAGTAAGTGTTGAAAATATTTAGGCAACCTAAAATATTGCCACATATCTGGCAAAAGATTTCTTAGATTGGTAATACTTGAACTTGAAAAAATAACATGTGTGATTCTCTGTAATTTTAGGAAATTACTACAATAGCCTATGACACTTTTAATGTGGAAGTTGCTAAAGGGATAATAATTATGTCTTAATTCTTTAAACCTTATCATTATCCATTCACTTTATAGAGCACATTGATAAAATCATACTATCCCCCCGTGTACACTAAAATTGTTAAACAGCATAATTTATGCAAATTGCTTATAGAGTTAATATATGTTAAATGTATTTAATTACACTGCAGAACTTAGTTCAGCAGCATACCCAATTATTTTTAATTATAAAAACAGATATTTTGGAGATTTATGCGAGACTGGTTACATTGCTAGTTAATGCTCCTTTTTTCTCTGCTTCCAAATATAAATTAAGTTTAATAAAACAGATTATTTGTGCCAATATTTTCCACTCGTTGAAATTGCCATGTATTTCACATTTATTGTCCTGTAAAATTTAAAGGTGACTGAACATTTTTAGAAGCTTGATTAAAATGCAAAAAGGTCAAAGTACTCAACTTTTATCTTTGACTTTTTTCCTACATCTTCCATCATTTTAATTATTTTGTTCTGGTTATGATGGACAACTGAATAAAGAAAGTACAGGATTTCATGCATCATATAATGGAAAGTATAAAAGATCTGAAGTCATAGTATCTAGATTCTGCTACTAAATACCTGTGTCACTTTGGGAAAATCACTTTAGCCCTCTGGGATATCTGCAAAATGAGGGGGATCAAACTAAGTGACTTCTAATATCAATTTGTGCCATATCTGATGCTAGTTGTATAACATTGGAAAGCCCCCTTAATCTCATTTAGACTTGAGCAACTCACTAATATTACAAGTTGA
The DNA here is from genome assembly GCF_011100635.1 of Trichosurus vulpecula. Taxonomy (NCBI): domain Eukaryota; kingdom Metazoa; phylum Chordata; class Mammalia; order Diprotodontia; family Phalangeridae; genus Trichosurus; species Trichosurus vulpecula. Next base: position 90,929,357 of record NC_050581.1, on the reverse strand, counting down.
AGGCAGAGTTGGATTGTACTTCACTGGAGACAATTGCTGAATAGTTTAAATCAAAGGTTCTTGCTGTTGATTTGTTCATTGAATCACATGATTTCAGAGTTAGAAAGCACCTCAAAGACCAATACACACCTTAAGAAATATGCTCACTACAACATAACTGCCTTGATCATCCGGTCTTGTAAGTAGGCCTCCAATCAAGCCCTATTCCCGCCTACCCTCAGTCCAGTACTCTGGGTATCTGTTTTCTTTTTCTCTTACTATCATTTTGACCTGATTCCTTATCTGCTTATATGGTGATATCTACTGTAGCTAAGGAGTTTAACATGTTTAGCATACTGCCATCTACTTTATGCAACAGCTATTGCAAATAAAGAAAAGGCACTGGATCATATAAAGAAGAAAATTATGGTTAAGTTGAGTAAAAGAAAAAAAATAGCTCAGCAAATGAAACATTAGATAGAAAGTCTTGTACAGACAAATATATTTGATCTTATGCTGGTGACTTGGAAATAATATGTCATCTTAAGGAACTTTTGGTAGCTATAGATGATGTTAAATATACTGATCAATATATTCAGTATTCAATGAAATATTCCACAATCAAAAATGTTAAAACTATGTTTTCCTAGAATGAATAGATGATGATATATGATGCTAATATAATACATTTCAACATGTTATCTAGGCATTGCAGCTCTTCATTTTAGTAGGTTTCATAAACAGAAAGGGTGTTAGATTTCAGTGACTTTAAATTCTTAATAGGTTTTTTCCCACTTGGAAGTTATATTATTCACATTTTATTAAGTCACTGATGAAATTGTTATATGCTCTAAGAAGGGGTTATGAGAAATAAGGAAATAAAGTATCACATTATTTATTTGCTCAGCCTTTCTTAGCAAATAGTCTGAATTCATTTATCCTCCTCTCCATTATTAAAGCCAGTTACTTTTTTCTGTTTGAAGTTTTTCTAGATAAAAGGGTGACCTGTTTACCAAAGAAAAAACTGTTTTAAATCTTCGAGAATATTTCACCTTTTTTTTTTCATTTCTTGCTCTCACATACATTCCTCTCACACATTCCATTTTAAATTCAAATCTGTGTTCTAAACATTTCAAAAAATACACACCTAGTTCACTTACTTTCTCTGTGGAAAGAAACAGTCAGGCTTTGAAATGATGTAATAGCAGAAAAGTTTTGTGGATTCATACACAAATTCTCTAAACTCAGTATAAACATCATGGTATTATAGCCTTCTAACCTTTGAACTCTGAGACAAAAGAATTATAGAATCTTAACACCGGAATAGATGTTGGGGAATCATATACTTCAACTTTGTCACTTTGCAAAAGAAGGAAACTTAGAACAGCTTTCATAATATTATGATGGAATAGGAACAAGACTTTTAATGTTGAATATTTTGTTATTGTTTATTTCAACTTAGAGCACCTAGAAATAATTTATGTACACTAGGAGTAATATTTTCCTGTCTCTAATAATTCTCCCACAGGTCAGAGATCAGTCTATAACATAAATTTGAGTAGAGTAGTCCTTTGAATCCTTCCCTTACCATATCACCTTTTTGCCAATTCCCCCAACATACTCAGAAACATATAAATTATGTGCATATTCAATAGCCCTTGGGCAATTAGGAGTACATTTTTATTTCTTTTTAAATAAAATTTTATTGAAATTTTTGTTTTTCCCCCATTTGAATTTCCTACTATATTTCTTCCCCAAGCCCTCCCAAGGGTCATCTTTTATAGTAAAAGAAAACATTTTTTTCAAAATCAAACAACTTAATAAAAAAAGACATATATACAGTATCCCATATCCATGGTCCCCAACTTCTACAAAAGTTTGAATGGAGATATCTTTTTATATCCTTTCTTTGGAGGTAAACTGGTCCTATATAATTTCAGTGTTCAATTTTGGTTGTTCTATTGTTTCTGTTCTTAATATTTAAATTGTGTAGATTTTTCCTGGTTATGCTTACTTCACTTTACTTCTACTTTTATTTACTACACACACTTCACTTACTTAATTTCACTTACTTCACTTATACTCACTTCACACATCTGTATATCTTGCATATGAGATCCTTAGCAGATATGTTTGATATATATATTTTATATATGACATATATATGTATTATATATATATATGTATATATATATGTATATCTATATACATATATATATATATATATATATATATATATATATATATTTGACTACTCCCCATATTGTTTAAGATGCAGTAATTTTGTTTGAGCAAAAACTTTCCAATTTCACTTAATCACCATTAACTACTTTATGTTTTGTAATTATTTCTAAAACCTCCTTTGGTTAAATATTCACCTTCTAGTCCTCCTAGTGAGAGTTTTCCCTACATAAATAGTCTTGTAGACAAATTTAAACCTCAATGCTTACACCTCCCTTTTATGTACAATTTATTTCAACCATTTTATCAGTTTCTCTTTTTCCTTCCTTGTCTTCCTCTTAATCAGGCACCCAATATTCTACATACTCCCCTTCTCACAGAAGAAATTGGATATGATAAAAATTGATCATACTAAGGTTACACCTTTCAGAAGTGTTTTCATTTCATTTTTTGGTTACTTCTATTTGAATTTATTCTTTTATTTAACTGGTGAGCATTTATTTTCTCTCCTAAGTTATTCCATTAAAGAAACAAAAATAAAACCCTAATAACAAATATATCTCCCCACAAGCAAAATCCTCATATTGACTGTGTCCAAAAATGTATGCTTCATTCCACATCTTTAAACTATCACCTCTCTGTTAGGATGTGCATAATATGGACCATTGGTCTTCTGGAACAGAAGCTTATCGTTGAATTGATCACAGTTGCTAAGCAAAGTTACTTCTTTTATCAATGTTCTTCTTTTTATTGTCGTTTAAATTGTGTTACTTTTCATTCTATATCATTCATATACATTTTCCATGGTTTCTCTGAACCATTGCTTTTTCATTCCTTATTATACTATAAGATTCCATAAATTCATGTATAATAATTTGCTTAACCATTCCCCAATTGATGAACATCAATCTTCTTTCTAGCTATTTATTTTTCAGTTCTTTGCAATTACAAAAAAGCTGCTATAAATATTTTTATACATATGGGTCCTTTTCTTCCTTAGCTGATAATCTCTTTGGTGTATCAACCTAGCAGTAGAAGGAAAAAGGGAAATAAGCATTTAATTATTAAGCTTCTACTATATCAAAGGAACTGGCATAAAGACTTTACAATACTATCCCATTTGTTTCTCACAATAATATCTGAAGATAGGTTCTATTATTATCCTTATTTTATAATTGAGAAAACTGAGGCAGATAGAGGTCAAATTAACTGCCCAGGGTCACACTGCTTGCAAGAATCTGAGGTTAATTATGAGCTCAGATCTTTCTGACTCCTGCACTCGATTCACTCCCATGGCTCTATGCACTGTGCCACCTAGCTGCCTCAAATTTCATAATTAAGTCATGTTTCCATTTGGAACTAATTTTGCTACATGGTATGAGGCATTCATCTAAAACTATTTTCTTTTAATATTCTGCTTTCCAATTTTCTTGTGTGATTCTGTGGAATAGTGCACTCCTACCTCAGTAGCAGAGGTCTTTGTGTATATCATACTCTGAGCTATGGTGTTCCTTTGTTCTCCACATTATGTGTTTTAATCTATTCCACTCATTAATCTCTATTTTTTCTCCAGTATCAAATTGTTTTGATGATTACTGTTTCGTAGTATACTTTGAAATCCAGTCCTGCTAGACTCCCCTCAGTGGTGGTATTCAAATGCATTAACAACTAGTTCTTCGTGGAACTGAGCCACTGACATGGTGGGTGCAGGCCCCACCCCTGCTAACAAGTGGTTCCCGGAAATAAACCTAAAATTAGGTACTAGTTGCACTGAACCTGTGCAAACTGGCTGAATCCCACCACTGACTCCCCTCTTTTTCACTTTTCCGCTCTATGTTTCCTTGAGATTCTTGATCTTTTGCCATCCTAGATGAATTGCATTATTATTTTTTCTGACTCTATAAAGTAATTCTTTGTCACTTTAATTGGTAAGACACTATGAACATATGTATTTAGGGAGGTAGGTATCTCAGTAAATAGAGCTCTGGATATAGAATAAGAACGCCATGATTTCAAATCTGGCCTCAGAGAGTTACTAACTACATGACCATGGGCAAATAATTTAACCTCTGTCAGTATCAGTTTTGCCATCTACAAATGCATGTATTAGTAGAATCTACATGTCAAAATTGTTGTGAGGAACAAATGGGATTACAGTATTGGTCCACTTTTTTTTTTTTTGGAGGGGGGAAGGCAGGGCAATTGGGAGATGACAGTATTTGTCAAATGCTTTGCAAATGTTAATTGGCTAAAAACTTGTACAAATCTATATTATTAATACTATTTGTAAAGCACTTTGCCAAACTTACAATGTTATGCATAATAAAAATAATAATTGTTATTACTGTTGTTGTTGTATCGTCATTGTTTCTGTATTAGTTTGGCCTACCCATAAAGGTGGGGGTTTGAATTTATTACATCTGTATTTTTCTAAAGAGTTTTTTATAGTTATATTTATATAGTTCTTGTGCTTGTCTTGGTAGGTAGACCCCCTGCTATTTTATATATTCTGTACTCAGTTCAAATGAAATTTCTCTTGATAACTCTTCCTGGATTCTTTCGGTAAAACACAGAGTCTGGTGTTTTATGTGAAATCATTTTATCTTCTGCATCTTGGCTAAAGGTATTAATTATTTGAATTGTTTATTTAACTTTTTAAAGATTCTCTAAGTGAACCATCATTTCATCTGTACCAAGGAATATTTTTTTTTCCTCTTTTCTATGTTTATCCTTCAACTTCTGTTTCTTGACTAATTATTATAATTAACATTTCCAGCATTAAAGTAAAGTGAAGATCATGGAAATCATTGCATTATTCCTGTAATATTGGAAAGGAAATAATTTTCATTTGAAAAGAGTACTTTGGAGAAAGGGTTATAAATTGCTGTGACAAAGAAAAAAGATACATACTCAAATTACACCCATAAATTCAAAGTATTTGAACAATTTTCAAAAGATGAATGATAAACTGCCAGTGCCCATGTGAAAACACAGTCTAAATCACTCGAAAGAAGAATTAAAATTTAAACAACTCTGAGGTTTTGATAAGGTTGAATGATTTGCCTTAGTGCACTTAAGTAGCACATGGTGGAACTGAGGAATTTAAGTATAGGTTCTCTGACTCTAGATCAATTCTTTTTACTATTATACAGACAAAGTTGTTATTTCAGTGCCTGAATCAAACAGCAGAATAGCCTCAAGTGTTACTGTAAATGGAGGGATTAACAGTCACTCTTATTGTTTCAGTGTTTAAATTAATGCACCACCTCAAAAACATAGGCAGTTTTACATGCCCACAATTTGTGTGTCTTCAGTCTTTACTCTGACTACCACCTACATATTTCACCTTCCATCTTGTCACAACAACCAAAAATAAAAAAGAATGAGGAAACTAGATATCTTCATAATTCTCTCAAAGTATCAGAGTACACTAGAAAAATGTTCTTGTGAAGAATGCCACTGTAAATTCAATTAGTTAAACAAATACTTATTTGTTAGAGCAGTATATCTGCCTTTAGAGGAGATGGGAGATTGAGACCGATCTTGTGAATTCATTGATATGGAAACACTAACAATGAAAGTTCGCACTTTTTCTTCAACGCAAAGTCTTAGAGGTTACCTCCAACAATGAGAAAATAAGTAATTTATGCAAGATTAAACAGCTCCAAAATGTCATCTAGTCCTGGGGATATTTTTTCCTCAGGGTGCTCATTGATTCCTTGTTCAATTTCTTTTTTTCCAAAATAAAGTTACTCAAAGATTCTATGTCCTCTTCTTGGCAATTTATATTTTTGTAATTATCCATCCATTTAATTTAGATGGTCAGTTTTATTGGCATATAATTGAGTAAAATAACTTTTAATTATTGCTATAATTGATTCTTCATTTGATGGTACATACACCCTTTTCATTTTTGATACAGTAATTAGGTTTTCTTCTTTATTTTTTCAATAAAGTTTACCAATGGTTTATCTATTTCCTCATAAAAAGGAGCTTTTCATTTTATTTAACAGTTTAATTTTTTTTTCTTACTTTCAATTTTACTTTTCTCTTTTGTTTTCAGTATTTTCCATTTTGGTGTTTAATGAGGGATTTTTAATTTGTCCTTTTTCTATTTTTTTGGTTGAGTTCCCAATTCATCAATTTATTCTTTCTCTCTTTTACTGATTATAATTTTCCCTTTGAGTCTTGTTTTCTCCGCACCCCACACATTTTGGTATGTTGGCCCATTCCTGTCATTATCTTCAATGAAATCATTGGTTGTTTCTATGATTCTTTTTTGACTCCCTCATTTTTCAGGATTAGATCATTTGCTTTTCAGTTAATGTTTAATCTATGCTTCCATGGCCCAGAAAAGTGATATTGAGGCAAAAGAATATAAAGTATAAAGATGCCACATATACATTTTAGAGTAAGAAGGAAGAATCATACCATTCCACAGATATGTGTGAAACCTCTAAGTCTTTTCCCTCTTCCTTGTCCTTCTCCCCTGTATAATAATTTGACAAACCTTCTTTAGTTTCCCTTTACATATTTCCTAGCTATCACCTTCTTACCTTCTCTCAACCCACACAGCCAACACTGTACTTAAGACTGTCCTTACTTTTCACCTGAAATATCACAACAGCTGCTAAATTAGTTTCTCTGCCTCTAGCCTCCCCACCCACATAATCCACTGCATTCTCCACTCCATAAGGTTACCAAATTGATATCCCTAAACCATAATCCTTACCATTTCCTCACTCATAAATCTTCAGTGACTCTTAGATTAAAAACAAAAACAAAACAAAAGTAGTTAAATTAGCATTAATGTTCTTTGTAATCTGGTTCCCGCCAACATTTGCAGTCTCATTTCATATTGCTTCATGTACTCTCTGTTCTAGTCAAACTTATCTATTAACCATTTCTCATACATGAAATTCAATAACCCACCTCTGAGATTTTGTCAGCTTCTCTTCCATGTCTAGAGTATGCATTCTTTTCATTTCTACCTCTTTGAATCCCTAGTTTCTGTCAAAGTAAAATTCCATTGCCACCTTTCACTGAAGGTCTTTCCCAATTATAGTTAGAGATCTCCTTGGATTATCGTAAATTAATTTATAATTCTAGGTGTTCATGTTGTATTACATTTGTAAAATTTACTCTCTTCTCTGCCTCTTGGCTTCCGTGACTTTGTTTTTTTTTTTTTTAATTTCTTTATTTATTTTTAGTTTACCACACACCGTTCTACATGGTTTTGAGTTCCAGTTTTTCTCCCCTCCCTCCCCCCTCCCTCCCCAAGATGGCATGGAATCTCATATAACTGTCATGTATAACTTCGCATTGAATTAATTTATGCACTAGTCAAGTCGTGGAGGTGACTTTCTTTAAGTATCAGTTAAAGTTCCACTTTTTGTGAAAACCCTTTTATGATCACACTTAATGCTAGTACCTTTCCTCTGTTGATATAATAATGCATATAATTATATGTACATAGCTATTTTCATGTTATCTCCACATAAGACTGTAACGTCCATGAAAGCAGGGACTGCCTTGCATTATTTTTTTATCCCCAGTGCTCAGCCTAGTGACTGACACTTAGTAGGTGATTAATAAATATTATTTGACTGAGTAGAATGAAAGAACTTACTTCTTTATGTCTTTTTATACATACTGCCTAGCACATTTCTTCGTACATGTTTATGGAATTGCATTGTTGAGATTTTATATCGGGTGAAAGTCGCTTCATTTGCTTTGAGTTTGTTACAATCTTTCTCTATAAACGAAGAGTGAGTACAACTCAATCAGTACTAAAAATAAGTGGAAATGGCCTACCAGTTAACAATCAATGAGGTGAAAATGTATGAGGGTGAACTACAATTATGTCTTAAAACAAAATGGTTGATCCTCTTTCTCTCGTTAGTTACAATATTCTTCCTTTAAGATCAGATTACACTGGTTAAAATGACCTAATTCTAACCCTAAAGTAGCTTCAGAAATATACCTTTTCCCCCATTCAATTGAATCAAAAAAATCTATTAGATGCCTACACTGAAGAAAAAGAGAAAGCATATAGTAGTATGAAAGGCTTACCTTGGTGTCAGAAGGGACTGTGGGCAAGTCCCACTTCAAACACTGAGGAAAAGTCTGACCAAAAGTCATTTATCGGCCCCAACAAGAAATTTTTAGATAATGAAACATATGTGATCCTTGCCAGGCAACAGAAATAGTAATGGCCTTGAAGTCAGTGATTTGGGTTTTAAGCTGTGACATTGGGTAATCTTTGATACATCAGTTTCCTCAACTGTAAAATTAGGGGCTTAAATTAGGTAATTTCTAAGGCCCTTTCTAGCCGTAAGTCCTATAATTTCTTATCTTCATATTGTCTCAGCCTGCAAGTTCATCATATATTTATGGCTTTTCTCATAAATGAATTATCAGTTTGTATTATTTACTCCACTAAATGGGAAATAATATTTATCATTGCTTTCAAAGAAAACAACCTTCATAATAGTTTAAAATATTGTAGAGGTGTATAAGTTTGAGGTTTTCTTTGAGTTCCAGAAATTCAGTGAACTAGGTTGTTCATTATTAGGAACATTTTTGTTCTCATTTTACAAATGAGGAAATAGAGGATCTGAGAGTTGCACTTATGGTCAAGCATTTATAGCTAGTAAATTTCTGAGTCTGAATTTGAACACCGGGGTCCTGACTCCAATTATTTAATTGACAATCACTTATTAAGAGTGTACTAATTATTTGGTTCCCTCCCTGACACTGAGCACATGAAATGAGTTTATAGAATTTGAGGGAAGGTAATAGAGATAGCGGGTTTTGCTCGCTTCCCCTTTCTGTTTCTTAGTGTCTGATTTTGCAATTTGTAAGTGATAACATACCAGTGACCTTAAAAATATAGACAACTTTATACGCCCAGTCATGAGGCCAATGTCGAGCTGTCATTAATTCCATTAAATTGATGGGGATTTTGTTTTTCATACTTCCTAAAGGAACTTTGTATTTTCTTCCCGGTCTCTGAACAGACTACTCAGACCCTAAGTCACCAAATGATTCAAATATTTTTTTAATCATATTTTTTATTTTACTATTTTTTTAATCATCACAAATCTGCCTTTTCACCTTCCCATGTCTACATTCCTCCCTCAACTTGAGAACTAAAAAAAAAAAAATCCTCTTACCAATACGTATAGTCAATCAAAACAAATTTCCACATTGGCTATGTAAATGTGTGTGTTTGCACACACGCATGTGTATACACACATGTATGCATATACACACATGCATGGATATAAATATGCACACATGTGAATATGTAGTTAGTGTGCATGTGTGTTTGTGTATGCATGCACATGTGTATAAAATACTGCACTCGGAGTAACTCTATCAGCACAGTTGATAGTGTTTTTCATTATCAATAATCCTAAGTCATGGTTGTTCACTAAATTGAAAAGTTACTAATTCTTACAAAGTTGTTTGCCTTTTTCATAATACTGTCATTGCATAAATTTTTCTATTTTTGCTCACTTGGTTTCAGGTCATACAAGTTCTCCAGGTTTCTCATCCATACCATTACGATGGTATTCTGTCACATTTATAAACCATGATTTGTACATCTGTTCCCAATTTATGGGTACCCTTTCAGATTTTCATTCTTTGCCACATTCAAAAAAATGGTATAAATATATTTGTACATCCTTACAATTTGTTTAGAACTATTCTCTCTCATTCTCTCTTCTATTTCACTGTTGAATAAAATGTATTTCTGTTACCAAACTCTGTGTGTATATGTTTTCTTCATTCCTTTATCCAGTTCAGATCAGCATGACATTGATGTGTAAGCTATACACCTCACTCCCTCTTCCTAGTTTATATAGATGTCTATTTGTGAACCCTAATTATGTGAGATAATTTCTCCTAACCTTCCTCTATCCCTCCTCCTCTCACACCTGTTGAATGTATTCCTCTTCAACATTTTAATTTTTTTTACGTTCTTCTCATAAAATGAAGATGTAATATAACCACTCTCAGGTCTTATTAGATTCCTTCTAAGACTCATGATTATGATAGGGCTCAGAGGGGGTATGTTTATCATCTACCTATATTTGAATCCAAGCTGTTTATCCTTGTTTAGTCAGTTATTCTTGTTTATCATATTTACCTTTTTATGTTTCTCTTATCTCCTGAACTTGAACTTCAAAATTGCATTACAATATTGGTCTTTTCATCAGGAATGATTAGAAGTCCTCTATTTCATTAAAGATTCCTCCCCCCCCCCCATAGCATTATATTCAGTTTTGCTGGCTAAGTTTTTCTTGTCTGTAAACCCATACCCTTTACCTTCTGGGATATCATATTCCAAATTGTCAGATTATTTATAGTGATGGCTGTTAAATCATGTGTGATCCAAACTGTGTCTTCCTGATACATTTTTTTTTTCATTCTAGCTACTTGCAGTATTTTTTTCTTTGACTTACAAGCTCTACATTTTTACTAGGATGTACCTGGGATTGTGCATGCATGTGTGTGTGTGTGTGTGTGTGTGTGTGTGTGTGTGTGTGTGTGTTTTCAGGAGATAATCAATGAATTCTTTCTTTTTCTACTTTGCCCTGTGGTCCTGACAATTTTCTTTCAAAATTTCTTGCAATATGGTGTCTAGGTTCTTTTTTTGGTCATAATATTTAGATAGTCCAATGATTCTTTCTTTTTTCATCCTGATCTGTTTTCTAGGTTACTTGTATTTGAAATGATACTTTATACTTTCTTCTTTGTTTAAAACAAAAAGCTTTTTGACATTTTTTTAATGTTTCCTGCTGTCTCGTGAAGTAATTGGTTTCTATTTGGTCCATTCTAATTTTCTTGAATTTTGTTATTTGGGCAAATTTTTATAGCAAGCTGTTCATTCCCTTTTCAGTTCTTTCTTTTGCAATGTTTCCCTCAAGTGCTCTCATTTTTTGATAAAAATATTTTTTAGCATTTAAACAAAAATCTTGCTTCATCTTTTTTTAGGAATTCGAGTTGAGTTCATGCCCAAACTATATTTTTCTCTGAGGCATTGCTTATGAGTATTCCAAAGCCATTTTTTTCTTCTGTGTTTGGACATTGAGCATCCCTGCCACCATAATAGCATGTTGTCCTGCAGTTCTTTTTCTTTTTTCACCTCTTCTTCCAGTATACTTCCTGCTTTGAGTCTTGACATTAGGGCTAGGCTCTTCCACATTTCTGGAGGAGAGGTCTAAACTTGTCTTATTGTTACTTTATTGGGGCATTTAGTGTTGTGTTATTTCAGGATCTCAGGACCATGCAAGCTTTCAAAATTCCCAGAATGGTCTGATTCAAAACAAAGTCTGATTGTTGCCCTTATGATCTAAGCTCCATAAGTTCTTGAACTGGGTTTCCATTAGAGCAACAATAGAATGCTGCTGGATTCAGCCCCTACTACCCATATAGGAAATTCTACTGGTTCAGAAAGACAGAACTGCAGGCTCCCCTTTGGTCTACAATTCTTGTCATGGTTATTTCTCTGCAGACTGGCCTCATTGCTAGAAAAAAAGATCCTGCTCTGCTCCTGGGATCTGAGTCAAATCACTGTTACTTGTTTTTAGTTCTTCCTTCTTGATATGCTGTCTAGGGCCTCCCTAACCAGAAACACCACTCCCTTGGGCCGATCTCCTTCCATGGGTCTGTGACCCAGAACTGTGTAGTGGACAACAAAGCTGCCAGTTGATACCTGTCCCCATCTCAGTTCCCCATATGGTTCTGACATTGCTATCAGTTTAGGACCTTCTCTTTTTCCTACTGCACAGTCTCTACCGGGGTGCTGGAGTACTGTGCGCCAGATGTTCCTGATCCAGCTCCATGCCCAGTGTCAGCAGACTTAGATCTCTTTTCCTCTGCCAACCTGGACCATTCAAGGGACTCACAATGGCTTCTATATTTCCCCATCAGAATCTGGACGGGTGCATTTTCTGGGTTTGTTTAGTGAAGTTTTGTATTCAAAGGCTGAAATACATTATTTTTTTATCCTCTCACATACTTTACAAGATTAAAAATGATGCTTTTAGTTCTAAAATGGCAAAACCTTAGCACCTTGTTGTAATTGCAAGTTATCTTCCAATCACATTCTAGAAACCCAAGTGGTCTGGAGAAGGGGTAAAGTGGACCCACTTGATTAAAGGGCCCTTGTCAACCCTCTACTAAACACATAGGGACCATGTATCTAATGAGGCCAGTCATGTTTAATTTTTTTTTACAAGTAGGAATAAATGATTGGATAAATTAAAAAAGACAAGAATTTATTAAGTGTTTGCCAAGTCCTGTGTTAAGGACTCATGATGCAAATGGAAAAAAAAAATGTGATGATCCTTGTTCTCAGGAGTTCACATTTTAGTTGGTGTAAATAATGCATTAAAGAAAGATAGAAAGGCCTAGAAGTCCCAAAGAGGCAGTGGAAGGATAGATGACAAGGAAGTGGAAGGGTAGATAACTTAGGGCCCAGTGAGCCCTAGGGTAAAAACAGTTCAGATGACAGAAGGGAGTATTGGAGGGGAAGTCTACAATGCATATACAGGTAAGACAGAAGATAAAGTCTAGAAGGATTTAGGAGGTAGTGTTAGGCTTCATGGTCTTCCATGTCACCATTAGGAATTGATATATTGACTCATCTCATCCAAGTTGTGTGAGCAATCAAGCAGCAAGGAGGTCCTTCCCACTCCTGCCCCTCAGAACTTTCTTTCACAGAAAGCTTCTACATAATTGTTGTTGTTGTTGTTTTCTGTAGGAGGGAGCAAGGGAAGATAGCCAAGATGGTAGAGATCTCTCAGTTGGAAGTCAGTGTCTCCTCATCATCTGGTACTTTAGTAGATAGAGTCCTTGACTTGAGGTCATAAATACTGGACACTCCCTTATAAGCCTGAAATAGTTAAACTCTGAGTGCCTCAGATAGCTCTAAAGGATTTAGCATCTAATTCAGAGCCTGATTGTAATGCACATTGATGAAGGAGAAATGACATATATGTAAAACAAAGAATTATGTTTCCTTGTTATTCTCTAAAATTTATATTCTTAGAAAAAGGTTCATATGGAATCACTTGTTTTGAGGATAAATTGACTTTCCAAGATCCATTATTTCATTTGACTGTGTTTTGATAAAAGTAATTTTCTTGGTGAGCTGTTGGTGAAGCATCTAAAAACTGATAAGACTACCATGCTGCAATAGAACATAGGAAAAAATATAAATACTAAACCTGTATAGGACATCAACCTACTAATATATAATACAATCCTATTGTCCTATATTCTTTTTTTTTACCCTATAAAAAGCAGCTTGGACTTGCCTAGTTTCTCAAACCACTCTTTCTCCACCAAAGGTGCTGAATTATATTAATTTCCATTCTTTGGGAATAACAGGTCAGAATTCTGAGTCATTTTTCAGTACAAGTGACCCTGAAACCTTCTCCACTCTTACATCAGTAAATTCCTAGTGCCATTTAAATCAATTTCACTTTCTTCTTTCTGTCTGAATTCTCATCATTCCAAAGAGTTACAATTTCATTCTCCTGAAGTGAGACAAACTCATTAAATAATATCCCCCTTAGGAGAGAATACGTGTTCTTTATTAAGTCTATAAAAAGGATAATAAAACTTTGAAAGTGTTCCATCTTCAGGCAGGTCAGAGATGCCATCAAAGTAGTATACATTGTATATAGCATGTTTCCCCAAGGTACAGTCCTATATGATTTAGGGAAAAAAAAGTTCCTACTCACACAAGGAGAAACATGATATGTTTTCAAAAGATCTACTTTTCAAACTTTGATTTAATATTGATTAATAACTCCCAAATAGTAAATACTTAGAATCTATACTACTGTTGCCTTTTAATCTACTGAACAATATTTAGATGACTGATAGCACAGTGACTAAAAGCACCCCCAAAACTTAGTTGTAACTAGAAAAACCAAGAAACAGGGAAGAAGAATGAGAAATAAGACTGAAAACCTATACTTTCTTTAAAATTTGCACTGATATTTTTGTGACTATGTAAACATTCATCTATACACTTTTAATTGAGAAATACAGAAGTCCAGTTTCCTTGGTAAAGTATTCTCAAGGTTTAACTACACTTTAGAAAAGTTATAGTCCTATTTCAATACATGATTTACTTTGTGGTACACCAAAGACCTAAAAACAAGTGTGTCTCCTAATGGCCAAGTGAAAATCCATCACCATGAAGTATCTAATTGTTCAGAAAATACATAATTGAAGGCCTTTATATAAAATGTATAATAATAGAGGTAGACTCCAGCGAAGGTAGTCATAAAGAGTAATAATTTCATCTCCTCTGCTTATTTTTATTTTTCAATTTATTTTTCTTCTCATTGTGATAGCTAGCATTTCTAAGACAATGTTGAATAATAGTGGTGTTAATGGACTTCCTTGCTTCATCTCTAACCATATTGGGAAGACTTCAAGTTTATCACCAACAAAGAAAATACTTGTTCTTTGTTTTAGATAGACACAACTTATCATTTTAAAAAAGGTTCCATTTATTTGCATGCTTTTTACTGTTTTGTTTTGTTTTGTTTTACTAGGAATGGTATATCTTATTACAGGTTTTTTCTGCATCTATTGATAAAATCATATTTTTTGGTTATTTGTTATTGATATGGTCAACTGTGTTGATAGTTTTCCTAATACTGAACCACTCCTGCATTCCTTGTATGAATCCTACCTAGTTATAGGATATAATCTTTGTAATGTTTTGCTGTAAGCTCCTTACTAGTATTAAATTTATTTCTTTTTCAGTGAAATTGCTTCAGGAAATTGGTCTATATTTTTCTTTATTTTTACTTTCCTTGGTTTAGGTATCAAAACCATATTTTTGTCATAAAAGGAATTTGGTATGAATCTGTTACCTTTTCTTCCCCACAAATAGTTTATACAATATTGTGATTAATTGTTTCTTAATTGTTTGGTAGAATTTACTTATAAATCTATTTGATCTTGGGAATTTTTTCTTATGGAGTTAATTTATGACTTTTTAAATTTCTTTTTTTTTATAGGGTTGTTTAGCATTCTGTTTTCTCTTCTGTAAATCTAGGCAGTTTGTAATTTCGTAAATATTCATCCATTTCACTTAGATTATCAGTTTTGCTGGCATATAATTGGGCAAAATAACTCCTTTAATTGCTTTTAATTTCATCTTCATTTTTGATATATTGACCCTATTCATTTTTTACTGGTAATTTGATTTTCTTTGATTTTTTATAAAATCAAAGTAACCAATGGTGTATCAATTTTAATTTTCTTTTTTCATAAAACCAGTTTCTAATTTTATTTATTAAATTAATTTTTTTTATACTTACAATTTTCTTAATCTCTCCTTTGATTTTCATGATTTTCATTTTGGTGTTTAGTTGAAGATTTTTAATTTGTTACTTTTCTGATTTATTTTTTTTTACAGTTTCATGACCGATCAATTTATCTATTTCTTTATTTTATTGTTGTACACATTTAGAGAGATAAATTTCTTGCAAATGCTGCTTTGACTGCATTCCATACATTTTGGAATGTTCTCTCATGATTGTCATTCTCTTTAATGAAATTATTGATTATTTCTATGATTTGTTCTCACTCTTTGGGATTAGATTATGTAGCTCCTAATTAATTTTTAACCTATTATTCCACCATACTTTAATGAATGTAATTTTTATTGCATTATGATCTGAAAAAAGATGATTTAACATTTCTGCTTTTCTGCATTTTGTTGTGAGGATTTTTTGCTTTAATACACATTTTTTTTCTCTCTCTTTGGGGGCTTACTTGTAGCTCTTTTAGCTTCATTGTCTCCTTCTGAGTTTGTCTTGATCTTTTCTGTCACCAGAATAACTTTTTATGGTCAGATTCTTTTTTATTGTTTGCTCATTTTTCTACCCTATTTCTTGTTTTGTTTTTTCTTTTTTTAACTTTATGTTAAAGTTGAGCTCTGTTCCTGCATGGTGGTGAGGGAAAGGGCACTGTATCAAACTTCAGGCTTTTTCAAAGTTTTTGTTGCTTCCAAGGTGGTGTAATCTGGGAAGAGCTATGATTATTGCTCTCCTGCTCCACTTGGGATTGCAAATGATGCTATCCTCAAGACCCCTAATAGCATTGTGACCAAGAGCAATACTGCTTCTCAGGGATATCCCTCCCTCTTAGCCAAAAATGCTCATCTTTGCCCTTGAACTATCT
This sequence comes from Trichosurus vulpecula, assembly GCF_011100635.1. Classification (NCBI taxonomy): domain Eukaryota; kingdom Metazoa; phylum Chordata; class Mammalia; order Diprotodontia; family Phalangeridae; genus Trichosurus; species Trichosurus vulpecula. The sequence continues at coordinate 90,912,974 of NC_050581.1, read as the reverse complement.
CCCTGAAGTATGTATAGGCAATGTAGTTGGCAAACAGCATTTGGTCCTGTGATTGGTGCTAGTACTCAGGTCCTATAATTTCTTTCTGACCAGTTCCTATGTCCCCTTGCTAAATTTTCAAAGCTGATGCTGTTTATGTTATGATGACCTAGTTGCACTACTAGTGTATCATCTTCATGGACTCTGGGCTCTCCTCCACCCCTAAGTTACATATCTCTCTTTCTGACCACTTCGGTTGCCTTGGCCTGGAAGAATTTCTCACTCTTACCTTTTGTTGTCTCAGCCACTCTGGAATTTGACATGAGTTGTTATTTTTAAATTGTTTGGAGGGGAATGTTAGGAGAGATATTTTGAGGGCTTCCTCTTCTCTGCCATCTTGACCTCACCCCTAGCTGAACCTTCTAAATGTCTTTACTTCTATTTACTTATTGCTTCATGTAGGAGGCTTTGGGCCATAATTTATATTATTGAAAATCATATATATATAAATGTGCATCTTGTCCTATTAAGCAGTCCTATCGCTTACTCCAGTTTGCATTGCCTACTGGCCTGCTTCCAACTACAGGAAGGAGATGCCCTTCCCAACTTAAATTCATCTCTTCTAATCTCATTACCATGCTGCTTACTTAAGCCTTGATTAACAGCACCTGTCCCTTCTGATTAGAGGGCTCATGGGTGGAGTACCAAATTCCTAACAGTGCCTCTCTTTGTAGAGGGCAGAACCATGACTTTTGAATTTACTCTATTCTGCATCTGTTGCTTTACCTGGTTTCAACTCCACCTCCTAGATGTCCCATGACATCCCTGCCCCCTGGCCTGTCTTGTTTCATTTGATTGCAGGCTCTTTTACCACAGGGACTACATTTTGATTTATTCTATTAATTTTATCTGCATAGTATAACACAGTGCCACACAGTAGGTACTTAATAAATATTTATTGGATTAAATTGGTTTTGATTAAGGAGATTTTAAAAAAAATTAACTTAGCTTTCATATTCCACTATCTTATTATCCATTATTCTATATCTATCCATATATACTTCTACAAAAACTTTTTCATATGATAGGCAATGTGGGTAAAAATTTGATACAGATGCAGATACATTGCAATAAGGATGTTATAGATTTTAATGTCTTTTGGGGGAAAAGATTATGATAATGAATAAATAAAAGAATAACATACATTTAGAACTGGAAGAGATTTTAGAGAGCAGCTACATTCACTGGTTTTAAAGATGAAACTGAGGAGCAATAAGTTGCCCAGTAACTGAGGCGGCTAAGTCTTACATCAAAGTCAACTGATGTTGATTAAAAAGTTCTTTCCCATTATCAAACAAAGAAAAATCACATCAGAATTAGAGATCAACCACAGGGAAAAGTGTTTTAAAGGTTAAAAGTGTCTCTCAAGGAAATTAGAACTTCATTACTAAAATATTTTAGTAACAGGCCAGAGAAACTCTTATAAAGATCAATTTAGTATGAATGATCTGCTCTGTGAGAGCATTCTCAATTGTCTGATGTTAGAGCTGAGATGAGAAACAACTCATGAGATTTTGCTTTATTGACTTTATGAGTGGAAAAGAATCCTCCCTTACCTCCCTCTCTCACCCAGTGCAAAGAATGTATGAAAGTCTAATGGCTCCACAGAATTGTTGAAACTATTTTTTAATGTATATAGAACTTTCTGGACTTCCAATGGATCCATCTTCTTAGTGTACTTTTAGACAGGCTCTTCAACTCCCAAGAAGGGGCTGTAATGAAACTCCTTTTCAAAGGTTAAAGGTAATGGAGAAACATCAGCATGATCTCTCATTTGGGTAAAGGCCAACTTTGTTTCCACTGTTTCATTATCAAGTTCCACATTCAAGCTGCATTAAGGTTCTTGAGGATGTATTGATGCCCATAGAACAATTAGAATGATAGGGGTTAGGGTAGTAGTCAATTTTACTACTCTTATTTCAAAATTTCCATCAATGTTTGGAAAAGCTGTATCTGGTTTAGTGAGTTTTTTTGGTATGCTCTTCAATTAGAAGGATGTATCTTCTTGTCTTCCAAGATGAAAAACAACTTGACTTTCATGTTTCCTTTAGTTTCGGTGTCTACATGATGATCAAACACTAGGCCTGACCTGTGTGAGCAGTGGTAGGAGCCCTTGTGTGGTTGAGTTTGTGCTGTAGGGTAGAATGAGTAAAACACATTTGTTTGCTACTGAGATCCATGAAGATTCCACTGTCACAGGCTCAGATAGGGGCTTGTGCCGCATCCTTAATAACTGCTGAGCACTTGTCTCCCACAGTATAACTTCTATCACTTCTATGTTGCCAAATATATCCCTCTTCTTATGCCTTCCCAGAGAACTATCTCTTATAACAAAGAACAAAAAAGAGGAAAAAATAAAACAGTTTAATTGAGGAACATGTTAACCAATTCCTAGTTATGTACAGAGTTCCACACTTAACTATGGTGTGATTTTAATGTTTATATCATTCATCTAGCTCAGTTTGTAATGACATAAGTATAACCTCATTCTTCACCAAACGATTATTCATTTTGTTTTCCGATGTGTTTGGTTAATAATGATCTCCTTTCTCAGTCATTTATGTTCTTATGGTTTATCAAACACTATACTGATTAGTTTGCTTCTCAATATTGATTATCTAATTTAGTTCACTAATATGATTTGCTGTTTTTCATCCAGTATCAGATAATCTTTCCTCACTTCTAATATATTCTCAACACAGCTGCCAAATTGATTTTCCTTAATCACATTCCTGTCCATGTCACTCTCCTATTTAATAAACTCCACAGTTCACTATTGCCTCCAGGAACAAATGTGTCTCTATTTCTTTAAGTTTTAAAGTCCTTCAAAATCTGGCACAAACCTCCTTATAGCATTATACCATATCAGTCCCAGTCCAACATTCTATAGTCTAGCCAAACTGACCTTTCTGTTTCTCATACACAACACTCCACCTCCTCCTCCATACATTCGTGATAGCCATTACCCTTGTCTGAAATGTATTCCTTCCTCCTCTCCAGCAAATAAACCTTATTTCCAAAGATTTTAAGTACTACATTCATAACGAAGCCATCATTTATACCCTCTGCTCTTCTGTTAATGTTTTTTCCTCCCAAAATTTGTGGTTTTTTTATATATGAGACAGCTAGGTTTCAGAGTATACAGACTGTCAAGCCTGGCATCAGGAAGGCCCAAGTTCAAATATAATTCAAACACTTATAAGCTATGTCATGCTGGGCAAGCTATTAACCTTCATTTGCCTATTTTTTCAACTGTAAGATGAGAATAATAACAGCACCTACCTCATAGAGTTATTGTGAGGATCTAATAAGGTCATTGTAACATACTTAGCACAGTGTTTGACACATAGTAGGGTACTGTATATATTTGTCCCTTTCCCTCTGCCTTGTTTATATCCTGTATAAAACTGTATTTAACACTATGCTACATGTGGTTTCCCCAGATAGAATTTAATCCCCTGAAGGACAATAAAGTTTTAGTTTTTGTCTTTTTATCCTCCATACAAAACAAGTGCCTGGCACATAGTAGAAGGATACTACTACTACTACTACTGCTGCTGCTGCTGCTGCTGCTGCTGCTACTGCTACTGCTGCTACTGCTGCTACAATAATAAACCAGCTAGCATTTATAGAGCACTTCAATGTTTGCAAAGTACTTTACAAAGGTTATCAAAATTTATCCTCAAAAATACCTTGGGAGATAGGTACTATTGTTTTTCTCATTTTGCAAATGAGGAAACTGAGGCACATAAAGGTTAAGTAATTTGCTCAAGGTCACACAGCTAGTAAGCATCTGAAGCAGAATTTGAACTCAGGTGTTTCTGACTCCATGTCCTCTACTCTGTCCACTGAACCAACTAGCTATCTAAATATGTGAAACATAACAAATATTTGTTGTTGGATGGATTATTTTAAACACATATTAATTTGGGTAGCCCAAATTGTCATCATTATTATAATAACATTGACATGAACATTGAACACTTCTCTATTTAGATCTTTCTTAATTTTTGTAAAAGAAAAAATGCTCTAAAAAAAACAACTTGGTTTTATATAAGTCCTCTGCGTATTGGTCAATTAACATCCCACAATATATAAATATATATATATATATATATATATATATATATATATATATATATGATTTTAAATTGTCTTTCTCTTTCAATACACTTCTACATTTTTGCTAATAATATATAGAAATGAAAATGTGAGTTTTTCTACAATGCTACTTTAGGTAATTATCTGAATTTTTTGTTGATTCTCATGGGTTTTTTAAATAAAGTATTATGTCATATGCAACAAAAGATGGATTTTACCTCCTTTTTTCTTGAAGCTCACTGTCATTTTTTAATAGGTAACATGTCTAGATTTATATAAAATTATATTGATAAAGACTTCTAGCAGAAACCTTTCAAGTGTTTGTCCCTTTGAAATAATGTGACCCCTTAGGTTTACATAAATGCTTTTCATCACGCTATAGAAAGAATTATTTTTCATTTTTCTGGTTTTCATTTTTAAAATATAAGTCAATGTTCTATTTGATCAAAGACTTTTCATACCTATTGATACAACATTTTTGTTTTAATAAAATTTATAATAATATTTTTTTCTAATTTTGAACTATAATTGTTTAACAATTGCAAATACTACTTGGAAGTATTTCCAAGATTTTATTTAATAAGTACAATTAATATTGCTTAATAACATTGGTCTGAATTCTTCTCAGACTCTTCTTCAAATTTCTTTGCAAACATAACAATATTTGACTCATGGAAAAGTCTATGTACCATGCTGTCATTCTCTGTTTTTAGAACCAGATGATTTTTGAGCCTCCTTTTTTCCAATGAGAGTGTAATTGTCTTAATTTCTCTCTGAGTTAAGTATGTTTAGGTTATCTATGTATGTTTTCTGCATTTTTGGAAAGCATACATATCAATTTTATTTACATTTTCAGAAAACCTTTTGATATAATTATTTACAATTACTTTATTTCATCTACTTTGGTAATATATTCACTCCTGATTTTACATTTGTTTTGGTGAATTTTTTTCTCTTTCAAGAGAATAAATTAGTTAAAGCTTTATTGACTTTATTAGTCTTTTTAAAAAGCAGTTTTGTAAAAAATTCATTTTATTTTACCATTTATTTCTAAAGGTTCCCTTTTGCTTTTGTTTTCCTTTTCCCTTATTATTTATTTTTTCTTTTTTATTACATATTCAATTCACTATTCATTTCTTTCTCTCTTTTGTTCAGGAATATAAATTTGACTCTGAGGACTGCATCATCCCATGTATGTTGGTATGTTTTCTTACAATCGTCCTTATTTTTAATAATTTTTTAAAATTATATTGATTACTTTGATTTTACCTATGTCATTATTTTGGATGTAGTGTTTTGTTCTTCATTTTGATCTGCATCTTTTCTTCATAGTTCCTTTACTAATTATTGCAATAGTTTATTGTTGACAAAGATATTATTTAAGATATATATCTGTCTGCATTTATATACTTTCTGACAGTATCAATTTCTTTCTTTTTTTTTTGTTCTGTGCTTGGTGAGAGAGAAAGAGAGATGGAGAGTCTCCAAGTCTCAAATAATTTCTCTCCATGTGTATATCAAATGCATGTTTTCCAAAATCAGTGCTTCAATTTCTGTTCAACAGAAAAGTTAAAAGATGTCAGCATTGTGTCCCAAACTTAGCATACATTGAAAGGGCTATGGTATCCAAGTCTAGGAAAGGAAAGGAGAATAAGGGCATAAGCATTCATTAAAAGTCTACTGTGTTCCTGGTAAGTTGCTCAAAGCTTTAAGGAAATAGTTGTTCTGTATTCTATTCTAGTCAAAACACATTTCCAGTAATAATATTGAGTTCTGAAAGTCCCATTTTATAAACACTAACAAGCTAGGTAGGGTCTCCAGTACTGATATCAAACTCAAATAGAAATGGGGGCCATATACCTATACATAAGGATGCTTTAGGCTACATATTAGTTTAATTTAAAAAAATATAACATTATTCATGTTTTATTGTGATTTCATTTACGTTGTTAAATATTTCACAATTATATTTTTAATCTGGTCAGGCTGCACTAAGAATTGCTGTGGGCAGCATGAAGGACTCCTGTTTGACTCCTCTGATCCAGAGGACACCCATGATAGTGAAGAAACTAACGGTCATGAATAGAAGGATTAGATGAAGGAACAAGGATGTTTACTTGAAGGTAGCACATAATAACTTCCTTCAAGTGACTGAAGGGCTGTCACATGGGAGAAGGAAGGGATAGACTCTGCTTGGTGCTGAAAGCTGAAGTAGGACAAAGGGGTAGACTTTGAAAAGAGGCTAATTTAATGGTTGAAATAAGGAAAAAAAAATTTCCTAAAATTTAGAGCTATACCAAAGTGAAATGAGCTGTCATAGGAAATACTGGGATGGGGTTTTCCTTCTCAGTTAGTATAGGCTAAATGACAACCAACAGAATGTTTTCTAGAGTTTATTCTTGTTCAAAAAGAGGTAGCCTGAGGAGGTGGAGGGTTTGTAGTGAATAGTGTTGGAGTTGGACCCAGAAAGACCTGAGTTTGAATCCTGCTCACACACTTGCTATCTCTGTGACCCCAAAGAGGTAAAATATTTTGCAAACAATAAAGTGTTATAAAAATGTTCGTTGTTGTTTTCATTACAGTTGTTGTTATTCAGCTATGGGTTGAAGCAAATTATTTATGAGGCTCTTTCCAATTCTAAAATTATATGATTCAGATTCTGCTAGGTCTTGATAGATGAAACGAACATTTTCAGGTATTACTATCTTGCTATTTCTCTTTGCATTTCAACTAATTTTTTTCTTTAAGTATATTGTTGCTATATTGTTAAGGACATGCATGTGTATAGATCCCTTCCTCATGCTCATTTTAAACTTCCTTGAAGGCATATCACATCTTATTCATCTTTATATACTGTTTCCCCCCACCCCCAACATGTGCTTATCAGAGGATCTTCATGTTTTGTATACTTGGTAATTATTCATAAAGTAGTATGGAATGAGGCAGATTATCATGTAGATCCCTTTGGTCTGATGTTCTTTTTTTTTGTCTTATCAGTTTGTTGTCAAACAGCATGACACATGTCAGATGTAGGCCTGTACTGATTCAGGCAGGGGTTGGATCAAAAAGAAGCTAAAAAAGGTGTCTATTAGTTGAAAAGGGAATAAGAGAAAATAATTGATATACTAACCCAGTTAAGAAAATTAATTTCCAAACTTATATTTTGGAGTGTGAACATATTGACTTGGTGTGATTACCATTTTGTTTGGAATAACATCTGTTTGTCAGAAGTAGGTTATTCATTTAAAACGCATGGGAAATGGCAAGTATAATGAACAAAGTAGGGTGCCCAAAGTCTGCCTTTCCTGATCTGCCTGATGTTATTATTCTCTCCTACCTCTGACTTTTTATCTGGGCAAATGTTGTTTTCCTCCAAGTACATGTGAGGTCCCTTAGGGCAGGGAATATTTTCCAGTTTGTCTTAATATCCTCAACAACTAGCAACTAGCACAGAGTCTGACACACAGTAGCTGCTTAATAAATGCTTATAGATGTGAATTTGATTGGAAAGCAAATATTAGCTACAGATGATAGAGACTGCTGTCCATATGGAAGAATTCGCCATATATCTACCCATTATAATTCCACTTTTACCCCTGATAAGATAAAGCTTCAAGGCTACAGAAAAAAAAATAATACAACATTCTACCAGAGAGTTCTTTTCTGAGTAGGAGAATCCTACCCCCTGAATATCAAAGAATTAGAGAATACATAAAAAATGCTCAGAAGGGAGAAGAGCAAGAAAAGGATTTATTCCAAAATAATAGACACAGGCTGCCTCTTTCCACCAACTTTCATTAATACCTTCATCCGAAGAGTTGGGAAGGGCAGAAGAAACTTATTTTGGGATTACCAACTTGAGGACTCTGTCCCTCAATTCTTTCGACCACCATACTATTTTTCTATAGGTAAGAAGATTTTAAAGGGTGATATACTGGAGCAAGTAACCAAGGGTACAAAGTATCAGTTTTGGTCTACTCAGCAGATATCTCTTACTAAGATTTTTTTTTTGAATGCTGGATCTCTATTTCCCATTCTGCTTTTGTCCCCATGACATTCCCATTTTAATATAAATTGCTTTCTGTAAACTTTCTTACAATACAAGGAAGATAAGTTGCTCTTCATATTTTCCTTCATTTATCCCCTTGAATGGCCCAGGAAAACTAGCACCCTAAACTTAATCCTTATTAGTCATAATGCTGACCCCAGGACAACTTTATAACCTGAAATCTCATCATCATGGAGACTGATTTAGGAAGATCAATAAACTCTTCACACAGCCTCTGTTTTTAAAGGGCTCAGAATTTTCCAGCGGACTCTTCATTTCCCATCAGCTACTCTGCTTGGTTTTGACTCCATGAACATCATTTTCCCTGGAAACCACCCACCTCTTTTCTCACTAACCCATTTTTATTAGTTAAACAAGAATATTAATATGTTAAACAAAAACTAAAGGGAAGCCTAGTTTACTTTTGAATGAAGTTCCCCTTTTGGCAGTATAATCTGCATTCAGACATGAATTCATTAATTATGAATCTGTCTTAACTGTTTGCAAATAGTATAGGAAGTTTTGTCCTTTTTCTCCTTATACCTGACAGCATTGTTACTGTGAAAAGCCTCAGTTAATCAGAGCCTAAGTGGAACTCTGGTTCACCAGACTTTAATATGGGTTTAGCTGTATTTGATTGTGAAGGAAAAGTTCATAAGAAATCAGGATACTTTCATAAATCTTGTAGAAAAAAAAATTCGAAGTATGTGCCAGGTTTATAAAACATTCCGGTTTTTGACACTTTTCATATTTGGATCTATAGTATTTTGTAGGGAGAATTGTTGTTTAAAATAAACTGTGCTCTGGCTTTTCAAATGCCATCAAAATAAGCTAAAAAAATCATATACATAAATTTTTGTTCCATTGAAAATGTTGAAATGCTTTAAAGACACATAAACAATAAAATAACAGTACATCAGTAGCCATATGTCCCAGTTAGAGAGAGAGACAATTCAAATTTTGTTTAATTTCTTTACTAAAAGTAGTTAAAATAGGAGTAAGAATAGATTCATAAAACCAAAGAATTTCTATTTTCAACTTAACAAGACTTCTTGAAATTGGAAGATCATAAAGAAAAATTAAGTAGATTTTCCTAGCTACTATTGAAACAGCTAGTATATTAATGTCCTGAGTAGTCAGGTGGTAATGACACCATAGCAACAGCCAAAGTCTGAAGAGAGAAAAGCTAATGGAAATTGATGTAATTTACATTTTGGTGGCTTCTACTGAAATCAAAGACACTCACAAATCAGTGATGATATATGTCAAAACACTGAATAGATTTTCTTGAACCATATCTCCATAAGAATTTGATCTAAGTATCATTCTATACTCTGATAATTGCTTCAGTAGTCTGAAGACAACAACCAAAGAGGCTAATCTTCCTGTTTAATAAACATGAAAGAAAGGTTTGAGTTTTAGATAGTTAAACATGTGGTTTTATTTATTATATTGGTGATATTGAAATGGGGAGAGACTGGGGCTGAAGAAAGTTAAAGTTAAATCAAGATTTCACCTATGAGTGCCAAGAAAAATAGTAATTATCATTCTGGTAACCTTTTCCCTGTGTCTTCTACAGATAGAGAAACTGATTATTACAGTCAGAAGGAATGTAGAAATGTTCTATCAAAGCATAATTTTACAAATATACTTAGAGGTAAAGGGATATGGCCAAAGTTGCACAGGTAACTAGTAAGTTGCAAAGCTGCCACTCTTAACTAGGTCTTCAGACTCCAAGTCTATGGTTCTCTTTATACATAAAGAGTCTCTCACTCTCAACTTTCTTGTGGGCAACTCAAAGGAAAGTGGTTCAAAGACAAAAGGGAGAATAAGTGTGGCTTGGGAGACTTGAGGAGAGGGAAGACATTGTGGTAAAATATTGAGGCATCAAGAGGATTACTGGAACACAAGGGAAGAAGGAACTGAATCCACTCGTTTTAAATAATTGATGGTCCTTTCTCTTTGGGAAATGTAAAAAAGGCTAAAGTTCACTGGGAAAAATAAAATTATGACTTCTATGGAAGTGGCTATGGATCCTTTAATTCAATAGATTAACTTTTGCTTTTGTAAATTCAGATTAATATTAGGTTTGTTGTCTTTTAGCTTGAGCCCACCTGTCAGACATTCTCACCTCAATGTCAAATTATTTTCACTTTTGTTCCCACATTGGAGACAGTGACATCTTGCCACCAATAGGACCACCTTGTGCTGTGCCTATTAACATTTCAATTTTTACCAACTGGTCTGGCACTTCTGAAAATCCAACATGTCATTTCTGTATATGAGGGACAGGAAAAGGGGAAGAGTTGTATCAGTTTTGCTATGAATTTTTTAACAGTTGGTAGATCACAAAGAAGATACCTAGCAAAGACGTGAATATAAGTAGTACCATTCTCCTTAATATATGTACTGCCAGAGGGAGCAATAAAAGTGTTCAGAAGTAAGAGCCAATTAGATAGCAGTTTTTTAAAGCAACTCAGGCGAAATTGAAAACATGCTGGGGAGGTGGGGGGAGGCATTTGATAAGAGAGTTAACTATTTTAATTATTTTTCCCCCTCTATGATGTATTTCTAGTGGCAAAGTACTTACAGGTAAACTTGATAGTTCTCAATGTAGGAAGGCGATGCTGATTGACATATGATTGCCCTAAGGGCAGGCTAAATTGGAAGATTTAAAATTGTAGTAACTGCAGCACAAGGGCTGAAATAGACTCTTCCTGGGTAACTCAATGAGTGCTGGGGATGTTACAGACATTAATTAGATAGCCTAAGATGAAGTATCTCCACTTCTCTAGGATTTGAAATTACTCAATAAAAGTCAATATTTTTCCTCCTTGATTTTCTCCTCCCCTCACTGAAAAAAACAAAAACCCAAACCTGAAACAAACAAATAAAAAGCCTTCAAAATATAAAGCAGAAAATTCAGCCTTATCAAAACTACTAATTAAGTGCCTGTAGGTGTGTAGGTGCCTTTGTCTGTGTGGCATTCAGAAGCAATTGTATCATTAAGTTACTAAAATGGCATCGTCAGCAGGAAACAGAGAAACACTAGCTGCCAAAGAGAGAAAATATGAACAGGACAGCTATTTTTGATCTCTTTCTGGCTTCCTTTCAATGTTTATTTCTGAACAAGTTATAAAACAGAATTTGGGGGGAATTCAATGTTTATACTCATGGACAAGAGTGGTTCATCATTTTCTCCCTCCCTCCCCTGAAATCCAGGTCAATTAGATTATCACTGCCCCCTAAATAGGATTAGTGTTTTCTTAACCCTGTGGCTTGTCTGCTTCCTCTCCTTAGAATGATACCTTTCACTTCTGCTTTTTTAAAATTCTAACCATTCTTCAAACTTAAGTTCTATCTTTTCCATGAAGCCTTTTCTGATTACTCTCCATACCCAAGAAGTGATAATCTCTCCCTTTCCCAAATTATTTTTTATAATGTATTTTTAATATTTTTTTCTTCTTAAATTTTGAGTTCCAAATTATTTTCCTTCTTCACAATCCCTAAGAGGCAAGCAATATGATATCCATTATGAATGTGACATCATATAAAGCATATTTCCAGAGTAACACTAGATTAAAAAAAGTAATAAAGTAAGAAAATTATACATTGAATTGCACAGAGGTTATCAGTTCTCTCTCTGAAAGTGGATAGCATTTCTTCTTTGTCATGAGTTCTTTGGAATTGTCTTGCATCATTATATTTATGAGAGTAGCCAAGTGTTTCACCGTTAATTGTCATTTCAACATTGCTGTTACTGTGCATAGTGATTTCCTGGTTCTTCTTACTTCACTTCATATCAGTTCATATAAGTCTTCCCATTTCTTTTTCTGAAGGCATCCCCCTTGTCATTTACTAAAGCCCAACAAAGGTATTCCATCCCAATCAGATGCCACAGCTTGTTTAGCCATTCTGCAACTGATGAACATCCTCAGATTTCCAATTCTTTGCCAATGCAAAATGAACTGCTATGAATATTTTTGTACATATAAGTCCTTTTCCTTTTACTTGGTTTTTTTGGAATGCAGACCTACTAGTGGCATCACTGGGTCAAAAAGTATACAAAGTGTTATAACTCTTTTACCCTAGTTCCACACTGCTCTCTAGAATAGTTGAATCAGCTCACTACTCCACCAAAAATTCATGAGTGTACATACCTATCTTTCCCTTATCTCCTCCAGAATTTGTCATTTCTGATAAGTATAAGACAGTACCTCAAGGTTGTTTTAATTTTCCTTTCTCGAATAGGTAGTGATTTAGAACTTTTTTTTTTTAATATGACTATCGAGAGCTTTGATTTCTTCTTCTGAAAGCTGCCTGTAGATATCTTTTGACCATTTATCAATTGGGGAATAGCTCTCATTTTTATAAAGTTGACTCAGTTCTATATTTGGTATATATTTGAGGAATGAAGTTTTTGAAAATTGCTGTATTTTTTTTTAATATTACTTCATTGTCTATGGTACCTTTTCACAAAATATAATCTCCTTGATTATCTCTTTTAATTAGTTTTTTTTTTTTTTTGGCTTTTGCATTTTCTGAGATCATGATCTCTACCCCTGACATTATTTTGTTTCACTGAAGCACATTAGATTCTGATTATGTTCTTTATTTTTACTCTGTATGTGTCTTTCTGTTTCAAGTTCATCTATTGTAAACACCATATTGTTGGATCCTTGTTTCTAATCCATTCTGCCTTTGTTTTATGGTGAACTGTTCCCATTCACATTCATAATTATGATTATTCCCTCAATCACATTTTCTTCTCTTTCTTCTCTCACTCTGTTCTAATCCCGTCCCACTGCAAAAGTCTGTTTTGCTTCTAACTGCTGCCTCCTTTAATCTGGTGTCTCTGATCATCCCCTTCCTTTATCAATCCCCTCCTATTTCCCTACTGGATAAGTTGCATTTCTATACACAATTCAGTGTGTATATATATCCTCCCCTCTTTGAACCAATTCTGATAAGAGTGAGGTTCAAGCTTTGGCCACTACTACCATCCCATTTCCCACTCCATTGTAAAAGTTCTTCCTTGCATTCATCTTTTAGGTGAAAAAGTTTTCCCCCATTTAAATACTCTCTCCTCCCTTCTTCCAGATAATCCTTCTTTCTCACCCTTTCCTTTTTTTGAGATAGTTCCAATATAGTCAACTCACAACCATGCCTTCTGTCTATGCACACTCCTTTTAACTGCCCTAAAAAGAACAAAGTTCTAAGGAGTTATATGTATCATCTTCCCATATAAGAATGTAAACAGTTTAATTTTAATGAGACCCATATGGTTACTCTTTTCTGTTGACCATTGTATGCTTTTTCCCCAACAATTATTTTATTATTTAATATTTTAGTTTTCAACATTGATTTCCACAAGATTTTGAGTTACAAATTTTCTCTCCATTTCTACCCTCCCCCCACTGCAAGATGGCATATATTCTGATTGCCCCATTCCCCAGTCAGCCCTCCCTTCTGCCAACCCACTCCCCACCATCCCTTTTCCTCTTACTTTCTTGCAGGCAGGATAGATTTCTATGTGCCATTCCCTACATATCTTATTTCTCAGTTGCATGCAAAAACAACTTTTTTTTTGAGCATCTGCTTTCAAAACTTTGAGTTCCACATTCTCTCCCCTCTTCCCTCCCCATCCAACCATCCTAAGAAGGCAAGCAATTCCATATTAAAGACTTCCACAATCCTCATGTGGTGAAAGATTAACTGTATTTAGCTCCATCCTATCCTGTCCCCATTTATTCATTTTTCTCCCTTGACCCTGTCCCTTTTCAAAAGAGTTTGCTTTTAATTACCTCTTCCCCCTATCTGCCCTCCCTTATGTTATCCACACTTTTTTATCCCCTTCCCCTTACTTTCCTGTGGGGTAAGATACCTGATAGAATGTGTATGCTATTCCCTCCTCAGGTCAAATCTGATGAGAGCAAGATTCGCTCATTTCCCCCTCACCTGCCCCCTCTTCCCTTCTAACAGAACTGCTTTTTCTTGGCCACTTTTATATGAGATAATTTATCCCATTCTATCTCACCCTTTCTTCCTCTCTTGATATATTCCTCTCTCACCTCTTAATTTTATTTTATTCTTTTAGATATCATCCCTCCATATTCAACTCACCCTGTATCCTCTGTCTATATATATATATATATATATATATATATGTATGTATGTATATTCCCTTCAACTACCCTAATACTGAGAAAGTTATCATGAGTTACACACATCATCTTTCCAGGTAGGAATGTAAACAAAATAATTCAACTTTAGTATGTCCCTTATGATTTCTCTTTCTTGTTTCCCTTTTCATGCTTCTCTTGATTCTTGTGTTTGAAAGTCAAATTTTCTATTCAGCTCTGGTCTTCTCACTGAGAAACCTTGAAAGTCTTCTATTTTAGTGAAAATCCATATTTTGCCTTGGAGCATGATACTCAGTTTTGCTGGGTAGGTGATTCTTGGTTTTTATCCTAGCTCCTTTCACTTCTGGAATATCATATTCCAAGCCCTTCAGTCCCTTAAGGTAGAAGCTGCTAGATCTTGTATTATTTTGATTATGTTTCCACAATACTCAAATTGTTTCTTTCTGGCTGCTTGCAGTATTTTCTGCTTTACCTGGGAACTCTGGAATTTGGTGACCATACTCCTAGGAGTTTTCTTTTTGGGATCTTTTTCGAGAGGTGATTAGTGGATTCTTTCAATTTCTATTTTACCTTCTGGTTCTAGAATGTCAGGGTAGCTTTCCTTGATAATTTCTTGAAAGATGATATCTAGGCTCTTTTTTTTGATCATGGCTTTCAGGTAGTGCAATAATTTTTAAATTATCTCTCCTGGATCTATTCTCCAGGTCAGTGGTTTTTCCAATGAGATATTTTACATTGTATTCCATTTTTTCATTCCTTTGGTTCTGTTTTATAATATCTTGGTTTCTCATAAAGTCACTAGCTTCCGCTTGCTCCAGTCTAATTTTTAAGGTGGTACTTTCTTCAGTGGTCTTTTGGACCTCCTTCTCCATTTGGCTAATTCTGCCTTTCAAGGCATTCTTCTCCTCATTGGCTTTTTGGAGCTCTTTTGCCATTTGGGTTTGTCTATTTTTTAAGGTGTTATTTTCTTCAGTATTTTTTGGTTCTCCTTTAGCAAGTCATTGACTTATTTTTCATGATTTTCTTGTATCACTCTCATTTCTCTTCCCAATTTTTCCTCTACTTCTCTTACTTGATTTTCCAAATCCTTTTTGAGCTCTTCTATGGCTTGAGGCCAATTCATATTTTTCTTGGAGGCTTTCGATATAGGCTCTTTGACTTTGTTGACTTCTTCTGGCTGTATGTTTTGGTCTTCTTTGTCACCAAAAAAAGATTCTAGAGTCTGAGACTGATTCTGCGTCCTTTTTCACTGTCTGCCTGTTCATGTTCCCAGCCAACTACTTTAACTTTGAGTTCTCTGTCAGGGTATAACTGCTTGTAGAGTAGAGAGTACTTTGTCCCAAGCTTTAGGGGTGGTGCTGCAACTTTCAGTGCTGTTTCTACACAGCAAGCTCTGCCACAGCAGCACTCATCCCTCCCCTCCTTAGTAACTTCCAACCAGCATTGTGACCCAGATCCAAGTAGGGCAATGCTGCCTCTGCACCAGCAAAGTGCACCTTGCACTCCTGCTCTGATCTGCTACTTGATTCCTCCCACCTTGTGAGCCAGGGACTCGGGAAGCAGCTGACTCTGGATCTCTGGATGCAGCTGTGGGAGATTCCTCTTGCTGCTGCCACCACCACCACCACCACCACCACACCACCTCTGCAACCCCCAGGGCTGGGGCCGGACTGCTCTCACCCCAAATACAGCAGTTTTCCCACTAACCTGCTGCATGGTCTTTGGCGTTTGTGGGTTGAGAAGTCTGGTAACTGCCACAGCTTAATGAATCATGGCCCTCAGGGCCTGCTCTGGCCCACTCCTAGTCTGGTCTCTCATTGTGCAGCCTATGCTGTGCTCTGCTCTGCTCCCAGCACCATGTGATAGATCCTTCCCAGCTACCATCCAGGCTCTCCTGGACTGGATACCTGCTTCCCTCTGCTATTTCATCGGTTCTGCAGCTCTAGAATTTATTCAGAGCCATTTTTTACAGGTATTTAGAGGGATTTTGGGGAGAGCTTAAGGGACTCCCTGCTTTCCAGCTGCCATCGTGGCTCCGCCCCTACCTTTGTATGCTTTTCCAGAGTCTTGTGCTTAAATGTCAAATTTTCTGCTCAAATGTGGTATCTCATCAGGAATGCTTAAAAATCCTCTGTTTCATTAAATATCTGTTTTTCTCCCTGAAGGATTATATTCTGTTTTGCTGTGTAGGTTATTCTTGGTTGTAATCCTAGCTTCTTTGCCTTCTGAAATATCATATTTTAAGCCCCCTGCTCCTTTAATGTGGAAGCTTCTAAATCTTGTGTTATCCTGACTGTAGTCCTATGTTATTTGAAGGTTATTTTTTTTCTCGCTACTTGAAGTAGTTTTTCTTTGACCTGTGGAATTTGGCCATAACATGCCTTGAAATTTTCATTTTGGCATCTCTTTCAGGAGATCATTGGTGAATTCTGGATCTAAAATATTGGGCCACTTTTCCTTGATAATTTCCTGAAATTTGATGACTAGGCTCTTTGTTGATCATGGCTTTCAGGTCATCCAAGAATTCTTAAATTATCCCTCCTTATTGTCAGGTTAGTTGTTTTTCCAATGATATATTTCACATTTCCTTCTATTTTTTTTATTCTTTTGACATTGTTTTATTGTTTCTTGATGTCTCATGTAGTCATTAACTTCAACTTGCCCGATTCTAATTTTTAAAGAAGTATTTTCTTTTTCTATTTGGCCTATTCTGCCTTTTAAGGAGTTCTTTTCTTTATTGAATTTTTGTGCTGTTTTTACCACTTGGCCAATTCTGTTTTTTTGTTTGTTTGGTTTTTTTGGATGTTATTTTCTTCAGCATGTTTGTGCCTCTTTTTGTTGTTGTTTAGTCATTCAGTCATATCTGACTCTTCAGGACCATACTGCTTTGTGACTGACCTCTAGTGCTCCTCTCTGCCCCGTAAATACAATTCAGAACTGTGAATGCGCAATAGAGTTGCCCATCAGTACCAGCTGTACCAAGTGCCAGCAAAGGGTCCTCTGTAATCTCTTTATGACCATTGTCCAAATCTCTTACTGTCTTTGGGCTGAGAGCTCCTGAAGCCATTGCTGCCGTTGCTGCTGCCACTTCTCAGCTCCAGACAGACCTCCATCTCAATGTCACAAACTTCTCTAGGTGACATCCTAAATTTTCTTAGGCAGAAAAACAATTTAATCTGACCTTTTCTTGTCTGTGCTGCTCCAGAATTTGATTTGAGGCTTTATTTTAAAGTTCTTTGGAGGGAAATATTGACAGAGTTCAGCTGGTTTGCCTAAAATTTGCCATCTTGGCTGTGTCCCACCTTTGAATTCCCTTTCCCTAATTCCATTTGGAAGTTGTGTTTCCAGGTACTGAAGCCCACACACATTCTCAATCCATAGTATGTGTTTCGTTATTGTATTTGATCCTAACCATAAACTCAAATCTGGGCTCACTGCTTAAGCATAAGAATCCATAGCATTCTAGGATCTTCAGTCATCTTTCCCAGCTGGCAGATATTACTTAAATGGCAAATTTCTCCATAGGGGAAAAACTCAAGAGGTTTCATTGGTTTCCATCCCTTTCAGTTCACCTGTAAGGCAGCATGATATTATGTAAAGATTGAACTTAAAACAAAGAAGTAACTGACACTTCATGCATGTATGACCCTTATCAAATGCTTCTTCCTCTCTCTTTGAATTGCCTCAGCTACAAAATAGACAAAATATTGATTGTACCCCTACTTTACTATATCGTTAAAAAAAGCATTTTTGTAAATCTCAAAGCAGCACATAAAGGATTATAAGAACAGCATAACAACACTTCATGTGTGACTTCAAATAGGTTCCTATATATCTCTATAGAGGAATGTATCCATGGAAGGCAGAAAGGGGTGCAGAAAGTGATGAGGAGGTTAATTCGTAATTTACAAAGGATCTTAACCTTGGTTCTCAATTTTAGGACTGCAAAAATTTTGGCTTTATTCTTCTTAGCTCCTATCCACCTAATTTCTTCTGCTTAGTTTTGCCCTTGATAGTTAACTCTGTTCTAGTTCCCTTGCTATCAGATTGGGTTGTTAAGACCGGGTTCCTCAGCCTTCAGGGAATTTGTATCTTTAATCCTTGATATGGTAGAGAAGTCTAGGTTCTTGCCAGAAATCTTCTACCAGTAACACCCCCCCCCATCCTACCCCCCATCCCCGCTTAGTCATAGGATCATCAATTTAGAGCTGGATGATTGAGATTATACCAGGTATTACATGGCAGTAGTAGGATTTGAAGCCACATCCTATTGACTCAAAATACTCTGCTTTTTCTACCTACAAAGGTACCATTTTTCCCTAAATACTTTTCCCTGAGTCTCAAAACTTCTTCCCTTGGTTTTCTGGGAGTTGACATTTGTTTACTTTCATCTCTCTTTTGGCTAGTACCCTAAATCAGATATTGATAAAACTGATACTTTGTGGAAAAATCATCTTTGAAAAATAGAGGCAGTGTGTCATAGTGGATATAGGTTTGTCCTTGACATCCAGAAGACCCGGGGTGAAATCCTGTTTGTGATACTCTGTGATACCGGGCAAGTCACTTAACCTCTCAATACCCTCAGGTAAGTGTAACAACAATCTGCTAGCAGCTGCTGTGGCTGTGTAAGACCAATAACAACCAGCATAGAGAAGGGTTCTAACACAGGTTATTTGATCTGCTTTGTTGTGCCCTGTCCCCCAGTTTACCCTCCATCTCCACGGACCCCACTATTTGTGTTCCCATCTCCATGGAAATAATCCTGCCCCAGCTTGTGCCTCTGTGTTCCCATCTCCACGGAAATCAATTTGTGTTTTTTTCCCTTTAAATAACCTGACCCTACCCCTGCTTGGGGCTGTTGGATTTGAGTTATCAAAATCTATATCCGGGTCTCGTTTGCTTTTTTCAGCACAACAGCTTTTCTAAGGAAAGCAACTTTAAGGGGTTAGTAATCTCAGTTTAATCAAACATGCACATATCATTCAGTTAGTTCAGGGGAAAAAGATCAGCCCCCTGAACTTCAAGGCAAATACAAACAAATTACAAACATCAACAGACAGACCTTGTCTGATTCAAATCACAATTCATAGTTACCAGAGAAGCACCAACATCTTATCTGTCTGGGTTACAAAGCCGCGGAGCAGGTTCATCACTGCCCAGAGTCTCATCACTCACATTCTTTCAGTGAGTATACCCACGAAAGTCAAATGCCAACCTCGGATGTTATAAACCTGTCTCAAGGCCCTGGGGCACTTGAGGCTCACCATTCAGAGTCTGAGAAATCAGTATAGGAAAGGTCCAACCACCAGCACCACATATCATATACAATTCAACAACTCTCAATTGTCTTAGTGCTGAGAAACATTCCAAAGCAAAAGATACCACCATACCTGCCCCCTTCAAACAAAGACCAGAATCATTAATGGCATTTAAGAGAATAGCAAAAAGCCCTGCCCCAATTACCACTACAGTAAATCACTAAGACTATAGGCTCCAGAGATGGTCTTAATTGGTATTGGTCAAGGGAGTTTCTCCACCAGCAGTTCCTTATACATACAAATGAAATCACAATCTGGAACAACAACAACCAAACGTACACACGTGCATGGTGCGTGCGTGCATGTGTGTGTGTGTGTGTGTGTGTGTGTGTGTGTGTGTTTGTATAATCACCAGCCTCATGACCCAACAGGTTCTTCTTGCCACTGTCTTCCTTATTTTCCCAGGAATTTTTCCTCAGACTAAATTGTTCTATAACTCTCAACCTCTTTTCTCAGGGAGCCTGCCACAGTATCTCATTCTTGATTGAGGTCATTGATGGATATACTTTTGGGGCAAATGAAACTGGATTACTTTCATCCTCAATTAAGGATTACTTCAGCAATTCAGTGCTATGAGGCATTGAACCTAATTAGGCCCTCTTTCCTAGGAGTAGGTCCTGAAGTTTATCTGTTATTAAATACTTATAGCAACACTAATCACATGAACATTTAGAACAATGAGTATAATTTCTCCTTGCTCTTCTCCCCTCACTCATTTCTAATTGGGTAGGGTCTTTCCAGCATAGAATTTTTCTGTATTATAATTTTCTGCGTATATGTCATGTCTCCCTTATAAAACAATGAGCTCAGTGAAGGAGGTAATGACACTTAATACATTTTTAATACAGCAGAGCTTGTAGTACACTATCTAGAAAATAGCTGAGATATTTGTAACAATGATAGTGATACATAGGGTAAGAAATCTAGAGCCTGAAAGGACTTTAAAGGTCAACTAATACAGATCTTGATGTAACATATGAAGAAAGAACATAAAACAAATATACTTTTACCCTGAAATGTCACTTATTTTAATTGATAATGCCTTTTTTTTCAATCAGATGGGGGCTTCTCTAAGGTCTCAGCCTGCATGGTAACCAGAGACATGCAAAATACATATATGTTCATTGATTAGAGGTCAGGTATCATTTGTTTCTCCAACTAGTATAAACAGAAGTCCTTATATTAGCCAACTTTTCATTATAAGTTATCAAAAGGTAATGTGATGTCATGAATAAATAGCTACAAAGAAAAATAATAATTCTAGGTTTAGGCCCAAATAATGAAAATAATATGAATGTTAACTATTCCTTCTTTGTCTCTAAAATTTCTTTTTTCTCTTATTTTTACTCTGTTTCGGACCATAATTCAACACTCAGAAATGTAGGTTATTACATTGATAACAAAACAGCAGAGAAGGCATTTACGCTGACTGAAACTAAACAGTCAGAGAAAATGTTGAATCTAGTCTATATCATGTGGTTTTGAATTTATGAAGTGTCAAATGTGAAATCCACAACCAGAAACTTATGAGTGTGATATCATGTGGATTGAGATATTTTATCCCAAAGCATGCAAATCAAAACAGATAGCTTTCCACTTCTCTGCTGAGAAGCAATTTTTAGTTTCTAATAACATTATGCTAGGGTTTAAAATTTCTGATTGCCAGATTGCTGATGTTTTCATCAGTAAAATTTGACTCAGTCATGGGCCTGCAAAAAGCAGGTGCTTGGCTAGCTGTATGTCTGAGCAACCTTAAAGGCATACAATCTTGGTTGTGCAAATTCTTTTTAACTTAATATTGTCAAAATTATCCATTTTACATTTTGTAATGCTCTCTATCTCATTTGGTCATAAATTATTCCTTTCTCCATAGATCTGGCAGGTAAACCATTCTTTATTCTCCCAATTTGCTTCTGTTGTCACTCTTTATGTCTCAATCATGTACCCATTTTGACCTATGTGGTATGAGATGTTGATCTATACTTACTTTTTTGCCATATTGTTTTCCAGTTGTTTCTAGTTCTAAAAGAATTCTGGTCTTTTGATTTATATTCGACATATGAAGAGAACCTCATTCCAAACCATGTTTATAGAATGCCATGAAACCAGCATTAGCCTGGTATTCTTACATGTCACCAGTCTATTTCAAGTTGTGTTGGTTGTGTTTAAATCTATTTAAGAAGCTCAGGATAGAAAGGATCAGGCAAACACAAACTAGAGGTCCACAATATGTACTGAGCTGAAATTTTTTGCTCCACAGGAGGAAGAATGGAATGTTTTAGATCCAGGGACATTTCCTTCAGTGTGTTTCTCTACTAGTGGGTTACACAACTCCCTCTATTGTTCCCCCCCAGAGTCCCACAAAGGGGACTCTATATAACACACACAAAAAATTGACCCAAGTTTTCCTTGGCACTATGTTAGAACCCAATGATGACCGAACTCTTCTCACTAATCTACACTTTTTGAGTTTGTTGGGGGAACAGAGTACTTAAGCAACTTTTCCAGGGTCATCTAGCCAGAATATGTCAGAATTGGTAATTGAATCCAGCTTTCATGATTCCAAAGTTGGCTCTATCCACTTGTCTACCCACCCACCATTATTCCTAAATCTGCCCTTTAGTGCCAAGCAAAATGTGTGTAATCTCTTCTCTAAATGACAGCCCTTCAAATCCTTGAACATTCACAGGTGAGGAAACTAAGACACTCAGGAGGTTAATTGACTTGACTTTGGTCACATGGCTCCTTTCAGCATCAGATCTTTAACCCAGGTCTCCTGATGTAAGTCTAGTATTCTTTTTACTACACCCCACTGATACTACAGTGGCATAATTCTGAGGTGTATCCTTTTATTTTAGTTTCACTTTATAGATAAATCTTTAAATAAATTATGGGAAATTAAAATGCTGTCTATATAATTTTAATATTTGTGACTTTGCATGCAGAGTCATGACTATCTTGATTGCAAGTGAAGTACTGCATGGATTGAAAATTTTAAAACTGCTTTAGCAGCAGATGATCAAACTATTTCCCCCAACATACTTAGAATAGGTGTGCTGAGTAGTTCTTTTGAATGTCATTAAGTGAAAAAAGTCAAGCTGATGTCTTAAGTGTTTCATTTTCTTTATATGTTTTTTATCACATCTGCTTTTGTTGGTATTGTTATTTCAAAGTGCTCATAAATGCTTATACTAAGTACATTCTGAAAACTCTACAGTTAATAAATTGATTTGTTCACTAGGATAATGTCAAAGAAGAAACTTGCAAAGATGATATACTCAGGTCTCTGCACATAATCACATCTTCAGAGTGGCCAAGTCAGCATGGAGTGGCTCCTTTTTAAATATTAGCATTTATCTAGATTATTCTGCAGCTTTTGTGAAAGGAACACAGTTATTGCTTAGACCATCGGACTGCTTTCCTCAGGAGGAATGAATAATTTTAAGAAGTTTCAGTCAGCCTTCTAATGTTTCTGATTTTTTAAGGAGACAGAACAGCAGACAATATTGTGTAAAGAAAGAAAGACATGCTGCCTAAGATAAAACTACATGTGGACAGTGAAGCCTAAATTATCCAGGTTTGGACACAATTTTTCTAATGCATTTTCCATGATTTTTTCCTCATCTAAATTAATGAAAGTTATATGGAAAATAAAACATTGTGGTTTCTGCTTTATAATGTTTTTCATATTGGACCAAACTTAGAAATTTTTTGTTGGCAGATATAATCAGGTAAAGTATAATTATTGGTCCATGTTATTAAGTCTATGATGCTCTTCTGCTGTATCCAGTCATTACTGTCTTGACATTGTGAGCTAGACAGATGCACTAAGTTTTTTCTCTATGTTTTATTCTATTGAATTAGGTAGCATTTACCTAAAGATATAATTTATTGGCCTACTTTTTATCTCCTACTTTTATACAATTGGAAAATATTTTAGTTCTTTTGGGACATGTGATTGTTCTAGTACAAAAATAATTTCTGTTATTAATGTGTGTGCAGCAAGTGGATTATTGGAGCAATCTAGTGTACTTTCTTCTTTCTTGTAAGACCATAGTGCCTTGAAAATAGTAGAGGTTTAATAAATATTTACTAAATTGAATTGTGGCAAAAGGATTCATAATTTGTTTTTCTTTGAGTCTTGGGTTTTTCCTAAAATTATGGTGAAGAGGTTGATGACTTAGACATGGTGATCTTTTACTCCTATATAAGTTTAAACAATATCCAATAGAAGTGGCAAGATGAAATATCTTAAATTGTTTTCATTTTTCTTGTTATCCTATCTAGTGCAATATTTTACACATAGTAGGTATTTAATAAATCCTTGTTAGATTGCATTGGATTTGTTACTTATTTAATCTGATTTTATTTCTTTCTGGCATATTTTATTGGTTTTTCTCAATGAAAACACATGGAAGTTGTGACAAGAGTTCACGAAGTCGATAGGTTTCAATGAGAAAAATAATGTATAGAATAGATTGTACGCTGCAGGCACGATAGAACCCTAACTTTGTAGGTAGCAAAAGTATATATGACTCAGAGTGAAAGTAATTTTCACAGGTAGGTACAAAGACTTTAAGGGACTCTCACATATATTAGGTCACATCTTCAAAATAAATCCATTAAATAAATGGTTCAAGTGTTTTCTCCAGTTTGCATATGAAGAAACTGAGGTTCAGAGATTATGCATTTTACCAGGTTCCAAGTAACATGGCCAAGACCCAGGCTTTTTGACTCTAAATCCTGTGTTCTTTCCACTAAACCATACTGTACTCTTGTGTTGCACCTTTTCTTTTACAATAATATATTATCACCTACAACATACATATTTCCTGTTTCTTGTCAACAATCACAAAAGATTTTCAGGTTACTGGGGCATGGGAAAATGCCTTTATGTTGTGTTTAGTCTTTGACACAACAAATTTGGATTCTAATTAGACTTTACTCCTTCTATAATCATAAAGTATGTAATATACTTTATCATGATATATTCATATGTGTATATTTCAAAAAGATCTGCAACTTTATTTTTAAGATTTAAAATGCGAATACGTTACATATTACCCAGGGCAAAAATGTCCATCAATGAGATTTCTTTTAAATGACAAATTGAACTGTTACTGTTTTTTTTTTACAGAAAAATACTAGAGGAAATGTTTAAATGATAAAGTTAAAAATATTTCTTCCATCAATATACTACTATATGTTGAGAAGAGCACTATTTTTTTGAGTCAGAAGCCTGGGTTAAAGCCCAGGCTCCAACATTCTGTGGCTATTGTCAAAACACTTAATCTTTGAAGCTCTCTTTCCTCATTAGTACACTGGAGAAAATAATACTTTTACTACTTAAATACTACATAAATACCAGAAAAATTATGAGGAAAATGAATCGTGATTGTTAAAATGCTATGGAAATGTTATTTGTTATTACTGTGCTTTTTTGGCATTATTAAGAAATCACCAAATATATACTATTTGTTTTTCAGTCACAAAGAAGGTAGAACTTCAGCATACCTAGCAGAAAAATATTAATTTACTTTTAGTCATTTGAAAACATATGAATTGCCTTTCAATGAAAGAAAAGAAAGGCTAATATATAATAATTGTGTTCAATCTGAACATAATAATCCTGTTTTCATAAAGTAGGAAAACATGAGAGCTGGAAGGACAATATCCCCTTATTTTAGGCTTGAAGAAAATCTAGCTCCATCTCCTTATTTTACTCCTAAGGAAAATGAGGCCTAGAGGAGCACAGTGTCTATGTATTAATTCCTCTGATAAAGGGCCTGGGGATCTGGGTTGGGGGGTTGGAAGGAGGTCAGTGGTTTGGAAGCTGATCAGTAGTAAACTGAATGATATGGTCAAAAACTATTTGAAACCCTGACTATATACTCCCCTCCTCAGATGATTTCTGGAATATTAGATTATTTTCTGGGTACCACATTATATGAATAGCATTGGCAAAATGGAAAATACCCAAAGGTCACTTAGTGAAAGATTTGGAGATAATTTGTTATTATGGTTTAGTCATTTCAGTCATGTATTATTCTTCATGGGCCCTTTTAGGGTTTTCTTGCCAAAGATACAGGAGTGGTTTGCCATTTCATTCTCTAGCTCATTTTACAGATGGGGAAACAGAGGCAAATAGGATTAAGTGACTTGCCCAGGGTCATCCAACTAGTAATTGTCTGAGACTGAATTTCAACCCAGGAGTCTTCCTGACTTCAGGCCTGGGGCTCTATCCACTGTGCCACCTAGCTGCTTCTAGAAATCAAGCTGCATGATAATTGTTTGAAGAAAGTTTCACTTAGGAAAGGAAAGACTTAATTAGAAATGTGATAACCTTCTTTAAATATTGTAAAGGGTTGTTTGTTAGAAGGCAAGTAAGACTTGTTCTGCTTAGACTCTGAGGGAAAAACTAGGCTTTGAAGTTTAAGGAAGTCAGATTTGGGCTTAATATAAAGATTTTCTTCCAAAAATCAGATCTATAGAAGAGCAGAATGGCCTCCCTCAGGAGGTAGTAAGTTCTGCATGTAATAGAGAATTCTAAAAAAAAAGCTCAATGAACATTTATCCAGTATATTGTAGAGGAGATTCCTTTTCAGATATAAGATGAACTTGAAGGCCTGTGAAGTACATTCTAACCCTCTGATTTAGATTTAGGAGTAATCTACATAAATGAAAAATTTAAATATCTACTATTAACAAATTGCATAGGTACACTCCTTAGTTACCAATGTTGTCCACTTCTGGATCATCTTAAAAGACACAGAATACAAACAACTGTATGAAAGTTTAAAAAATAATAATAATAATACAATTCACACTATGGTAAAAACCTAATTTTGACTTTTACAAGGTCATATAGCCAATTAGTTTCAGAGCTGAGACTAGGCTCCCAGTCAGTCTCTCAATGCAATGTGCTTTCAGCTATATGACACAGTGTTTATCTAAGGGCCAAACACTAACGCTGCATGTACCTGCAAAAAGAGCACTGGATTGATAATTGATGTCAGAGGCCATCAGAGGAATACGTTGGCTGTCAGAGGACCAAGGTTGAAGTTTGTGCTGTGCTACTTAATGTATATGTCACTTTGGGCAGATCACTTAAGCACTCTTAGAGTCTGAGTCGCTTCATTTGTAAAGTGTAGGGACCTGACTGGATGATTTCAGCTCTCTTCTTGCTCTATGTGACCTTTGAATCAGAGTGAAACCTCTTTAATCACGTGATCTGAATTCAATTTTGGGTCTTCTCATACGATTAATCATCTTTGCCTTCTGTTCTACCCAGGGTTTCCCCAAGGAATATGAGGATTTGATTTCTTTCTGGATTTCCACAGCAAAAGAAATGCTCTCATCTACCATGCAAACACTCAGACTAATAATATATAGAGCTGGCTGCATTTTATCTGTGTGAATCAATTGATTAAACAAAAATCAAATGACAAAAATGGAAAGAATTATTGCCCAAATCCATAATCAAAACAACATTCTTTGACTTTTCAGTGAGCCTCAACTCCCTAAGGCCCCCATATAGTCCTTCTGACTTACACTATTTCCAAAGTTAGGCCTCCACAAACAAAAACACATACTCTTGCACACAGAGGGAAAGTAGTCTGAATTGCTTGAGGCCTTGATGGAACTGATCTTTCCACTTTATTTCAGCACTTACATAGTTCACATCACTAGGGTATAGTTAGATATTGATTGTCCATGTTATGTCTCTGTTTCTTGCTATTCTTTTGTTACATCTACTGTTTGATAATAGAACTCTTCTGATGGGTTTAGCAACTCCTTACCTTAATCCAAGAGTTTTGGTCCAGGAATTCCTTTGTTCAAAATATCATTCATGTTTTTGCCAATGTCAATATTCCTGCTGCTGCTAGTTCAAGTTTCTAGACACCACAGCTCAAGCTCTAGAAATCCTTGCCCATTCCATATTGACTCAATGTGCTGCCATCATTAGGATTATGTGGTTTCTCATCAGGACCTCAGGCTGTTCTTCCAGGGAACTGAATATGAATGTTTCACCACTCTTCTCTCTGTTTCTTTTATTTCTGGTTCTCTCTCTTTCTTTATCTTTATCTTATAATGATCAGATCCAAGATTCTAGCCCAGATATATAAATTGACCATGAATTGATCATTTAAAATACATTATTAATGGTGCCAGAGGAGTGCCAAGGATCAGGTAATTTATACTTTATCAAAGAGTTAAATTTATCCCAGGATTAAGATCTTTTTTTTAAAAGAAATACAACAAGAATTCAGAAGGACTTTATACACTCTGCATTTGAGTCCTAGGAACTTAGAACAGCCACCACTATTTTATACCATAATACTAGAAGGACTTTTACAATTCAAAATATGTCAAATTCTGTTGAGAAAGAAATAAGTTAACATCAGTTGTAGGACTAACAGTACTAACCAACAATTTCCAATGTCTGTGAATGTATCTGTAAAAAGAAGAAATGGAATAACTTAGGCCTATTTGCCTTGAAGTGCTAAAAAAAGAAATCATTCACATATGTTCTTAGGACAAATTTCTCCATTTTCTCCTAGCACCCAGATGCTTTTCCCACATGTCCATCTTTATATAGCTTTAGAAGTAAGTGTGTATGTGTTTGTATAATTGCCCATAATTTCATTTTAGGATGATGTTGCTTTTTGTTGCTAGAATAGGTCAATAACTTGAATTTCTTCTGTACCATGGGGAACAACTTAACTAGTGTAATTCACTGCTTCTTCACTAATTCAGTGCTTCATGGCTATGGCTTCTCTCTCTCCACACTTTTTAATCCCATGGAACTCTTGTCTATGACTTTTTTAACAAATTAACCTTAAGAAATTGTGGATGCCAGTTGAGCATACAGGCTTTCCTTTACTATTGCTATATAATGATTTCATTCTAATCGTAGGTGTGTATGTGTGTATACATGTGTGTGTGTGTATGTGTGTGTGAGTATACACAAATCCTTTTCTTGTCCATGTCCTTGAGGATTTCTCTAGTGCAAATTCTCATCATCATTTGCTTTAGCCAGTTATACTCTGTGGTCTTTCCATTACTCTTGACATCTTCAAAAATAATGATGTTTCAAGATTATAGTGTTTCATCATTTGAGCATTCTCAGTGTTTACTTTTTTCTTTCTGGGGTTGAGGGAAGAAATTGTTCTTTACTTGTGATTTTTTGATCTGGACCTGATGAGGAAACTTGCTCTACCAAGGAAGGTTAGCAATTGCTGTTACTTCTTTCACGTTATTTGGTATATATGTATGTATACATATATGATGTATACATATAATATGATATGCATATTATTTCACTCTATAAAATGTCCCTACCTTCTTCAAGGCAGCAAGTGGCATTCTTTTGTATCCCCTACATGTACATAGTATAATCCTTGGAACATAGAGGGCACTTAATAAAACCTTATCAATAGATTAATTACTCTGTAATTCATAGTCTTAGAGAATTTTCCAAACCACTGAGATAGTAAGCAACATACCCAGGGTGATGCAGCCAGGATATGTCAAAGACTCAACTTGGAACCCAAGTCATCCTTGGTCTAAAGTCAATCCTCCATTGCTCCACCAGGATGGCTCTATAGCAGGATAATATTGGTATTAAAAAATAAGTTTTGGGGGCAGGGAGTAATGTTTTGCAATCATCCACCACACTGTATGTATGTTTGTGTCTGTGTATACTAATGGGCCCACTCAGTGAAGTATTCATCCAACATACTGTCTCACACTGCATAATGTGGCTTTTGTTCTGTTTATTCTTCATTAAATAAATCAATAGTGATAAAAAGATCTAAGGTTTAAAGGGCTAAATCTTTGTTGTTCCAGAATATAGAACAACGACAATGATAATAATCAATAAAATTGTCAGCATTTAATTGACCACAAAATTAGCAATTATTAGTTTACATAATCATTGATTGCTCCCCCCCTTTTGTTAAAGGAAAGGGAAAAGAGAAGAGGAAATAAATCTAATTTAAATTATAAAAACAGATCTGTCTGTGATTACTTTGGTATAAGGAAATCCCAATGGAACGTAAATAATTAAAATTGTAAATTAACAGGATTGAACATTTAGCACTTGTGCAAAGCTGCTCTTACCAATAAATATTCTTTCAAATAATTTGTTTAGAAGTTAGAGCAATATTGAACTTATGATAATCCTAGGTATGATTGGGAAGTAAAGGACTCAGCAATCCAAAATAGTGCTCCATGTCTTTCCTCATCCAAACCCATTGCTTTTCTTTACTTCCCTATTATAGTAAAGGCTACCATTATCCTTCCTGTCACCCAGGTTCATTACCTCAGGGTCATCCTCCATTCCTTACTCTTCCTTAGCCCATGTATCCAGTCAGTTGCCAGATCCTGCTATTTTTATCTCCATGACATTTGGGCCATTTATCCCCTTCTCACAACTATCTAGCCTGTGCCCTAGTTCAAGTCCTTGTATTCTCTAGTTCAGACCCTAATTATCTCTAGTTGAGGATCTCATTACCCCCAGTTCAGACTCTTTTACACCCTAGTTCAGGCCTTCATTACCTCTTACCTAGACTATTACAATAAGCTCTGAGCCTCAAATCTTTCCCCACTCTAATCCATCCACCACATAACCACCAAAATGATTTTCCTGAAGTACAATTATGATCATATCATCCCATCCCCCACATGACACCAATATACACACACTAAACCTCAGAGACTCCCTCTTGCAACTGTGATCAAACTCCTTTGGCATTTAAAGCCTTTAGGACTTGGCTGCATCCTCCCTTTTCTGCCTCACTACTCTTTGTTCCTCTCCACAAATTTTATGATTTAGTAATGATGGTCTACTTCCTGTTCCTGACCAAGACACTAAATCTTCTCCCTCCTTGCCTTTGTCCCTTGGAATCCTTGGCTTCCTTCAAAACTTCAAGACTCACCTTATGCATGAAGCCTTTCCTGGTCCTGGTAGCCACCAGTTATTTTTTCTGTTCTAGATTACCTGGTATCTACTTTGTAAGCATTAAATAGAAATAAAAACAATGTCAGTAGCCACAGTTTATATTGTGGTTTAAGGTTGTCAAAATACTGTGCATATGTTCTGTTATATGTCAATATGCATTCAAGTTGTCCCTCTGGTCAGAATGTAATTTCCTTGAGGGCAGTGCCTGTTTTGCTCTCACCTTTGTATTTACAGCAGCTCACAGAGTACGTGACATATATTAGATATTTAATGTCATTAATTAATTTAGAAAATTTTAATTTAATTGAGGCGTAGATATTTCCTAGAGAAAAAAACCCAATATATTCTATATAAGAAGATCTGAGTTCATATACCCACTTTTGTAAATTACTAGCTGCAGGACCTTGGAAAATTCATTTAAACTTTCTATGATTAAACTTCCTCATCTGAAACTGGAGAAAATAAGGCCTGACATAGTTTCTTCACAGTATTATTTTGTGGATCCAATCAAATAATACATTTAAGTGCTTTGTTAGCCACAAAGAGTAATAGACATTTCAGCTTTCCGTCAATAAAACAAAGATTTATTAAGCACCTTCCCTAAATACAGGGCATAGTTTTAGACATTGGCAAGTATTGCCAAACACAGTCACTGCCCTCATGGAGCCTGTACTCTAATAGGATGTGGTGGTACATATATAGACAACTGCATCACAAATCATTATAATAAAGAAATAGGAAGATATGCCATAAAGGCCATTCATCCTCCAAGTGGTATTACCAGCCATTTTCCTGAGGCTTTCCAAGAGGTATGGATTTACCCATCTAGAATCTGCCCTGAAGCCCATACCTCTGGCAAATATTACAACTTTGCTGTATTTCATTCAACATTAGGCATGTGACCCTAGCAAAATGAATGGACAAAACATGTTTAGAACCATATAGTATTTTTTTTGTGGCATTGAATCATTAAAAGAAGTGATGCATACTTAGTGAAACATCTGCTGAGTGGCCTGAACTTGGTGATCTCCTAAAGCCCTAGTAGTCCCTTAGCAGTATATGAGCCATTGAGAATGGTGTTAAGGAACTAAACAGTAGAGTTCTCACTTGATGGTCAATTTATGTCCCCAGTGAGGACAGTCTTTAGTTAAAGACTCAAGAATTTGGTACTTGTGATCTCTTACAGCATGGGATATAGGATTTTGACTCAATAAAGCAAAAAATTATTAAGTGCCTGCTAAGTATCTAACTGTGCTAGTTGCTGAGATTATAAATAAAAAAAAACTGAGATAATCAATCAATAAACATTTATTAATGTACCAAGTACTACTACTATGGTACTTGGTAGTACTTACCAAGTGCTTTACTAATCCTTGCTCTCAAGAAGTTCTTCTTAACCTGGTCCTCTCCTACATTGACAATCTTTATTCAACTAACTCATTTCCAATCTACTCTTTGATCCAGTGACACTGGTTTCTTTTCTATACCT
The DNA here is from genome assembly GCF_011100635.1 of Trichosurus vulpecula. Taxonomy (NCBI): domain Eukaryota; kingdom Metazoa; phylum Chordata; class Mammalia; order Diprotodontia; family Phalangeridae; genus Trichosurus; species Trichosurus vulpecula. The sequence goes on along the minus strand of NC_050581.1, from coordinate 90,880,873 downwards.
TGCACAAGACAAACCATCTCCTGATGGCATTTTTAGTGACTTTCTTGAATTCCTGGAATTAGGAATTCTCTTTCCCTTCACTTCTGCCTCCTGCTTTCCCTGACTTCCTTCCAGTCCCAGCTAAACTCTGACCTTCTACAAGATACCTTTGATAACCCCCTTCCTTTTGTTGATTATATCTAATTTATCATACACTCACAAAACACAGAGATACATATACTGTTTGTTTATAGTTGTTTGCCTACTGTGTGCTCCATTAGTCTGTGAGCTCCTCGAGAGCAGGGACTGTATTTTGCCTTTCTTTGTTTCCTTAGCACTTAGCACAGTGCTTGATACATAATGACACCTAAAAAAATTGTTAGTTCACTGAATGACATTCTTCTGGGACAGAAAAGATGTCCTCATGCTAGAAGTCAGTCAATAAGCATTTATTAAGCAGCTACTATGTGCCAAGCATGGTGCTAAGCATTAAGAATGGAAAGAAGAGGCCGTATACAAAATCAGTAACCTGGGATTTATGGAATAGGGGCACCACTAATCAGAAAACTCAGAAAGTGAAGTGAGCTGAGTCATGAAGGGAGTCAGAGGTACTGAGAGGTGGAATTGAGGAAGAGGGGTATGCCAGGTATGAGGGACAGACTGTGCAAAGGTGCAGCACAAATTATGATTCCTGGTGCTTTTCTGATGGGTTTATTTTTTTCTGTCAAGAAACTCCAACTGTGTCATACTTCAGCTAGTCCATTACAAGGAATGGTGAGTGGACTTATTAGTAGATCCTGATAAAGAAATGCTCAGCCATTCCACCCTCATGTCCCTTCAAATTGAAGATATTTTATCCTTAGCTGTGCTTTCTGTTGGCTATTTCTCCTCACTCTGGCCATGGAAATCACTCCATAGGGGAGGAATACATAGAATATGGAGTGACAGTAGAGATGTCAGATGAGAGTTATATGTCCACAGAAGGAGGTGAGGAAATTATGTAGCAATCAATAGTCAGAGATTACAGTTTAATAGTCTACACAGTCCACCCACATCCATGCCAAGTCAAGCAATCTATCTAGAGGAAAGTCCTGATATATTTGGTGGCCCCTCCATGGAGGATTTGTGGAGGTGGAAGATAAGGGAATAGATTTCTTATACATACTGAGGGAAAGAAAACTCATATTATTGGGATCACAGCATTAACAAAATGCATTACAGAGATGCCATCATTACAGCCAGAGGAAGCTAGGCAAAGTTTCATGTTTTGTTTCTGGTATGTCCCATTTCTCACATCTTCCTCCCTACTTTCAATGACCAGTAAGAGACAATATCCTTGTACTTGTCCCAGGTATATATTACCTCAACTTGTCCTTTCTCTTACTGACCTTCATAATCTTGGGCCTGTTTTCCTACCCAACATATAAATGGCCCTGATCTATTCTGTGAGAATGTGTACACACATATGCACATATATGCTATTTATGTGTATGCACACATAATATATATGTTTCCATATATACATATTTGCTTTTTATTTAGTTTTTAGCTTAATATTACTGTTAGGCACAGTTGCTTATCCCCAAGGATTGATGCTATTAGAAATTTTTGGTAGCAATACTTATGACACCTTTAAATCATACCATGAAATTAGTTATCTTTGCTGAGGCCCAGTCTTGTTAGTAGTATTAAAAGTTTTGTTCATTCTGGATTTGACAGACTGATCCCATCTGAAAGAAGAGAATCCTAGTGAATATTGGGAAGAGGTAGATTTGAAGCCTCTCCAGTCATATAGAGATGATTCAGTCTGGTAATAAAGTTGATCAAGTTATGTTTATTTTACATCTAAGTCTTGTTCCTATTTGAAATTCTGTGGTTATCACCACATTTCTCCTTGCATGAAGCTAAGCTATGCCAACAGTATTATTTTATCATGCATAATCTTTTTATGGTTCTGTCATGCACTAAACTGTCAGCAAAATGTTCATATTCATGATAGCTGCAGAATACTTGCTGTTTTTTTTAAAGTGATCACATATTTAATGGGGTTTTACTTCCAGTGTGTTAGAAACAACAATATAACAGCCCTCTCATATTTTGCTCAAACCACTTAATCTTTAGATAGCAATGCATTTTGGGTTTCCTGAGCTGTCTTCTTCACAGTAACATTTATTCCTTTTTCTTAAATCTTTCAAGCTTATTAATATGCATTTCCTATGGACAAATCTATATTCTTAGCTCTTCTGACAGATTTATTTCAAAATTAAACTGTTTAAGAGATTGAAATGAATTAATTCTTTAGAAAAGACTTCATGATTAAATTATGCCATAAGAAATGTTTTTGAAAACATCCTGTGCGTGCTTCAGGAGTCAGACATCTTTCTTCACTTAGTTTTTGACTTCAATGTAGATTTTAAACTCTGTGAAGGTAGGGGCAATTCCACTACAGTCACTGTATCCCCAGCACAGTGCCAAGCACATAGTAGGTGCTTTATAAATGCCTTTTGATTGATTTTGTCTTTTTCCTCGTTAGGATTGCAGTACAGTAGTATATAAGTTAAGTTTCTCATCCATTGTTTCTTTTAATAATGTGATTATTTCACAAAAGTTCTTATTTCCCCTTGTACACTTGTAAAAATTCAATTATTTGTGAGGTCATCTGGGTACTCCCTATGTTGATGCAAATTGTAATAACTGAGTATATGATAATTGAAAGTTACTATGACCTAAGAAATTAATTTATCTGTGACCAAAGTGTTTAAAAAATTTCTCCAACATAATTCAGGCTAGTCCTCACACAAAAAACATGCAGTCCATCACTGGACTCATTTTCAAATTCTTTCACACCTTTGTTACAATTTGTTAGGATTTGTGCTGGCATTACCTTTGAGAACTAATGGTTATAGTACCATGATGAAACATAAAAGTGGGATTTTAGAGGGAGCACTATGTGAATTTTTGAATACTTAGGCTAAATTTGCATGATAATAATTCTCTAGGGGAGAGATATACTCCATAAATTTCCTATCTTATCTACCTTATATGTCTTAATGGCAATATTTTGGGTTCAATTGCCTGGGTAACAATGACCCAAATTTAGAAACTCACTAAGATGTTCATAATTTTCTACAGGGGTGATAATGTCTCTGTGATCTATAGATCAGAACAAGGTTTATATCCAGTGACTAAAGTTGCTACTAGCCAATAGATACAGTCTTCAACTAGCATTGAATCATGGAATTTTATTTTATTTTACTTATCTGAAAAGATCTCAAAATTCAACATTTGACATTTTGATGGAAGGGAAGTCTAGTAAAGTGTTCTGAACAGTTGATTCTCAGGTTAATAAGATACTCTATGATTAAGAAAGAAGGTATTATATCTCATAGTCAGCTTTTTTCTCAGCTGTGCTATTGCTGACTTCAGCAACTTTATGTGAGATATTATTTATCAATATTAAGAGCAGAACTATTCATTTACTAGTTTTCCATAATGTAATGTAAATGTATAACTGGAACTATTATTTATAATTGAGCTAGATTTTTAGACAGCTCTTCCTAAATAGCTACATTGAGATGCAAATTATTCCTTAAAAAGTCAAGAGTTTAAAACATACAGCAGAAATCCATAGTGTATAAAGATTTTAGAAGCTCAATTGACAAGCTACTTATTGATTCACTGAAATGTCAGATAATGTATTTTAGGTGGTTTTTTATTAGAGTTTTCACTACAAATGACATTTCAGGGCCAGAAATAATTCATGAAAAAAATAATTTTCAGGTTTGTAATGATTAAACTGAAAAAAGTTACAGGTGACATGAACTGAATTCCAGGAAGGAAAATAAAATATTATTGTCCCTCATTCTGTCTAGAATGTCCTTTCATATAGTCTGCTACAATTGCTGAATTCAGAAGAAGGCAAACTTTTATATTACTTTAAAGATTACTACTAACAATAAATAAGATTCTGGATGCATCAACTTTTAAAAAGAAAGATATATACATTGTGTCCCTCATTGTATCTCCTATTACAATGGTTGTTTACCATCATAATTTTTTAAATGGAACCATATTCTATATGTGGTCTTTTATTACAAAAAAAGGGAACAATGCTGAAAACTTATCCAACTCAAAGGACAATTTTTTTTTCTGATTAAATATGGTTAATGTTTCATTAGATCCAGTTCACTTAAACAATAAGTAAGTCCCTACTATGTGCAAGTCACCGTGTTCCATGCTGAAGACATAAAGACAAAAGAAAAGTTGAGGAAGAAAAAAAGGGAAAAAAAAACCACAGTTTCTGCCAAGGAGATTTGTATAAACCCTCCATAAATGCAGATCCCAACTAACCTAAGTCTTCTCCATCACATGGGAATGAGATTTCTTTTCCATATCAATCCACAAAAATGTACAATCTGTAATTTCTAGTTCCATTATCACATGACTCCTGAATCACAATAAATAAAAATTTACATAAGAACCTTTGAAATGTGAGCAACCCAAATGATTGAATTGAACCATGTCTTACACAGAGTAGGTTTTCAAAAAAATATGTCTTAAATGAATCAAGAAATTCTAAATATTCCAGGCTGAGGAAATCGCTAGAACTATAAGTCACAATATAAAGTTATCACTAAAATGCAAGTGAAGGAGAAGACTGGAAGTGCAGTTGTTTGCAAGCTTGAATAGACAGAATCAAAAGGTAATTACAGTTTCTCAGACAGATTAATAATGCATCTCAGCTTAGGTAGGCTCTGTCCCCTGCCAATCCTTATGAATCATAGCATAGTAGCTGATACTGAGTGCCTTGTCAGTAGACATGATGCCATATTCATCCTGATATTTTTTCCTTGATAAACTCTTTCCTCTAAAATGGCATCAGAAAGAGGAGTACAGTAATCTGGTTTTAGCAGGATCACTGGCAGTAAGGACTTTAGTCTCCTGCACTGAGAGTCCCCTCTATTTCGGGATATATCATTATTACTACCGATGAATCGGCCTGGGACTTAAAAATTCAGTGTTATATTTTCTTGTGGTTCTTTCATTTAAGAAAGAAAGAATCCTAGTTTTGAGAACAATAATTTAGAAAGAATAGATTTTACTATATAGTATGATTTGCAACTTAAGTCTGTGGGAGACAGTGTGCTAGAGTTAAAAGAAAATGGATATTGGACCAACAAGAGGTGATATCAGTTTCTGCCCATACTACTTACTAGCTATAGGCCCTTCAGCAAGTTTCCTTAACCTATGGAACTACATTTTAAATATTCCTTATTACAAATGGTGAAGGATCCAATTTACTTTTAGAATGTTGTGAACAAATGAAGTTAATATTTTAAAGTGTAAGAATTAGAAAATTTTAAAAATCTCTTTAATTTTTATATTTATGCCAGATTCTTTTGTTTTCCCTTGAAAGTTCTAAACAGGTGACTGACTTTCCCACTTAAATTTTACCTGCTTACACATGACCCATGACAGAATATAGGACAAAAATATTTATTTCATTATAAGCTTCAACTACATTATTTCATAGTGTCATTAAAACAGATACAATAATTTCAAATGGCAGCATTACAAAGAATAATTAACTGATTAAATTAAATTAAATTAAATAGATGAAATTGACCAAAGTACTAAAAATTGCTTATGATTTTTTTTTCTTCAGTAGTCAGGACACTTTCTATTGCCTACCTTTCAGAGATAGCTTTTCTAAACAGCTCAAAATGCAAAGCTGGACCAGAGTCCCCTCAGGGAAATAAACCCATTGTGTATGGAATTACATTTTCCAAACTGTGCATTAGTAAAGTAATAGAGATCCTTATGCAGAAAATAGAATTTCCTTATTTTTTTTTTCCCTCACTGTCTGAGGCAGTGTTCAAAGAAAAAAAAGAAAAAAGAAAAACACAGCGATTTAGTTTAGGGTTGCTAATTGAAAACACTCACCCTGTGGTATAAAGAGCTAGCTGCTGATTCACCTGGGAAATTATTTTATTGTTGTTAAATCTGTAGTTACCTTGCCAAGGTTGAAACTGTCAACTGAATCCATAAGATGTTTTTCTTATGTATTGAGGATAACATAAAGGTCTCCTATCACTGCACTCCTTGTGCCCTGATAGGAATTATTGTAGGAGGTGGATGTGAATGAAGGGCTTTTAACAGTTTCTAATCTTATATTTTGAAGTGTGTATTGATCTCAATATAAGCTGGCTTTACTCATTAAGTGATAGGCACTTTATTAAGAATAGGTATGGACCAAATGAAGATTCTAACTTTTTTTTTTCTCTACCCCATTACTCAATTTTTCCCTATTTAGAAAATGCTCACCTGACCACATAATATTGTTTCCCCTTCTCCAGATTCATTGTGCATAGTATTCAGTTTTATTTTATCTTAGGTCATTTACAATTTTACTTTAGAGTTTTCATTGACACTAATACCTACAATGCTGTTGTCTCAAGTTTGTTTTTGTTTTATTTCTTTCTTCTTTGTGACCTGGTAACTAAGCATTAGTACCAAGAAAATAACATACAAAATTTAATTATTGACAACCTCATTTCATTTGTCACTTATTTGTTCATTTGGATTCATAGTTCTTTCTCAATGATGACAAAAACTGAACTGTGCTCAAAATTTACTCTCCATAGACAAAGATGCTAAAGTGAACCCTGACTCTGCTGAGCCAATCATTTTAGCCATCTTGGTGATAATAAGATTTGTTGTGGTTGAATTGATTTTGTGGCTTCTGCTTATAGGTTTAGATAGCCCAATATTCAACCTATGGGTCAGGAATTCTGGGTCATTATTAAATATCCATTCAAATATCCATTCAGAGATAAATGTTTATGTTTTAATGTGTAACTTAGAAATGGAGCCACGTAATAGTTTTAAAGTCAAAGGATTTGGGATCCATTATTTACTATTTCATAACTTTTGTCAAGTTAACTTCACTTCTGAAGGCCCTACTTTGCACGATCAGTAAAATATGAGCACTGATTATGGGCCTTTCTCACTCTAAATCATAGGATTCTATAGATGAGCTGGCTAGAGAGAACTAGGATGGTGAAGGATACATAGGAGGATCAGTGAAGTGAACATCCAATATGTCTTAAATTTCTAAACCAAAGGACCATGGAAGGCCCTAGCAGGTGCTAGGATTTTGTTCCTGAAAGGAATCTAGAATTTTGGGAATAGGTGACCTAAGAGCTCCATCTCCAACTCCTCTGCTGCTTGTTCAGCATCAAGAATTGGCACTCCTAGTCCCACTCTTAAAGGCAGGCCAGGATCCCAAGGTCAATCCTTGGTTACATCACTCTAGTATTCATTCAAAGCATTGAGTTTTGGGTCACACCTGGGGTATTGTTTTAAAACACTGGATTTTTGTCACTTTGTCATACTTTTGAGCAGGTTTAAAATAAAGCTTTTTGTTTGTTTGAAAAGTTATTACATAGAAAAAGGATTAAACTTGTTCTATTTATTCCCTGAGGGCTTTCTTTTTCTACCAGCTATACTCCTTGAATTAGATATCTCCATCATCATTCTAAGGCAAAGCTCATCACCAATAAAGTCATCATCCCAGAGAGTACATCAGTTTTGGTACCCACTCCTCATCAGTACCCTCAGCAGCTTCCCCTCTCCCCAGATTAGAAGGTTGGAGGAGAGAGTGTAGAACTCATCCAAAAGCCTCTATATACAGAGGGCTCATAGCACAGCCAAATCTTCATTCTCCGTATGGTGTACATCATGCCATAGTTTGGACTCCACCATCATCACGCCCCTCCCTGCACTAGGTTTCTATTCTCCTGCCCCAAATCCCCTGTGTTTCAGCTTCTGATGTGTGTGCGTTGTCTTCTCAGATTAGATTGAGGACAGGGACTTGGCTTTCTTTTTCTTCTTATTTGTATCCCCAGCACTTAGCTCAGTGTCTGACACATAGTGAATCATTAAGAAATGTTTACTTAATTGAATGGAACTGAGGGCAGGTCCAAAAACAAAAAGTCAAAGTTTTAGGAAGGTAAATGTAGGCTTTAAAAAGGGTGTGTGTGTGTGTGTGTGTGTGTGTGTGTGTGTGTGTGTGTGTGTGTGTGTAGCAAAAGCCAACATCAGAGAGGTAGCCCACACTTGTACTAGTGCATATGAGTGGTTTCCTAGAGTCTTTCTCTGCATAGGTTTTCTTTGGGACTTATTCCCTACTTCATCGGAATTTGTCTCAAAAATTTGACCTAAAGACATGTTCATTGCTCCCCACTCCGAATTTCTCTGACTTTTTAAAAACAAACCATTGCAAGGTGTTTTTATACATTGCTCTCCCACCACCCTACCACCCCCACCTCATCTACAGTAGTCGAGGTATTGTAAACCCTGTTTTGCCTTTATAAAGCTTACCTTCTAACTAAAGAAAAGGCAGAAAGGTGCACACATTTGTTTGTATGTGAAGTTAGGCAGTTGAGGAAAAATAGCTGGCAAAAACTAACCAAAGGGGTCTTAACGCAATTTTGGAATGTATTTTATAGTTACAGAAGCAGGTCCCAAGATGTTATGCTGTTACTTAGTGACTTAAACATCTCTGTATTTTCTTCAAACATTTAAGCAGCCTCTGTGTTATCAAAATGTGAGTCTTAATATGACATGTTAATGGGGAGTTGAATAGCAGAATAGCACAAACAGGAGAGTAGAATGAAAGTGGATATACAGGATGGGATTGTCCCGAAAAAGAGTCAGATGCTGCCAGCCAGACTAGGCTGCTTCTAACAGCTATAGAATGCTTTGTTAGCTGGTGGCAGAGGCCATCTGCTAATAGCTGAGCTATTCTCTGGGGATAAGCCCAGTTCAAGTGGAAAATTGGGGAGGGAAAGTTTTCTTCTCTCAATAGCTCCACAGGGCATGCTGTTTTATCCTGCAGAGCTGTCTAATGGGACTGAATGGGCTTTACTTTTAACTACCCAAATTATTCAATAAACATTTACTGTGCATTAAGGGAAAAATTCAGAGGGAAATTACCAACCAATATGACGATGGCAAGATTTAAATCACTTCCAAAACATTTCTTGGAGAAATATCCCTCAAACTCAGAGAAAGAGGTTCGGTGGATATTTATTCCTTAGCTCTGTCGCTTTTCCCATTTGGTCTTAAATCTGCAGTTTTAAAGTTCCAAGGGCAAAATTCTTAGCATTTAACCTAAAGATGTAAGAGATTCTCTAGGTTTATTTTTTGTAGAATTAAGCCTTTTAGTGCAGGAAAGGAGACATTGGCGCAGATGAGCATGTTGCGTTTTAAAAAGGCATCTCCCCAAACTCTAGTCTTAACTTTCTTCCTTCTGCAATTACTATTAATCTTGTCTTTTATTCTGACAGCCTGATTTAAATCAGGCTTCTCAGAACAACATGGAATCTATGATTGACCTTATTTAGTAAACAAACATTCTTGGTATGAATCTGCAGAGCTTAAGTGATAAAATTAACATAAACATAATCAAGGAATTCATTCTGAATCTCTCATAAAAAGAGGGATCATAATTATATATCTTTTTAATCATGAAAATGGAACACACACATGCATATATTTTAATATATACTTAGTGATGGCATTCCTTCCTGTATATGTATTGGTGATAGAGATTCCTACTCACACCCCACAATTCATATAAATGGCAGGGAGGTAAAATTAGATTTCTCTCACTTCTCTTTTAGTACCTTGTACCAGTCTCCTGGCTTTCAGAGCTGGGAAAGATTAATTACAAAGACCTGTATTCCAGAAAATCTCCCTTTATCCTGTATTTGCCTTATTTGAACATAGTTGTTTTTACGTTGTTTTCCCTGTTAGGTTTTAAGCTCCTTGAGGGAAGGAACTATATTTTTTTAAATTTTCTTTGTATCCACAGCACTTAGCAGTGTTTAGTACATAGTAAGGACTTAATAATGCTTGCTGAATGACTGACCCAACCAGATCGTTTCATCAACGGCTGAACCATTGACCTGTGAGTTAAGAAAAAATCACCCTATTTTGTCAAGATGACCCTACTGGGCAAGTGAATTCTATTCTCTTCATAATTTCATAGATTTTAAACTGGAAAGATCCTTAGAGTCCATCCAGGATTCCTCATATAAAAAGAAAGAGTAGGAATAGATCATCTCTAGGATGTCTTCTAGCTCCAAATCCTGTGGTCTCGTAGATTTATTCCAACTCTAAATTTTCATAATCCCACACACTTTTCCCTACTTTTCTATCCCTCAAGTCCCCAAAGAAGTATGAATACATAATAGTTGAGAAAGCCACCTAGATTAATTAGAACATCAAGACATGTTGCCATTTTGTATAATGTTCCTGTTGTTGAGTCATTTAAATATGACACTTCATGCCTCCATTTGGGGATTTTTTGGCAAAAATACTGAAGTGATTTGTTGTTTCCTTCTCCAGCTCATTTTGCAGATGAGAAAACTGAGTCAAACAAGGATATGTGATTTGCCAAGGGTCACACAGCTAGTAAGTGTCTGAGGCCAGATTTGAACTCAGGAATATGGATCTTCCTAACTCCAAGCCTGGTACTCTAGCCACTGTGCCACCTAGCTCCCCAGGGTTACCTAATTCCCTGTCTTTGGAACCTATATGAACCTCTTTTCTCTCCTGATCTGTCATATTTAGACAACTATAGTGCATATTCTCTTCCAGTGTCCTTTTCTTCTTGTATCTCTTTTCATTTGAGAATGGAAAACAAGAAAGGAAGGAAATAGATGACTTTTAATTGGAAGAAAAATGGAAATTTATTTTCTAAATGCTAGAAGTAACACATGTTCACTTCTTCTGTTTGCTATCAGCACCAATGAAATCTTTCAAAAATTTACACCCAAGCATTCAGTCTTACAACTTCAGAGACCTACCTGCATGACTGAGGTACAACAGCTGCTATAGGATCATGTAATTTTAAGTAGAAAAGGAAATAGTGGTTAGCTATTCTCAACTCTTTTATTATATAGGTAAGGAAACTGAGGTCCAAAGCAATAAAATCACTTGGACAATCCAGGTAGATGGGATATAATCCCAAGGACCCTTACAAAATTAGAGAAGTGGACACTTTACAGAAAATTCACTTTCAGAGGTGAGGAAAGGTAGAACACACACTTCATGGTTTCCTTTCTCCCAGTAACTGACTGGGATCTGTTGCTTCTTGGAATCTTTTCCCACTGTGGTTCCCTTTTCCCACTGTCATTCCCTTTGTCACTGCAGTCAGTTACAAGAATAATCCTCCGAATCAGAAAGAATTTTATTAGGTCATTCAGCAAAGGAGCGAGTCAGAAGGAGAAGTGGCTCCCTCCTCAGTCTTGGCAAGGTTTACCTTGTTTTGGGTTCAGACAGAAGCACCAGAAGGCTTCTTCCAAGCAAGGTCCATTGTGCTGTATAACAGCAAATGTAAACATTCAGATTTGTAAAGCCCCAAACCCAAGCTATGGGTGGACCCAAAACAAGACCTAGGTGAAATCTAAGCATTCCCTGTAGTCATCCAGCTTGCCTGGAAAGTATCTGAGGTCAGGCCGACCTCTATACTGAGCTTTTGGTTCAGACTATTTCTAGCTGCATAAAACTAGGCTCAAACAACATAATAACAAATAAGGTTTTTCCTACAATATAATAAAATATTTCCCAATACTATTGTTCTACTCTGCAGCTGTCATCTGTTGAAGCTGTTACCTCCTGCAACTTTTACGTAGAAGTTATAGTGTGTGTGTGTGTGTGTGTGTGTGTGTGTGTGTGTGCATGCGTGCACATGTTGGGGGAGAGGAGTGAGTGCTTTTTGGCTCTTTCGCTAAAAAGGACATATTACACCTGGCTGACTCAGGCAGTTGTCAATATTTTTATTTATCAGTCCTAAATCTAGAACTGAAAATGAACTCATTTAGTCCAGTCTTCTTATTTTACAGATGAGGAAACTGAGGTCCAGAAAGGTTATGTAATTTGCTGAGGTACTCATAGGCAACAAGCATCCACAGTGGGATTTGAACCTAGGTCCTCTCGCTCCAGATTAGTGATCTTTCCTTTGTGTCATGATGCCTTCACAAGGAAGCATGGGGAAATGGAGAGAACACTGAAGTAAGATTCAAGAGATATAGAGTAAGGCATCTGATCTTTTACTCTGTGCCTGGGTGACCTTGGGGAAGTCACTTAAACCACTCAGCCTCAGTTTCTTCACTATAAAATGAGAGAATTGGACCAGATGTTCTCTACCCTAATTCTGTAATCCTGTGAACTATGAGCACAGAACTGAGAGATGTGAGTCCTAAAAACCTCACATTCCCAGATGACAAGAAAGAAAATAGTGAGCAAAAATAAGATGGAGGGAAATTCACAAATAGTGATTATAACTTTGAATGTGAATGGGATGTTTACAGCAGCTTTTTTTGTGATGGCAAAGAATTGTGGGAGACTATTAAAGCCCTCTCTACCCACGAGCAACATTTGGGTATCTCTATTTACATTAAGTGTAGAATCTTGGGGCTCCTGAGGGTATGATGGAACTGCAGCAATGCCTCACCTACACAAAAGCATGCTAAGAACAAAGTCTGGAGATTGTGTTAGAGTTCTGCAGCAGGAGAATCACATTTTCCTCTCAAACTTTATAGTTCAGGACTCAAATTTGAGGTTAACATTAATCTCTATTCTGTGTGATATATACAATTTGGAATTCTCCTTGGTATTCATCTGTACATAAAAAGCCTAGAGATTCCATGTTATGTAAGCAGGTGATATGTTGGAAAGAACTTAGAGTCACAGGATCTGAGTTTAAATCCAATTCTGCTATGAGATTTCTATGACCTTGGATGAGTACTTAACTTTTCTGGGCATCACCTTGTTCAACTTGAAAATGAGGGGGTTAAACTAGATGCTTTATAGTTCCTTCAAGTGTCACATGCATGATCTGTGATCCTGATACCCCTTTCCAATGCAGGCACAGAGTAACTTAAAGATGTGAGGGGCTTGATGTAGTTAATACAGAGCCAGCTTTGAGACGAGAAGACCCAGGACCAAGTCCTGTTAATAATAGGTACTGACTGTGTGAGATGGGACAGGCCAGTTAGGCTCTCAATGTTCTAGTCAAGTCACTAGAACCATAAACTGCACAGATGAGACTGACCTGCTTTTGTAGAAGGAACTTTTTCATCTGGGAGTTCTTTATATCATTGAAATCACAGGTCCAGTCTTTAGACTGAATATGTCTGTTACAGCTATGTATGACTGATCAGTCCCTTTTTTGGTAGTGAAGTAGTAGTCTCTATTAAATACACACACACACACACACACACACACACACACACACACACACATATATATATATATATATATATGTTTTAGGAATGGAAGTTGTAGTATATTGAAACTGGAAGGCCCTTAGAAATCATTGAGCTCAACCCCTTCATTTTAGAAGCTAGAAGCTAGAAGACGGCAGCAGGAAAGCAGGTGCTTGCTTAAGCTCTGCCCCCCCAACACCAGATTCCTCCAATACCTGTAAAAAATGGCTCTGAACAAATTCTAGAGCTGTAGAACCCACAAAATAGCAGAGAGAAATAGATCTCCAGCCCAGTTAGAGCCTGAATGGTTGCCGGGAAGGGTCTATCACAGGGTGCTGAGAGCAGAGGGCAGCCCAGCATGGGCCATGCCAGGACAGACCAGTCCAGGAGTAGACCAGGCAGAGCAGGCCTCAGGGCCCTGAATCACTGAGCTATGGCAGTTATCAGACTTCTCAACTCACAAATGCCAAAGAGCAGGTTAGGGGGAAACTGCAGGATTGAGTTCAGAGCCGTCTGGAAGCCAGCTCTGGGGGAGGGGGAGATCATGCAGTGGTGGTGGTAGCAGTAGCAGGAAGCTCCTGAGGCTGCCTCCAGATCACCAGTGTCAGTGGCTTCCTGAGTCCCAGGCTCACACGGTGGGAGGAATCTAGCAGCAGATCAGAGTGGGAATACAAGGAGTGATTTGTGGGCAAAAAGATTCCCTTGCTGTGCCCTGCGTGGATCAGAATTGTGGTCTTGGTTGGCGGTTCTTGGGGAAAGAGAAGCACTGCTGTGACAGAGTCTAGGGTAACAGTGGGGTAGAAGTAGCTCTGAAACCAGCAGTTGCTGGACCCTAAAACTTGGGACAAAGTATTCTCTACTCTACAAGCAGTCGTATCCTGACAAAAAGCTCAAGGGTCAAGTAGTTGGCTGGGAACATGAACAGGCAGCGAAAATGAACTCAGGCTCAAACTCAAACTCAAACTCTACATTGCTTTTTTGGTGACAAAGAAGATCAAATCATATAGCCAGAAGAAGTCCACAAAGTCAAAGAACCTCCAAGAAAGATATGAATTGGGCTCAGGCCATGGAAGAGCTCAAAAAGCATTTGGAAAAGCAAGTAAGAGAAGTAAAGGAAAAATTGGAAAGAGAAATAAGAGTGATGCAAGAAAACCATGAAAAACAAGTCAACAACTTGTTAAAGGACACCCAAAAATACTGAAGAAAATAACACCTTAAAAATAGACTAACCCAAATGGCAAAAGAGCTCCAAAAAGACAATGAGGAGAAGAATGCGTTGAAAGGCAGAATTAGCCAAATGGAAAAGAAGGTCCAAAAGACTACTGAAGAAAATACCACCTTAAAAATTAGATTGGAGCAAGTGGAAGCTAGTGACTTTATGAGAAACCAAGATATTATGAAACAGAACCAAAGGAATAAAAAAATGGAAGACAATGTAAAATATCTCATTGGAAAAACCACTGACCTGGAGAATAGATCCAGGAGACACAATTTAAAAATTATTGGACTACCTGAAAGCCATGATCAAAAAAAGAGCCTAGACATTATCCTTCAAGAAATTATCAACAAATTCTGCCCTGATTGTCTAGAACGAGAGGGTAAAATAGAAATTGAAAGAATCCACCAATTGCCTTTTGAAAAATATCCCAAAAAGAAAACTCCTAGGAATATTGTAGTCAAATTCCAGAGTTTCCAGGTCAAGGAGAAAATGCTGCAAGCAGCCAGAAAGAAACAATTTGAGTATTGTGGAAACACATCAGAATAACACAAGATCTGGCAGCTTCTACATTAAGGGATCAAAGCGCTTGGAATATGATATTCCAGAGATCAAAGGAGCTAGGATTAAAACTAAGAATTACCTACCCAGCAAAACTGAATATAATGCTCCAAGCAAAATATGGATTTTCAATAAAATAGAGGACTTTTGAGCTTTCTCAATGAAAAGATCAGAGCAGACTAGAAATTTGACTTTCAAATACAAGAATCAAGAGAAGCATGAAAAGGTAAAAAAGAAAGAGAATTCACAAGGCACTTACTAAAGTTGAGCTGTTATGTTTGCATTCTTACATGGAAGGATCATGTGTGTAATTCATGAGACCTTTCTCAGTATTAGGGTAGTTGAAGGGAATATAGACAGAGGGCACAGGATGAGTTGAATGTGAAGGGATGCTATTTAAAAAAATGAAATAAAATTAAAGGGTGAGAGAGCAACATATTGAGAGAGGGAGAAAGGGAGAGATAGAATGGGGTATATTATCTTACATAAGCGTGGCAAGAAAAAGCAGTTCTATTGGAATGGAAGAGGAAGCAGGTGAGGGGGATTGAGTGAATCTTACTCTCATCGGATTCTACTTGAGGAGGGAGTAACATATATACTCAATTGGGTATGTTACTCCACAGGAAAGTAAGGGGAAGGGGATTTAAAAAGGGGGGGGATGATAGAAGGGAGGGCAGATGGAGGAGGAGGTCATCAAAAGCAAACACATTTGAAAAGGGACAGGGTCAAAGGAGAAAATTGAATAAAGGGGGACAGGATCAGATGGAAGGAAATATAGGTAGCGTTTCACGAGATGAGCATTGTGGAAGTATTTTACGTAATGATATGTGTGTGATCTATGTTGAATTGCTTGCCTTCCTAGGGAGGGTAGGTGGGAAGGGAAGAGGGGAGGGGATTTGAAAATAAAAGTTTTAAAAGCAAATGCTTAAAAAAATTTAAAAAAAAATTTTTGCATGCAGCCAGGAAACAAGATATATAGGGAATGGGGCATAGAAATCTCTCCTGCCCTACAAGATAGTAAGGGGAAAGAGGATGGGGGGGTGGGGTGAAAGAAGGGAGGGCTGACTGGGGAACAAAGCAACCAGAATATATATCATCTTGGAATGGGGGAAGGGTAGAAATGGGGAGAAAATTTGTAACTCATAATCTTATGGAAATCAATATTGAAAACTAAAATATTAAATAAAATATATACAGAAAAAAAATGAGGAAGCTAAGCCAAGAGCTGTTCAATTGCCCAGGGTCACCCAGGTAGCAAGTAATATATCCAGAATTCAAAACCAAATTTTCTGCCTTCACATTTGAATCTTCAGTAGAGAAAGTTAAACATACTTCCCCACCCCCCCACCAGGGGTGGTGGGAGGACAAGAGAGAAAAATATTGTCTCCCTCTCTATCCTGGTCCATTTTCACAACCTTTCTTTTTGAGGGTGAGGCTTCTTCAAAAATATGGTTTGGAGCGATAAGTCCAACAGATAGATAGACAAATCTATAATGGTAATACATAGGAGACCTAATCTGGACCATCTATATAAAGTCAAGAACCAGTCCACAGGCATCAATGTGTCTTCTAGATGCTGAGTAGGCTCAGAGAGGTTTATCTCTTTCTGGAGACCAGGTCACATAAATCCTGGCCATATCTGGGAATGCAGAAATATAGTGCTTAAGAAATAGTGAGCACTCAATAAATTGTCACCTTGAGTGAATTGGGACAGGCACAATGAATGTAATATATTTTCCAAGGGCCACTGAGGGTGGTCTTGAGCTTCCTTTACTGTTTTGTTTTGCTTTTTCCTTGAGTATGAGTGGTAGATGAAGTCATGGGGACTGTCAGTAAACAAGCATTCATTTAATAAGAGCTCGTTATGTGTCTTGCAGTGTGCTAGGGATAGGACTAAAGTCTGGAACTCTTCCCGTGAGCCAAAGGAACTCTTTTTTTAATTTTTTTTTTTAATTTTTGGTTTACAACATTCAGTTCCCCAGGTTTCTGGGTTCCAAATTTTCTCTCCCTTCCTTTCCTCCCCCTTCCCCCTCAAGACACCATGTAATACAATGTAGGTTCTACATTTACCTTCACGTTGAACTTATTTACATAATGGTCCAGTTGTAAAGAAGAATTATGACCCATGGAATGAGAATGGAGAAAGGAAACCCAAAAAGAAGGAAAAAGAGAGAGAGCAAATAGTTTGCCTCAATCTGCCTTCAGACTCCATAATTCTTTCTCTGCATGTGCATAGCTCTTTCCATCATGAGTCTTTTGGAGCTGTCTTTGAACCTTGTATTGATGAGAAGAGTCAAGTCTATCAACCAAAGTTAGTCCTTACAGATAATGCGTTTCTGTAATCGTGTATGATGATCTCCTGGTTCTGCTCCTCTCACTCAGCATTAGTTCATATGAGTCTTTCCAGGTTATAATGAAGTCCGTTTGTTCCACATTTCTTATTGCACAATAGTATTCTATTACATTCATATACTGCAATTTGTTTATCCATTCTCCAATTGATGGGCATGCCTTTGACTTCCAATTCTTTGCCACTACAAAAAGAGCTGCTGTAAATATTTATGTACATATGGGTCCATTTCCCACTTGTATGATCTCTTTGGGATATAGCCCTAGAAGTGGTATTGCTGGGTCAAAGGGTATGCATATTTTTATAGCTCTTTGGGCATAGTTCCAAATTGCTCTCCAGAATGGCTGGATCAGTTCACAACTCCACCAACAATGTAGCAATGTTCCAATTTTCCAACATCCTCTCCAGCATTTGTTATTTTCCAGTTTTGTCATGTTAGCCAATCTGATAGGAGAGTTGTGGTACCTAAGAGTTGTTTCAATTTGCATTTCCCTAATCAATAGTGATTTAGAGCATTTTTTCATATGCCTATAGATATCTTTAATTTCTTCTTCTGAAAACTGCCTGTTCATGCCGTTTGACCATTTCTCAATTGGGGAATGACTAGTAGTCCTATAAATTTGGTTCAGTTTCCTGTATATTTTAGATATGAGGCCTTTATCAGAGACACTGGTTGTAAAGAATATCAAGGGAATTAATGAAAAATGCTAGGGAAAGTGGCCTAGCCATACTGGATATTAAACTGTATTATAAAGCAGCAGTCAACAAAACTACTTGGTACTGGCTAAGAAATTGAGTGGTAGATCAGTGGAATAGGTTATGCATACAAGGCACAACAGTCAATGACTATAGCAATCTACTCTGATAAACCCAAAGAATCCAGCTTCTGGGTTAATAATTCACTATTTCACAAAAACTGCTGGGAACACTGGAAAATAGTATGGCAGAAACTGGGCATAGACCAATACCTTACACTGTATACAAAAATAAAGTCAAAATGGGTTCATGATTTAGGAATAAAGGCTGATACAATAAGCAATTTGGGAGAGCAAGGAATAGTTTACCTGTCAGATTTGTAGGAAAGAGAAGAATTCATGATCCAACAAGAGATAGAGAGAGTTACAAAATGCAAAATGAATAATTTTGACTATGTTAAATTGAAAAGTTTATGTATAAACAAACCCAGAGGAACTCTTATTCTAATAAGGTGACAGCATATAATAATTAGTAACATATAAAGTATGTGCAAATTAGTCCATCTTTTGCCTCAGTTCTTAGCTAGCTTTTAATTACTAAATGGGTGTTGCTTCAGACAAACTAAGAGCTGGGAAAGGACCTAGCTTAGAAAAGCTAAGGTCTCCCATTGCATCCAGAGCCATGGCCATGGCCAAGGCCAATTGTCCTGACATATGTCTTGCCATTGAACTCTGAATGATTTTGGAGGAAAGAGTGGGGCTAATGAATTGGCACAGTTGTATATCATTTAAATCCAATTCACTTACAAGTCATGATATCACCCTCCTCATGTCATTGGTCCTCTTCCAGTACAAAGGATAAACAATGGTAGCATATATGGAAAGAGATTTCAGAGGAAAAGGAACTGGATAGATTCCGGACCTATAATTTCACTTGCATAGGGATCCTCTAGATAAGAAAACCTTCTCTACCAATAGATCAATACCTTTTCCTCATCTTAGTCTTAGAGTTGCTCAGAGCAGAGAGTACACAGGGGAGATCCCCAAGTTCCACCAGAATCAGATTAAAATGTAATTGGAGAATGTTTAACACAATAAATAAAAATAAAATACAGCATAGATAATGTTCATTTGTATTTTTCTAAGTCAAATAAGGGGCCAACATGGATTGTTTCTATTTGAGTTTGATGCCATTGACTAAGAGCACAAAGAGCTTAAGTGACTTGTGGGTCTTGAAGCTATGTCCCCATCTGCTATAAAGATCATGATCTATTCATGCAACTTACCCTATCCTACTGTAACAACAACACTACTTGCCACTACTGTGGCTGTGTAAGATCAATAACACTAGCACAGTTTCTTTGGTCTGCTTTTCTAAGGAAAGCAACTTTAAGGGGTTTACAATCTCACTTCACTGACTGTTAGGACACACTGTATTTGTAAAGCTCTTTGCTAACTTTTAGTTGCTATGCAAATGCTAACTCTTATTATTACTTAATGGTTATTATCTTGGAGGACATACCCTGTGAGGGGCACCTTCCAAGATCGTAAGATTATTGGGAGGCCAGGAGTTGGGTATACTGGTGGGTTTCATTCCCATTAGTGTCTTTGCTGTTCAGCTACTTCTGTGGGTGCCAGGGTAGTGATAGGTTATCATTACTTGGCTAGGTTCAGAATTGGGCTGATTGGAACTTGCACAGGAGAGATGGGTCCAGAGTTGGGGAGTGTTGGGAGATAAAGCTAAGGGAAATTCAGTTGGAGAAAGGTACCACAGTCGGTGATTTTAGGGGAACCAAGGCCAAACATCTATCTCCTTACCCTTGGGGTGTGTTGATGGCCTCTAGTCTGGATATCACTGTAATAACCTGAGTATAAGAGGCTGTAGTCTAAGTCTAATGAGATGCTCCCTTTGCTATTTGTGTACTTGGGTTTGTTTGATTCACTTCTGTACTGTATATTTTGAGTTAGTTTTTATTATTTTATGTGACTGCCTGTTCATATTTCTGTAATTCTTTTATAGGTCAAATTTCTATATGCTTTAGAAATATGTAGCCTTTAAGAGTTTGCCTCAGTGCCATAGAGAATGCTGCTATCAAGCCGCAGTATACATATGAGGTTAAAAGATGTATGTGAATATTTTACTGAAAATCAGGCATATGTTTCTGATCTTTAAGTCTTCTAGCAACTATAAAAGAATTATTTGCAAGTTTTCTAAATGTATTTTTAGATCTGGAATTTTTATTCTGAACGGCCATTTGAAATTTCAGGTAAATATTAGCAAATTACATATTCTTGGCAGCTAGGTGGCACAGTGGATAGAGTGGTGGGCCTAAAGTCAGGAAGACTCATCTTCCTGATTTCACATATAGCCTCAGACACTTACTAGCTATGTGATCCTGGCAATGTCACTTAACCCTGCTTGCCTCAGTTTCCTCATTTGGTAAAATGAGCCAGAGAAAGAAATGGCAAAACCCTCCAGTATCTTTGCCAAGAAAACCCCAAATGGTGTCACAAATTGTTGGACATGACTAAAATAATTGAAAAATAACAACATTGCTGGTAGTAGTAAATGTTACTCTTGCACTAACAAAGCATGCTTATCTCTGTCAGTTACCACCTACATGACCTTGGGCAAGACACTTAACCTTTCAAAGCCTCAATTTTCTCATCTGTAAAATGGAGCTAATAGGGCATAAAGTGCAGGGCAGCCTTGCTTTGAAGCTCAAATGAGATGATGTATGTAAAGTGCTTTGTAAAATTAAAGTAAACAAATGCCAAAGCTGGGGTATCCTTGGTGTTATATTGGGCCTGTGATTTCATTGGAGCTGAGAGCACTCAGTGAAACACTCCCTTTATCAGTGAAATTTGTAGTTTTAGAGTGTTTCCTAGGGCAGTGACATATTAAGTGACTTGCTTCACCACACCTAGCCAATATGAATCAAGCTTGGAACTATATTTCCCTTACTTCCAGACTAGCCTTCTTATCTCCCAGACCATACCGCTTCTCCAGTTGTGATCATTGCTACTAACCTCTTTGGGCTCCAGACAGCTCTTCATCAGTTGTAATGAATAGCATTTAGACTTCTCATGCCTTAAGCTTCCTGTACTCATGAAATTTCAGATCTAGATCAAAAACAAACAAAAACACATATTATAATGCCAGAATTGGTGATACAGTAACACTAATCTTTTTTTGTTCCAAACTTAGCCTGATGTGTTAGTTGTCTGAATATGTTTACCACAAGATTCCTTTATGAAAAGACATGCAATACACAGCTTGTTCTCAAGGCCATTTTCCACACGGTTGTCCCCTTCTCTAGGCAACAGTATATTGACAGCCCAGCCAGCTTTCCAGTCTTCTGTGGTAAAGAATCATTCAGACTTATGGTCTACATTCCAAAATAACTTTACCTCACATAAAAATAGTGCTACGAAGACATCTATTCAACTCTAGAAGCCTTTCTCCCGGTAAATGGAGTTCATAAATACACCAAAGGCTTATCGACAAGTGGGCAGTTATTGGGCTTCAGCCAGGTACTGTAGAGCCCAGTGGAAATTGGAGAATCAGTTTCTCCCGGTAATCGTTCCTGGTCCAGCTCCAAAAGTGGTATCCTCCTTTTCCACTAAAACAACCACATTTATTTCTTATTGTTTTCATTTTAATAGTCTGTGCTTTTTCTTCTCTTTCCTTTTCTTTTCATACAAAGATATCATTCTTTTCAGAGGTGCTCTTTCTGTACCTGTTCTGTTTGTGCCATTTTTTTCTGGTACCTGGGTGTTTTTCCCATACAGTCTTTATTAAAATTACCTTGCTTAGAGTTGATAGGCAGGTTTTTTGCAAACCTTTACATTTTCAAAATAATTTGTTTTCTACCAACTCTCTATAG
Organism: Trichosurus vulpecula; assembly: GCF_011100635.1. Taxonomy (NCBI): domain Eukaryota; kingdom Metazoa; phylum Chordata; class Mammalia; order Diprotodontia; family Phalangeridae; genus Trichosurus; species Trichosurus vulpecula. The sequence continues at coordinate 90,858,908 of NC_050581.1, read as the reverse complement.
TAAATCAGGATGCTTTTTGGTCCTTTTGCTTCATGTGAATATTTTCTTTTCCTTCTACTTTAGATCCTTTTAAGAAATGTATCATCTTTGTCTTCTTAGCTTCCAATTTTGTCCCTATAATAGTTGTTCTATTTCTTCACACCATCTTAGTACTCTGGCTATATTTTCACTCTTTGTATGGGAAGTTCTTATTTTTTTGTCTTCATAAATGCTTTTATATAGATACTCAGAGAGTTTTCAGCTGAACCCTTCGTTTGCCACTATGAAAATGAATAATTTCCAAATCAAGGTATATGACACCCTGCGTATTACAAGGAATTCAAAATTCTCATGGTAATATTGGTTTTGAAATTCTCTGCCATACAGAAGTTTTTGTATTTCTTTTTGTTTTTTTGGGGATGAGATAGAAGGTCAATAAACTAAGTTGGGCAGGTAGGTAATGTAGTGGATAGAGTGCCAGGCCCAGGATCAGGAAGACCTGAGTTCAAATCTGGCCTCAGAAACTTACTAGCTGTGTGACCCTGGGCAAGTCACTTACCTCTATTTGCCTCAGTTTTCTCATATGTAAAATGATCTGAAGAAGGAAATGGCAAAACACTCTAATATCTTTGCCACAAATACCCTAAATCACAAGGAGTCAGACATGACTGAAATAACTGAACAACAAAATTAATTAAACAATGAAAGGGTACCACACAACTCCCAAGAAGGCTGGAAATCACCTCTGTAACTAGACAAAAGTGACTTTCATCATCTCTAGGCTGCTTACTTTTTTATTTTCATTTATTTTCATTTCCTAATATCTCCTGAAGAAAACTATTATTGTGTTTGTTTAAAAAATATTTGTAGATATTTGTGGGTCGATTGTGAGACGTAAGAGATAACTATTCAATGAATAACCAGTTTGGTTTTCTGGCAGTAAACTTGATCTAATAGTGTCGATCAAAACAGATAAACAATTAACTTTCTCTACTTGTCTGAAAAACTGTAATTCTGAAGTCAGACTGAAAGTTGGAAGGGAAAAAAAGGGAGAAGAAAATAGAGGAGGAAAAAGAACTATGAGGTGACTACAGGTTAATCTATGTCTCAAATTCAATTGCATATATAATATTCATTAAGTGCCTATTTGGCCATAGAAATGCAATGATGTAAAAGAGTCTTGTTACCATTTTCAAAGATATTAAAATCTTATATATCTGATCCCTACCTTAATTCCCATTCATTATTTGGGATATCATGATAATCTCATGACTTTCCTATTGTTGTTCTTGTTTGTTTGTTTGTTTTTATTCTTTTTGAGAAAAATATGCAATGAGAGTTGGGGAGAATGCGAAGCATTAGCTTCGAAAATGTCTATAACCTGATACCAAAACTAAATGAAAATCATCAATTTTTGGTTCTTTTTTTTTTAGCCCTAGACCTAATTGGTTTAGGAGAAAAAGCTCCCTTTTTTAAGTAGTTCAGTATCTACTACACAACTTAGAGGTTTAAAGAATTGCCTTGGGCACAGAGAAGTTAACTGACTTATCTAATATCACATAACTGTCTTAAGTGAACTCAAGGGAGATGCTGAGTCAGAGTTAGGACTTGAATTCATGTCTTCCTTATGATAATACTGACTTGCTACTCACTTCCCCATGCTTCTCATTTAGATGAATTGAGGCAGATTTTGTTCCCTATAGTGACTGGGTTTAAGACAAGCATTCTCTGAGGTGTGTTAAGATATTTAAGGTAGAAAGATGCTTATTTCAAAGTGGAAAAGTTTTGTTGTAATTCACAAAAAGTAACTATGAAAGAAATCAGGGACTTAGTTTGATGATCTTGGAGATAATTTTCTCTGTTTTGAGCACGGCTTCTTATATGTTATTGAAAAACCTTCTGGATGCTTTCTATGACCACTCAGAATTAGATATGCGAGTTATAGTTAATTTGAGAAACTAAATTTCATTTTTCTTGAGAGTCTTACTGACCAGAAAAGAAATAAATGGTGGTTTATGCTACAAAAGGTATTCAATTACTGTCTAGAATAGGAAATTTTAGAGCTGGGAGGGCTACAATAGGTGAGAGATTATGCATTTCAAATCCTTCATTTTAAAGGAAGGATGGAACCAAACATTAAGCTCCTACTATGTGCAAGGAGCTATACTACACACTTTAAAAATTTCATCTCATTTGTTTCTCAAAACCATTTTGTAGTAGAGAGAAGTAAGGTAAACGGAGGTTAACTTGGGGGTCAGAAAGCTAGTAAGTGCCTGAGGCTAGTGTGTGTGTGTGTGTGTTTAATTTTATTTGGAACTTAAGAAATAAAATAAGCATTTCCATAACATAGTAGAATAGAAAACAAGATTATGGTGCATGAAACTGCAAATCTATTATGTACAATTTGCTATTCCATTTAACTATGTAATAAAATTATAATGACACTTTTTTTCCCGTTCCCTCCCCCTCTACCCTAGAGGTGGCTACTATTAAATACAAAGGTGCATTTGTATGTATGTTTATACATGTATATATGTAAAATCAGTTTATATATACTTCTATTTAACAATTTTTTTCTCCGCATGCAGATAGTGTCTTCATAGGTTCTTTGTAGTTAACTTGGGTATTCCTAATAGTCAAAATCGTTTAGTCACTCAAAAATTTTCTTAAAATAATATTGCTATTGCTGTATACAACACTCTCTTGGTTCTGCTCATTTCACTCTTCATTATTTTCTGCAAGTCAATCCATGTTTTTCTAAGGTCATTGACCTCATCATTTCTTGCAGCACAGTAGTGTTCCATCATGATCATATATCACAACTTATTATTGTTATTGAGTAATTTCAGTCATGTCCACTTCTTTGTGACCCCATTTGGGGTTTTCTTGGCAAAGACACTGGAATGGTGTGCCATTTTCTTCTTCAGCTCATTTGACAGATGAAAAAGTGAGGCAGACAGGGTTAAGTGACTCTTGCAGGGTGACATAGATAGTAAGTATCGGAGGTCACATTTGAACTCAGGTCCTTCTGACTCTAGAGTCAGTACTCTATCTACTATTCCATCTAGCTTCCCACATATGTATACACCAGTCTTTAATTCTGTATATTTTAAAATCTTTTTTCCCAAACTATCTGTGGAAAATCCTACTATGGTTTTATAACATTATACTCAGCAGTGGGATTCAAATGAATTAACAACCGGTTCTCCACAGAACCAAGCTGAGGCACTGTCCCCACTGTTGATGTAGCAGGTAGGCCCTGCCCCCTAACAACTGGTTCACAGAACTCAACCTAAAGTTAGGTACAGGTTCTATTGAACCCATGAAAACTGGCTAAATCTCACCAATGATTATACCACTTTTCTTTTCTTTTCTTTTTTTTTTTTTTAAAGAGGGAGGACTTTCACAATAATGACTAAGGTGATGTTAGTGGTGGTGGTTATGATAATATTGGATTTCATTTATGACATTTAACCATTTACATATTATCCTCTTCCCCAAAATTCTGTTGCGTAAGTAAAGAAAGTATCATCATTATGTCTAAGATATGAGAAGCCTGAGTTCTAGAGAGATTTAGTGACTTGCCTACAGTCCCACAGATAGTAGGTGGCATTTGATTTAAAACTATGGAATTACATTTTAAGTCTGATGGTAAACTTGAATTTCATCATCTGAGAATACTGGCACTTCAATAAAAATAATAAAATAAATGACTCTACATCAACAGAACATAAAGGTACATTTTATAACGCACTCTGTACAAATGAGTTTTGCAATTTGCTTCAACACATTCCCTCATCATTACTGAAAACTAAATGCATGGCTTGGCAAAGATCATATCTATGCTATAATTGGAACCAATGGAATTCTAAAATGCCAAAAAACTTCCATGTTGAGTAATGCATCTTTCACGGCATGTCCCTATTGGAATCTGTAATGTAACTTAAATGTGACTTTTTGGGAGGGAAAACTTGATTTCAGTTTTAGCATCCACTCAATTACTTCCCCCAGTTGAGGAAAACCTCTAAAGAAATTATACATTAAAAAAAGTTCACTTTGATGGTGATGAAATAGAATCACCATATATACCCTGGTTGTTTCCATATTTGATTCTTTTTTAATTATTAGATTTATGGCTTAAGGAACTGCTACAAATCAACTGTTTTGCGTGTGTGTGTGTGTGTGTGTGTGTGTGTGTGTGTGTGTGTGTGTAGAATGTTGCTTTTGGGAACCTACAATTGTCATCTGGCATTTTAAATCATTGTATCCATTCATTTTTTCCATTAGTGTTGCTGGCAGTGGTTCTCTAACACAAGAAATGACACCTTTAGCAATATCATCTTCGAATGTGAAGGATGATACCTGTCGTGGAAATGTATTTTGGCTTCAGTGGAATTTACCCATATCTTTAGAGAGGATCCCAGGGAATCAGGAGTAGGCATGCAGGCCTTTTTTGCCATACCTTTTGATAAGCCTGAGGATCCTTGTTTCCCTCAGTACACAGAAGGATCATCATTGAACTCCTACCCCCACCCTCTCTCTGTTCATCTGCTGTTTTATTTACTCAATCATTCTACAAGTATTTCCTGTGTTATGTATAGTAATATCAGCTCCTACCCCAGAGATGCAAAGTAACATGGATGCTTTATGACATGAACTCATGATTTAGCTTTATTTCGTCATTAAATCTTTTTTCCAAGTGTTATGCCATAGACACAAGTAGGTGTGTGATAATATTTTTTGGTGATGATAGTCCTAATTATCCCTCTTAAATTAATTAAATTACTACCCTTAAAGTAATGGTTACATAGTTTTTCAATAGAGAACCCAAAGTGTATAGGATATTTTTAAATACCAGGCATGAGTTTCTACATTTTAAATTTGTATATGATTTTAGTATCAATTTTCTATCACTGTGATTTCCCCCCGCCCATGGACTTACCACAATGGGATATGAGCATGATTTATAGGCTTGTGATTGCTGTTTGTTTGACTTCTATCATGCATACCCCTCCTTCTAAAAAATCTGTATAGTTTAATACAGTAAAAAAATGCTTGTATATGCACATATTTGTATGTATTTTTTTTCTTGAGAATTAATCATTCCTTGGATAAATGGAAACAGACTGGAGCATAATAAAGCCAGGGCTGGGAGCCATTGGTTTATCTAACTGATAAGAAGAATTAAAGTATTGCCTGAGCAATAAATATCCTGTGACATACCTTCCCCACATTATTTATCTCAAAGGTAGGCAAATTTTGTTCTTCAAGTGGGGTGTTTCATGTAAAACTTGAAAGAAATTCCCCTTCTGCACCCCCAAATCCTTTATTTTCAAATAGGTGAACTTACTACCTAACTCAGAGGTAGTAAATTAGGTATTTGTTAGAAGCACAATCTACGACAGAAATGGAAATTTTCCAAAGAGAAATAATGAGGCAAACCTTAAGTTTTCAAGCTACTTAGGAGACATAAACTCAATGATAATTTATCCTAAAGTCCATTAAACGTTATATCATCTTAACCCTTGACTTGTCCTTTAGCTTCTTCAACACTTACCTGCTTCTTTTACCTTTCATGCTAGACCATGACTCACTTTGCACCTGCATATATTTCCACTAAGATACCCAGTGTGGGGGCATAATGCCAGACCTTCACTCACTTTGAACCTTCACTTATCTTTCCTAAGGTGTCATGAACCTAGATTCCATAGTGTGAACATAGGATGCTGGATGAAAGTAACAAGAAAGACTATAGGGAAAAGGAAGAATAAATAGAGGAAAGAGAAAAAAAATAGAAAAGGATGGGAATGTGATGGTAGATGAGAAAAAATAACAAATTAAGAGATTTATTCTATTTATGAACATAGAGGATCATTGATATGTTAAAATAAACTGAATCTATAATTCTTTTGTTTTAAAACCAGTTGGAAATTATTCTAGTTGTTGTTGTAGAGTAGAGAAGATAATAAGAAAGAAGCATAATTTAATCTAAATAAGATATTTGTTTCTGGTTCCTCATTTTAACCACATGAAGATCTACCTCAGAATGGCCACAAAATATTCTTACAATTTCTCCGAGTAGGAGGTGTGGAGCCAAGATGGCGGCTGGTAAGCAGGGACTAGCGTGAGCTCCGTACCGAGTCCCTCCAAAAACCTATAAAAAATGGTTCTGAACCAATTCTAGAATGGCAGAACCCACAAAACAGCAGAAGGAAGCAGGGCTCCAGCCCAGGACAGCCTGGATGGTCTCTGGATGAGGTCTATCCCACACGGAGCTGGGAGCTGGGAACGGAGTGGAGCAGAGCCCAGTCTGAGCGGCGTGGAACAACCAGACCAGCAACCGGGCAGAGCATGCCCTAGCGCCCTGATTCAGTGAGCTGCAGCAGTTACCAGACCTCTCAACCCACAAACACCAAATACTGCGGAGAAGGTTAGTGGGAAAAGCTGCGGGAGTGGAAGGAGTTCGCGGTTCGGCTTCCAGCGCCAGGGGCAGCGGAGGTGGGGCAGCTACAGCTGTTGTTACTTCCGGCTTCAGGCCCACTTGATGGGAGGAATTAAGTGGCAGATCAGAGCAGGAGTGCATAGCCTGCTGAAGATCTAAGCCCAGTCCGGGTTGGGGGTTGGGGAAGGAGTAGTGCTGGTGTGGCAGAGCTGGCACCTCTGCCCCAAACGTGGAACATAGAACTCTCTAGTCTACAAGCAGTCATACCCCACTGAAAAACTCAAAGGTCTAGTTAGTTGGCTGGGAACATGGCCAGGCAGTGAAAACACACCAAGATTCAGTCTCAGACTTTGCATTCTTTCTTTGCTGATAAAGAAGAGCAAAACATACAGCCTAAAGAAGTCAATAAAGTGCAAGAGCCTACACCACAATTTCTCCGAGTAGAAAAATTTGCTATCCTAGCAAGGAAAATCCTCTAATTTTCAATATTCACCTTGTAGATTTGGAAACCATGTCTTCGTTGACAATGTCAAAATCCATTGTTCCTTTTGTCTAGCTGCTGAAATTTTTACCTTCTCATTTTAAGGCACAGCTCAGATGCCACACATACAGGAAAGCTTTGCTAAGACAGCTCTCCCCAAGCCCCATCCCCCATTCCTCCAGGAACCCCAAATGAACATGAGTTTTCCAGGAAACTGTGTTCTGCCTCATTAGAAGTAATTTCTGCATCAATGAGATCAGAGTGCTATTGAAATGTTAGTGTTTAATAACAATTATAATAACACCAATGATGATGATGATAGCTGGTATTTACATAATGCTTTAAGTTTTGCAAGGAACCCTATGAGTCAGGTGCAATTACCATCCCCATTTTCCGACTGAGAAAACTGAGGCTGAAAGAGGTTTAGTAATTTGTGGAGGGTCACTGGTGTAATATGTGGCTAAGGCTAGACTTGGATACCACATGGATTATTCTTAGCCTGGGCCATCTAGCTGCCTACAACTCCATCACACCATTACCATCATTTGTGTTCCTGGCACAATGATCACAGTGCCTTAGTCAAAATAGGAGCTTAATAAATGTTGATTTAATGTATTAATATGGCTGAGGACATGAAGAAGTTGTCAGTTCTTTGCTTGTGTATCACCAATACTTTTAGCAGAGCCTTTAAATAGGTGCTTAATAAACATGCATTTTTATTTTTAAAATTTAAAAAAATATATATTTGCATGTTTTCAATGTTCAAAACCTTGCTTTTTCACCGTCACAGCTTCCAACACCCCCCATTTAACACCTAAAGAAAAGGAAACCTCATTAATAAGCATATTTTGAATTAAATGACAGGATAAAATAGGGTACCCATAGCTAAATAGACCTCAACTAACAGAAAGACTGAAATAACCTGATTTTTGTTTGTTTCTGCCTTTCATGTTTAGAAGAAAGTGACAAATGACAAGAATTATGGTGATGACAAGCTGATTCCAGGGATTTAACACATAGACATACACATATACACAAACACATTATTTCTTTAGGATTAGTATTCATAAGCACCTATAATTTCCATAGTTACAGCATTGTAAAAAGATCATTGATTCTTAAAAAAAGTGATGATGCTTGCTCATCAGAGGAGACATTTCATTATTTTCACCAAACATGTTAAAAGCAGAGAATAAGGTGATGTATTTGGAAAGATTTCTAAGAAGTGCTGAAAAAAAGTTTTCCCAGTTACTCAAAACATCCCTAACAGAGGTTTTTCAAGTGCAATAAAGACTCCCTGCTTATAAACTTCAATCAGCTTCTCTTCCTCATAATAACTAGATAAATTCTTGTAATTTGTGACATTGAGCTCTTTTATTTAGAATGTTAAAGCAGAAATGACATCGGTATGAAAAATATACATGTGTTATGCATACTCAAATATTAAAGATAATAAAGGCATAGAGAATCCACTGAAGCCCATGGAAATGTGTTTTTTAAGAACCTCTCCATGTTTATATGATTTTTAAAAGTTCACACATTTTAAATTTTGGCTAGCAATTTAAAATGCAAGATTGCATTTCCAGAAAATGGGAGAAAAGCTTTTAGGTCTATGAGGTTTACAGTCATTGGCTGTAACAGTGAAAACACTACATAAAGTAATTGTTCTTAATGGTTATTATGCTTTAGCTTGTTGTTACAATGTAATGTGAATTGTTCTTTCTATCTTTTTGCCTCTTTCAAATTAGATGCTTTATCTTAATGAGATTTTTTTCCTGCAGTATTTTCAGCGGATAAACATCTTTATGTTTATTCTCACTGAGCATTACCAAATTCATTTGAGGTTCAACCTTGCTTAACCTCTGTTCTGAGCTTTTTTTTTTAATGTGTGTTGGGTGGGGTGAGTACAAAAATTAAATTATGGGAAAAGCTATTTGGGTGTTACTTACTGAATCTTCTAGCAGAAAGAAATAAATCATGATCTGTGTTCTTTACTTTCAAGATACCACAAAAACTGGCCACGTTGCTGGCTCTTTTTATTATTGAGAAAGACTCAGTGAAGCTCAGCCTATCTTTAATAATATATTGATTCTCCCCCACCCCTTCCTTCCTTCCTTCCTTCCTTCCTTCCTTCCTTCCTTCCTTCCTTCCTTCCTTTCTTCCTCCTTTCTTCCTCCTTTCCTTTTTTCTTTGCTTCTTCCTTCCCTCCCTCCCTTCCTCCCTACTTTTTTCTTTCTTCCATCTCAGTTTTTTTATTCCTTTCTTCCTTCCTTCCTTCCTTCCTTCCTTCCTTCCTTCCTTCCTTCCTTCCTTCCTTCCTTATTTCCTTCCTTCCTACCTTCCTTATTTCCTTCCTTTCTTCCTTCCTTCCTTCTTTCTTTCTTTCCTTCCTTCCTTTCTTTGTTTCCTTCTCTCTCTCTCTCTCTCTCTCTCTCTCTCTCTCTCTCTTTCTCACTTCTTCTTTTCCATTTGAGTTCCATCTTTATTTCCTTAAATATTTAGTGTCAGAAAACATCCTTTTGAAAGTACCATTGTAGGAATATTCTTTAAAATCATCATGCTGGTTTCATCCATATCCAGTGCTTCTGACAGAAGTATCAAAATAATAATGGCAATGGCTAGCAATTATATAGTGCCTTAAAAATTGCAAAGCACTTTATGTATAACCTCATTTGATCCTCACAAACACCGTGTGAAGTAGACACATATTACAGATGGGAAAATTGAGTGTGAGCAAGGTTACATGGCTTGCCCAAGATTGCAAAGATAATGGTAAGTGACTTAACTGAGATTGCAAAGCTAATACCTGAGCTTTAATCCTGTCTGTGACAGCCACCTAGCTGCCATAAGTCAAAAGCTATTGTGGAAAGATAATGTTGTCTTTCCTTGTATCAATCTTGGTGGTTTTATTCATACCTAAAAATATTCTCAGGTTTTATATAATACATCATGGATCTTCCATCTGTAGACTTATTTATGTTAGTCTTTAAAAATTCTATTCAGATTGTCAGCCCGTTAGTTGTTGGGGGAAGGAGATCCACTTCAATTTATCCCCTATTCTCTCCTCCTTTCACTTGATCTCTGACACATAGGTGTCTTCTCCTTCTTTTCTCTTCTTCTTCCTCCTCTTTCTCTTCTTCCCACTCTGCCTTCTCCTTTCTTCCTCCTTTTTATCTTTTTTCAGTTAAATTCAGATAAAAATTCTGGGACTAGTCATCCTGCTATGATTCTTTTATATTAAATATTCAGAAGACTATTGCACAGGTGGATAATTTTTTTTGTAATTGAATAAAAGTATGGGAACATATGTTCACTGCAGATACACTGGGAGTATCTTTGGGAAAACTCCAATAGTGGCTAGGATGGGGGAAATGATATTTTCCTCATCATGTTCCTAAATGGTTTGAGGTACTTAACTGGGCCATTATATTATGAAATATTTTTTATTTACAATTTTGAGATAAGTATTTAGTATGCATTGTCTACAAACCAGTTAGCCATTGCTATTTTTACTTTTGTATTGTTAATTATTATCCTAATTTGTATATCCTAAAGTCCCAGAAATCTCAGTTCTAGTCCAAGTTCTGCTACCTACCAATCAGTTCTTGTTAAATCCCAACCTTGAATGATTCCCACACATATTTTGCTCCTAGTCAAGTTCTGCTCAACAGAATGAGAGGAAATCATGAATCTGTGACACCTGGGCCCATCACAAATTTATGTTATATAGCCACAACTGAACCTTCACAGCAACAAACATTTGATTCCTCCCTAATTTATTCACTACTCCACTCTTCACTATAGCTGTTCCAATCTTTCTCATCTCTTCTCAAGCACCACTTGCCTCACCTCTCAGCTGAGGACCTTGCCTCGCTCTTCACCAAAAATATTGAGACCATTTGCCAAGAGCTCTCTCCTCTTCTCTCATCCTAACCTCACATCCCTTAGACATCTTCCTCCCTTACCTCCTCCTCTCAGGTGTTAGATACAGAGGTGGCCTCTCCTTGCAAAGGCAAACTCCTCTACATGTGCCCTTGGTTTCATCTCAACTTCTTCAGAAAATTGTGCAGACTATCATTCCCACTCTCTTTTATCTACAGTTGCTCCCTATGTACTGCCTTCTTCCCTGCTGCTTAATTTATGCCCGTGTCTTCCTTAGACTAAAGAACAAACACATCAAAGAAAAAGAAAAAAAAAAACCTCTCACTTTATTCAGTCATCGCTGCTAGCTATCATGCTACATTTCTCTTAATTGGCAACTCTACATAACCTTTTCTCAACTTATATCCTCATTGACCTCTCGGTAGCATTTTATACTGTTGGTCATCTTTTCCTTCTGGATCATCTCTCTCTGCTAGTTGTATTTTTTTTCTTACTTCTCTTTACTGTTTTTCTTCCTGTCTGTCTGTCCACTTCTCCTTTACTGTCCTTCATCAAGTTGTACCCACTAACTTTGTCTCTTCCCCAAGGCAATCTCTTTGGGTCCTACTCTTTTTGCTCCATACTATCTTACATAGTGATCTCCTCACCTTCAATGGGCTCAATTATCATTACTAAAAGATTGATTACCAGATCGATAAATCTATCCCTAGTCTCTCTGCAGAGCTAAAGTCACTCATTTCCCACTGCCTTATAGACACCTCAAAATGCCTGTCCCATAGACATCTCAAATTCATCATGTCAAAAACAAAACTCATTATCTTTCCTCTCAAATACTCCCCTCATCTGAACTTCTGTATTATTGTCAAAGGCACCATCATCCTCCCATTTATGTAGGTTTACAACCTTGATGTCATCCTCAATCTGCATTCTTCCTTACCTCATATATGAAATCAGTCACCAAATCTTTGTATTTATACCTTAATAATATCTCTTATATATATCTTGTATATAAAGGAATTTACATAAGGAGATATACATGCATTTTGCATCTAGGAGAAGATATCTATATCTATGTCTATACCCATATCCATTTCCATACCCATATCCATATCCATACCTATATCCACATCTATATCTGTATCTACATCTACATCTGTATCTATACACATATCTATATCCATAACCATATCTATATCCATAACCATATCCATATCCATACCCATATCCATATCCATACCCATACCCATATCCATACCTATATCCACATCTATATCTATATCCACATCTACATCTATATCTATATCTATATCTATATCTATATCTATATCAATATCTATATCTATATCTATATCTATATCTATATCTATATGCATAGAGAGATATACATCCCTTTTTCTCAACTTAGAGAGCCAAAACTATAGTTCAGACCATTGTCATGTTATGCCTGGAGTACTGTAATATTCTCTAATTGGTCTCCTTGCCTCAAGTCCACCACCAATCCAATCCATCCTCTATATTCTAATGCCAAAGTGATTTTTCTAAAATGTGGGCCTGACCCTATGTAATGAGCTCCAGTGACTCCCTATTATATCCAACATCAAATATATCAACTGTTTGGTGTTTAAACCTCTTCAAAACTTGACCCTTTCCAATTTTTTCAGCCTTCTTACACTTTATTCTTCTTCACTCATTTTATGATCCAGGTACCCTTAACTACTTGTAATTTCATGAAAATGCTATTGGAGCAGCTAGGTGGTACAGTGGGTAGAGTGCCAGGCCTGGAGTTAGGAAGACTCATCTGCCTGAGTTCATATCTAACCTGAGACACTAGCTGGGCAAGTCACTTCATCCTATTTGCCTCAGTTTCCTTATCTGTAAAATGAGTTGGAGAAGGAAATGGCAAACTAGTACGGTATGTATGTTAGGAAAACCCCAAATGGGGTCACAAAGCATCAGACATGAATGAAAAAAACTGAACAACCACAACAAACATATTATGTTTCCCATCTTTTACACTGGCCATCCCCCATGCCTGTAATAATCTGCTCATTCACTTTTGACCCTTAGTTTTCCTAGCTTCCTTCAAGACTTAGCTCTCATTGTTCCATTGATAGGATTTTCAGGTCTCCTGGCTGCTAGTGCCTTCCCGTTTCAACTTACCTTTATCTATTCTGTATATGTCTTACATGTGCCTAGATATTTATATGTTTTCTTCCTCATTAGAAGGCATGCTACTCAAGGGTAGACACTGTTTCCTCCCTTTCTTTGTATATTAAATGCTTAACACAGTACTAGTCACACAGGAAGCACTTAATAAATGCTTATTAACTGACTGACTTAGCACCTTTGACATATTTGCCTTAAATGTAAATTGAAGGAATTCAAATAGATTACCTATAAAGCTCTTTTCAGCTGTAAACTTATGATCTTACCTTCTATGGAGACCCTTACACTTACACTATGACAGTCACATGTTTAAGAAGCTTGAATGGGGTTATGATCACACACACACATACACACACACACACACCTGTGAGGTAGATGGTGGAGCTATTATTGTCTTTATTTGCCAGATGAGCATGTAGAGGCTCTGAGATGTTCAATGACCTGGCCATGATTGTTTGAGGCAGAATTCTAAAAATTTTCTGATTCTTCTTGGAGTTTATCTCTACTCACAATGTTATTTCACAGCCCAGAAAATCTTAATTTTGGTTGACTACTTAAAGATTTCCATGTACCACCTCTTACTCGCCCTCCAGTATTTGGAGTTTCAGGAGACATATTTGAATTCCATTTCTGATCTTGTGTGGCCTTGGCCGAGTCACAAGCTACCTGGGCTTCAGTTCCTTTTTTATGTCAGATGAATGGGTTAGACCAAATGACATCAAAGCCTTCTTCCAAATCGAAATCCTAAGATCATATGGATTAATAAATAAGGACAGTCCCTGACCTGATTGCTGAGATCGATGCTGCTTAGATTTTTCCCTCTACAGAAGTGTCAATTTTTTCTCTGACTTTTAGTTCCTACATCAAATAAATTAAAATATTCTCCCCAATCCATGATGATACCATTTCTACTCATTTTATTAGCACTTATGTTAATTAAAGAATTTTATAAAATATTACTGAGTCTAAACAACTAATAAACTAATTTGGACAGTGATATAACTGGTAATACTTCAGTTTCATAGAATCATAGATTTAGAGTTGGAAAGTACCTTAGTACTCATCTAGTCCAACCTCCTCTCTCTCTTCACAGATGAGGAAACTGAGGTCTAGAGAGGTTACATGACTTTGCTAAGGTCACACAGCTAGTGAGTGCTAGAGGCAGGATAACAATGCAACTCCTCTGGCTACAAATTCAGCATACTTTCCACTGTATGATACTTCTTCTCCATTTAATTTAGAGTTGGGTGTGATGTCAGTGATTTTTTTTACAGATGAGAAAACAAAGACCCACAGAATTTAAATGACTTTCCCAATATCACAGAAGTCCTTGGCTCCAATATTGCCACTGTTTATTAGGGAAATAATATTACTGAAAGCTATAGATTCAGCATGAGTGAAACATAAATCATACTCATGTTTTATTTTTTTTTTTTTGCAATTAGAAGGTCAGCCACCTGTCATTCATATTTTCATCTGAAACTTTATTACTGGTTTATGCTTACACAAAGGTCATCTGTTTGCTTCTGCAATATGAAAATAACTAAAGCAGAAAACTTAGTACTGATTCGATTTGAGTAAGGTTGCCTTTACTAGAAATTCCAGAGACATAAAAATCAGTTCACTGTGAACAGTCTTTCAAGGATTTATTTACTGTGTGTGCTCTCTCATTTAACAGTGAATCCAACCTCAATGCACTGTAGCAGATAATTTTTGTGAGTTGTATTTCCTAAAAGAAGGTATTACCCCATGCCCAGACTTCTAATGGTGGGCTTCTGATTTTCTCTAGGCTCTGTCTCTTGTGACCCAGAAGTGATCTGTGGTCCAGCCCCTCCTTACAACCTTGTCATATAGGTAGGAACTGCTAGAACTTGTGACTCTCTGGCAAGGCCTTCCAGAACCCAGAATCATTATCATTGCATGATGAGCAAGAAGTATCAGCCATTAGTTGAAGATCACACACACACACACACACACACACACACACACACACACACACACACAAAGGAAGGGTGATTGATTGATGAAGGGAAGAAACCCCCAAAACAAAATTTTGAGTTTTTTTTAATTTAACCAGAAGGCAAATTAAGACAAATTGTTGATATCAATATTTACCTCATTTTTTCCCACTAACCACTAGGACCATTCATATTTGGGATCAAGTCATTTTTGTGAGAAGCAGATGGTTCTTACAAATCCATTTCATGCAGATCATAAGGTCCTCAAAGACAAAGGTTGTTTTGCCTCTTTGTCTTTGTGTCACCAGCAAATAGACAACAAATTGAATCCAGAACTGAATAAGTAAAGGAGAGAATTGCTCTTGGAATAATATAAAATTGTTTTAATAACTCCAAAGTTTTCTGGAAATAAAAGGCCATCTTCTTATATCAATATATCAATATGTCAATATCCCCCTGTTATTTTGTAACTGTGGAAAATGGACAAAGAACTTCAAATCAATATCTCTCAGAGGGCAATGGAAAAATGGGTGAGAGTAACCAGTAACACACAATTATGAAGGAAAAGCAGAATAGAAGGTATTATCTAAGAAATGTGTTATTGCAAAAGATAATGAGCTGGTCACTTGGATAGAGTGGAGCACAACCAGTGGATAAATCTTGCAGCTCATTAGAACCATCAAAGTGTTAAGGGGAAGGGAGGAAGGCCTCATGGAGATTCAATGGACTACCTGGAGCAAATTTAGGGAAGAGCATGGAAGAGAGTTCCAGAATATCACAGGTATAGATGAATTGTAATTTGCATTGCAGTTGAATAATTCTACATTGAGCCAGTTTTTCTCAAAAATATCCATAGACACAAGGCCACTGGAAAAATCTTAAACTATCTCCATATGTATTCCAGTAGAGGATGAGAACTATAGCTAACTCTCTCTCCCAGTTGCTCTCATGCAGTCATATGTAACCTCATTTTCTTCTATGAGCTGCTGCATTGTCTCAAATCCCTCTCCTCCTGCTCCCCAGTTCCCAGAATTCAGTACTGCAGAATAAAAGTTTCAGATGCCCTCAAACTAGAAATTTCACCAAAGTCCAATTGCTTCCTATCCCTGAGGTAGCTCTCTGTGCATGAAATAACTCCTCACATATATGCAATTGTATAAATATTAAAGAGTTTATAATACTGCCTTGAAATATATACCCTAAAAGAAATAATTTCAACAGTTATGCAGTCATCTGCAATAAACTTTGAGCTACCTACTACTGAACCAGAATATGTCTTTTTGCTTGCAGGTTCAGCACCATTTGAAGAAATACACATATCAATGGGATTACATTTGAATATTTAACTATCTTTAGTGCCTAACTAGTACAATTCAGTATACATAGGAAGAAAGTGTCATTCTACTTTCCTGTTGATCCCCCCATACCGTTCTAACTTTCCAAATGCAAATATCCCTTTGTGGCCCCCACTACTTATCCTATGTGTATGGGTTTCACCTATCATACTGGGAAATATTTTTAATAGCAAGGACCATCTTCCTGTATATATTTGTATTCTCAGTGCTTGACACAGTACTTGACATATAGTAAACACTTAGTACATACATGTATAATACTTTATTCATCCTTTTATTTATGTCAAATCAATTAAAGAAATTTTTAAAAAACTTTATCATAGAGAATAAATAGTTATGCCAACTGACAATCTGTGTTTTAAACCTGTGACCAAATTTTAGCAAAATAAATAAATGGGAAGCTTCCACTTTCTCTCCTAAGTTCATTGAAGTAGATGTATTTGAATTTTTCTGTGGATTCAGGTTCAGAGGCAAGACTTACTCTTACACAATCAGGTTTGGTGAGGTGAATAATTCTTACCATGAATAAATGCTTAACAATTTTTTTTTTCATTTTGAAGCAATTTTCCCTTCTCCTCTTAACTGAACATCATGCCAAAGTAAAGAGTTAATGTTAAACAAAGACCTGATCACAACACTACCAATGAAATAGAAAAATCTAATGATTGCTTTTTTTTAGAAGAAAGTTTTCCTAAACAGCCTACTAATATTATCAGTAAATGGTCCCTAGATGAATTCTAGTTTCATCCTTTCTTTTTGCAGAATCATGAGATTCAGATCTAGCAGAGAGGGTGGATGTATGATCTCTGAAAGAGACTGAATACTGGCAATTTTCTCTCCAGCTTGGCTTTGTTTTTTGTTTTTTGTTTTGGAAATTTTATTTTTCATTTTGGTTAAAGATAAGGAAAGAAGAAATAGTTTAAATATGAAATGTACCTTCCTTTGGGCAAGAGGAGGTATGGCAATCTCTTTTGGCTGAGGTTATTTGTTTTTAAATAAAAATAAATTAAGAAAATGATGATCACTGTGTCATAGCGCTATATCCTTTCCAAAGCAATTTTTAACATCCAGAAAGTAAGCCCTTAAAAGGAAAAAAAACAGGGGAAAAGACTTTAATCATCAGCTTCTAAAGTAAGTTGTCATCAAGTTTGTGGTTTCGAATCTGTACAGTAAAATATGGCAGTGATAAAGCTTTGATGCCAGAGCATTTTTAAAACTAAGTAATGTGAGAATGTCCTAATGCTGCTGAGTTTCTTCTTCTAATTCTTTAATTAGATTGGATTAAAAAATGCACCTCTTAAGAAAAATGTTGCTGATATCCTTTCCTAGCCTCCCGGGAACATCTTCTTTGCCTACATCAAATATGATTTGTACTATGTATTTTACAAATGGGATACTGTAATCCCTCATCTCTTCTTGCTTGAATGATTAGAAGAGGCTCCTAATTGGCTGATTACATCTGATTCCTTCCACTTCCACTCAGTCATGTCCTCTGATGCCAGATATCCTCTCAAAGTCTAGTTTTGATAGGTTTACTCCATTTGGTCAACAACCTTCAATGATTACCTGTCATCTACTAATGTAAAATCCTTTAACTGATTCCTTTAATTGATATTCAGATTCCTTCATGATTTTGCCCTAAGACTCCTTTTTAAATCTAGTCTCCAATGATTCATCTCAAAACTCCTTAGAATCCAACCTGTTAGGTTACTGGGTGATCCCTGAACACACTGGAGTTATTTGGGATCAGTCAGCATTGAGATTATATTCTGCTTTAGAGCTTGGTCTGAATGGGAAGAGAAAGGAAGGGAGTAAGCATTTATATTGCATCTAATGTGTGCCAGGAACTGTGCTAAGCCCTTTTACAAATATTATCTCATTTTTTGTCCTTGTAAAAATCCTGCAAGTTAGGTGTTATTATGATGCTCTGTTCAGGAAATTGAAGCAGGTAGAGATTGTCACTTGTGTAGGGTCACAAGGTTAGTAAGTATCTGAGTTCAGATTTGAAGTCAGATCTTTCTGACTCCAGGCCCAGCCTTCTAGCTATTATACCACCAGCTGCCCTCTAACACAGATAATATGCAGCTTATGATTTAACTCACCATTGTGTGACTGTATGTGCATCTATATATAACATACATGTGTATATATATATGCATATATAAACATACACACATATATAAGTGTACATCTTGAAATTTTCCTTCCCCTGCCCCTGACTCCTGAATTTTCCTATCTTTATCATGCCATCCTGGTACCTTTCAGGGCTACTGATATTTAGATGCCTTTTTGCCTACCAGGATACACTAGCATTTTAATTCCACTTTTCATTACTAACTGCCTTCTCCATTGTCAGGCATCTGTCAGCTGTAGTCCCAACTGTCTGCCACTGCTTCTGGTCTCTGACACTGTGGCTGTTTCCTTTTCTCTTCTCTTCTCCCTTTTTTCATTCAGCAATTATTGACTCTCAGCAAGAAGCTGTACTTCATTCTTGGATTTTTAGAAATTAAGTGATCCCTTTATTTAAGGACTTTACATTATTTAGGGAAGGAAACAACATAAACTCTGTCTTTTGTTGCTTCACTAAAACTTCAGCTTCCTTATAAAAAGTTGATTTTATAACACCCCCCCAACTGCAAATGTTGCTTTCTCTCTCACCAATCACAGTTAGTCAGGTGTAATCTTTATCTCTTCTTATTTTCATCTGCTGCATTTTTAGTACCAAGATGCTATGTTGTGTGTTTTTCTTGCATCAGGATTTAATAATCATAGAAAATTACAATTGGAAGGGGCTTCAGAGGTAATCTATTTCAGCAATAACTTTTTTTTGCAATTGTGGATATTAAGACTAGATAAATTGGGATTTGCTTTAGGTTATGCAATGAATTAGTGATAGAGACACAACTAGGTACATGCCTGAGTCCCAATCGTTTACAGGATCTTGGGATCATAGATAGGAGAGTTGGAAGAAACCTGAGAGGGTATCAGGTACAAGTCCCTCATTTTTACAAATGGGGAAATTGTGCTTGAGAAAGGTTAAGTGATTTTCATGGTGTTAAATAGCTAGTAAGTACCTAAACCAGGATTTGAACTTGGGTCTTCCCAATTCCAAGCCTAGCCCTCAATCCACCATCCTATCTAGCTTTCATTTGAGCTGAAATTATGTAGCATATGTATTCCAAATAAAAAAGATTTGCAGAACATACAAAATGAAGTAAAAATAAGAAAATTCAAATGTGCTATTTTTTCCTCCTCCTTCACATATTTCTTTTTCAGGATCATGTAATTTTCACAGCATATTTTCTGATGCTAAAACACATGAAGTAGGGTTTGTTGAGGACTAAGGAAAATATATATGAGGTTGTTAGAATAACAATTTTATCTGATTTTTTTTGCTGAATATCTCCTCTTGGATGTCCTGCCAGAACCTTAAACTCAACATTAATAAAACTGAAATCATCTTTCTTGAAAAATTAACGCCTGCCCCATTTCTGTTAATGGCGTCACCATAAACTCATAGTCATTCTTCAACTAATCTCTCTCTCTCTCCACATCCAATTAGTTAAGTCTTTTTTATATTCTACTTCTTCAATATCTCTCATAAATACTTCCTCCTCTCAAATCCCAATTCAGACACCTGTGCTCAGGCTTTGATTTGTTGAGTGATACAATAACTGTATAGATCTTTTAAGTAGTTATTTAGATGCTAACTCCCCCATTAATACGTAAGCTCCTTAAGGGCAGGGCTGTTTTAAACTTTCTTTGTATCCCAGCACTTACCATAGTTTCTGGCATATAGTCACCACTTAATAAATGTTTGTTGACTGAAAAACTATTCCTTTAATTGCAACTTTCATAAAAGTGGCAGAACCAATATTTGAACATAGGCTTTCTGATTCTAAATTGACTATTCCATCTACTTGGACACATTTCTTCCAAATAGAATAGCATTTGATTCATAAGAGAAGTCTTTAATGTGCCCAGAAAACAAGGAAAAATAGGAACAGGCATTGAAAATGCATCTAAAATGTGTCAGGCATGGTGCTAACTGCTTTACAAATGTAAACTCATCTGGTCCTCACAACAACCCTTGGAGGATGATGCTAGACTTGCCCAAGATCACATAGTTAGTAAATCTCTGAGGCCAAATTTGAACTCAAGTCTTCCTGACTCTAGACCCAGCATTCTTTCTACTCAGTACTTAACAGCTTCTATCAGCTCAAAATTAAGTTCTTCCTGGGTTCTTCTGCCTCCACCAACAATTCTGCTGACTAATCGTCTCCTTTATACCCCCGGGAATCTCATCATCATCTTATAAGATCACATTGACCTGACAGATCTCATCAGTATTCTCTTCCTCTGTGGCCCCTCTGATTTGTGGGTGGAGCAGAAAGCTCTTTACACAGTTTCCATTAAGGGAAGCTACCTAGGCCAGCCATTTCTTCATTTCCCACCTGAATGTACTCTTTAAGACTTCTCCGTTATTCCCACGTTGATAAATCTCCTTTCTCTGCTCTCCTCTCCCTTTTAGCTTTCTTTTGTGCATTGACTTTCACCATTAGATTGTAAGCTTCTTGAGGGCATGGAGCATCCTCTTTCTTCATATCTGCATTTCCAGCACTTAGCACAGTGCCTGGACCATATTTGGCACTTAATAAATATGTACTGACTGACTGAACTCCCTCCTAATACTTGTTCTCAGGATAACTCATTTCCTTCAAGGTTCAGCTCCAATGCTGTCTTCTACATGAGGCCATTCCTGATCTCCCAGCTGCTGGTGCCCTCAACACCATATTATTTTTTATGTGTGCACACATATATTACCTCCCCAAGGATATTCCTCGGGCCAGGGATGGCTGTGATGGCATTGTTAGAGCGGTAATTGTTCCCAAATTTGTGATTGATTCATTGATGCCAAATTAAGTGCCTGAGATCTAGGGGCAGTTGGTGGCATATTCTAGCTCTGTGGTGACTGATCTTTTCTGAACATAAATTCCTAGGAGTTAAAAAAAAGCATGAACCCTTGATTATATGTATATTTCCTTATTTATAAATTACTACTAATATTGCCATACTAATAATTATGTACCTTATAAAACATATAAAATAGAAATTAGCATGGATAAGTTAAGGGAAATCAATGTGATCCTAGGGTCAGTAGGGGGCCAATGAAATTGAATTCCAGAGAAAGATGGTCTGTCCTACATTTTTGTCAGATCACTTTGAGAGCTGTGTGGAGGATACATGGGAGTAGGGAGAGACTTGAGGAAAGGAGACCAGTAAGGATGCTATTCAAGCTGTCCAAACTACAAGTGATGAGGTTCTGACCTGGAGGGTCAGCTGGGTGAGTCGAGAGAAGGGGATAGATAGATGTAAGACACAATGGGAAGGTAGAAACAAGATCTGGCAACTGACTGAATATGTGGGGTGAGAAAATATGAAGAGTCTATGATAAACTCCAAGGTTGCAAATCTTGTTGACTAGAAGAATGGACTAAAATAGGGATATTTGTTTTGGGAAAGGGATAGGTTTGGTGGGAAAGATAAGCGAATGAGATCTGTGATGCATACATGCATATTGTAACCTATCCATCCCTTCTCAGCCTATGTGTCTCAATCTGTCTCATCAAGAACAAAAGGACGGGAGGGAGGAAGTGATTCCTAATCAC
Source organism: Trichosurus vulpecula (assembly GCF_011100635.1). Taxonomy (NCBI): domain Eukaryota; kingdom Metazoa; phylum Chordata; class Mammalia; order Diprotodontia; family Phalangeridae; genus Trichosurus; species Trichosurus vulpecula. Next base: position 90,836,977 of record NC_050581.1, on the reverse strand, counting down.
CAGCTTCTGTCCTGGAATGCACAGTAAGTCTGCTTTCCAGCTGAGAAGGAACATCTGCCCCTGCCATAAGTTAATTTGTGGGGATGCTGGAGGGGGAAAAGGGTAGGCAATATTGGAATATTGCCATGCAGCTGCTCTGAGTGCCTGAATCACAGTTAGCAAATGACTGCCTAGATGGACCAACACCAGGTAAGAACATGGGAGGCCAAGCTTTGGAGGGCAGACAGGAAGAGTGGTAAGAAACAGTGGCTGAATATGGTGGCTTTAGTCATGTTGGAGATATTTGGGGAAGGTGAGATGCAATCTATCTTCTTATCCTTTGATTGGCTGCACATCCTTGTACACACACACACACACACACACACACACACACACTCATGCTGCAGAGCCCTCATTTTGGAAACCGCTGCTCTAAGCACAAAGAAGATAGGGATACATGCAACATACTGTGAAAGAAAAAAAGGTTACACAGTGAAAATCACCCAGGTATATTAGAATCCTTCCCTAGTCTCACACTTCAAGTGGTGACATCACAGCTGGCTCATTTGTCTCCCTTTCAGGGGAGCATCTCTGCAACAACAGCATAATGGGCCAGTCTTTTCATACATAAGACAAGAAATATTTATTTATTTATTTAGCCAACAAGCTATTAAGCAATAACTATGTAGCAAATATTAAATTTGGTCCTGGAGATCTGAAGACAAAAATAAAATAGCACTTGCCCTTAAGGCGCTTAGAATCTACTGTTAAGAAAAAACATGTACACCACAAAGTAACTATAAAATATATACAAATTACATATAAAGTAATTTCTGGGAAAGTTGTACAAGGTGACAGTACTAGAAGATTGGGAGATCAGGAAAGGCTTCTGGGAGAAGACAATGGCATCCAACCTGAGCTTTCAAGTAATCTAGGGATTCTAAGATGTAGAGTAAGGAGGAAATGCATTCTAAGGATAATGAATAGCTTGGATAAAAGCAATTAGATGATGGTGAAATGTCATTTAAGCAGAATAATAAATAGGTCAGTTTGGTTGAATTGTTGAAAGAGAATATTATGCAGTGGATATGGAAAAGTAGGATGAAATCAAATCATGAAGATGACTTAAAAGTTAAACAAAAGAATTTTTTTATTTTATCCTGGAGGAAGGAAGGAACTATTGGAGTTTATTGTGAAGTAAGATTATATGGTCAAACTTGTGGTTTGGGATTATCAATTTCAGAGCTGTGTGGAGGATGGATTAAATAAGAGAGATGGATTAGCAGACTATATTTATGGTCTAGGTGAGAGGTTGATGAGCATCTGAGTTAGAACAGTGGCTGTGAGAGTAAATGGAAGTATATGTGAAGATGAGAGATATTGTGGAGTTTGGAAAGGCAACTGATTAGTTATGACGAATGAGTATGAGTGATGAGTAGAAACTAATTCCAAAGGTTGTAAACCTGTATAATTTTTATACCTGTAAGGTTTTTGTCTCAGTTGCAGAAAACCTTAGCATGGGACAAAGGTTTGGAAAACCTCCTAAGCTATTTTCTGCAGCTGTTGCCTTGCTGCTTCCATAACTCAGATTTCCTAGTTCTGTGGTAGTATGATGGCTAATACACTGAACTAGAAGTCAGAAAGACTTGGGTTCAAATCCTGCTTCAGATAAACACTAACTATGCGACTCTGAGCAAGTCACATAGTTTCTAGTTCCTCTGTGTCTTATTTTCCTCATCTGTAAAATGAGGGGGTTAGACTCAGTAGCCTCTAACATTCCTCCCAATTCCAAATCTATTATGCTCTGATCCTTCACTCACTCAGCAAATCAAGAAGGAATCCCATAAGTATGATATTGCTGAGACCTCTTGTTTTATTGTATAGTTGTTACAGGAAAAATAGGAACCTGACCAAGATCTTACCACATGATGTCATTACCCAGCTGCTCCCCTCAGCCTTCTTCTTCTCTGTCTGCCGGTGACTCATCCTTAGCTCAAACTTCAAGGGTATCCTCCAAAGACATTACAGAGCAGGGCTCCATTACTCATTCCTGAGAGAGTTCAAACACCAGGGTCTGGGAACTTGGCAAGAGTTTAAAATCCTTCTCTGAACCCCTCTGCACTTCATGCCCTTTCCTTAGACAAAATATAATATGAATATATTGCAACACATACACAAATTGAATCCCAGGGATAAGGTAAAAAAATAAATGACCACTGATAGTATTGATTATTCATAATTCACATTTCACCAGGCATTAAGTTACAAAATGCTTTTTAAGTAATGAATCTGTGTGCTAGCTATTACAAGTATGGTGTGTTTAGGTGGGACAGTGGATGGAATTCTGATTTGCACTCAGCACAACCTGGGTTCATACATTGCCTTGGACATTTACCAGCTATATAACCCTGAGCAAGTCACTTAATATTTCTCAGACTCAGATTTCTCAGCCGTAAAAAAATGGGATAACAATAGCACCTACCTCAGAAGGTCGTTGTGATATCCAAACAAAAAAAACGTGTGTGTGTGTGTGTGTGTGTGTGTTTATAATATCACTTGGCATGAGAAACAGTATGGTTCTGTGGATTGAGAGATGGCCTCAGAGATGGGAAGATCTGAGTTCATGTCTCACTTCTGACAAATACTGACTATGCAGTTCTGGGCAAGTGTTCTAGACATTTCATTGAAAATAAAAGTTTTCAGACATGGTTTCAATCCGCACTGGTTGGGGGAATTTCCATATTTGGACCTTTCATATATTAATGAAATAGAAAATTCAGTTCCTAACCCTTTCCTACATAAAGCACTTTGCAAATCATAAAATGCCTCACAAATGTTAACTATTATTATCCTCATTTTATCATTAGTGAAACTTATGCTCAGAGATGTTGATATTTTTTGCTGGAGGACAAACAGCTAGTAAGAGAAAGAACTGGAATTCACAGCCAAGTTCCTTGATTCTTTATCACTCTTTTTACTACAGCCATCTTCAGGGATGCAAAGATCTTACCTTTTTAAAATGATTAAGACCCAAGCCTGAGGAACTCTCCACAAATCATGGTTCTGAGGAGAACAGACATCGCTGTCCTAGGTCAATAGTGATGATGACGGTAACAACATATTTACATAACACTTGAAGATTTGTCAAACACTGCATTGACAAATATCCATAGTATAATATCCTCTTGATACCCATTGACTGTTCATACAGTAGATAAATTTGACATGGAAAAAATAGAATAGCAAAAATTTGCACAACTATCTCAGTGTCCTGGGTAACAATCTGGTGAGGGAAAACTGAGTTGAAACCATTTTTCTATTATCTATTTGACAAACAAACAAAGAATCTTGCAATTTAAAGGCAAGTGCTCTAAGATAATCACAAAGGGATACTCAGATCCTTTCCATTTTTAGTTAGTGCTCACAGACTATTTGAAGATCCTCAATTTTCCCTGATTAATAACCACAGTAGTAAAAGACAAACAACACTTTGCTCCTTTCACATGGCCATTTCTATTCAGCTACAAATGTCCTCTGTGGTGGCAAGCTAGGACTTGCGTCTGACTCAGTAGTCTAGATCAATTCCTGGATTCAAGAGGAGACATATCTAGGTCAAGGTAAGAGCTCTCAGGGTTCTTCAGTGTCCTCTGGTATCAGGTGAGCTCTTTGACAAGTTACTGCCTTGAGTTCTCATCTTACCTGTTGACTTCTATGTTCTGATCTCAGGCAAAGGTCCTTTCTTATTTCCGCTCTAGAATATCTACAATGGGACAAAAAGTGTAGTTAGAGGCTTGAGGATAGTACAAGATTTGGAATAGTCATCGTGAGCCATGAGATAGGGAGACAACCAAAGAGAATTAAAGAGCAGATGTGAGCACCCTGCCCAGGACAAACTTGATACGTGGTGGAATTATGGGATTCTTCATGTTTTGGTTCTTGTACACTATCCCCATTTGCAAAGTTCAGGCTATATACAAAGAATACTGCTTACCAACACCTTTATTTGTTAGTGAGCTTTCACTAGCAGTCAAATTTATTTCTGTTGAGAGTAACTATTTCAAATGTACTTTTAATCATAAACTTTTTTTCATGTTTACAGAACATATACATTTTTGAGTTCTTAAAACAATGTCTTTTCCATAGATATTAACTGAATGATTATAATATATAAGGCACTGGGTAGTGTTTTCAGCATGGACGAGTGCATAACTATCTTGTGACCCATTCAGTGCCTTTATACATTTGGCAAATAGATACCAGGATAAATAACTGTAATTCTTTTAGCCTGTCCTTAGAATGCTTCTTGTGCCACTTTTTTTCCCCAGTAATTCTGAGAGATCAATGGAATTGAAGAAATTGCCATCTGATAAGTATCATTCTAGTCTATTCATCGAGAAAATATATGAGATTTTTCAAAGAATTTCAACTATGGAAGGTCTTGAAATATTTTATTTTCCATAATAAAAAAGTAGGATGCTTATCATTGTCCTGGAAAACTTTGATAAGGTTCATTTAATAATCCTTTTAAAATATTTTAAAGTTTATTTTTTTTGCCTTGAAATCTATGTAAAACTTCATTTTTAATGTAAGTGAATTAAGCTGGAATGATCTCTAAGGCCCGTTCAGCTCTAAAATACCATGATGCTAAGCTAGACAGGTTTGTTTAAGATTTAATATGCTTCCATTTTCATTTGAGAGTTGCAGTGATTTTAATGTACAATGTCATGAAGGATGCTACAATGAAAAAATGAAATTGCTGAGCTTGTTGCATATGTATGGACTGAGACTAGCCTAGCCTAAATTTTGCAGATCTACAGAGTCTAAAATACAATTGGGATTAGATCCAATTCATCCTATAAGTAGCATAAGAAAAAAGAAGGATCTAGTTTAAAATGAACCACAGTTTAAAGTTGCATTCTCTTCTCAGCCATTTCTCCCCCTTCTTTCAGTGGCCTACTTTGTAGCTACGCTTCACAAGAGCAAAGCAAAATGAACTGCTGGATTTTAGGTGAGATTTATAAATTGTGACAAACCAAAGCATGTCTAGAGTGCTCAGTTACCTTTCATCTCTTCTATTATGCGTGTGAAGTATGAAACTAGGTCTTTACTTCTTAAAACGCACACACACACAGAAACTCCATTCCATTAACCAGGTGTAGAGAATGAAATCTTCCAAAACCAAAATGTTAATAGCCATCCAGTGGCCAGAGCTGCTGAAAAAAAATTAAAAAGTCAGTGTCATTCTCTCATCTGTAAGGGTACTATTAAAACCTGACCTTTATTTCAAGAACCATGATATTTTACAACAAGATCTTAAAATGATTAGTTTACCAAAATCTTCATTAAAAACCAATATGAATTTCTAAGTAACTATTAATTTAGGGCTCTTAGTTAATTAAAAATCTTTTCATTAATTGACAGCTTTTCAGGCAATCGATTACAAATATGTTGTGTGAAATTACAGTGTGCTCATTACTGTACTTGGTTGTGAGGTCTAAAGGGGTAAAGGAAAGATGTCTTTCATTCTTACTTATTTTTGCTAGAACTAGACAGTCCAAATTTTTAAATTCAATTTAACAAGCAGTTATTAAACAATTACTACACTTAATATGTATAATATTCTGTGCTTGGCTGAGGGGAGAGGGGAGATATAAAGATAAGCGACATAAAGTACCTGCCCTCGTAAGGAATTTATTATCTAACTTTCTGATAATTCAAAGACAGCTCTATACACAGAGTCAAATACTGTATGTATGTTAACTTATCTGATGGCTCATCATGGTGGGGAAAGTGACATTATATTCCTAGTTCTTTTAAAAATGTATTTATTTTTAAAATTTTCAGTATTGGTTTTACTTTTATTCAGCAGTCATTGAAAAGATATACAGTCTCTATTCAGTGGTTCTGATGAGGGTGAGATGGGCCTGCCTCTGTCCACCTGACACATTTTTGGTCAGGTTCCTCAGGGGATGTTTCCCCTGGATCTCCCTCAAAACAGAAAGCATAAATGTGCTCAGTGGCAATGAAATCTGAATGTGCCATCCCTGTTTTTTCATACTTCCCCACTCCAACCCACTCCCACCAAGAAATTATTTTGTCTTCCCTACTTCATTTCTAAGGTTTAGTTCTTCTCAGAGTTTTGGTTGGATTGGGAAAGTCTCATGCGTGATAGATTCCCTGATATTTATTTATTTAACTTATTGTATACAGGACATACCTCCTATCCTCCTATGTGCTTCCCAAAAAAAAAGTATACCTCAGGAGGATCAGCCTCTTTTATCTCACATACAAACACATACTATGTATCTATGGGAAGATGACCCTTATAGGGAAGTCCCTCAGAAAAGTTCAGAAATATGGTAACAATCTTACATTCTCAAAGGCTATTTTAATAAAGCACAAACTATGAAAAGTCTTTTTTAAGCAGGAGAGACTTTGAGTATGTGGGCCTGCTGGTGGTATATGTCAGCTCTCTGAGGGCCAGTCTACCAGAGGTGTTCTGGTAAATATTTAGCAGCTCTTTCTCCAGAAAAAAAAATGAGCACAAGACACACTTCTAAGTTATATCTGCACTATTAACATTTTTTCCATCAAATTCTTACATCTAGATAATCAACAAAACAATAAATTAAGCCCTGATTTTTGAGGTGTAAATGCTCACAGGGAAAATTTAACAATTGCCAACTGGTCTGAGCTGGTTCCAGCATACCCTTTAAGCCTAGTTAAGTTCTGAAAGAGTCATCACCAAAATTGGCACCAGGGTAATGTGTTTTTTGGGCCACAGTGATTTCTAAAGACTATGAACTAAATTTTTACGGGCTTGCAATCTGTGATAGTGGAGGGAGTAACAATTCCCAGGAAATTAGAAATCCTTGAATTATTTAATCCACTCATAAAAAATGATTGAACTTTGAAAGAAAACCCTCATTTTGAGGGTACAAATGTACCAAAGAGCTATGAGCTTCTACTACTTAGTTGGGAAAGGCTATTTCAGCCACCTCAATAACAAATATACATTACCATAACAAATATATGGCTTTAGTTGGATCCTCCCAGCTTAAAATTACATTTATTTTTGACTCACACTGTTAGCAGGCCACTAGGCTGCTAGCATCAGCCATCTGCTGACTGGCTTGATTCTGGGGCTACAGGTTGGAAGCTTATCTCTCTAATGCTGGTATTTGGACCAGACCACTTTGTTATCTCTTGAGTAAGTCTGTAATCTAATTTAAATACACCAGAAAAAGCTGAACATTGACCTTTGCTTTCTGCTCAAAATGTAAGGCCCTTTAAAAAACTGTTTATGATAAGGACCCCATAAGTAAGGATGTATTAATAATAATAACAACAATAATAATAAAGCAATAATAATGCACACATACATACACCCATATACACATATAGACACACATGTAACATGTGTATTTTTATATGTATGAATATGTGTGTAAAAATGTATGCACATCTACTCTTCCCTCCCTTCTTTTCCTCTCTCTCCTTCTCCTCTTCCTCCTCCTCTTATTGGTCCTCCTCCTTTTTCCTTTCCCTCCTTCTCCTTTTCTTCTCCCTCCTCATTTTCCTCCTCCTCCTGTCCTTCCCTCTCTTTCTTCTTCTCTCCACCATTCCTTTTCCTCTTCCTCTACTCCTTCTCCTCTTCCTCCTCCTTCTCTTTCTCTTCCTCTTTTTCTTGTTCCTTCTTCTATTCTTCCCTTTCCTCTTTCTTCCCTCCTAGTCCTCCTCTTCCTATCCTCCTACCTCTATTCCTCCTTTTCTCTCTCCTTCTCTTACTTTTTCTCCTCCTTTTCTTCTTCCTACTTCTCTTCTTTCTTTTCTTCTTTCCATTAGGCATCGAGGTGAAGATCAAACATAATTTCTGATGGCCCATTATTATATGGAAGTAAACCCTGGGTTCTCAAACAATATGTCAATGGAGTTCATACTCTGCCAGTTCCTAAATAAAATATGGAAAAGCTTTCCATTTTTCCACAGGTGCATAGATCACAAGTTTGAAGAGTGCTGAGAGAGCATCTAGTCATATGCCTGCATTTTGCCCATGAAAATGTGAAGTCAAAGATGGTTAAACGATTTGCCAAGGGTCACACAGGTTTTAAGCATCAGGGATGGAATTTGAACCCATATCCCCTGGTTTCAGAATCATTGCTCTTTCCCCTGTTGCAGTGTAGCTAAATGTGGAGCATAGGACCCAGCCTAGCTAAGACTGACTGGCTCATCCCAAGAAGATTGGATTCAGATCATACATTTGTTTGACTCCAACAGCTCACGAATATTAAGTCAGTGCTCTTTGAATTTTTATTCTGATCTTTATAGAGTTTGCATTCCAATGAAATCATGTATCATCAAAACAATGAAGTAAGTATCTAGAAAAAAACTATAGTAGAGCTTAATTCAATGGCTTTTTTTCTCTATGAAATCCTTCCAGTTATTCATGTACTTTATTTCCTAAAAAGAAAACATGGCAAACACAGAAGAACACTAAAAATAGGACCACAATAGTTTTCCTGATGTGCATACATTTTAGCTAGGGGAAAGATGGGATGCTTAGCTGGACCCCTCTACCAAGTTTATATCTTCATTCATATCAATTCCATAGATGGGGTTATGATGAGTGAATCAAGTTAGTGGTAATGTTATCTTACAGTGTAAATTTTAAGACTTTCGTGGGGTATGAAAAATAGGTTTTAAGGTACTTTTTCCCCACATTTTGTGACCCTAAACAAGTTACTTAACCTATCAGTGATTTTGCAAAGCTGCATTAGTATTACGAGTTTCATCACCCAGGAGTACATTATCCTAATGAAATCATGGGTCTAATGGCCATCACAAGTTAAAGAAACAAGGTCAGTCTAAAGTTAGTTTAGCATAATAGGAAGAGCACTGGACTTGCGAGTTAGAATATATAGATTCATGTTCTTGCTCTAACACTTGATAGCTGCTTGGCCTTGGACCTCATTCTACTCATTTATAAAATGAGAAGCTTGAACTAGATGAAAATGGAGGTCTTTTCCCACTCTACCATCCAATGATACCATTCCAATCTAGGTCTGCATGAAAGATCATTATCATTAGAACAAATTAAATGTTTCTTGAGACAAACATTGGATTGTATCTTGATGTTTATTTCTTTAAAAACTAGCTGGATAAAGACTCACTTTAATAGGTAACCTATAAATATAAATAATTTCATTTTTATAGTGTAGCAGTGACATTAACATTTTCTCATCCTCAATATGAAGAAATGAAAAAGATGTTCTTGGTTCCTCTCACCTCCTCTCTGCCCTGTATACTACATATACACACAGCTAGAGTCCCATCCTCCCCACCTTAAATTCAATGGGAAGTAGCCCCAAGTCATTTGAATAGCTCTACTCAGTTGGACCCAGAAAGACTCTTAGGATCCAAGGGAAAATTGGAAGGTAATTAGCATGCACTGCCAAGATTCTAGAGCTATAGGGAATACTGACATAGAAAGAAGGCTGTCTTAGGTGTTGGCAGAGAAAGATACCAGACCGTGAAACTCACCCTGGAACAAGCTGTTGTTGGGAATGGAGGACAACTTAGAAGATGAGAAGAGTTCTGAGTTCCTGATGTGTGGGCAAAGCTTCTATGAATTTGATGGGAAGGAATACTTATGGGACGCTACTGATTGGTTGTTGTGCTAAGAGCTGACCATAGATGACTATAGGTACAACATGCTGAAGTTGTGGAGTGTCTCAATAATAGATGCATTAAAGACAGAAGTTACTAATCAGGGCATCACTAAATGACTGGTACTTGCAAATTATTGAGATCACAGGAGCATCCATCTAGAGTTGAAAGGGACTGCAGCGGATATAAATGCCTTCTGGTATTCTAGTCATTCACTCATTGGAAATATTGAAGGGATTATTGACAAGGCACAGATTGAACTATGTAGCCTGTGGGATGTTTCCATTTCTTTGTTTCTGTGATTCTATTAGTCTTTCCAGGTTTTCAGGGAAAGGTTGTTCATAACGAGATGTTTGTTCATAGACAACTGTCATTAGCTATATTGATTTTCTGTGATATGTAAATATGCTCTTCCCCCTGCCCCCAGCCCTCCTTTCGAGCCTTCTAAACCATCCCTTTGCAATGATAGTCTGTACGAGGCAGTAAAGTTCCCACATCAGTCAGATATTCAACAAACTAAAGGAATGAGAAATCCCCCGAGATGTACCTGGGCCCTTCATGTCATATGAAAGTTGCTGATACAAGATCTACGATATTAAAATACATGGTAAAAAAAAAATAGCTTTAAGTTTGTAGAGTTTGAAAGCATAAAGACTTCTTTAGTACTCAAGAAAAGTTATGAGAATGCGACCAAAGAATAACTGCTACATGAAAATAATTTCATTTTGTTTTTGGAAAAATTAAAAACAAACTGTTTTTTTTAAAAAGAGGTCTTAATCTGCAAATATGAATCTATTATATAATACTTATAGCTAACATTTATACAGCATTTTAGATTTTGCAAAGCATTTTACAACCCTGTGAGATACATTATATTATACCTACCATTTTGCATATAACAAAACTAAGAATGATAACTGATTAAGTATTTCGTCCAGGAGGACATAGTTGTTAAACATCTGAAGCACTAGTCTATCCCAGATTTTTGGGTTTCCAAGTCTAATGCTCTACCAACTAGGCCATCAAGCAGTCTCAGTGTTGTGATATGCCTATGACCACAACTAGAGCAAATATATAAGGACTGGGCAGCTTAAAGTTCACATACCATTCAGAGTTACCTGGATACTATTAGGTTCTACTAATCCTATTCTTTTTTTTCTGTATTGCTTATTCTTTACCTGTGTTACTGTTGGTGTTTTTTGTTGTTGCTGTTCAGTTATATACAATTCTTTGTGACCTCATTTGAGGTTTTCTTAGCTAAGATACTGGAGTGGTTTGCCATTTCCTTCACGAGATCATTAACAGATAAGGAAACTGAGACACACAGGGTTAGATGACTTGCCCATGGTCACATAGCGAGTGTCTAAGGCCAAATTTGAACTCAGGTCTTCCTCACGCCAGCTCAGACGCTCTATCCACTGAGCAACCTAGCTCCCCATATAGTTGTTACCTACAAGCATTGGTTAGTCTTGCCCTGGAGGTACTCCCTCCCTCACTTAAATCTAATTCACTTGCATATCATGGTATCACCTTTGTGATTGATCATTGGTCATTGCTTGGGCCATGATTGGCTCAGAATAAATGTAAATAGCAATTTTTCTATTTTGGCCAGAATCCCCTATTTCTTGTTAATCCTTAATCACTGAACAGGCATTGCCTCAGCCAAACTATTAAAGACCTTAGCTTGAAAAGACCAAAGTTCCCCACTGTATCCTGGGTCATCTCTTGTTGTCCCAATCTATACTTGGCCACTGGATCCTGATAGCTTTGGAGGTGAAAGTGAGGCTGGTGACTTTGTACAGCCCTCCCTCACTTAAATCCAATTCACTTGCATGTCATGGCATCACCTCCCTGATGTTGGGGTCCTCTTTGAGAATAAAGGACAAAACAGAAGTTGCTGTTGCTACTGCTGCTGCTATCACTACAACTACAACTACTACTATTACTGTATGAGAATATATGATCCTAGGCTAGTTACATAACTTCTGTCTCAAATTCCTCATCTATAAAATGGAGATATTGATAGCCCCTACCTTCCAGGGTTGTTAGGAGCATCAAATGATAATTTATAAACCATTTAGCACAGAGTCTGCCATATAGTAAGTGCTACAGAAATGTTAGTTATTACTACTACTACTACCACTACTACTATGACAACAACAACTATAACCGCAGCTACTACATTGAGAATTACATTACACTTTAAGTTTTACAAAGCATCTTTCTCACAACAACCTGGTGAAGTAGCAGTAAAAGTATTATTATCCTTTTCTTACCAATGAGAAAACTGAAATTCCAAGGGATGTGACTTGCTCATGGTCATGCAGGTAGTCAAGTAATGATTCTTTGATTCCAGTCTTGGTGGACTTATGACCCTTTCTATTATACTACACAGTAATTCAGCTCTTTAATCTTTCAGAGTTAGGAAAGTTGCTTAAAACTGAAATGTATCATATCTCAAGTCTTTGTACAAGTTTCATTTATTTTTTAAAAATCTACAAGTAAGGGATTAGGTATATGATGTCTACAGGGGCGTACTTTATTTTCAGGCTATGTTCTACACAATATATGCAATTTTTAATCAATTCAATAAGCACATAATATACAAGAGCACATTTTATAAGCCTAAAATTCATACCTCTTTTCTGTTATGGCTTTATATATTAGATTGTACAAGCACCCAGAGGCTAATGCAATGAATGTGTCTAAAGATTTGTTGCTCGAATGAATTTTTAACAATAATTTTAATGGCTTTGTCTTGATTTACCAAGGTACTATGTTCACTGAGATCTGATCGTTCTTCATGCTGCTAGAATTAGTTATCATTTTCACCTACACTTCTTTTGTATGAGAAAATTAGCTTCTCTGTTCTTGCCTTTCTAGAATACAAACAGATGCTACTAGGGGGTGAGCTGTAGGGCTTGATGAGCAGAAGCAGCAGAGGAAGTAGGACACGTGCGATATTGTGCATTTGTGGCTGGTATTTTGGTAGTGCGTTGAACCTGTGGCATTTTCCAAAGAAAATTAAATATGCAAATGAAAGTGAAAAGTAAAATAAGAATAAAAGCCTTTAAATTGTTGAACGTGCTTATATGAGCTTCTTCTACGAGGTGTTTTTTTTTTTTAAATCGCTCTTCTGCAGTATGCATTTTTCAGTGGTTGTTATTCACCCAGCTGGCAAAGCTTACTGATCACCCAAGCTGAATATGATAATTCACCATTTTGGAGCCACCAGGTGGTCTGTGCTGAGAGCTAGTATGGGTTAAGCTAGGGGCCAAGTACAGGTGGTGGGACTAGCTGTGGGCATGGATGCTTTGAAAATGTTTGCCAAGATTTCTTCTGATCCCTCAATTAGTCACTTGAAAATGCCCTTAGTCCCTGGCATTGGAGATAAGTCAGAAGGAAGAAGCAACAATGTGTTAGAAATGAGAGGCTTACCATTGACTCCTGAAGCAGAGCCCCAGTCACAGGCTATGTACAGAATTGTATACAATGGTCTGTTAATGTTTTCTAACACCTCCCAGGTAGTAGTACTCACTCCCACTTTCCAGTATACTTCTGGAGCCTCTGATGTACTCTAACTTCCAGGTTTCATGAAGGAAAAGAGAAAAAAAAAAGAAGAGAACACCAAGTTAGGGCATGTAGTGGACCAAAACCAATAGAAAACAAATATAGAAGTAGGGACAGCATGGTGTAGTAAAAAAATAAATACTAGATATCAAATCAAATGATTTGAGTTTGAATCCTGCTTCTGCCACTTACTACCTGTGTGATTTTGGATGTAACCTTTCCTCTCTGAGCAAAGGTTTCCTCCTCTCTAAAATAAGATTGTGGGATTAGATAATTTATAAAGGCCCATTATCCTAATGTTTTGATCTCTCTAACAATGTTTCATAATTAAAATCCAGGTCTTTTCTTTCAATCTTGGGTATGATTGATATTCTCATTCTACTCCAATATCTTTTTGTGTACATAATGAAAAACTAGTGTTAATGGTCCCCAAATCACATGTCACCTTTTCCCTTCTTATCCTATTCACTTAATACTCCACCAGCTTCCACAGGCAGACACCTACAAAAACTTACCTGTCCATTTACCATGGCTTTTGGTAGCAGAAAGTTGACCTGGGACGCTCCTCTGCCCCAAATAAAGTGTATGCAAGATTAACAGAAGTGAGAAACTGAGGAGTGTCTTCTGTTTATGGTACTGTCCCTGGGGCATGGCCCATTTAGTTATAATACCTGTGGAGAAGCTGCTATGGCAGTTTAGAAAGTAAAATCTCCCTAATATCAAGCAGAATTTCCATACCTGTCAGTGCATTTGTGTTACCATCTACCTCTCATAAAAGTAATTAAATTATGCTTTACTACACAGACCACTGGACAATGGCATAATCATTCTTTGGGACAAGGTACCCTCACTCTTCCATGTCATTCTGTTCATGTCACCTTCTCCAATTATTTTTTTAATAAAGCTGTTTTCTAACTTCTCATCTTTGAACCCACAGAGATTTATGCTATTAAAAAACCTGATGTGCAAAGTTTTTACTGCCTTATTTAAATCTCATAAACTTGTCTCCCAACCACCACCCCCACACATGCCCTCCCTCCTTCTCTTCCTCCTTCTCTAGTAGCTCTGCTTCTCCCCTCATGGCTTTCTTGTATCTCTTGATTTCAGTTCCTGAGCTATAAAGTTCAGCTTATTCGGCAGCAGAAAATTTAGTTATTTTACCAGTCCATAGTATATTTGGGGTTGGAAAACGTTGATATAATCCAATCTCTTCACTTTACAGATGAAAAAAACTGAGGTTCAACAAGCTATGAAGGCATGGAGGCAGAGCCAGGCCTAAAACCTGATTCTCCTGATTCCAGATTCTATATGTTTACCAATATTCCACTCTGCAGTTTTATTGTGTAAGCCTGGGTGTTTTTAACTTAGCATGCAACAGCAGAATCCAGAATAGAAATACACTCACAAAAATAGAATCAATGGATAGCGATCTGTATGAATTTTTTTAAAGAAAGAAAAGAGCAACAATAAAATGTTTAAAAAATACTCATAATATAGTGCAGTTAGGTGGCTCAGTGGATAGAGCACCAGCCTTGGAGTCAGGAGGACTAGAATTCAAATCTTGCTTTTGATACTTACTAGCTTACTCAAAAAAAATATGCTCAGAATAAAATAAGTTTAGAAGAAGATGCAAAAAGGGCATTTATATTGATACCTTGTAAAACTTAATGCATACTTTAAAACAGACCTACACAACTTGGCAGTAGTTAGGGGACAAAATTAAAACAGGATGAACTACTTTGGGCTGCAGATAGGTTTTTAGTGGCTCATTTTCCAAATAAAGGTATAATTAATGTTTAAACTATTTCTCAAAAATGCTTTTTAAAAATCAGGACATAATTCAGAAACTGCAATCAGCAAACACTTCTTTATCAAGTCACCTTCAGTAAAAGACTTCCAAGCAGCAGCAATTTCTTTAGAAATCTGAAAACTAACTTTAGTAGCTGCCTCAATTTCTGAGTTTTCTTTCTTGAAAAAATATTGTTCCCCTCCTAAATTTTTCAACAATTTGGATGCTTTAATTTGTTTTTCATTGGTGTCCAGTTTGCTTAAGTCAGGATGTTTTGATTCAAAATTGTGACAACGATTGCATTTCTTTGGAATGACTATTACCTCTTGGCAAACAAGGCAAAATATTTTGTCTCTGTTGTAAGTAAATAAGTATCTATTTGTCCACTCCAGATTAGATGTTCTGTGTTCTGATTATCACCCATTTTGTAAATTCACCCCCAAAACTTTAATGTTAGAAACAAATTAATAAAATAAATCTCCACAGCAACTGCTCACACACAAAGAAATACTGGACTGAGTGTCTGACCTTAGAGAAAGTGCCAGACAATCATGGAACTTGGAGGGCGGCTGTGCAGCAAGGGAGGGGAAGAAGCCTGTGAGTTGTGGCTGCTCCTCCCATCAGCAGCATTGGTGTATGGCTGCACTCACTTTGTCCCTGTTTAATTCCAGTAACAACTGAAAACACAGTGAAAAGATGCAACTCTCACTCCTCTCAAACAAGGGATGGATTAATGATGGTTGGTTGTGATCATGTAACTAACAGGACAGTGCTCCATGGCAACCCACCTGCCAAGTTACATGACTGGCACAATAGTGACTAGTAGAAGGTAGGTTAAGTAGGGAAATGGTCAAAACAATCATTACATCTTTTTTTCTTTTTTATATCATCTACATTTTTTGTGTGCTGCCCAAAATCCTTTGGCAGGCCACAAGCAGCATGTGGGCCATATGTTGTGCGGTCCTGCTTTAAAATAATATACTCTACCTTAAAGAGGTTCAAAGTTTCTTATTCTGTTCTCTTTTTGTTCTTTTTTATATTGAAATATGTAGTTTTGTTGATGATTATTAAACTTATAATAAAAAGGATATTTAAAAACAATCAATAAAATGGTATTAAGAGAATAATTTCTTTGAAAGAAATATATATGTGTGTATATATAAGCACATATATATATATATACACACACAGACATATATCTATATCTATCCATCTGTATATAGGTGTATATCTATATATCTGTGTGTGTGTATAACTTCACCAAAAAAGTCCCCGATGCCATTATAGTGAAATGACAATGAAATAATTTAAAGTTCTCAAATTCGTTAGCATCTTCAGTACATCAAAACCTACCTCACAGCTACAACTGCAGTACTTGTTGGGGAACTGTTTAACTTTCCCATTTCACAGCTTTTTATCACACTCCAGGGACCAGAATAAATGTTCATTACCAGGTTTGGGCAGGAGCCTTTGTTTCAGATGGCTATGTCCTATGATTCTTGAATACTTGATACATTACCTTTGTAAATTTGGTTCATGAATTGAGCATCTATCAAGTATAACATAAAATAATGTATACCAGGAGGCCATATTGGTTAGTGGTAAAAGCACTGAAAGTATAATGGAGACAAAGTCCCAATCCCAGCTCTACTTATCAGTAGCTTATCACATGGTAATGGAGAAAGACATTAAATAACTTTGGGTCATACATAAATGATTGTACTTTGACTAGATGATTTCTAATGCCCTGCTAGCTTAAAATTCTTTGATCATAAATACACTTATCTCTGTCTCTTCCTTCCCAGCACAGGAGTTGAAAATAGAATAGATTTCTCTATGATTCTTGAGGAGACCAAAATGGGATTTACTTACAAGGCAAAGGTTTTTGCTTTGCATTGATGTATTCGATTTGGAAACAATTTTAGGACCAAATGAACAGGAGTTATTTCTTCTCTTGTCTTTTTATCTTTTCAATTCTTTCCTTGACTGTTGCTTATCTTGCCCCTCTTTTCTTTTCCAATTAATCTCAATTATCTTAGCCATTTTCACATATAGGATAGGAACAGACAAAGCACAGTGGTTAACATTTGCTTTTGATGCAAAAGTGTTTGGTTTGATATTAAAATCTGTTTCACTCAAGTAAGGAGAAGCATAGGGAAAAGGGAGAGAAAAAGCCCCTTGATTTCTAGGAGCTATCATTTAACTATAATAAAACCTCTACCAAAAGGGGAATTTGACTGCTAAGTCAATAAAGTACAATCTGTAGCAACAACAGCAATAATACATCCACTTAGTGCTTCTATGGTTTATACTGTGCAAGTTGTTTGATCACCAAAGACCTCAGTTTCCACTTCTGTAAAATGACAGGGACATATTAGATTAATGGTGAGGCTTTTTTTTGTCTCTGAATCTATGTTCCTAAGTAATTCTTCAAAACAGTTTTGTCAACTACATCTCATTTTAGAGATAAAGAAACAGCCTCAGAAAGATATTTTACCTACGATGATGAAGATGGTCAATATGTGAACTTCTTTCTTTATCCTAAATAGAGTTCTACCATAATGCATCCCTGATGATGTTTTCATTAGTTTTCTTATGCCTTTGCCCAATTTATTCAGTTGGTGCTTTTGAAGTCTATCTAATGAGGATCCAAGAACAGTCCTTTGTTTTTAGCACTTCATGCATTCATTCATTCATTCATTCAATAGAACTAAAAAAAATGATAAAGCTGAGCCCAACTTTGTTCAATCATCCTTTACACTGAGTTGCTAGTTAGTATGAGGTACACATCAGTCATGAACTAATCTGAAATTGGCAAGCATTTCTTTATCACATTTGGATAATGGAGAGGGAAAGAAGGAATTATAACAATATTCATTACATAATTTCTGGTGAAGAATAATTTTATCTGTGGGCCTACTCATTCATTTTATGTGCATTTTAGTGATGACATCAGTCAATATTCATTCTTGCTAAATTGGAATGAAGTCATATGGACAAAAACCAGAAGAGTTCTTAAAAGAACTTTAGCACTTGTAAGTCTTTCAGTTATTTTTCTTTAAAAAGTTGTTGTTATTCTGCAAAACTGTTCTCCTGGTTTTACTCACTATACTCTGCATGAGTTCATGCAGGATTTTCTAGGTTTCCTGGAACCCATTCTTTTTTTTTTTTTCATTTCTTAAGAAGTAATGGTATTCCACTGTATTCATAGACTATATATATTTTACCCCTTCCCTAATTGATACCTCCCCCCCTTTGCTTTTAAGTTTGAGACCACTATAAAAAAGCTGCTATGAATATTTTTTTCTGTATGGGGGTTTCTTTGGCAATTTTGGGATGTCATAGTGGCACAGTACCTATTAAGTAATTGTTCCAAATTGCTTCCAAGAATGGCTGAACCAATTCACTGTAACAGCAATACTTTGTTATAATGAAATAGCTGATTAATAGTGTATGCTTTCCCACAGCCCTTCTAACATTTTTCATTTCCCATTTTTGTTATCTTTGACAATCTAATGGTATGAGGTGAAAGTTCATACGAGAGTTAATTTTCATCTTTTAAGTCATTAATTATTTGAAACATTTCATATGGTCGTTTTAAAATATATTTTTGTTTTTATGAGTACCATTTTTAAATAAACATATGTATTTATTGCTAAAACAAGTATTTTGCTAAGATATTCTCCTAGAATCAAAGAGTGTCTATTCTCTCAGAGCCTATTCCTTCATTAGTACAGAAAGTTTTTCCTGTCTTTGACCTCCTGGGCTATACCTATCAGTGGGATTTCTTGGACAAAATATGTGGAGATTTTAGCCACTTACTTAGCAAAATTCTAAATTGCTCTTTAGAATGGCTGTTGGACCAATAATATCTCAGTGGAACTTTCTTCCTACAGCCCTTCAAAATTGAATAAAATTGAGTCAAAATTGAAGTCAAAATTGACTACCCCCCATTTTGATCATCTTTGAAGTTTACTACATTTTGGGGTAAAACGTCGAGGTTGTTTTTTTTTTAATTTTTGATTGTCATTTATTTTATTAGTAGAAATATGGAGCAATCTTTTCATTTTTAAAAATAGTTTGCAGTTAGTTTGGTTGTTGCTGTTGACAGTTATTTGTTTATACCTTTTTTCCAGTCACCCTTTGAGGAATAAGCACATTTATTGCTAAATTTAAATGGCATATCCAAAGCAGAATTCAGAAAATTGGTATTTTAAAAATTAATTCACAACAGTAGCTATTGAAATGCTTTTAGTTATGAATGTGGGAAAATGTAGTTTAAGTAAATGTGCCATTAGATATGTTTGGTACACTGTTTTATATAAATTCATGGTAATATCTAAAAAATAAGATGATTGAAGAATAGGTACATTTTATTTTGTGCATTTGTAAGAATAAAGGCTCAGAGAGGAAATCATTTACATCACACAGGATGCTTTTTTGTTGTTTAGAAAATGCCATTTTCAGAAAAATGCCATTATTGAGTCTGAATTGTTTCTCAAGGAATTGAAGATCAAATAATGTATCTAGTATTTGAAGTAGAGTCCTCTTTTGGGTTTCCAGATTCCAGTTCCAGATTTTACATTTTATTCTGATAACTAGTTTTCCTTGATATCTGGCACACCCTGCTTTGACAGATAAAAATTATAAATTACAGAAAGGTAGGGGTGTGTGTGTGTGTGTGTGTGTGTGTGTATTTGTGTGTGTGTACGAGGGAGGGATGGAGAGAGAGAGAGAAAGAGAGAGAGAGACAGAGAGAGAGAGAGAGAGAGAGAGAGAGAGAGAGAGAGAGAGAGAGAGAGAGAGCGGCTTCAAAGTCTTTAAAATGCAATCTCAAATTATGTTTCCTTGAGTTGTGACAGGTCTTTTATTTTACAATGCATTGCCTCACTTATATTCTACATTTAAAAACATTATGTAATGTGACCTCTTTTAAGCTTTTTAAAGCTTTCACTGTAATCAAGTTTTACATCAAAGAATTATGCTTGGAGGAATTTTTAAAAACACAATTTAAAATTAAGAAAATACCCCAAAATATGATAGATTAAAATGTACACTGCCATAATATTTGTCATATGTTCCTGCAAATGTTCAGGTGTATCCTTCTTTTCATTACTGTTACAAAAATGCAAAATTGTCCCACCCAAGCCCCAATATTCTCAAATAAACACTGCTTTTTACATATTTGATTTTCAACATCAATATTATAATTATCATTTGGAAATATTTAGTGATCTATCAACTATTAGCAAGAATGAAGATCTGCATTAAAAGACATGATCCCAGTCCTCAGGGTGTTTGCATTCTACTTGGAGGAACACAGCAAGATCTATACTTTACTACCATGTGGGAGCTTTTCAGTCGCAGTATAACACATGGCCTCAGTCATTTCCTTATTTTACCTGGAAATTCAGCTCTGTAAATGACTTTTGAAAAATGAACTATGTGGTAAAGTGGAAAGACCACTGGACCTAGAGCCAAGAGAGATAGGATCTAGTCTCAGGTGTGCTGCCATCTCCCTCCTTGACAAGTCACTTAATCTGTCTGGTCTCAGTTTCCATAAAAATGGAGTTGGGTGAAACAACCACCATCATTTGTTTCAAATAAAAAGTTATGTGACATCTATATTTTGTTTCATTGGTTACATGCCTTAAAATAATCCTAGAAATTGAGATTTTGTATAAAATTCAAATACAATTGATAATCATTTTCATGAATTCTGTATTTGTGAATTAACTTATTTTAAAAATGTATATATTTTTGACCCCAAAATCAATACTTGTGGCTCTATTGCAGTCATTCACAGACATGCATAGAATGGGGAAAATTTTGAGTGGTCTGGTGTTCCCAGCTGATGTCAAACAAGGTAAAACACTGCCTTCTTTGTGCAGCTCTTATACTATAAACAAGTATCCTTTTTGCAGTCTATTATTACCATGTTTTTCATATGTTAGTGCTTTTTTTGGATGATTTTGCTATGGTCCTCAAGCATAGTGTTAAAGCAGACCTGCACAACCTGGCAGTAGGTAGTGGCCAAAATTAAAATAGACTAAACATCATCAGGCCTTAGATAGGTTAGACTAGAGACAGACTGATGATGGTTGGTTGCTGCAGATCACATGGCAAACAGGAGAGAGTGAAGAGTGGCAACCCTACGTTTTTCACAGGCCATCTGAAATCCTTTGGTGGGCAGCAAGCAACCCGCAGGCCATATGTTGTGTGGGCCTCTGTTAAAATGCTGTCTGGTGGTCCTAAGAGCAAAAAGGCTATGATGTACTCAACAGAGAAAATACATGTTAGATAAACTTCACTTAGGCATGAGTGCTACTGCTGATGGCTGTAAGTTTAATGTTAATGAATCAGCACTATGGTACATCTAGAAAAAGGAAAAAAAAATGTTTGCCAATCTGCTCATGAACCCTCTCTGGAAAGTGCTTAAGTAAACTTCGTAAACAGTCTCTCAGTAACTGAATCCTACATTTCCCCTTGGGACAATAGTTCAGTATTCACTAATTCATTGTTCATAGTGACTCTATATTGGAGAACTACCACAAATGATGAGAATTGACTGTATGTAAATTATATAAATTGAATAATTTATAACATGCATAACTTTATAATATTCATATTTTATAATGTTCATTATTCTTTTCTCTGGTTATATTTTTATTTCATTAAATATTTTCCAATTATATTTTAAAGTTTCTTAAAAATTCATTTTTTAAAAAATTTTTGAGTTTTAAATTTTCTCTGATCCCAAATCTTCCCATCCATTGAGAAGGCAAATAATATATAAATTATACATGTGAAGTCATGTAAAATATATTTCCATATTAGTCATGTTTCAAAAAAACCAAAATAATGCAAGAAAAATAAAGTTAAAAGACTATGCTTCAATCTGCATTCAGAGGTCATTAGTTCTTTCTGTTGAAGTGGATAGCATTTTTCATTAAGATTCTTTGGGACTGTCTTGGATCATTGTGTTGATCTAAGTAGCTATGTGTTTCACAGCTGATCATTGTTACAACATTGCCGTTACTGTTTACGATATTCTGCTTCTGCTTACTTTAGCTTGCAAAAGTTCATATAAGTCTTCCCAGGTATTTCTGAAAGCATCTTCCTATTAACTTTTCATAGTATTTGATAGCATTCCAGCACAATCATCTATCACAACTTGTTCAGCGATTCCCCAATTTATGGGCTGTATTAGCAAGGCAATAAACACAACATTGATGGTAATTGTGAATATGCCTATGTAGTTCTGTATCACAAAATATGAGAGACTCTCCATATGGAAGGTAGAAGAAGTAGAATATTTATTCAGACACCAGAGGAACAAATCCCATAACCAATAAGTCCAACACATCCAAGCAGCAACCAACTCCCCAAATCAGTAAGCCCACTTTATCATAACAGCAAGGAACTTAAAACACAATTTGCTAGCATAGAGCCTTGCTATCCCATAACCTTCCTCCTCCCTGCTGGGGCGTTCCCACAAACAAACTCACAGCACAGCACAGCACAGCATGTCTGCTCTCACCCTCAGCCCTAACTGCTCTCTCTGCATTTCCTGTGATACACTTTCCTTTTCCTCTCAGCAAGCTCCTCCCACCACATGCAACCTAGGCTTCTTGTGACATAAGCATATTAATGGGTGGGAAACGTCTTCAAATCTAAATTTTTTTATTACATGGGCATGCCCTAAATTTCCAATTCTTTGCTGCCAAAAAAAAGTTTTGTGACAAATATTTTTGCACAAACAGGTTATTTTCTCTTTTCTTTGATCACTTTGGCATACATACCTAGTAGTGTTATTGCTTGGTCAAAGAGTATGCATAATTTTATAGCCTTTTGGGCATTGTTCTAAGTTGTTCTCCAGAATGATTGGACTAGTTCACAATTCCACAGGTAATGCATTAGTAAACCCCTTCCCCCCCCCCCACATCTCCTTCAGCATTTATCATTTTTTCTGTCATATTAATTAATCTGATAGGCTGAGATATAAGCTCAGCGTTGTTTAATTTGCATTTCTCCAATGAATAGTGACAGCCTCTTTTTCCATTTGACTATTCATAGTTTTTATTTCTTTGTTCTAAAAAACAGCTTGTTGACATCCTTTGTCCATTTATCACTTGAGGAATTGCTCTTATTTTTATAAATTCATTTCAATTTCCTCTATTTTAGATAAATAAGGCTTTTATCACAAAAAAACTTGCTATAAAATCCCTCCCCCAGTTTTCTGTTTTCCTTCAAATTTTGACTGTGTTGGTTTTATTTGCACAACTTTTTTAATTTCATATAATCAAAATTATTCCTTTTATTTACTGTAGAAGAGCAAGAAAAGATGAGATGGGTAGAAAGCAGGAGTATAC
The DNA here is from genome assembly GCF_011100635.1 of Trichosurus vulpecula. Lineage (NCBI taxonomy): Eukaryota > Metazoa > Chordata > Mammalia > Diprotodontia > Phalangeridae > Trichosurus > Trichosurus vulpecula. The sequence goes on along the minus strand of NC_050581.1, from coordinate 90,813,601 downwards.
TAGAGCTAAGACCAGGCCAAATTGGTAGTTGTGGCGGTTTTTGTTGTTAATGTTGTCTTGGAGTTTTAATCTTGTCTGTTCCTTCCTCACACCATTTGAGTTGTTCTTGGCAAAGATACTGGAGTGGTTTCTCATGTCATTCTCCATCTCATTTTACATGTGAGGAAACTGAGACAAACAGGCTTAAGTGACTTGTCCAGGCTCACACAAACTGCTAAGTGTCTGAGGCCAGATTTGAACCTAGGTTCTTCTGACTACAAGCCTGGTGTACTATCTACTGTACCACCTAGCTGTGTGATTCTGGATAGTTAATGCTTACTGATGGTTTTAGATAAACACTACCCATTATTTTAAGGAAAGACACATTTATTCCTATGCTTTCTAGTGTTTTTAATAGGAATGGGTGTTGCATTTTGTCAAAAGTGGTTTCTGCAATTTATTGAGATAATCATATGATTCTTGTTGTTTTTGTTATTGATATTGTCAATTGTGCTCATAGTTTTCTCGATATTGAACCAGACCTGAATTCTTGGTATAAATTTCCCATGGTCATATGTATGAACTTTGTGGTGTATTGCTGTCTTCTCCTTGTTAATATCTTATTTAAAATTCTTGTGTCAATATTTATTATAGAAATTCATTACAGAAATGGGGTCCATACTTTTCATTCTCTATTTTTGGTCTCTCTGATTTAGGTATCAAAACTATATCTGACTTGTGAAAGGAATTTGGTAGGCTTCCTTTTAAAACTATTTTTTCAAAGAGTTTATATAGTATTGTGAGTAATTGCTCCTCAGATGTTCGGTAGAATTCACTGCTAAATCCATCTAGCTCAGGGGATTTTTACTTAGGGATATCATTTATTGCTTGTTCAATTTCATTTTCTAGCATAGGGTATTTTTAAAATATCATATTATCTCTTCTGCTAATTGGGGCAGTTTATATTTTTGCAAATATCTATCCATTTCACTTAAATAATTAAATTTCACTCATATATTTTGACAAAGGAATGCCTAATAGTTGCTTTAATTTCATGTTCATTCATAATGCATTCAACCATTTCATTTTTGATACTTCAATATGGTTTTCTTCCTTTTGAAAATCAGGTTAACACATTTTTTATTTTTTTTTCTCACAAAAAATAGCTCCTAGTTTAATTAGTTCAATTTTCAACTTTTACTTTTATTAATTACTACTTTGCTTTTCAGGATTTCATATTTTGGTGTTTAACTGGGGATTTTTAGTTTGTTCTTTTTTCTAAGTTTTTCTAGGTATTTTTTTTCTTAAGTTACAAGACCAATTTATTGATCTGCTCTTTCTCTCTTTTATTGATGTATGTATTTAAAGATATAAATTTTCCTCTAAATATTGCTTTGACAGCATTATACAAATTTTGGTATGTTGCCTTATTCTTGTCATTCTTTTCAATAAAATTATTGATTGCTTTTATGATTTGTTCTTTAACCCAATCATTCTTTATGATTAGATTATTTAGTTTCTAATTATTTGTTTTTAGTATATGCTTCCATGGCCTTATATTGAATGTAATTTTTATTTAATTATATATGAAAATTCAATATCTCTGCTTTTCTTTATTTATTTTTATGATTTTATGCCTTAATGTATGGTCAATTTTTGTGAAGACACCATGTACAGCAGAGAAAAAAAATATACTACTTTCTGTTCCCATTCAATTTTCTCTAGAGGTCTATCATATCTAACTTTTAAAAATTTTATTCATTTCCTTAACTTTTTTCATATTTTATGTTTAGATTTATCTAGCTCTAAGAGAGGAAAATTGAGGTCCTTCACTAGTATAGTTTTACTTTCTACTCCCCTTTTGCAACTCATTTAACTTTTTGTTTAAGAATTTGGCTGTTATATCATTGGGTACATAGCTGTTTAGTATTGATGTTACTTGGTGTCCATGGTGCCTTTTATCGAGATGTGTTTTCTCTGCTTATCCCCTTTAATTAAGCCTATTTTGGATTTGCTTTGTTTGACATCATGCTTGTTACCACTGCCCTTTTTAATTCAATTGAAGTGTAATAGATTACACTCCAGCCACTTATTTTTAACTTTTTGTGTCTCTCTCTGCTTCAGCTCTGTTTCTCATAAACAATATATTGCTGCATTCAGGTTTCTAATTCAGTCTGCTATCCACTTTCATTTTATGGATGGATTCATCCCATTCACATACACAGTTATGATTACTACTTGTGCATTTCCCTCCATCCTATATTTTTTGTTTATCTTTCTTCCTCTCCTTCTCCTTTGTCACTTGTCAAAAGTCTCTTTTGCTTCTGGCCACTGCCTTCCTTTACCTGCCCTCCCTTTTATCACTGCACTTTTATCTTTCCCTGTTGGTTAACATAGATTTTATCTTCTTTCCCTGTTGGTTAATATAGAATTCTATTCTCAATTGAGTGTCTATGTGTGTGTGTGTGTGTGTGTGTATAAACACACACACATACATATGAACACACAATATATATCTCTATCTATCTATCTATCTAATCTGTATTTCTTTCCTCTTTGAAATAATTCAGATGAAAGTGAGGTTCAAGCATTGCCCACTCCCCACCCCCAGAGTTTTTCCTTTTCACAAAAGCTCTTCCTTGCACACCCCTTTTATGTAAATTAATTTTGCCCATTCTCCCTCTCCCTTTCCTTTTTTCCTAGCACATCCTTCTTTCTCACCCATCCTTTTTCCTGAGATCATTCCAACGTAATTGACTCACTCATTCCCCCTCTGTCTGTGGAGATACTTTCTATTGTTTAGTCACTTTTCAATTGAGTCCAACTCTTCATGACCCCATGATTCATGACCCCTGAAGCAACAGGGTTAAGTGACTTGCCCAAGGTCACACGTAGCTCATAAATCTAGATGTATGATCCTGACAAGTCATTTAACACTGTTTGCCCATGTTTCTTCATCTGTAAAATAAGCTAGAGAAGGAAGTAGCAAACCACTCTAGTATCTTTGCTGAGAAAAGTCCAAATGATGTAACAGTCAGACATGACTAAACAACAAAACCTAAAATAAACAAGTGTTATATGTTTGTATGTATGTGTATCTACATCTATATCAATATCTATCTTTCTATCTATGTGTACATGGACGTCTCTCTATATATGCATATGCAAATACTATGTAAAAATAAAATATATATATATATATCTTATTTGTGTGTGTGTGTGTGTGTGCAATCTTATTTGTACATAGTATCTGCATATTTTCTCCTCCATTAGATGGGAGCAGGGACTGTTTTTACCTTTCTTAGAGTCCTTAGGGCTTGGCACAGTGCCTGGTACATAGTAACCTCTAACTAAATGCTTTGGGATTGGATATAGATAGTCTTTTTATTCTTTTTGTGACCACAAGCAATTCCTTTCACTCTACTAGCCTTCATTTTCATCGCCTGCAAAATGATTGAATTGGATTCTAAGCTTCCTTCCAGCTCTAAATCCATGATCATATGATTATAGTGCTTTTGTACAAAGTGATAGCAACAGTAATGATAGGAAGACACATTTGATGTTTTTAGTAATGTTTTAGCATTTTCTATTTTAATGTGCTCTTTCAGTTAATCAACCAATTTATTAAGTACCTCTTTGATATAGAACTTTTCACAACCAGCTGTTGAAGGTAGAAAGAAATTGAGAATAAACCTTCTGTCTAAAAGAAACTTTCAAAGTCATTGGGCAGGCAACATCAATCATTAAAATAACTAGTGATACATGCAAATGTGTAATAAACAATAAATACACAGTAGCTTTCATGAGATTTCAGAGAACTGGAGCTTTTATAGCAGACTGCAGTGGTCAGGTATACAGGTATAGCTTCCTGGTTAAAGTAAATTTAACCTGGTCCATAAAGTATAGGCAGAGTTCAGAAAAACAAAACAGAAGAAATAAGGACATTGGGGATGGGGAGGGCATGGAATAGCGTGAATAAGGTAAGCAAGTGCTTAGGGACAATGACGAGAATATAATTTGACTGCCGTAAGAATTAAATTGTTTAGCATGAGATGAATTTAGAAAGGTGGGTTCATGCCGGGTTCTGGAGAATTTTGAAGAGTAGATTAAAAAGCTCAAACTATAGCCTGCAGGTAATGTAGATTTCTGTCAAGGGGAGGGGTGTTAGGGTTTATTAATAGGAAAGCACAACAATCAAAGTTTCATCTCAGGAAGATTAATCCGGTTACATTATGTTGAGTGAAAAATGAATTGGAATAAGAGGAACCTAAAGGCACAGTATGCATAAATGAAAAAGAACAATCATAAACACAGAATTCAATATAAAAACATAGGAGAGAGCCAGATATTGTCATAAATTCAAATCAGTGTTATTTAAAATCAGCTAATAATAATAGCTAGCATTTATGTAGTACCTACTCTCAGTCAAGCACTGTGCTAAGTGCTTTACAAGTATTATCTTATTTGATTCCCTGTGAGGTAGGTATAATTATCATCCCCATTTTACAATTGAGGAAACTGAGACAAACAGAGGTTAAGTGACTTTCCCAGAGTCATACAAATAATAAATACCTTAGGTCAGATTTGAACTCAGGTCTTCCTGACTCCAGGCCTGGTTGTTGTCCTTTGTTTTTGAAGAGGAACAGAATGACATCACTATGCTTGAGTCTGCGGATTCAATGTGGCCCACTGTGGCTGAAGAGGCCAATAAGAGCTCAGAATGCTCTACCACAGGTTGGGCACTAATAGTCCATGTGAACATTTGGGGTGGCTACTCCAAACTTGTGCAACCTGTGCTTCCTTTGAGCTGTTTCAATTCTACCTTGCTCATAGAGGCACAGCACCTTCTATGAGCTGGGAATGCCATGCTGAGCCATCCTGTGCCAATGTCTCCCATGTCACACAATCAATTCCAAAGTTCTTGAGAGTGTCCTTATATCGCTTCTTCTAACCACCATGTGAACACTTGCCCTGTGTGAGTTCTCCATAAAATCGTCTTTTTGGCAAGCAGATGTCTTACATTTGAACAACGTGGCCAGCCCATGGGAGTTGTGCTATTTGAAACACAATTTGAATGCTTGGCAGTTTAGTTCAAGTAAGGACCTCAGTGTCTGGTACTTTATCCTGCTAGGTAACCTTCAGAGTCTTCCTAAGACAATTCAAATGGAAGTGATTCAGTTTCTTGGCATGGCACTGGTAGGCTGTCCAGGTTTCACAGGCATACAACAACGAGGTCAGCAGAATGGCTCTGTAGGACTTCAGTTTGGTATTCACCCTAACACCTCTTCTCTCCCATACTTTCCTTTGGAGTCTCCCAAACACTGAGATAACTTTGGCAATGAGTGCATCAAGCTCTTTATTAATGTGTACATCCCTGGACTATCTTCAGCTTACCTATATGCAATAAAACTTCATGGATGCACCCTTGCAGCAAACATTGGCATTTAATAGACTGTGTGATTGTAAGGAGAAGAGACAGACAGGATGTGAGAGTGATGAAGGCAATGTGTGATGCAAAGTGCTGGACTGATAATAGACTTATCCTTTCTAAGCTAAATATTCATATTATACAAAAGCAGTGCCCCCAAGGCAAAATGACTAGCAGAAGAATTAATGTCAACAAATTAGAGTTCTTCTCTGAGCAGGAACAGTTTGTTGCTAATTTGGAGGAAAAGTTGAGCCAACACACAGTTGGCAACAGTGGAGCAGAAAAGGAGTAGGTGGCTTTCAGAGATCTGGTGTACAGCATTGTATTTGCTCATCTGGGTCAGAACACTCCCAAACAACAAGACTGGTTTGATGAAAATGATGGGTAAATTCAGAAGCTGCTAAATGAAAAGTTGGAACTCCACTGGATTTACTAGCAGGATAGCTCATCCATCTCTAAGAAGGCAAGAAAGAACTCCAGGCCTAGCACTCCACTCAATGCACAATCTATGTGCCTCACTATGGGCCATGTGATGCCCAAGTTTAACCCCTAGATATCCCAACCAACAAATATGGATATATTTCCAGTCCAGAAGTACTCTATGGACAGCTAAATTGGTGTAGGTTCACAATGCAGTTGATCGTATTTAAAGAGGAGGCTACATGGCATAATAGAGGGTTATTTTGAGATGCGTTTTATATATATATATATATATATATATATATACACATACTCACGTACATATATATACATATATGATATGTATATATATATGTACACATGCACACACATATAAATACGTATTACATATATATATATATATATATATATTGTTCTTATTTGAGCCTCATTTTTCTTATTTGTAAAATGAGGTAATGATACTTAACCTCTCTCCCTCATAGAGTTGTGTGGAAAATGAATATACAACAAATGGTAAAATACTATTGTCATGCTATAGAGTCATAGAATGTCAGTACTGGAAGGGACCTAAGAAATAGCGGCCTTCCACTGCTGTTATGAAATGATTAAAGGACTTCACAGAAGAATTAGAAGAACATAACACTGCTGAAAGCTATAGACTGTAAGTTGACAACAATATTTGGCATATTTAAAGGGAGATGATGTCATTTAACTGGAGACACCTAAAGGAACATGAAAAAAGAAATGAAAACAATAAGGGAAGGTCATCAGTTTAGCAGCCACCCATACACTCAAACTGTGGCCAGCACTGAGAGATCCAAAGAATGATGAGGAAAGAGGAGAATGGGTACAACTGGGATATCATCAGGTAAATCCAGGGAAGGTCTTCAGGTCATAGAAAGAGAAAGCAATTCATTATGTTATTGTGAGAGACTGTTTCCAGGACTTAGCACATTTAGAAAAATGTTTATTTCAGTTTTAATTGACACAATTTAACAGCAGTATTTGCTGGTTTTCTTGGATAAATTTCCTCTATATACATTATAGAAGCTCAGGTATTTTGCAGTGAGGACGTAAGGTACTGCTTCATTGGTTCTCCTTTGTTTCTGATTTCTTAGATCTTAGGAATAGAAGTGTCAATCAGTTAGGAAACTCAAAATATCTAATCTGGAAATTTCCAGTCATAGATCCATATATAGTGACATTCCAGAATAAAACTAGGGCAGAAGGAAGTGGGAAGACTGGACAGGAGTAAGGATTATGCCTAGCACATAGAGAGTTTATTGGATTGAGAAAATTGAGGCCAGAAAAAAAAAACAGAGGATTTTTCCTCCTCATCTGGACAAAAGAAACTGAGAGGCATCATAAGAAAGTACTGAGAAAGTGGACCTAAAACTCAGAAAGACTTGGGTTAATGTCCTGAATCTGAAACATATAGATTATGTAACCCTGTCCAAATCACTTAACTTTGGTCTACACCAGTTTCCTCCACTGTAAAATGGAGAAAATAATAGCATTTAACTCACAGAGGCAACTGGTGGCATAGTGGATAGAGGGCTGAGTGCTGAGTCAGAAGAACTGAGGTCAAAACTACTCTCAGACTCTTCCTAGCAAGTCCTATAATTTTTCTCTGCCTCAGTTTCTTCAAATATAAAATGGGAATACAAGAAGCACCTACCTTCCAGGGTCTTTGTGGGGATCATACAAAACACTTGCAAAGTGCTTAGCATAGTGCCTGGCATATAGTAGGTAATTAATACATATTTGTTCCTTTACCTGCCTCTCCTTTCCTTATGTGACCCAGGGCAACTCACTTAATTTCTCAGCGACCCATAAAACTCAGGATCCAAGAATATAATTTGCAAAGAAGATGCTTATGTGCACAGGTACAGGGAATTTCCTCATCTTGTAATCTATCATGATGAAATCATTATTCTAAATTAAAAGACAGAAGGAGAGGGAGGGAGGGAGAGAGAAGTAAAAGACAACCATGACAAATGAGAACATTTGTCCCAAAAGAAGGAAAGTGTTTCTCTTAAGTTAACATAACTTCAAGTGGAAGACCTACCCATTCCCTATTCATTCCTCCTCCCTTTCCATATATATATATATATATATATATATATATATATATGTATATATATATATATATATGTATGTATGTATGTATGTATAATCTTAAATTGGTTCTGTTAAAACTCAGCTTTAGGTCAAGCAACATTGCAAGAGGCGGTTAGTATCATAGCAACAATGTTATAAATGGAAGATGTGCTCCTGGGCAACGAAAAATCAGGAGGAAAAAAAGTTTAAAATAGACCTTTAAAGAAACCTGACACTATAATAAGGCTGAGTTGGGCAAGGCTACTTGAATATTCTTACAGGCTGAAGGTTTAGAGACTTGATATACCAAGTTACCTGAGGTGATCGTTTAGCTGCCTGTAGAATTTAAAGGTGAGTTTGGAGGTGGAGGAAGAAACTAGGTGTAATAAAAGTAAAAAAGAAAAAACACACTTCTTGACAACATGAAAGGAGGATAGGAAGAGGGACTAATTCATTTGCAGGAATCTTCTAAATGCTCATTTAAGCTTTAGGTGAATTATAGAATGACAGATTTAGAGCTAGAATGGACCAGAGGCCTCATTTTATGTCTGAGGACACTGAGGCACAGAGAAGTTAAGTTATTTGCTCAAGATCACACAGAAGGTGTTGGAGGCAGGATTTGAACCTAGAGTTTCCTCAGTCTAATTCACCTTCTCTATTCGTTATACCACAGACTATGTGGTATTTAATTAATGACACAAGTGAGAAGAAAAGATTCAAACCGAATTTAAGTGTGAGCATGCCTGGGAGTTGATTGACTAATAGTTAAACTAGAGCTTGGTTACAAGAGATTAGCAATATTATTGACAAATTGTGTTGGTCAGAGAAACTTTTTGTGGGGCGTGCCTTGTATGGGTATGATATATTTCTAATGATCCTGCCTTATAGTTACATCCACTTAAGTAATAAAGCTTATGCTATTTAGGGAGGTTTGTATGCTACAAGTCATATAATGCTTTTGAATGCTTATAAATTAAATAGAGCACCAAAGATACTACACTTAAAATTTTATTTTATTTTTCAAACTACCAGCAAGGGGGGACCAGGGGAAAAGGGTTATTATTACAGGCTCTTGTAGTTATATGAAAAATAAACCTCCTTTAAAGGAAACTTCCCAATAGGAACACAATATCTCTTTCATTACTTCAATTCAAAAGGATATTCATTTTTAAAAATAATTTTGCAAGTTAAGTATATGAGAAGTAGTATTATCAGAATAAATCTGACATTCACTTGATATTCTTAGAGAAGGAGAAGCCTTATATAGGGGCCTTACATAATATTCCACCCTTCTGCCCCTAGTCATTGCTTGTTGATACCTTAGATCTTGGTTTACCTATGAGGTCTCTTGAGGGCCTAAGACTGAACCCAGACCAGGAAATACTCAAGTCCTTAAGCTGACAGAGATCTGTTTGACGTGGTAGTGGTCCCAGTTCAGGCCATGATAACTTTCCTACCTGCTCCAGAGATTCTCTGAACTTCTAGGACTCTCACAGTCAAAGACTGGTACCTTGAAAGTTAGCAACACAGTCCCAGAAACACACGCTAGTTACTGATAATAAAGTGATGGTTACCTCAAGGGAAGAATGAAGATATCAATGAAGCCCATGCACAAGTTATTTACCATTTATACACATTCACCTAATTTCTGAATGTTCTTGTTCCTCTGAAAGTTTTGTGACTATTTTGTTATGTCAGGAAATTGTGGTCACAGCAATGTGGATACGCCCTCCAAAAGGGCATATAACAACCTCTCCATGCTTTCTCATCCTATGTGACTTTTGTCCATTCACTCCCATGAAGATGCATCTAGTGTGGTGCTTGATGATTTAAAGCTCTAAAATATCCCTGGAGGAAATGTTTTCTTTTTTTCAAAAACATGGTGTTTAGTTTCAAAGACAAGCTAAGTGTAAGTGAAATCATAACAATATTTTTCACAAAGATAATTAGACACTTTTCCTTCTGGTCAGCTTTGGGTCCAGTTTCTTATCCATTTTCAGGGTTTGTAAGTGGACTGGCTGCACTTCCAAATGCAAATATCCTACATTTCTGAATTTCAAGTCCATTGTCTTATTTTGCATATATAGAATTTTCGTTATTCGTCTTACAGTAACTGCTTGTAATGAATTATAAATTTAGCATTAGAAATGAAGAAACAATTGGGCCCACTTACACTTCCTCTACTATTCATTCTTAACCACAAATTGTTTTTCCTGAGTATATATTGTTCTCTTAAAGAAAAAAATAGACTCCTCTTAAAACTTAACCACATTCAGTTGAAGAGTGCAAGGAGAACTCAGTATAGCAAAGATGCAGATGGATTGGTAAGAATAATGCTTATACCCAGGTTGTGATTTTTGAGTTAATTAGTATGTGTAGAAAAGGTCCTGACTGTTGCTGATATGAGGAAAGTAAGTGAAGACTATGTGTTGGAATACATTGCTTTCATAAATTTCATCAAGTCTCATGAAAATTTAAATATATTACCAGGAGTCAGCCATCTTTAAAGTACTGCTGGAAATGAAACAACTATGTAAATTAACGTTTATTTATCCTATAGTACATTAGAACAGTCTTATCTCAAACTACTAGAAAATTTGGAAATGTGCTAGACCCATGTTGAGATCTGTGTACAGGCAAGACAAGAGGAGAAAGACTCTCCATTCACCACCAACCTCTTTACTTCTGATGGGCTGATTCACAGTCCTTAGTTGATCTGCAATGGGAATATGTTCCTTGGTGCAGGGGCATTCGCTATAACATTGATAAGATGGATTTCTTTTATAGTTAATATAAAAAATAACATTAAAATCACACAAAGAATTTCCATTTGGAAATATTAAGCACACACAGCTGAACTAATTCATTGTCATATCTTGGGTTCCAATGTCCCAACATATTTCTGTTTGACTTTTACTAATGCCTGAAAGACCATCGTGAAATGCTTGATTTAAGGAAATGCAATCTGTTAAGATGCAAACGAGTAATACATTTTTGACCATACAAAACTTAAAACAAAGTCATTTCTTTCTAATGAAACAGCTAGCTGAGTATATAGTTTCCTGAGGAATGCTACATAATAGGCGATGTAGGTGAGCGAGAAGGATTGGAGGATCATTTGAATAAAACTGGAGAATGAGGTGTCCTGGGCAGTCTGAAGGCAGCTTGTTGTGGACATTGAAATAAATAGGGTAGTGGACATTAAAATTAAAGATGAAAAGGCCCAGAAAAGCATTTCTAGCTGCTCAGTTTTTCTCATTGTCAGCCTTGATATTAATTATTACAGCTTTCTTTCAATAATTGGTTACCTAATTATATTTTTCTAAAGCTAAGTAATATACTCAGGTTTATAGTATCAAACTAATAGATGTGAGGAAAGCAAGAAAGCATGATTGATCAAAAAATAAGCTAGCTTGAGTTATTTGTAGAGTTATACAATTAGCATTGCAGATTCCAGGACATTAGCATATGGGGACTCCAATTATAAATGGAAATCGGGAAGAGAAGGCAATGGATCTTCTTGAAATGCAACCTCTTTTGCCTGGGAATGAAATAAACAAACTTTTTTAAGGTTCCCACTATGTTCAGAGTGCTGCACATATCCTGAGATTGAGGCAACATATAAATGATCTCTGCTTTCATCAAGCAACAATAATCAGTAAACATTTATTAAGCACCTACTTGGTGCCAGGCCCTGTGGGCTAAGCACTGAAGTGTTAGCTCATGGAACTAGTCTAGTAGAAAAATAAGGCATATACAGATATGCAATATTATATGATAAGAACATCATAGAAGTACAAAAGTTTGAGGTTTAAGGGGGAAGATCATTTCAGACCAAGAAACTGAGAGGTTTCCTTGATGTGGCATTTGAGTTGGATTTTAAAAGAAGGGTTGGAATTCAATAGACGAAGAAGGAGAGATGACACTCCAAGCATAGGGGACAGCATAAGTAAGGAGTCAGAAGCAGGAGGGGGCATACATAGTATGTTCAGAGAACAAAAAAAAAAAATAGTGTTGGAGATTAGAATACAACAAGGGCTGTCATGTGAGATAAGCCTGAAAAGGTAGGGTGGCTAGTGCCAGGTTGTGAGGCCTTGAATGACAGGTATGAGTGTTGACTTTACTCCCTTTTTTTATAATTAGTTAATTTATTTTTTAGTTTTCAGCATTCACTTCCATAAGATTTTGAGTTTTAAATTTTCTCCCCCTCCCTTTTCTACCCCCTCCCCAAGATGGCATGCAATCTGATAGAGGCTCTATTTATACATTCTTGTTAAAAATATCTTCACATTATTCATGATGTAAAGAAGAATTAGAATTAGTGGGAGGAACCATGAGAAAGAAGAAACAAAGCAACCAAAGGGAAGGAGAGCAAATAGTATGCTTCCATCTGCATTCAGACTCAAAAGTTCTTTCTCTGGATGTGGAGAGCATTTTCCATCATGAGTCTTTTGGAGTTGTCTTAGATCATTGAATTGCTGAGAAAAGCTAAGTCTGTCCAAGTCAGTCATTGTACAATGTGGCTGTTATTGTGTACAGTGTTCTCCTGGTTCTGTTCACTTGACTCAGCATCAGTTCATATAAGTCTTTCTAGATTTTTTCTAAAGGCTGCCTGCTCATCATTTCTTATAGCACAATAGTATTCCATTATATTCATATACCACAACTTGTTCATCCATGCACCAGTTGACAGACATCCCCTCAATTTCTAATTCATTGCCATCACAAAAAGAGCTACTTACTATAAATATTTTTGTATATGTGGGGCCTTTTCCCATTTTTATGATCTCTTTGGGATACAGACCTAGAAGTAGTATTTCCAGGCCAAAGGGTATGTACATTTTTATAGCCCTTTGGACATGGTTTCAAATTGCTCTCCAGAATGGTTGGATCAGTTCACAACTCCACCAACAATGCATTAGTGTTCCAATTTTCCCACATCTTCTCCGACATTTATCATATTCTTATTTTGTCATGTTAGTCAATCTGATAGCTGTGATGTGGTATTCAGAGTTGTTTTGATTTGCCTTTCTCTGATCAATAGAAATTTAGAGCATTTTTCATATGATTATAGATAGCTCTAATTTTTTCTTTTGAAAACTGCTTGTTCAAATAGTTTGACCATTTGTCAATTGTGAAATGATTTGTATACTCATAAATTTGATTCCGTTCTCTATATGTTTTGGAAATGAGTCCTTTATCAGAGATACTGGCTGTTAAAAAAATGTTTCCATGCTTTATGCTTTCCTTCTAATCTTGGTTGCATTGGCTTTGAGCAAAAGTTTTTCAATTTAATGTAATCAAAATCATCCATTTTGCACTTCGTAATGTCATCTATCTCTTGTTTTGTTATTAATTCTTCCTTTCTCCATAGACCTCACAGGTAAACTATTCCTTGCTCTCCTACTTTACTTGTAGTATGAACCTTTCTAAATTATGTACCCATTTTGAGTTTATCTCAGTATACAGTGCAAGATATTGGTCTATGCCTAGTTTCTGCCATACTACTTTCCAGTTTTCTCAACAGTATTTTTTTTTGTTAGTGAGTTCTTGTCCCAGAAGCTAGTCTTTGGGTTTATCAAATAATAGATTACTATAGTCATTGACTATTGTGTCTCACATATCTAACCTATTTCACTGATCCAGCACTCTATTTCTTAGCCAGTACCAAGTAGTTCTGGTGATCCCTGCTTTATAATACAATTAAAGATCTGGTACAGCTAGATTACTTTCCCTAGAATTTATTTTCACTAATTCCCTTGATAGTCTGGTTTGGTCTTCCAGATGAATTTTGTTATTGTTCTTTCTAGGTCTATAAAATTTTTTGGTAGTTTGATTGGTATGGCACTGAGTAAGTAATTTAATTTAGATAAAATTGTCATTTTTATTATATTAGCCTGGCCTACCCATGAGCAACTGATATTTTCCCATTTATTTAGATTTGACTTTATTTGCGTGAAAAGCATTTTGTAATTGTGTTCATATAGTTCCTATGTTTCTTTTGGCGGGTAGCCTCCCAAATATTTTATAATGTCTACAGTAACTTTAAATTGAATTTCTCTACCTCTTACTGTTGGGCTTTGTTAGTAATATATAGAAATGATACTGATTTATGTGGGTTTATTTTATATCCTGCAACTCTGCTAAATTTGCTTATTTTAACTTTACTTCTAAGAGCAATTTGGTTTTTCAGCACAGTAATGTTACAGGGGACAAATTTTTTAAAAAAATACTTATTAAGTACCTGCTTAGTGATTTGACCGACTTGCCTTTACAGGAGTAAATCAGACCTCTACTTTAAAGCAAAGACTCGTCCAGGGCCACCACATGCAAGTAGTAAAACAACAAGAACAACAAAACATATAAAGAACTCAGCGATCTTAGTCTCAGGATGGGTTCTGGCAGCCCATAGGTACAGAAGAGTATTATGTCAAGTTGAGTGTATCCAGGAAGACAATGATATCCCTTTTTTTTCACTACTAAGGTAGCCTCATCAGCAGGATCCCATTATTTCCTTCACTTTCCATGCAAGTGTAACTATGATAACTGAAAATTCCACAGGCTATCCTAGAATTTTACCTTCATTGAAATTGTGTACACCATGGTGAGAGAACTAAATTTTATTGACTCACCATACTCCAGGCGGTGAGAGTGGAAGGGATAGCAGTGGGAGGTGCCAGCACCTTTTAAAATGACTGACAATCATAGGAGAGAGAAGTAGAGATGTATGCAATTATATCACAAGTTGCAACATCAGTCTCTGAATTATAAAATGTTAGACCAATTATCAGACAAAGACATTCATGGTACAATCAGTATTCTATCTTTCCTGGGAAAGGGAGGAGTTTCACAATACCTTTTAACAAACAAAAAGCATTAATGTCTTGCTTTTATTCAGCACTTTATAGAACTATGAGTAATCACATCTATAATATCCTGGTGTAGCCCTTATGCTATGTATTCCCTCTGGTATGTATTTTAACATTTTCCATGATCAGGAAAAAGATGTGTTTTTCTTTAAGCTAGAAGCATCATTGATTTCATTTTTTTGCTCTGATACATAACAATGAATTAATTGATTTGAAAATAGGAAATTTAGTTTGAACATTTCTCTACAATTCTAATTTGGATCAGTGAAATCCATTGCATAGTTTTCCATAAGTGGCCAAAGTGTGTTCCCCCACAAACAATGAAGAGTCTATATAGAAAACAAAACAAAACAAAAACAAAATCAGCCCATTTAGCTCAACTGAGAGCCCTTGACTTAGTGGATAGAATATTGGACCTGGCATCTGGGAGCCTGGCTAAAAAACTCACCTATGACACTTGGGTCCATGGGCAAGTATAATCACAGGCCTATCAGATTATGGTCAAGTCACTAGGTCTCTCTGAGCTTCAGGCAAATCTCTACATCTATAAATAGCTTGAGTTGTATCAAAGACCAGGAAATAATGTGTCCTTGATGCACTGAATCTGCTATGAAAATTACATGGTCAACTTTTTCAAAATCTAATTTCAATAACATTTTTCTTAGACTTTTACTAATATATCAAAAATTCAAAAGAACTCAACAAATTATTTCTATGTAGGTGCAATTATTTCTTAGATGGGAAGAAATAAGAAGAATTGGTGATTCACCTAAGATCATAAGTGAATCCATATTAGAGCTAGTAAGTGTTTAAGCAACCAATCCCATATTCTTGCTTATTTACTTTTATTTATATTGGAGTATATCATTTAATTCACAGCCCTTAATGACTTTGTCATTTCAGAAATATTTCTGATCTCAAAAGACAATCATGGCTTCTAGCCATGCTCCATAGTATAAAGAAAGCACATTTGACTTGGAAATCAGGTGATCTGGGTTTAATAGTTGGCTCTGGCAGTACCTGATCTTAGCCAAGTCATTTCTCCACTTGGGATTTCAGTGCTTTTGCTTCCTCACCTTCAAAATGAGCATGCGGTAAGGGGATATTGACTACAAGTTCTGTATGGGCCATTTTTGATCTAACAGCCTGTGATTTTATGTAGTACCAAATGCTTTGACTTAAAACTCTTGCTTCATATCTACATAGGAGGTAAGGAAAGGGGCTCTGTGCAAATATACATGTTTATTGGGTAGACCATTTTTCATGCTGAATGTGGTTGATTCAGTGATTCCTTCTCTGTGGACCTTTTTGTTTGTTTTGTGAAGCCTAGGAGCATCTAGGCTTAGGCATTAATTGAAGACTAAAAAACATACATCAACAGATATGTCTGTGGAACTTACATGTTTTCTTCCTGCACATACACATATGCTATACAGTGGAGAGGAACTCCCTTTATTAATAAAAGTCAGCACCTGCCCTGTAACTTAAAGTCATTGTAGGGAGATAAATAATTGACTAAAGAATTTTAAGAACTCATTTATTTTTTTTTAAGTTCTAGAAATGTCCCTTCACTAAACACTGTTTGAGATAAAACCTAAATATATATGATCTCCAGTTGGGACTCAAAATCTGTTCAGAAGCTAATCTGCACCTTATTGAGACTGTCTGGGCTTCTTGACCTTGCAAAATTGGGTTCTGGTGTATCTTGTCCTGGCAGACATCCAGAATTACAAAAATTGTTCAGGTGTTTTATAAAATTATTGAGGCTAATTTAAAATTTGGTTATATAAATGAAGGAGAGGTCACAGAATATACATGGCATATATTTTATTACCTAAATCATGGACTCTGGAGAAAATTATACTCTTGTTGAATTCTTTATAGTCTCTTTTATCAGCATCTTTATCTTATGTCTCTTGGAGAAAATGCTTTAAAACTATAAATGATTATTTTATGCTGTGCTAAAGCCATCATAATCCTCAAATAATATACACTAAGCATGCTTATTCATACAGTGATGTGCTAGATGTTAGTAAGTAAAATTAAATAGATGAAAACTTCCAACATGACTATTTTTCATCTAATTTATGACTGCTGATTTATATATTCTCATTCACCAAAAATTCCTAACAATAATCATCATAACCATTTTAGATTTGAGCAAATGCAAGCATATGCCTTAGTCACATTTAAGGGAAAATGTTCAATTACATTTCTAATGCAGGCTTCTATGTCTAAAACTGTATTTAGGCTCAGTTTCTTTTTGGATGGTTAGTTACACATACATGCACAGGCAGCTATGGTAGGCCATTTGGGTAAGGTAAGTTTCTGAATATGAAAAAAGTTTAATTGTTATTTATAGTAGTATTTTTTCTTAATGTACTTAATTGTAGGGAAAGGAAAAATATCTTCAAGTTCATCCCTTCCTCCTAATAACCTATAATAATTTCTTCAATATTGCAGGAATCCATGATTTCACTGGCATGGTTTCTCTTTCTCCATTGTGTCAGATTATAACCCATCCATGGCTTAGTATACAATTTTACAAATATGGCAAAACAAATTCCCTGATAACAAATATTTTGGTGATGAGCATCTCTCCACATAGGCAAGCAGAAACTTGAATGGAGAGTCTATTAATGAACCTATACTGAGTCTGACTGACTGGATAGTAAATACTATAACATGTGTGCTCCTAGCATTGACTTCCAGAATCCAGCATCACCTCCATTCCACAATGAAGCATTGGAAGAGGGGTTGATTGGGGAATCCATGTTAAAAGGAAGCACACAAGCAAAAAGAAAACCCAAAAAACCCCAGTCATAAAATATCAGGTAGTTATTTCAAAACTTATGGAGCAATTTAAGCAGAAAGGCCTCCTTTAAGAGTCTGACATGAAGTAGATTTTGGGCAGATTCTTTGTATATCTTTTTCATATGTCTAGATCTAATCATCCAAGAGTGGATGCTTGCCTTGAAACTGGCAGAGACATTACCCATCAGTCAAAGATTAGGGCATCCTTTTCTGTCAAGTTAGGTTAGGGAGGGTGAGGCAATTGGGGTTAAGTGACTTAGCCAGGGTCACACAACTAGGAAGTGTCAAGTGTCTGAATTCAAATTTGATCTCAGGTCCTCCTGACTTCATGGCCAGTGCTTTATCTACTATACCACCTAGCTACCCCAATCAAGTTAGAATTTGATCATGCCACCCCATTTGATTTCTATTAACTACTAACATAAGAGGAACATGCATCTCAGTAAAAAGAGAGAAACTAAGTGTCCTTTCTCTTAAAGATATCCTAATGAAAGATAGAATATGGTAGTTGTGTTTATTATTAATTTTTTGCCAAGAGTAGCATTAAATTTTTTTTGTTACTAATAGCTGTAAAATGTTTCTGTGTAGCTTTCAGTGCCAAACAGATACAGGGAGGTGAAATCCAAGAGAAGACTCAAAGTCATTTTTTATTACTTCTCTCATAATAAGTACATGGACATGCAGACTAAGTTCTACTAATGCAAATTTGCAAACAGATTTTGAAGCCAACAGAAATCTGGATAAAGAATGTGATTTGATAGAGTAGAATTAGGCTCCTCCTCAAAGGTAGAGATAACACTCTCACCTGCATCATTTGAGTATACACCTTGTTCATAGCATGTAGAAGACTGGGTTCAAAACATAACAGACCACATATCTTATCAAAGATGCCTCCTTCCCAGATATTCCCACTTTTATAGGAAAGGACCATCTGCTCTTCTGTTCTGTGGTAACATCATTGTCTCTCTTCACCTCTCCTATTTTTTTTTCTTCTTATTACTCTTTCCTAGTCTTCTTTTAGCCAACACCACCTTATTCTACTTATTTATGTCATTCTCCATATGTTAAGGAGGTCATTCCTTTCTCTTTTGTTAATTTATTTTCAGTCCTCTCTATATGCATTTTCCAGTTAGGGCAATAATAAAGAATGAAAAGGAAAAGGAAAGTTAGAAACAACAAACTTTTATTTTGATGATCCCATAAACTTACATTAACAGTGCAAATAATGAATGCTGGCTCATTTTTAAGGAAATAGCTATGAAATAACACAAATACGACAAGACCTATAACTGGGAATAATATTGAAGCCATAAAATGTTGTCTCATAAAATTTCCAGAGTATATGGTAGTCTGTGTATAAATTGTAAAAATAAAAATTGTGCTTAAATATTACTATTCACATGCCTGTATAGAAACAGAGATCATGATTGGCTTATTATTGCTTTGGAATCAACATTTTTATAAGTTAAGAGTGTTTTAATAAGAATTTTATTTAGCTTATTTGAAAATTTTCATACCTTTACTTGTAAAATTTCACAAGAATAATTAACTTTCCAAGTCATAACATTATAGAATTGAAGTTTTCTGCTGGAGTTACATAGTTATTGTGTGTTTTTGAGGATATCACATTTCAATATTGTATATTAGATTGTAAGCTCCTTGAAAACACAGGAGATATTTTTCATTCTGATATCCCCAGACCTGAACACAGCGTCTTTCACATAGTCAGAATTTAAATGTTTGGCAAATTGGAAGTCTAATTTCATTGCCCATGAAAGTAGCAAGCCTACATAGCTTTATTAATAATGAGTCTCAACAATAATGAATAATGAAACCCTTCCAAATTCTTGTGGCACCTTTCCTGAAAAGTGCAAAAGTATGTTTTTCAGCATTGATGTGGTCAAAATTTGTTTAAGAAAAATTTATGTATCTAGGAAAATTCTCTCAGTATGTGCATTTCAGCACTCACCAATTAGTGAAAGAACAAATATTTATTTTGTCCTCATAGGGTATGACATAAGTTCTTGGGAGTACATAATAAGACAGAGTCATAGCTCTTGACTCCACTGGACATAGAACAAGCACAGAGGAGGGGAGAATGTTTTATTAAAGTGGGTGATAGTCTGGAGAATACAATCTAAGTAAAAAGACACTGACCAATAACCTAGAGATCAAGGTGTGACCATTGTTTAAAGTAGCAAAAAGACTTACTTTGCAATTCTTACAATTCTGCAACCCAGCATCATGCTGGCTTTTTATTAAAATTGTGCCATATCACTGAATCAGCTGGTATGATATGCCTCTAGATTACTTTTTGCTATAGTCAGTTGTTCCCTATTTTGTATTTCTGCAGTTTTCTATAGACACAGTCTTCTGTTGGTATTACATTTGAATTATCTGGGAATATTTGCATGACATGAGTATATTTATAACCAGCCAAAATTTTAATCCTTTCTGCTTCTTGGGGCACATTGTGTGCCTTAGGGCATTAAGTCACACACGCAGGTAAGCAACCATTCTCAAGATGATGTCTGTTTATTAAATTCAATAAGAAGTAGGCTCAAAGAATCCTCAGATGCCGTAGTAATTCTCAAAAGTGTAGAGAAGTCAGACTTGAAGACAGAATTCAAATCATAAAAGATTTTCTTTGGGTGACAAAGTTGGGAACTGGGAATCAACACATTAAAAATATTTCATTATTGTAGCCCCTGAATAGATCAATTCATTAAATTCAGCGTACCAAACATTTATCACACTTCTGATATGTGCAGGGTTCTGTCTGTGTTTAGTGTTAGTGATAGAAAAATAAAATAAGTTGCCTTTCTTTTCTTCAGGGAGTTTACAACTTAATAAGTAAAAGGAGCCATAACAAATTTCTGCTGCTACTCAACAGTAAATTTGAAGTAGTGTACCAAAAACTGACCTAGTCCTATCAATTTTGTATCCATAACATCTCACATCAATGCCCTCTTGTCACTGCCACCTCCCTTATCCAGGCCTTCACCATCAGCCTCCACTTTGACCCCATTTATTCTCCCCTCCACTATCACAGTATCTTCTTTATACTTCTTTCTAGTTGCTTCCTTCCCTACCACCATGACCCAATTCCAACCTTCATACCACTTCCAAACAAATTCTTCTCCCTATGTATACGTCCAGCCACAGCCATCTTCCATCTACAACATTTTAGTGACTCCTCATGGTCTTCTAAGTTCAAACTCCTAATTTCCATCTACAACATTTTAGTGACTCCTTATTGTCTTCTAAGTTCAAACTCCTAATTTTGGCATACTAAGCTCTCCACAGTCTGGCATTTTCCACCATTGTTTCATAATTCCTCCCTACACACACATTTCTGCTTTAGTCAAACTGAGCTTTTCTGTCCCCAGAACATAATTTGCTTTTTTCAGTTTCTCTTCTTTTCCTTATGTTATGCCATATGCTTGAAATACCATCATTTCTTCCTTTCACCTGATTAATTCCTACCCATCTGTTCTGGACTAGCCCTAACACAGGTCAATCCAGTGGTTCAGGCTCAGGATTAGAGTTCAATGAGACTCTTATGGGCCATAAAATATTTAACAAACAGTAGTTTGCTCAACCATAAAAAAGGCTCAATAAGGATACAATGTTGGTTCATGTGGACAAGGCTTCCTTCTGCCTCTACATTCAATATAAGAACACTACCAGGTCAGAAAGACATATTGAATACCCTGGCACTGAGAATTCTGTAACATCTTAAATATGTCAGCTCCCTATAGCATGGGCTTTCTATGCTTCAAGTAACCAGGAAGCCACACCAGTGATTCTAAGTCTAATCCTCTAGACCAGTTTAATCTCTCAAATGGCCTACTTCCCCTCTTAAAGAGAAACTAGCCAAACTCAAGTTAAAGCATTATAATTCAAGTCACCTCCCCCAGGTCATATTTGCTAACTCCATTTGTTGATAACAGCTACACAGACCTTTGTTTTGTACTTCTCTGATGAACTTAGTAAGAATTACCGGGTATTACAAATGCCTATGTGTAACTACAAGATTAGAATCTTAATGAGGACAGAGTCTTTCTCTCTGCACTTTGTTTTTCCTGTCACATATCTCTGTGCTTTGCAAGCAGTAGGAACTTAATAAATATTCATTCAAGCATTGCATTAAATGAACATATTGAATATAAGAGGCTAAATAATTGGACAAGAGATTTTGGGATTCTCAGAATGTAATTGTTTGAGCTCATCTAGTCCAATCTCTAAATGATAAAGCCTTTGCTTGAAGATCCTCAAGGAAGGGAAACATGCTATCTCCCAAGAGTGCCCATTCATTATAAAGATAACTCAAACTGTCATTGACACTTTACGACTCCTATTGTGCCAGCATTCAACAACTTCTTATCTTTTGAGGTTCACCCAATCTGATATCTCCCAGAGTCCAGTTCATTTCTCCTCCTCTATCAAGGAGTTCAGTAGCTGGTTATAGTTTTCTCCACCATGTTTCTGCAGGTGTCTCTTCCTTACACTTCCCTCAGCATATAGAGCCTTCTCACCCTGAAATATCCACCTACACATGCGGTTTTTACAACCTGGAATAATTATTGGTAAGGTTCCTCCTGGGACCTCCATTTTGTGGAGGAACCCAGGATGTCATTCATTCCCTCCTAGACATGTTCCTGGCTTCTGAACTTCAAAACAATGTCTCATGCCAAGACGCTTTCATCACCAAACTCCCTTTTCACCTCTTGTTTGTGTGCAATTGTTTTATTTAGTCAGAGCCTCCTATCATTTTATTTCTCCTTGTGTTTTACTCCTAAATCTATTCTTTGTTCTCACTATGATCCCCACTTCTCAATTCTTCTCCAGGCTTTCACCCCTCCTCTTCCTTCACTTTGCTCCCTTTCCAAACCTAGTTAATCAGTTCAAATCCATATTTTCCTATGCTCTTAAATTTTGTATTCCTCCACCATATCGTGGTTCAGGCTTTGCCAATCCTGAATTATTCCCACTACCTGCACCCTCTACTGGAATTCATGCATTGCGTAATAGACCTGGAGAAAGTCATGTAACTATGCTTATTTGACAAAGTTCACTATACATTTCATGTGATCTAATCTCAACAGGGGATGAAGTGTAACAATATATACCTTTTATTTCTATACCCTACTCCTCAAAATAATTGCTTTATGCTTTTTCTCTTTTCTCCTCTTAGCTCCAACATCATCCTTTTTCCTTCAATCTCACAGCTGAGGGCCTCAGTTCCCTTTTATAACTCAGAAAATAAATGTCATTTATTATGATCTTCTTCTTCCCTATCCCCTCAACCTTTCACAACTCTTCAGCATTATTTTTCACTCTCTTTTCTTCTATTCTAATTTCTTCACTATGCTATCCAATCTTTTCCATAAAACTGCACCCGTAATCATACTCTCCTCTCTCATCATCAATTTTGTCCAATCTATTTGTTTCTTTGCTGCCTGCAACACGCCTACCTAAATCTCTCCCTTCCTTAAAATACCATTTCCTAAAGCTATCATCTTTAGGTCTCTCCTATTTTTTTTCAATCAGACTTAGAAAAATCAGTCATTGTATTGCTTCCAATTACTCTTTTCTCACTTTCTTCTCAACCCTGTGCAAACCCAACTTCAGTCCTCATTTCTCAAATGAAACTATTGTTATCTCCAAAGCTAATGATATTCATTCATGTGAGAAATCTGGTGACTTTCTCTGCATCTTCATCCTTCTTGACTTCTCTGCTATTTGGAACTACTGACCCCCTTATTCTCAATTTTCTGAGACTTTGTGAGAGCGTTTTCACTTGGTTTTTCTCCTACCTTATAATCAATGACACCTCCTTATTTTCTTTTGCTGGATCAATACCTTTAGCCTGTCTTTTAATTATCAGTGTAACTCAAGGTTCTGTTCTAGGACCTATCCTCCTCTCTCTATAGTCACTTTCTTGGTGACTTTTTCAGCTCACATGGGTAAAATTATTAACTGTGGTCAAATAGCTCTCAGATTCATATATGTGCATACACAGCTCTACTCTCTTCCCTGGGTTCCCATAATATGTCACAAACTAACTTTGAGTATCTGAAACTCTTTGTCCTGCAGGTACCTGAAAGTCAACTTGTCCCAAATGAAACTCATTACATTTCCTCTCAGATTCAGTCCTCTTCCCTATCTCTGTTGAGGGCCCCAGTGTTCTTCTAGTCTTTAAGATTCATAGCTTCGGTATCATCCTCAGCTCCCCATTCTCACTCATTGCATGTATCCTCTAAATTGTTCAGTTTTGTAGAGAAACACTGAACTAATCTACTTCATTTACTTCTCAGATAAGCTTATCTATTCCAATGGCATACTTTTCTACTTTATGTCAATAAGAAATAGTTTTGATAATTACTGCTTTATAATATAATTTGCAATGGCAATGTAATTTTGCATTCTTTTGTACTTTCCTTCGATGCTTCCATGGATAGTCTCATTTTTTCCTTTCATATGCATTTTACTACTTTAATGACATAAAATAACATTGATATTCTGATTGGTATACAATGCTCACAATCTTGGCATTGTCTTGGGTGTTCACTCTCTCCAATTCTTCATATCCTGTCTATTGACAATTCTTGTCATTTCCAACTGCACATCTCTTGTATCTTACCCTGCTCTCACTATTTAAAAAGACACAGCCATAATTCATATATTTATCATCTCTCATCTGCATACCTCCAGTTCTTTGACCATTCTGTTCCCCCTCTTCTAGAATAGCCTACTTTATCTCTAACTTTCATAACCTAAGGAGGCATAGAGAATACACAGCTTTCCTACTGCTTCTCAATGATCACATGCCCCTAACTCAATACCTGAGTTTTTTCGGGACTATGAAGCAATCCCCTTATTACCCATTGAGTAGGAAGAGCTTATGTTCAGTGGAGAGTAAGTCCACTGATGGCTTTCTTCCCTTTACTCTCCAAGTATCATCATATATCTCAAGGATTTCACTCTTTCCCTCTCCAGGCCACCAGGCAGCCATAACTACATGACTGCTGATGCATGAGTAGTACCTAGGTAAGTCTCAGAGCCCTAGCTGCTTCTTCTGTTTTATATTTCTTTCCTCAGCAGAAGTGACCAAACATTAACCTTGAAATGAATAATCCACTTATTTATTGGCTGTTCCAGTTCAATGGCCAATTCAAACCCCTTCAGCACTGAGTCATCACACATACTGAGTTAGCACACATTGTTATCCTGAAGCAGGCAAGAAAGTTCAGTGTATTCTTTGTGCAAACTCTGGATATACTTTCTTAAAATATAATGCCAAGGTCTAAACATGGTATTCCACATATGGTATGACCAGGGAAGAATTTGATAATATATGTATTTTTTTCCCTTTTCAGTCCAGTTGGGACATGTAAACATAGCAGTTTTCCCTGCTCAGAAAGAATAGCATGGTATCTACTTCTACCTGTGCTTAAATTCTTTTTAAAACCAATACAAAAGAACTGCTGATTTTCAAAAAATTGTTTGTTTCCTAGTATGAAGATTGCTTTCAGCAGCAGGAATCCCAACTTAGTATGGAGAAACATCATGTTGCTCCTCCAAAGAGGGCTCTCTTAAATTCTGATACTTAATAAATCTATGATCTCATCTATCTGGGTGTTCATTGTATAGGTAAAGAAGATAACTCCTGAATGTTTTTTTTTCATTCTGTGAATTCTTACGTATGACTTTCCATAAAGTTTTCATAGATGATTAGTATTATAGTGAGGAAAAAATAGAGTGAAATATTCCAGCAGTACTATATAATAAAGTCTATTTCTATAGGACATTGTTTAAATTGGAATAAGCTTGGGTTATATGGTATTTATTTATATTTCATGGTGATTTAAGGTTTAGGAACATATACATGCATATATGTATTTATGTATGTATATATACATGGATACACACAGACACAAATATCCCTGGATTATGGCAATAGACTGCTGATAAGTCTGACTGCCTCAACAATCTACTCACTCCAATATGTTCTCCATTCAGCCAATAAAGTAATTTTCCTAAAGAACAGGTTGGATCATGTCATACCCCGCCTCCCCACCCCCCTGCCTCCGCCCAGCTACTCAATAAACTCCAGTGGCTCCCTATTGTCTCCAGCATCAAATAAAAAATGCTCTGTTTAGAATTCAAAGCCCCACCTTTCCAGTCTTTTCTACTTTGCTCCTCAACATTGATAGTAGTGATCACCTTCCACAGAAGCAAGCAGCTATAGAAACAAGGGGATTAGAAATTTGTTGCTGTGGGTTCCAAATTGAAATTTGATAAGACACAGGAAAACATAATTTCAAGAAACAAAACACTTAAACATTTTTTTAAATTAAAAATTACCCAAATGCATATATATATATATGTATTTATACGCATATATGTATATATAACATGTATACATATACATATATATTCACACACATATATCCATACATATACATATATACAATTTTCTGAAAGAAAACAATTATCCTTCAAACTGAAACTTAAGAAAGAAACAAACGAAACATTAAAGAAGCCAGTCTTTGAACTATCTCTCTCCACAAGGATGATACTTGGATTCTTGACAGGGATTTGGTATAAATGTGCTCACAAAATGCCAGGGCCAGTGAAGTCTGAACTGCCTCAGGCTTAGAAGATAGAAGGTTTAGGGGAGAGACAGTTATAAACCCTGAAAATTGTATTAACTTTTAAACTTTAGATTTTTAAAGTGTGACCATTTTATTTTTTTTTCTTCTATCACAGACACACTTGGTGACATTTTGCATTTTCTTGTTATTTTCTGCTATGGAAATATGATTCTAGTTCAGGCCTCCTGCCACACAAGAGGAAAAAGGCAACGTTGCAAAATATTCACACAAAGGTTGACCCCTTAATTCAAAGCGGATTACACAGTGAACTGTCAAACAATAGTGAGGAAATTCTGTTGATCTTATCAAAATTGTGTTGTAATGAGAGCAGTTGGTTTGAAGTCAAGAGCAGGAGGTTACACTCCATTCTTGCTCCCTGTTATTCACTTACCTGGTCCAAAGTTAATTTTCTTCATTGGTAAAATAAGGAATTGTTCTAGTCAGGGGTTCTTCACCTGGGAGCCATAGATATCTCATCTCTCAACTTGGATTGAAAAAAATATGCCACTATACTCTATGAACAAACCAGAATTGCAGTAGCTCAAAGGAAACATGAGATGCACAAGTTTAGTGACATCTCCACTCCAAATGTTCATATCGAGTATTTGTGCCTGACCAATGGAATAGAACCTTCTGAGCTCATATTGGTCTGATCAGCCAGTTGGACAAACTGTACCTTGACCCAACATAGTGATGTTATTTAGGTCCTCTTTGAGAATGAAGGACAACAACCAACCAGCACCTATATTTTCACTCACCAAAATTTAGCTTTATCTTCAATTATTAATTTTAAAAATAAAATGAAACAAATGTAAGTCAAAAAATGTTTTGAAAATGGTTCCATAGGCTCATCAACAAACCAGTTAGGAATCACTAAACAAGGATTTGATGATGTTTAATGTTCCTTCCAGATCTAGGGCTTTTGACCTTATGTAAAAAGCCAAAACAAAATAAAAAACCTTTCCTTGTTTCATGCACAACTTTCCTTTACACCTTTTATAATAAGTTTTTAATTAGAATCAGAATTCAAATTTTAGAAAACTAATTAGCTTGCATGCCAGAAGAGTAGAGTTATTGTTTCCTACTCAGCCATTCATTTTTATCTAATAGTTCCTTCCTATTCATCCATTCATTCATTCCACAGATATTTATTATAGCTTCAGTTTGCCAAGCACTGTTCTAGGAGCTGGAGAAGATATAAAGACTATCCAAAAAAGGTGGGATGCTCTGGTCATTTGTGGAACTTGTCAAAATATTAAATAATTCTATGTAAGTAAAAGACCGAGTGAGATAAATCTACCTACTCTCTAAACTACTCTGGTGCTTATGTTCCTCTTTGTTATATATCTGTGAATGCATAGCTAATACATGGAGATAGTCATTATATTAAAAGTAATAATAAGTTTAATGACAATTGATTTTCAAGGAGATAGTCAAATAGAGCATCAATTAAGCACTGACAGTATGCCACACACTTGTTAAGTGTTGGGGATATAAATACAAGTAACCAAGAGAGTACTTCAATGAGCTTAGGTTCTGTTAGGGATGATGACAAATTAAGAAGTTGGTGTGGGGGGTGCTTAAGAGGGACAGATGGGTGCAACACTTCAGGGGAGTGGAAAGAAAAGGTGTCTGGAAAGAATCCAATGAGGAGTTAGGTGAAGCATGACTATCATCACTCCTTAAATGGTGGTTCCAAGGATTCAGTCCTCATTCAGGAAAAGACCTCAGAGTAGAAGTCTAACAAAAATAATACACAGTCTAATATTATTGGTTAAATATTATCTCTGCTTAATAAACAAATCAGCAGGTATTTACTAAGTGCTTGCTATGTGCTAGATACTGTACCAGGTACTGGGAATACAAGTTCAAAGAATGAGTCAATCCTCATTCAAAAGGATCTTCTGTTGTAATGAGGGAAAAACTAGCATCAATTCCCATCCCTGGATTCTCAAAGCTTATGCTAGAGATGCCAAACTCTGGAAGTTCCCATCAAGCTGAAAAAGTTGGTCCCAGTGACAGACAATATTTGTTGCCCAAGGACCAATCTAGCTTATTATCAGGTTGGCTTCAGGGCATAGCAACTTTCAGAGACGACTATTGATATACAGAACTGTAATCTCTATCAGTGAATGGAATATCCACACAAGCTAACTCCCAGAACCTACAATTACTGGAGTATGAAGTGAGATCATAGGCTAAAAGATGGAAGGGACCTCAGAGGCTTTCTAGTCCACCCTCCTCCTCATTTTACGGGTAGAAAAACTGAGATCCCACCTCAGGAAGTTAAAATACTTGGTAATTTATGGATTTCATAAAAACTTGGAAAGATTTACATGAACTGATGGTGAGTGAAGTGAGAAGAACCAGGAGAATGTTGTACATAGTAGCAGTTATATTGTGCTGTGATCCACTGTGATTGACTTAGCTCTTCTCAGCAACACAGTGATCCAAGACAATTCTAAAATACTCATCATGGGAAATGCTCTCGCCCATCCGGAGAAATAACTGATGGAGTCTGACTGCAGATTGAATCATTCATTTGCCTTTTTTCATGTTTTTCCTTTTGCTCTGTTTTTTCTTTGACAAAATCCCTAATGCAGAAATGTTTTACATTATTGCACACGTATAACATGTATCAGATTGCTTGCTATCTTGGGGAGGAGGGTAAGGAGGAAGGAAGAAAGAAAACTTTAGAACTCAAAATCTTTCAAAAAATAAATGTTGAAAATTGTCTTTGTGTGTAATTGGAAAAAAATACTATTAAAATATTTACCAATTTTAAACAGATAGAAAATATTAGAAGTGGGATTTGACACCATGTCTTCTGACTCCAAAGACAGTGCTTCTTCTCCACTATGTCGTGCGACAGAGTTGTAAGAGAATAGGAATACTGGTTCCCAGAAACGGCACTGTTTGTCTTTGTTTAGCAGTTCTTCTAGGTGCTAGCTTTTGTTTTTGCTGTAGGAGGTCAGAAATAGGTCATAGTGATGTCACCAATAGGCATCTAATTTTGATTCCCATGCAGAATGTCTGTTAATGATCATGTCCTAGGGTACCATTTTCTACTACCACCCAAATCCACTTTTCTACACATACAGCAAACCAGACCTTTGGGACACTGTTTATTTACCGAATCTTTGTAATGGCCATCATGGGAATTGTTAGAGAGCAGAGTCCATTAAGTGTAGCCCAACAATGACTGTGTGTAAGTTGCTGTAGTAAATCATATTTCACCTGCTTTCCTATATGCTGGCTTCAACACAGTCTTTTGTGTTTTGCTGATCAAACTAGGGCTAATGAAATGCCATGATATTTTTTAAATTGCTTTTCTAGGTCCTGTGTTATTTATATTCCATTGAGGAAACGTAGGTACTAGTTGTTCATTTTCAGTTGTTGGTGGTTGCAAATAATATTCCCTTATCTTGGTTCCTCACCTATAAGTGTTTATTTTAAGTTCTAAATAAGACCAACAATACAACTAAAAGTACAGTTTTATTAAACATTTTTAAAAAGAGATATTAGAGTTTCTGTAGGACACAATCCAAATTTTAATGGGAATCATTTGATTGGGTAAACTACATTTCAAAATCTGCTGAGGGTGTTAAAATATGTTTCAGTTCAACTCTTGTAATTGCCGAGAGATAAATAATTAGTATTCATTGCATTTTCTGCTAGACCTGATTTTGATCCAAGAAGTAAATTGAAAGTAATTTGATCATCTACTTACTCAAATAACTGTTAAACAAAATTTAAAACATTTATAAAGGCATTTAATACAACTATTTTTCAGCAACAATCCCAGATTAAATCTAGAAGGGTTTAAACTTGGGGAACTCAACAGAGGATTTCCTATTGTTTTGAACACTTCAATTGTGAAATATAAAATAATTCTATCAAGCACTTAGTTTTACTTTACTATAATTATTGTATGCACCCATTCAACAAGGTAAAATTCTAGTATGCATTGAAAGCAGAGATGATTCCTACCCTCCAGAAATTTTTAATCTATGTATAGTAAAATTAGAAAATATGATACTATAGCAGAAATTTTAATATTGGGTAGGGAAGAGACATACCCAAAATAAATAATTGTTTAAGTTTATTTGGATTAATAAAAGACATAAGAATAGGGCCATATCAAAGAATGGAAGGTAATTAACACTTTTCATATTAATTTTTGAGGAAGCATTTGACTATTTTCAGCAAGATCCTAATGTGATGATTGCACTTTCCCAGTACCTGTAATTAGGTGATCCATTGTGTCCCAAGTGCCAGATGGTTTTTATATTGTAAGTAGTCCTTTGGGTTATGGAATAGACTATATCTCTTATTGGCTAATCTATAGTAACATTCTCTTTTATCATAATGGAAATTTCATTTATTAAGCCACTTCCTTGTGCCAGGCACTGTGCTAAGCATTGAGGATGCTAAAGGAGGCAAAAGACAATTGCTGCCCCTAAGGAGTTTACCCCAAATCATGAGACAGTATCTATGATGGATGTAAGCTCTAACTTTAAGACAACCTTCAAGTTCTGCTTCAAGTACTTACTAGCTCTGTCTTCATGAGCAAGCCACTTAAATTCTCAGTGATCCTGTGAACTCTCTAAGTCTATGAATTACACAGGAAATTCTGACATCTTGTATCACTGGAGAGAACACCTACACTGGTAGTTGCTTCCATTGAAAAAATAACAAATGTAGACAAAAATACTTAAAATATCAAATGTACAAGGGAAAATTAATGTAAAGGTATGCCCCCATGCATAATACATGGATATAACAAAATGTTTTATGCCCTAAAACTATTATCACATGGAAACCTCTTTGATTGAGTTAACAGAATACAATATTCAGTTAAAAAATAAACTAGGTGTGAACAATGCCTGGACAACTATTGAATCAATTATTTAATTAATCAATCAGAGATGTCTTCTGGTTGGCTGAAAAAAAAGATGAGTCACACCTTCTGGGTTTTGAATACTATGGCAAATCAGTTCTGGATCTGATATTTCAACTAAGCCCTTAAGAAAGAATCAATTGGTAGGTATGAGAATATAAGTTTTCTTTTCTCCTACCCTCTTTGACTAACTTTGAAAAGGAGGGAAATTTAGACTTTTTATTGGCATCAATAGTTCTAGAATAGCAGTGGTTGACAATAAGGCAGGCGTTAGGCTCTTAAGACAAACTAGACACACAAAAGAATGTTAGCTTCAAGATTAGAGAAGTACACTAACTCTTAGACTTTGTAGAGGCCTATACACACCAAAAAGAATAAAATTCTTCCAGGAACCAGGAGTTATAAGCTGTCTCTTTCCCCCTAAACTTAAGCCTACTCCCTTCAGGGACCTTGTGTGTGCAAAGAGAAAATGTACTCCAGTTTTTTTTTGGGGGGTGGGGGTTTTACCAACTCTTTTTATAATGCCACATCAGTAAGTACCTAGCTGAACTTGTAGTTGAAGGGTAAGTCCCTTCTATAGCATCTTTGCCAAATGGTCATCCAACCTCTGTTTGAATATTTCTTGTGATATGAAATTCACTATTTCACAAAGCAGTCTAATTCACTTTTGGCCGACTCTAATTTTAGGTAGCTGCTAACAATACTGAGCTGAAATCTGCCTCTCTAATCTTTAGTCATTCCTCTTTTTTCTTGCCTTCTGGAGTTAAACATATCAAGTCTTATCCTTCTTCTACTTGAAAACTTTTAAATATCTTAAAGAAACTGTCATTATCGCCTCTTCATCTTTCCCTTCTGTAGGTTCACTGTCAACCTACAAATAGTATGATTTTGACTATCCATACCATCCAACTCACCCTCCTAAGAACTAGCTCTAATGTGTTAAAGTGCTTCTTAGAATAGGGTACCTAGAACTGAACATACTTCTCTGGAAGAAATTTCGATCAGGGCAAAGATTATCAACACCCTTATTGGACCTTATAAATCTGTTAGTGAAGGCAATGATCACATTGGCTTTTGTGGACTGCCATCTCTCATAATCGACACTGCAGAGTAAATGAGAAAAATTGATTTGGGAGGGGGGAGTAGGTAGGGAAAAAGCGATGAGCAAAATTTTGGTCATATAAAGCATGAAGATGGAAAGTGGAATCAAGCAGGAAGTTGACAATAAATAACTAGATTTTCAGAGGGACTTCAAGGATTGATATATAAATATAGGTGGCATTTGAATAAAGGTGATAAATATGTTAAGCCTATAAGTTTGAGTTTGGTTTATTAAGGGGGAAATCTTACCAGCTATTAGGGGAAAATGGAAGAAATCTGAGTAGCATATTATGACAGACCATTTCCTTGTAACTATGAAAATACATTTTCTTCTTGTGCAGCTTTCTTTGTTTCTTTTTCTTTCTTCTCTTCATCCTTCCCTCCTTTCTTCCTTCATTCCTTCATTCTGATGATGTGAGACCCATCACTAGGAAATATTGACCAAATTTATACTCTTCTTTGGTTTCCAGCATTTTAAAATATATTATTTACCAAGCCATCTCCTAAATTTATCACCAGAACATTCAGAATGTGATATCAGAGCTAAACTAATTTATCCTCCTGCTTAGCTACCACAGGTAGCATGAGATATAATTATAGAAAATGTTTGAAAAAATGAAAATGTCCATTTTGACATTATTGCTCATATCTTGGCTTTTCTGAAAAAGTATGTTCATATTTTATTTAACATGTTGAAAAAAATAATGAAACCAAAAATGAAAAAAAAAAAAAGACAGAGACCTCAAGCTGTTGGGCTTTGAAATTTTGGCAAAGATTTGTTCTCTTTGAAAAATTGTTGGATGTAATTTCTCCCCTAAATGAAAAATACGCCTCTTTGGCCTGATTCAGACTTCTGAAATGCTAGCTTGCAGCTACCAGAACAATGAAAGGCTGAGTTCATTCTATTGGGAAAAGTCATCCAGAATGTTGGCATGCAAGCAGAGAAAATTCAGGTGACCCTTTTGTGTGCCCAAACCTGTCGCTTTAATTCTTAGAGCTCAGTCATCATCATTTCTATAAAGTCACTATGGCAAAAGAATTCACTGTATTGATATGTAAATTATACACCAATAGTAGCCATACTACTCATTTTCCATGTGTTTTCTAATCGAGAGTCTGGAAGACGTTCAATGTTTTTATCCATAATACCCTCAGCGGAAGCAAGTAAAAACACATTTTTTCACATATTCTCCAGTGGTTTTCAGAGTCCTTGACACGTCCATGATGGCTGATTTGTATTTTCTTTGTTAGATGCCACTGGATATTTTTCAATGGATCAAATGCTAGTGAAGCCAAATGAAATGTTTAAAGTACTTTTTTTTTCTTTTTTATCCTCTTTCAACTCACATAAATTGCATGGCATAGTTGACATTTGAGCTGTAAGATCAAATGGAAGGGCTTGGGCATGTTTTCCATGTGATGAAATGTTTTCAAGCATAGCAATTAAACTGTCTCTGCAATTCAGACTACTCTAGTTGCCGAGCAGTCTGCTGTATATATGAATGTGGCCTTCTGTGAGTAATGAAAATGGAGATGGTATACAGGTTAGAGGAATAAATGGCAACAGAGAATACAGATGACATTTCCCCAGATTCCTTCCTTTTCTCCTCCCCTAAGATTCCTTAGGCAATTAATGACTCTTGAAGTGTGAACATCTTTATTACCTATGCAAAACGCCATCTGCTGGAAGCATGTTTTACAAACCCAGAGTGGTAAAAATATGAGAGAGGAGTTTTTTACTGAACATAACACCTTGTACCACTTTTTATCCCATATGTTGTATCTTTGTTCTCTGATTTCATGAGCCTGAATGTTGATTACAGAAATCCTTTCTGAAAAAAAAGTAGGATCAGGCAGAAAACCTCCAGAGATCAGAATTTAGTTACAATATTTCTCCAGTCCTCCAGACTTTAGTGATAACATTTCTCATCACTTATTTTCTAGACCCTAATACAATTTTGAGCCTGGTGGCATGTTTAAATTAACTCATTCATGAAAGAGACTTAACAGCAAAGATTAGAACCATTGAAAAGTTGTGACAAGTGTTAGTGTTTTTAAAAAACAGGTACCAGATGATGGATGATGTTCTGAAAATAGTTGCCAAAGTCATCAACAGGGTGAATTCTGCATTACCCTTCAAATTCCATTTAGTTCACCTTTCTTTCCTTATTTTTTTCTATGTCTTTTTCTCAACCTATGTATGTATGTATACATATGTAGTATCCCAACCCCCATGCCTTTTTGTCATTCTCATTGTCTTTGTTTTTCCTGATGGGATAGTAATCTTCAATAATTTTTTTTTAATTTCCCATAGGATAACTAGAAGATATATTCACACATAATGGCATTATCTTCACAGTGTTCTTTCAAGGATCAGATGAAATAAAATATGTAAAACATAAAATTCTCATATCAATGTCTGTTGTTTTTATATTGTTCTTCTTAGGTTTACAAACATGAACCTGGCTTACTTTCATTGACTATTGCAGATATCTTAAAAATATGGGGGTTTTGAAATACTTAGCACAGGATCAGAAGAGTAAAAGTCTGAATTAAATCCTAATAATATACCCAGTGAAAACTAACAGCTCATATCATTAGCAGTTAGAGTAATGTTCAAATATTCAAAAAGGGAAGACATCCTCAGATGATTATCAGAATGACAGATATGGTAAACATCACCAATTTTGAATAAAGTACTATAGAATTAATAGTAAATGAGGGAGTCCACTCAGTGCAATGTGGATAACAGAGGTTCATAGCACTTGTATGATTGTTAAACAATCTTCTTACCAGATTAACAATCAATGATTCTAGTTAAAACAACATAATTCAACATCTTTAATGATCTTTGTCCTTACATTGTTGATAATGAGGCTCCCATACAAGTTTTGGCCTTATTACTATGCAAGTGCCCAACATCCTCATCTTCCTCTTCCCAGAGACTTGGACTTCACCACTGCTTCCATGGGTTCAATTAGGTGAATTTTCACATCTAGCCAATAATCAGCATTCTATGCCACTTTCAATTTAATTCTCACCATATTCTCCTTATTATCCAGTTCCCCTCTAAAAGTGTTATCTTCCTCCATCAGGATATAAGATCTTTAAGGCCAGAAACCTGCTCACTTGGTTGTGATTTGTAGCCACCAAATTTAGCACAGGGCCTGGCACCAATTAAGTGCTTAATTAACACTTTCCTTCTCCTCCCCATCTTTTCTCTGTCTCTGTCTTTCTGCCATTGTTTCTTTCTATCCATCTCTGTCTCTCAGACTTAGGTTAAAAAAAACAACATTAATTTATGATTAGTCAAAAATCATTTACATGGGTTATGGGAGGGAAGGCATGTTTTTGGTCCATTAACTATAAGCAGAACCCAAATGTGCAACAAGCAAAATGATTAATCATTAGTAATACTGATGAAGGCCAATCATAAATTCTCTCTTTCCTTGTAATAAAAGGGTCATTGTTCTTTCTGATTTGTGGCAGTCCTTTGTACATTAGAAAAAGAAAGACGTTTCTCTTAGTCTTTCTAAAAAAATTTAACTTAGTGGGAGCCTAGTAGGTAATGAAAGAATTTCTTCTACTGTTTCTATAGTAGCAACTTATTTGCATGTATTCATCAAACTCTAGACTGGCAGATTTTTGTATAGAAATTTTTTAGCATCCTAACTTGGAAATATCTTACAGAAAGTAATCTATCTGCTGTAGCAATTTTTTTTTTATTATATGCCCTTTGTTCTGTTACAAAGAAGTATATAATGTGAGTAAAATAGCTATTTTACGCATTTTAATTAACAAATAAATGGTGAGAAATTTCAGATGTCCTTCGGAATTAGTCATATTGTGGCCTCACGTATTTGAGAAATCACTTTACCTTGTTAGTGTCAAATGATAAAAGTACAC
Organism: Trichosurus vulpecula; assembly: GCF_011100635.1. NCBI lineage: Eukaryota > Metazoa > Chordata > Mammalia > Diprotodontia > Phalangeridae > Trichosurus > Trichosurus vulpecula. The sequence continues at coordinate 90,777,424 of NC_050581.1, read as the reverse complement.
ACACACATACATACACACACACACATTTATGCACATACATTAGTGTATATGTGTACATACCTAGATGGTGCAGTTATCAACTTTCAGTCACAAACTAATATACTATCCAACATGAGCTGGAAATTAATCTCTATCCAAAGGCCTAAAAGATACTCAATGTTTAATGTAACTCAAAGCACCAAAAACAAGTAATTGGGCTGGGATTTCACTTTGAATTTCTTTGTTAACTTACATGAGGAACTAAAACAACAATCAACAACAACAAATTGCCTACAAAAAGGAAAATTTTCTTGGGGGTTAGGGGGATAAAGTTGAATAGCAAGCATTTTCAGTAAGTCCATACTTTTATTGATGGATATTAGCCCATTTATAAACATGGATTGCCATGCACAGAAAACAAATGAAATATTTGTTTAGCTACAGACACTTCCAGGTATGTAATATTGCTGGTGAATATAATGACATCCTGTCATCAAACAATTTGGCTTACTACCTGAGATATTGACATTTTAAAAAGAATTTCATGGTAAGAAGATGAAGTAAACAAGTATTATGTATCTAGAATATTTTTGTCATTTTCATCCAAAGAATATTTAATCATTGATTTGTATAATATTTATGGCTTAAAATCTGACATCTTTCTTCATTTTTCAGCATATTAGCAGCTTTATAGGAGCTATTAATGCTTTCCTCTTGCATATTTTTTTTTCCTTCTGGTGATCTCTGGACTTGGAAGTTCACATGCTTCCTAGATCATTATAATTGAGAAGCCTGAAGATATTACTTGTGCATTTAACATGATAAAGTAGAAAATCTTTTAATGTTTAAAATTGCCCCATTTTCATCACACTTTGGATAAATCATTTACATAGTATTCAACATGGATATTGTTTCTATTTAGCACATGATGTTTATGCTAGCATATGGTTATTGATAAATATGTGATTGTGTCATTGGCATCATCCTCTATATTTTACAGATGAAGAAATCAAGGCTTTAGCAAGAAAAAAGCTATTTAAATACACTTACACAGTAAATGTCAGAGTCAGAACTTGGACCCGGGTGTTTTTAACTCCAAGAATAATGCTTTTTGACTTAACATAACTTAATATTAATTGGATTCCCCCTTGCACTGCTGGTGATAATATAATCTCCCACTGTATATACTAACTGTGTTATATCAGGGTCTTAATTTCATGTAGATCCTGTATTTCAAGGGGTTTTTACTTTACCTACAACATACAGTTATAGGCAAAATTCAATAATAGAGTCAGAAATAGAGGAAAGACACTGAACAAAATTTCACAATCATTTGGAATTCTTAGATTCGCAAATCAGTTAGTGAAACAATTAATGAGGGACTATTTGTAAGGTTAATAACATGAAAATAGGTTTTTTGATTTTGATTTTTTAAAATTTCAGTTGCTTTCTAATTTTGTATAAATTTGGTTTGGATTGTCAAAACAATGTTACTTAAAATAAAGAAATGATTTTTTGCTTGTTAATAATATAACAGTTTTATCTTTTATGACGTTTTTAAGTTGGAATTAGGAGGCTTTTTTGTTGCTATTGCTCAGTCATTTCAATCCTGTCTGACACTCACTCCATTTTGGATTTTCTCGGCAAATATACTGGAGTGGTTTGCCATTTCCTTCTCCAGTTCATTTTACAGATGAGGAACTGAGGAATACAGGGTTAAGTGATTTACCCAAGGTCACATATGTACTTAGTATCTGAGGACAGATGTGTACTCAGATCCTCCCGACTCTAGGTTCAGTGCTGTATACACTGAGCCACCTACTTGCCCAGGGGGCTTGAGAAAAGTAGATGATTAGCAAGAACATGAGTAATGAGAAATGAAATTCAGACAGAAAGAGAACTAGGGAGACCAGAAGATTTAAAAAAAAATGTGGTGGTAAAGGAATAAGATAAAAAAGACAAATGGATAAGTTAAATTAATGGATAGAAATACCCAGCATAGGATGGATGGGAAAACGGTATTGAGAAAGAAAAAATCCTTTCTCTAGATAGATGCCTTGTCTTTTCCAAGTCACAATTTGATACTTCTATCAGACTTTCTCTACCTATAAACCAATCCCTCCCTCACACACAAAAGCAGTCTTAACACCCATTTTGGGAATTCCCATGTTTGTGTTGAATGGTGTCATGTTAGAATGGATATCACAGAATACTAAAATTTCAAAGCTAGATAGAATCTTAGAAGACATGCAGTCTAACTTATAAAGGCAAAGTACAGAGTTCAGTGAAAGGAGCCCGGCATCCTGGCTCTTCTTCCTATACTCTCTGTGTTATCTTGAAATCACTCAACTGAGGCTCAGAACCTCAGTTTCTTCATCTGTAAAAAGAAGGGAATCAATGAGATGAATTTTAAAATTCCCTGAAAAATTCTACTATTCCTCCCTTACTGTTTGGAATATGAGGACAATGTGATCCACAGAGCTTAAGGGACTCCCCCAACTTCAAGATAACTTGCATGTTCTTCCTTTGCTCTCAAATCCTTAATCCCATTTCAAGCTGCCAATTTGTGCCAAGCATGAATTTGATCTGTCTTTTTGGAGGGCTAAGCCATGTTGTATGCAAAGTAAGGCAACTGAGTACCTGCTCTTTTAGAGCAAATAATCAAAATTTACAACCGGGATGCAGGTAGCTATTAAAAGTAATTCAGGAAATTCAATTCTTATACATGCTCCCCCCCAAAAAAAACAATGCCTTATTTTATAAAATTTGGTAATCTTTAGTTTGAAACATCTTGCTCATAACTAAAATTTTTGAGAGACTGCATTATCCTATGGAATTTCTATTTGAATATATAGATATATGCATATGTAAAGATATACATATTTACATATCTATATCTATCAATGTTATATATCCAATGGGTTATAAACCCAAACTAGTGGGACACTTATCTTCTTCTATAAACATTCTTGGTGTTAAATGAGATAAGCAAATGTCTACCAACATTAAAAAAAAAAAACCTTTTCCTAGATGAGAGAAGAATCTAATTTTGTTGGAAGAAATCATTATTTTGTACAAACATTTTCTTAGCTGCCTAATTCTCAGAGGATTCAATTCCAGTAATAAATGAAAAGCAGACATGTTTTTGAGTTGTTTTGTCATGTGTTGTGAGAGTAAGTAATTTACACTTCTGTAACCTGAAAGTTTATCAGGTACTTTCTTCTCACATTTTCAGTTCCTGCTGTAAGCAACATGTCTGCTCTGCTGAAGCACATTCAGAGTTGTGAGTCACTTGAATTGTGTTCATTTGAGAATTGCTCTCACTTTAATAATTATAAAAAATATTAATAAAGGAAATACAAATAATTTTATTTGTCCAACATATTGTTCTCCACAAGCCACTAGGATATAGAGCAATAATACCAATATATGAATGTGAGTTGCTATCTTATCACTCTCTTATACTAGAAGGTCCATGAGGGCACTGGACCTTGTCTATAGTTTGTATCCCTCGCATCACTTCTGCACAATGGTCTGTAGATAGCAGACACTTAATAAATATTTGTTGTATTTAATTAGCTTCAAAATGGAAAATAAGTGGGAACTGGATTTAAAGGGTGAGGATGTTGGCCAAATGCACTGGTTTTGCAATTTAGAGGCTGAATATTGCTCTATGATGGTCAGTGTAATTGAGTGATATTGAAGATTAACCATTTTACATGTGAATGTGTCAGTTCATTTTTAGATACTGGAAGTATAATTAGTACTCAGTGCCAATAACAAAACAAGAATATGAAGTGTGTTTTACTGTGGTCATGAGAGCCATGATGGCATAGTGATAGAGAACTTGCCTGAGAAACAGGAGGATTCATGTTGCCTCTAACACATACCAACTTTCTGACCCTTGACAAGTAAGTCATTGCATTTCTGAATACCCCAAACAACTAGCTAAATTAGAGAACAATTCCTAATATGCTTTGATAGGTGTAGTTTCTTCACCATGAGTTTCCTACATCAATAAAGTTGTTTGACAGACTCCTCCCTCCTCCACAAAAAAGTGGTAATAAAAATAACAAAATCTCACAGTTGTAGACACCTTAGAATTCATCTAGTGCAACTTGCGCTTGAATAGGAATCTCTTCAGTCATATTTCCCTAAAGTGGAAATCCAGCTTCCACTTGAAGACTTCCAGTGATAGAGAACTATCTCCTCAAGCAGGCCATTCCAATTTGCAACAGTAATAACTTTTAGGAAACTTTTTTTTTTCTTTCAATTGAGTCTAAATTGCCTCTTGTCCTACTATAATAGCTTCTTTTATTCCATTCTCTCCCATCTCTCATCCATTTTCCATACAGTAGCCAAAATTATCTTCCTAAGACCTGGTTTGGAAAGTGTTACCACACCACACCACACACACACACACACACACACACACACACACACACACACATTCCCTCCAGCTCAAAAACTTCAGTTGCTATTTATTATCTCTATATTAAAATATTCATCAAATTAAATTAGTTAATTAAAATGCCTCATTCCAGCATTAAGGGTTTTTCACAATCTGGCTGAACTTACCTTTTATGTTTTATTATAAATTAGTACCCTCCACCAACTCTATATGTCAACCAAACTGGGATACTGATTGTTCTATAGACTTATCACATCTCTTACTTCAGTAAATTTGTTCCAGTGCCACTCTAGATCTATCTTACCCCTGCCCCACCACCTCCTTCATTTCAGGATCTGAGAATCTCAATCTGTCTGAGACCTGAACTCAGGTAACATTTCTTCCATGAAATGTTCTCTCATCTAGGGAGACTCTACTTTCCTTAGATTACCTTATATTTATTTATATGTGTATGTGACACATATCCTCATCACCATGAGCAGAACATAAACTCTTTGTGATTGCTTCATTTTTATTTTTGTATCCATAGTGTCTAGCATAGTAGGTGCCTAATAAATGTTTGCCTTGAACTGAAAATATGCCTTTCCACATAGACTTGTACTCATGGCCTACCTAAGAAACAGGGCATTTCTAAATGAAATTTAGAATGGAAATTTTAGAACTAGAAGGAATATTAAAAATAATATAGCCTAATTCCATTTTATCCTGCCTTTCTGTGTCCCTGTGAACTCTTACATTATTACAAGATTGCATATCCTCAGCCAGTTCTTACTTAAGCCTATCTTACCTCAAAAAGAATAGCTGACTATGTTTTTCTACCGTTCCTTCCCCAAATTTTGATTGGCAGAAATATTGATAGTATTCAAGGAATGCTTACAAGTGGATAGCCACTTGTCAGGGAATCTACAGAAAGGAATCCTATTCAGGTAAATGTTGAGTGGATTACCTCAGGAAACCCTTATAAGTTTAAGATCATATCATTCTTATTAATAGAGACTAGATAGAACAGGCCTAGTAAAGGCAGGAATGCTTTGTAAAATAATAGAAAGAAATCCTAGAAATAGATTATAAGGAAGATTTATAGCTACTGCTACTGGAAGAAGGAAGTTGAACTCCATAGTTGGAGTGGCTGATTAAAATGTATTATAAAAGTGGTAGTGATCTGAGGCCATTTTTTCTATAAAGTGTGGCAAATCAGTAAGATATTTAAAATAAAATTAATATAATTTTTTATAATTAAAATATAATTTGGGCTGAAATTTACCTCCTACTATGCATGAAAAATAGATTTTCTCAGCAAATTAATAATATAAGATTAAAGGAAAATGGTGAGCTTACTAAGTAGACAGTAGGGTCTTTTGTATATAGTGATTCAACATATTCACAATAATTCATTCTTATTTATTCATTAAGCATACTATGGTTGAGGTACCTTCCTTATTATTAATTCAAATTGTTATCCAATGTATTGGCAAGCTCTTTTAATGACCCCAAATTTCTCCCAGAAACAATGACCCATCTTTTTATTCTGTTGGTGTTGTATAGCTATAAGGAAGAGAACATTACAGTCTTTGAAAGACTTTTTTTTTTAAAAAAAATTAGTATCATTCAGAAAGCAATGTGAAGGTATGTACTAATAAAAATTAGTAACTACAAAGAAAAAAGCTGTCATCAAAAATGCATGATCAAAAAATAAAGGTAGTTCAATCACGTATTGCAAGTGAAAGATAAACAGGGAACAACCTGTATGTTACTGACATCCTTGTGTTATTAAGAGAAAGGTAGGTGGACCCCTCGTGGTGAACTTGTGAGAAGACATGGACAAGAATTGTCTAACATAGGATGAATGAGGTATGATATGCATCCTTTGGGGAGACAGTCCTCATCGTTGAGATCAGAGATCCTGTTGAGTACTTGAAATTATTAAAACCATCTAAACATGTTAATCCAATACAGATGTCTTGCTAATTAATTAAAACAAATAATTAATTTAATTAATCATTAATATCAAATTCATTTACTCAATTAGTAATTCAATTTGCTTTTTTTAAAAGATACTGTACTTTTTATACAATTAAATGATTTCTTTAAACATTTTGCAGCTGTTTGACTTTGCAATACAGTAAATCACACACTTTACTGTACAAGTTTACCAACAAGACTGGAATGATGTATTAAGGGAAGGCACCGTCATGCTTAGTATATTGCCAGAGAACTAAAAATACAGTAAGGACCTGTACACAGCTTTTAAAAAAAAAGGACAAAGGGGAGGAGGAGTGTGTTGAACAGCCAACCATCCCTACGCTGAAGAGGGGCAGGAGGAAAAATCTTAGATGAGTGACTATACTGGTCTAATATTCAAGACCAGAACAATAGAGTTCTGCAATGATTCCCTTATGATTTCCTTCTGGAATATACTTATAGTCTTGGCAAGGTTAATATGTAGACTGAATGCCTGCATCATTTCAAAATCTATTCTCTATCTAGAGAAGAAGACATATTTTCTGCTTTCCTGCTGCCTCTTCTTGCAGATAATGGAATTGAGGTCAGAGTAGCCATTAGTGCATTTTTATAAATGGATACTACATTTGTTTCTTTTTTGTTTTGTTTTGTTGGTAGTGGTTGGTTTTGTATTCTTTTCAACCAAGTGTTCTTTTTTAAAAAAAGGCAAGATTCTCCAATTGCATAAGTTATACTATTAATGTTTCCAACAGCAATAGGAAGAAACAGTAACAATTAAACAAAATGTACAGCAGAGGATTTTTGACTGAAAAGGACCCAAATTCAGTTGGGTATGTCTTTTAGGTTTAATCTCTGTAGGTTCTTTTGATTTCTTTTAATCCTGATCTTGACCAAGGAGGGAGGTAAGGAGAAGGACAGAGAGAGAGAGAGAGAGAGAGAGAGAGAGATAGATAGATAGAGAGAGAGAGAGAGAGAGAGAGACAGACAGAGAGACAGAGAGACAGACAGAGACAGGCAGAGACAGAGACAGACAGACAGAGAAAAATAGAGGAGGGACTGAGGAAGAGGTGGGAGGGAGAGAAGAAAGGACATAGAGGAAAAATCCTTCCAGATACAAAATACCTTCATTATGTATGCTTGCATTGTATATTTGTAGGACCATGAAGTTGGGATTCTTTATTTAACCCAAAATTTATTTTGGCCTTGAACTAAGCTGACCAAGCTGAGCTATGCAGAGCTTTTTCCCCCACTATCCATGCCTAGGTGCTTCATATTCAACGAATACTACGTTGTCACTTTTGTTGTCTCTACTCTCTGAGGTGTAGACTTCTATAAATGAAAATGAGGTGAGATATTTATCAAATGCTTTGTTTATTTCTAAGTTCATTGGTAGATATATCCCTAGCTATGAGTAATTACACATTCAGAGAAATATGTATTTAGATAGTTAAGCATTGTAATATTCATATAAATTCTTCTGAGATGTACAGGAAATTGTTTCCATAACAGTTCTATTTAAAATAGTGTCTAATTTGTATTGAACAGATTTAATATACATCTATTTAACATATGTTTAAAAGTGGTTTTAGAGAGAATTTATAGCTTTCTAAACTGGTGATCTTTCCTGATAGCTGATGATTTACTAATAATTAAGTTAGGAGTTAAGGAAATGTTCTAGGAAAATAGTCTCATATAATTTATATCATAAATGAATATTATAATAGGGTTCTTATAGTATTTCATTTTGTAAGTCATTATTTTAAAATATAATCCAGATTTAAATCGTGTAAATCATATATAGTCTAATATAGAATATTAATAGCCACTTTTAATTGATACCATTATTAGCATAGATACTAATTTAATGGGTATAAATGTATCATTTCCAGGTAACCACAGATTAATCAGATAGGAAGTAGGTATGGAAATTTGGAGTAAGATTTCCTTTTTAGTTATAATATGATTGATTCAATTTATAAAACTTGTAAATTATAAAAATATGTGAATAATTTGCATTCATAAGTTTTGTTTCTTTGTTTTTAATGGAAGGTCAGTTTGGCAGTCCTCAATTAGAATATTCCATTTTGTTCCCCTGACAGTTTTTAATAACACAGTGCAAAAGTGGCCAAAATTGGTCATCTGTGTCCACTTTTTCTAAATTGAAATAAAACAAAGGTAAAATATAGATCAAATGAAGATGAAATACTGTATATCTTATGCTCATCAACTTATTGTCCATTAATTCAAAGCTGTTTGATATCTTTTCTACAATATAGATTGTCCCAAAATTCGTAAATAGGCCAAAACCACACTAAGAATTTTGAGACACTTGATATCTAGTTTGTACTCTGAATTATGGTAATCTTTATAACCATTTAAAATTCTAAAAATCATCCTGTGTAATATTGGTTTTATTCAAAGAGACTTAATTGCTCAGTGTGATATGGACACCTTGCAAAGGGCTTCCTAATTTATCAAACTATGAGTACTAGATGTTGCATCAGTATAGGGCTCTTTGGCAGTTGCTCTTAATCTGTGGTTCTATAAGTACTCTAGCAAACTTTCATAATTGGCAGGGAATACTGAACAGATGTAACCTAGAAGCTATTAAAATAGCATGATTCCATAGACCATTAGAAAGCTTCTAGCAAATTCCAACCATCGCTCTGTCTGCATGACCAATTGCATTAACTCTTCTGGACTCCAATAATGACGTTGATGCAGGCTGCTTAAAAGTATTAAGTCTAGTTGATTGGGATACTTGAGTCATCTTACTGAGTGCATAAAAAGGAAGTACAGTGTTTTAGAAGGAGCACTGGATTTGAAGTCAGTGGGCCAGGTTGCCTTTTAACCTTTTTGACCCCCTTTTACCTGGTCTGTAACAAGGACATATGGTTTACAAGAACCCCAAAACATGAAATAATTTTAGAAAGAAATTTGTTAGGTCATTTGGCATAGGTGAGCAACCTGAAAAGGAAGTGTGACTCTCTCCAGATTCTGGAATGTTTATATTATATAGGATTTTGGTGAAGGTTTTCCACACAGGAACCTAATTTACCTTACTTACAATTAGGAAATTTTGCTAAGAGGGCAGCATGACATCAAGGTAGATAGATATGATTACCTGGAACCCAAAACAGAAACTTGTGGTGGATCCCTCAGAAGTTCTAGGGTGTGATCACCCAAAACAAGAAAATTTTCATTTTACCCAGGACTTGGGGAAATTGGAAATACCTCTCTAGAATTTCTAGAGAGTTATTGGGTCAAATGACATTTTCAGCATGGACAACCTTTAATCATATAAGGTTGGATTTAAACAGTATAATAATTTTTTTCTTGAACAATATAATAAATCACTTTTCTCACGAAGGGATTGAACTAGAATATCTTTAATGTATCTTTCACCTGTAGGCTATAAACAGCAGTTCTGGGGTTTCGTTTTTTGTTTTTTAATGCCTGCATTGCCTCACCATAGAGTAGAAATGACCCTAAGTTCTCAAAGACTTTGCCAGAGACCATCAGTTCTTCCAGGTGATAGAGTTATTTGAATGACTTTAAGTATCTTGTTACAAATCAGCGTGTGGCATTTTCTGAAGGACTATTCAATCAAAAGTCAGAAATATTCAGCAGCAGCCATCTGGCTACTAGGTGGTGAGCCTTGAAAGCACAGCAATTCATGAAAATCATTTAATAAGAAATGGGAAGATTGCAATTTACATTTATGATTAATTATGTTAAAATTACATGTAGATTACACATGAGTATATGGAAACACCATCTTGTATGTAGGCAGTTCTTGTCTCAGTAACTTCACATATTGAGATAAATTATACCCTACCACATGCAAGCATTGATTTTCTGAGTTGTGGACTCAATTTTCATGTTTGGTTTATCCTTCTACCCAATATTTTTTACTGTTTCTCTAATTATTATCATTAAGGCGAATCATGTAATAGAGATGTGGTGAAAAGCAAACCAAAGGCTTTTTGCTAAAAAAGATTTACTTAAGGAGAACATTTACAGTTTTGGATTAAAAGAAGTTTCCACTTATCTATGGAGGGTAAAATACTGAGTGATAATCACTGTGTAATATGCCTGGTCTGTGTGAAGCATTGGGCTAGTCACAGGGGATACAAAAGACAAAAATTTAAAAAAAAGTCTCTTCCTTCAAGCAGCTTGCTTTCTATCTTTTCTTATTATATGCATGAAAATTTTCAGTACTTTGTTTATAATTTAAGAAAATTCTGGGTATAGATAATTTTACTGTGGAGTTCAAAAGGTGAATACCTTTAGTACTTAGAATTATTTTCTGATATTTCATTTTAGCTGCCATATAAACTTAACTACTACATGCCTTCCTTAAATAAATTAATACCAGGAAAACTGGCTTCATGTTCTTAGTTCACAAATATTATATACATACTGTAGCAAAACCAGAAAGAGAATTTACTTAGGAAATATTTATGGCTTCAACTTAAAATTAAATAATACTCTAAATCACAGGTTCAGAAAATTATTTTGCAGTTTGATCTTGTCCGTGGAACTTCTCTATTTCAAGGAAATGTTGAGATCTTTATATACAAGATATGCAAGACATGTAAATATTCAATAAAACTTTCAAGATTATAGGCTATGATAGACTCCTGAATGACATTGTCTTCCAAAATCACCATAATCTTTATTATTCCATGCTATTGAATATTTTGTTCATATATTCTTATCTTTAGTCATAGTTCCCCCTTTTTCATGGACAAAATGGATGCCTGTGTGATAGATGAATGAAGATGGCTATTAGCCTTCAGGTCTTTCCTTTTTAATATTTTATCACTTGAAGAAACTTTTGGTATAGTAGATTTGGTCTTTTCCTTTAATTATAAACTTTAATGCTCCAACTTTTAGTGTTCACTTGATTAAATAATAAAAATCATCATGGATATCTGTTTACTTTTTATTTTCACACTGAAAGCAGTACTTTTTTGCAAACTGATAATCACTCTAAGGATTGTCAGATTCACACATACCCTAATCACCATTACCACCCCCAAATGGGAGCTCTTTATATGACACATATAATAGGGAGATATCATACTTCATGTCAGCTAGTAGTATTAGGAAGATAAGTACTCATATAGCTATAAGACAAAGCAGAAAATTGTAAGTCCTGTGAGATATGAACAAAGAAAATGCTTTAAATGTTAAGAGTGAATGATGAGATCTGATTGGAAGATCAGGGAAGGTTGATTGAAGGAGTTGTCATTTTAACTGGAATATAAATAATTTTAACTGTTAGAAATGTTAGAGGACAACATTGAGATGTGGTGTTAGAAAAGCACAGGGCCTATTTGAAAAATGGCAAGTGTTCCAGTTTCACGGGACCATAGTGTGTATGTCGGGGAGAATTGGCAGATAAATGTGAAAAGGTTGATTTGGGCCATATTGTGATGAGTCTTGAATATAAGGCTAAATAATTTGAACTTTCTTTAGTAGGAAATAAGGAGGCCTTAAAGGTTATTCTGCAAAGTAGTGACATTATTAGAACTGCTTTAGTAAGACTTACCGGGCAGCAATGTGTAGGAAATTTTGGAGTTGGGGAAGACTAGAAAAGAGAGGAAACCTGTTTGGAAGCTACTGCAATAGCAGAGGCAGTGTGGTGACAAACTGAAGTTGGGGAATTCAGAATGAAACAAGCATTGAAATAAAAGATATGCTATATAAATATAATTTACATGACTTGGCCAGTGATTGGATATCTAAGAAGAGAAATGTGGGTATCCATGAAAACAGACAGGTGAAGAGTTTTTTTCTTTCTTTTTTTCAGGGGGGATTGCTATTCATTTTACATATTCTGTTTTGCTTTTATTTTGGGATAGTTAATAATTATCTTATTTAGTGTATCCTAGGTATCAGGGGAAAAAAGTATTTTTCGCCAAAACCAGATATGACTCCACAACCTATGTCTCAGAATTTAATTTATAAAGTCTCCTTTGAACTCACAGCTCTGTTTTAGATTACCCTTTTGGATATCTGGCATTGAATACATTCAGCCCTATGTCTAGTATTAGAACCATATGAGGAACTGAGCAAGGGTTTTGGATAACAAAATAACAGCCTGACATTAACCATATATTTTCATTATTTATTTTAATTACTTTGAATTTCCAGCATATCAGGAAAGAACTATATAAAAAAATGGAAATACAAAATCATATTCCAAAGGCAAATCTGTTAATTTGTGATTGTCTAAGACACTGAACCATCTATGGCACCAGTTTCCTACAATCATTTGGAAAATGTATGATTGACTATAGAGAACTGTGTATAACTGTCTATATATGCATGGCAATATGGAGGTATGTCAAGACCCCTGAAGATGCTGTTAGTTATGTGTTTAAGTCGAGACTCCACCATTTTATATCTATCATCAGTATCAGCTTGGCTAATCATTTAACAAATCCGTTAAATCTCAATTTCTTTATCAGTAAGAGAATACTTCCATATTCCCCATATGTTAAAGGAAGAGAACATGCAGGGGTACAAATACTCCTTTCAAAGGATACTGACTAGGCCAAGTTTTCTGGTTCAGGTGCTAGTTTTCTTTAACCTAACCTCTTATCCCTGCTGCTCTCATAGGGTCCAAAGGACTGTTGAGCTATTGCAAAGCCCTTCACCATTGAGCACATTTATTCCTAGAAGTGGAGATTGTGATTTGACTCTATCTATTCCTCAACTGGGTATGTCCTAGTCAGACTTTATGGGATGTTGTTGATAATTGCTCCCATTATATTAAAAAAATCATAGGATAGTCATCTGCACAGAAATGAAAAGATTTTCAATGCCAATTAACCATTGATGAAAAGGAGAAGGTAAAAGGAGTGACTGTGGTTTTCATCATCCATTTTTCTCGATTGGAAAATAAGCAGCATGATGTAATGAAAGGAATAATATATTTGGAGTTAAAAGATCTGAGTTAAAGTGCCCATTCTGAAACTTTTACTGACATTACTTGATTGTCATTACTTTGGTTCTCAGTAGTCTCATTTAAAAAAAAAGTGGCTAAGGAGATGGTCTCTAAGTTCCTTGAGAGCTCTAAATTCTCTGACTGTGTTTTTTTTAAATCCCTTACAGTCTTTTTTGATATAGATATATAGAAACACGTTAATTTTCCTACTGACTTTTAACTTTTGACTTGGAGAGGAAAATAACACTGAACCATACCATGTAGTCAAATTTTCATAGAGAAGGGGAATATAGAAGGTTAAAGAAATATTTAATGCTTTCTGATAAGAAAGTATATTGTAAATTTTAACTCTGAAATAATGAAACAGGTAAAACGGCAAGTTTTCATGCTGAGACATTTCTAGTGTTTTGACACTAGGAAATAATAGACATGAGATCTTTTGCCTGGAAGAATTTAGAAGCATTTTATTTTGGACTTTAGATAGAAATCCAATGTTTGACTAAATTAGGCAGAAATGGAGAAGGGTATCAACCTATGCCTAGTCATTCGCCATTCTTCATTGTCATTCCTCCTTCACATCCAATCAGTCACCACATCTTGTTGATTCTAGTTGATTAACATGTGTGATACCTCTCTCATTCTCCTTATTCTCAGCCTCCACCCCAAGGAGAGGCCCTTATTACTTGTAACCTGGACTAGGCAGTATTAGGTTGTACCAGCTCCATAATTTGCTTCTCTACATCTAGTCTTTCCTTCTTTCATCCATCCACCACATGGCCACCAAATTTCTATTTATAAAGCACAGGTCACTTCCCTGCTCAAAACCTTCAGTGACTCTCACATTACATTTAAGATAAGATATCTCTTTGTATTTCATTAAATAACATTGACTTACAGAAATGCAACTGGCATAAATTATAGATTTGTGTTTGTTTTTACAGAAGTACACAAACATATAGTGAAGGGGGAAAAAACTTTAAAATTACTTATTCATTTCTCATTTGATTCAATTTTCTCTAAAATTATAAATATCAGATGCAATCTACTCATTTTCTAAATGTAGGTATTTAAATGAAATTTATGAATGTGAAAATAATAAAAATTAAAGCATAGATATATCTTCATGCTTGAACAAGCTAAAATGGAAATCATTTTAATGAATGGATATACTTGAGATACTTTCTGTCTTTCTTTTATAGTCCCAAGAGCCATGATTTCACAAACATGGGTATTGCTTCTATTGATGCTGATCTAAAACTCTTTACAACTTAATTCACCATCTTTGAGATTTGTTGTAGTTGAAAAAATACATTGACCTGTAGCTAGCTTAATGATATACATTTTTTTCACTTAGGTAGATTTGTCATGGGGTTACAAATGTACTCTCTATAATTGGGCATGAACTCAAAGGCTTTGTGTCTTGTCAGAAGATTTCAGTGCTTATGCTTTGTGATAAGGCCTTCCAGAAACTACTATCATCTCTGTACTGTAGTGAATTATAAAAGACCTTTGGGGAAGAAACTTTATATCACATGGAAAAATAAATAATTTCATACAGCAATTTGATGAGTATTTGTACCAATTTACTCATGAGTTGAGATAACTAGTAGATTTTGCTGGTGATGTTCACTGTAAAAATTGTTTTCCTTATTAAAAAAAAAGAATTAAAAGAAAACCTAACCCTTGAATTGAGACCGAATTATTTCAAATGTTACCCTTGGAATCAATAACAAGTTAGTAGATAAAATTTTTTCAGATCTCCACAAGTCTCAAGTATATTAATAATTTTAAGTGGATGATCTGGGAAAGACAAAATTAAACTAAATTAGTTTCCTATTTTTAAACAATATGACCTTTTTCAGTTCTGGGAGAAAAATCACCAGTGAAAAGATTTTATTCTGGTTTCTAATCAAGCATTGGTTCAACATCACTTATTGGGTGCTGCTATGAAAAGAGAAAACACTAGACATTATGTTGAGAAGCAGGGACTATTTTTTTGGTCATCTAGAGAATTAAACTTTAGAAGTCAGGGCAGAAACACATTCATCTTATTATATTATTACTTAATATAGGATGAGTCCAATGGCTCTAAGGCATCTCTGCACAGTGGGGAATAATTGATGCTCACCATGATGGCTTATAGTCATAAAGAAATGGTTAATTTATATTCAATGTATGCTTCTTCTTAAGGCAGAAAAGGGTGGGAGACAATTTAGAATTTTCCTTAAAAAGAAGTAAGTTTATTAAGGTGGTGACACTCACAGAAGGTTCTTCTGCAGCTATCTGACAAACTGATGCATGATGTTTTATTTCCCATTTATGCTGAATCATAACAATAAACATACAAAAGTGATGAAAAGGTTATTGGAGTGACCGGAAAAAAGCATAAGTTTGGAAAGGGCTCATCTCGATTAAAGTTTGGAAGGAGAGGGACATGTCATAACAGAAGGAAAGCATACTTTGTAGATGGCAGCTCAGGACAAGGTCTGTGTACCACAGTAACCATGAGCATATTTTTGTATTTTACCAAGAATTGATATTCATCATGAATACACTGAATCTTTGGGGAGTAATGATTTCTCTTCCACTATAAACTGTTTATTCAGGCATCAAACAATACAGAAGTAGAGTAAATAGATGTCTATGCTGAGTTATAGGAGTATATCACCAGTGCGATACCCACAGCAAATGCTATGAGTATGGAGGCACATTCCCAGGTTTGAATCGCAAGATATAAAAGACTCTCTGTGGAAGACAGAATCAAAACATTTATTCCAACACCAGAAAGCGAAATCCATCATAGACACCAAGAAGTCTATATACATTCCCAACACTGAGAGCACCGCCATCGCCAAGCCTTTCCTCTGTCAAACCTCCCCACAAACAAACTCATTCAGCAAAATCACCCCCTCTCTCACTCACACTAGCTGCTCTGTTCTCTGCCTCCCTCCTCTCTCTCCAAGCCACAACTCCCTTCCTCTCTCTCCCAGCTCTGACTCACTCCAACTTCCTATTCCACCCCTTTCTGCTCCACCCATTCAGCAAGCTCCTCCCACAACTGGCTCATGTGACTCAGACTCATGTGACTCAGACTCATATGATTCAAGCAGGTCACATGGGCCTGTTAATGGATGGGAAAGGTCTTCACATTCCATTAACAATGCATTAACAATACAAGGAGGCATTCTACAAGTATATAACCCTCCCAAAATAATTCCTCCACTAATATTCTATCATACTCCTTTTCTATATGCCCAGCAATGTCTACCGTTAATCATTCTTCTGAGGGAGACAATAAATGTGAACCTTGTTTCAGGAGGGCCATGCTACATTTCCAGGGCAACTCCAATGCTGGCCTTGGAGTCAGGAAGATGCATCTTTCTGAGTTCAAATCCAAGCTCAGACACTTACTATGTCTTCTTGCATTACTCTCATTTTTCTTCCCACTTTTTCCTCTACCTTTCTTACTTGGTTTTCAAAATCCTTTTTGAGAAGATAGCAGCTGGAAAGCAGGGACTTGTGTGAGCTCCTGCCCAGGTCCCTCCAAACACCTATAAAAAATGTCTCTGACAAATTCTAGAACTACAGAACCCACAAAATAGCACAGGGAAGAAGGGCTCCAGCCCAGGACAGCCTGGATAGTCACAGGGTAAGGCCTATTGCATAGACCTGAGAGTGGAATGGATCAGAGCCCAGTATGGGCTGCATGAACCAACCAGATGGGGAGCCAGGTGGAACAGGCCCTAGCAACCTGAATCAGTGGCAGCTACCAGACTTCTCAACCCCCAAACACCAAAGACAACAAAGAAGGTTAGTGGGAAAAGCTTCTGGGACAGAGTGAAAGGAGTTCACGCTTTGGCCACTGCCCTGGGGGCAGCGGAGGTGGTGCAGCTATAGAACTACACTGCCCCAGGTGGGAGGAATTAAGTGCCAGATCTGAGCAGGAGTGCAGAGCCAGCTTAGATCTGAGTCGAAGTCCAGTTTGGCAGTTCTTGGGGGAAGAGTAGCGCTGGTGTGGCAGAGTTTGCTGTGTAGCTCTGAAAACAACAGCAAAGCCCCTCAAGCTTGGGACCAAGTACTCTATACTCTACAAGCAGTCATACCCCGACGAAAAACTCAAGAGTCAAGTAAGTTGGCTGGGAACATGGCCAGGCAGTGAATACGGACTCAGATTCAGACTCAGACTTTGGAATCTTTCTTTGGTGACAAAGAAGACCAAAACATACAGCCAGAAGATGTCAACAAAGTCAAAGAGCCTGCATCAAAAGCCTCCAAAAAAAACATGAACTGGTCTCAGGCCATGGAAGAGCTCAAAAAGGATTTGGAAAAGCAAGTTAGAGATGCAGAGGAAAAATTAGAAAGAGAAATGAGAGTGATGTGAGAAAACCATGAACAAGTCAATGGCTTGCTAAAGGAGACCCCCAAAAATACTGAAGAAAATAACACCTTAAAAAATAGACTAACTCAAATGGCAAAAGAGCTACAAAAAGCCAATGAGGAGAAGAATGCTTTGAAAGACAGAATTAGCAAAATGGAAAAGGTGGTCCAAAAGACCACTAAAGAAATACCACTTTAAAAATTAGATTGGAGAAACTGGAAGCTAGTGACTTGATGAGAAATCAAGATATTATAAAACATGACCAAAGGAATGAAAAAATGGAAGACAATGTCAAATATCTCATTAGAAAAACCACTGACATGGAAAATAGATCCGGGAGAGATAATTAAAAAATTATTGAACTACCTGAAAGCCATGATCAAAAAAAGAGCCTAGATTTCATCTTTCAAGAAATTATCAAGGAGAACTGCCCTGATATTCTAGAGCCAGAGGGTATAATGGAAATGGAAAGAATCCACTGATCACCTCCTGACAAAGATCCCAAAAGAAAACTCCTAGAAATATTGTCACCAAATTCCAGAGCTCCCAGATCAAGGAGAAAATACTACAAGCAGCCAGAAAGAAACAATTTGAGTATTGTGGAAACACAACCAGGGTAACACAAGATCTAGCAGTTTCTATATTAAGGGATCAAAGGGCTTGGAAAAAGATATTCCAGAGGTCAGTGGAGCTAGGATTAAAACCAAGAATCACCTAGCCAGCAAAACTGAGTATCATGCTGCAAGGCAAAATATGGATTTCTGTTTCAACAATCTGGCTAGCAGTTGTTGTGGGGGTGAAAAACCAACACAAGCCCAACAACAAGAATGCTACCAGCATGCTGCAAAAGCCCATGTTCCTTTGATCTGCTTCACTAAGGAAAGCAAGGTTAAGGGGTTGACATGTTTACTTTAATCCAGCATACAAATACCATTCACTTAGTTCAGGGGAAAAATCCAGCACCCTGAACTTTGGGGGAAATACAAATTACAAACACAGACAGACAAACTCAATACAATTCATAGTTTCCAACATCTAGGTTCAGCCCGGGAGCTCATAATAAGGGCTGGCCCAGAGTCACATGCGCCACCATGGCTGTGGGTAAGAGCTCCAAAGAAGAGAAAGCCAACCCCTGGTTTTATATTTTTTTCAGAGTCAAGGGTGAGTCACATATGCGACTCACCCACGTGACCTAGAATCGTCACAAAGAGGCAACTTAAACCTACAAAAAGCCTCTGATGTCCCAAACATGTCACTCAAACTGATGTGTAAACTAGGCCCTCCCCTGAGTCAAGGAGGCCACCAAGGACTCCCAAATCTAATCAAGGAAACAAAGGCGGAACTCTTCAAGGGCACTTGGTTGAACTGAGTGCTAAGAGCCCATTTTGTTTACCAAAACAATTTTCAATAAAACAGAGGACTTTCAAGCTTTCTCAGTGAAAAGACCAGAGCTGAATAGAAACTTTGACTTTCAAACACAAGAATCAAGAGAAGCATGAAAAGGTAAACAAGAAAGAGAAATCATAAGGGACTTACTAAAGTTGAACTCTTTTGTTTACATTCCTACATGGAAAGATGATATGTGTAATTCATGAGACCTCAGTATTAGGGTACCTAAAGGGAATATACATATATATGTAGATAGAGGGCGCATGGTGAGTTGAATATGAAGGGATCATATCTAAAAAAATCAAATTAAGGGATAAGAGAGGAATATATTGAGAGAGGGAGAAAGGGAGAGATAGAATGGGGTAAATTATCTTACATAAAAGTGGCAAGAAAAAGCAGTTCTGCAGGGAGGGAAGAGGGGGCAGGTAAGGGGGAATGAGTGAATCTTGCTCTCATTAGAATTGGCCTGAAGAGGGAATAATATACACACTCAAATGGGTATCTTACCCCCCAGGAAAGAAGGAGGAAGAAGATAAAAAAGCGGGGACAATAGAAGGGAGGGCAGATATGCGGAGGAGGTAATCAAAAGCAAACACTTTTGAAAAGGGACAGGGTCAAGGGAGAAAATTGAATAAAGGGGGATTGGATAGGAAGGAGCAAAATATAGTTAGTCTTTTACAACATGAGTATTGTGAAAGGGTTTTACATAATGATATGCATGTGGCCTATGTGGAATTGCTTGCCTTCTTAGGCAGGGTGGGTTGGAAGACAGGAGAGAATTTGGAACTCAAAGTTTTAAAAACAGATGTTAAAAAAAAAAAGTTTTTGCATGCAGCTAGGAAATAAGATACACATGCAATGGGGCATAGAAATCTATCTTGCCCTACAAGAAAGTAAGGGAAAAGGGGATGAGAGGAGAGTGCGTTGACAGAAGGGAGGGCTGACTGGGGAATGGGGCAATGAGAATATATGCCATTTTGGAGTGGGGAGGAGGGTAGAAATGGGGAGACAATCTGTAATTCAAACTCTTGTGAAAATCAATGCTGAAAACTAAAAATATTAAATAAATAAATAAATAAATAAATAAATAAATGGATGAATGAATGAATGAATGAATAAATAAATAAATAAATAATCAAAATCTTTTCTGAGCTCTTCCGTGGCCTGAGACCAATTCATATTTTTCTTGGCGGCATTGGATGTAGGAGCTTTGACTTTCCTATCTTCTTCTGGGTGCGTATTTTGATCTTCCTTGTCACCATAATAACTTTATATAGTCAGAGTTGGGTTTTTTCCCCCTGTTTTTTGCTCGTTTTCCCAGCCTGCTACTGTACTTTTAACTTTTAACTCTTTGTTAAAGTAGGACTCTGCTTCTAGGGCAGAGGGCAAACAGGAGTTTTCGGCAGCTGTTTTCAGAGATACTTCTAGGGACCTATAAGTTTTCTTTTCTTCCAAGGTGTCATGACCTAAGGAGAGGTGTTTTCTATGCTTCTGGCCCGTGCTTTGGTCTGTGAGCACGCACAAGTACTCTTTTCTGCCCTGGAACTGTGAGGAAGGTCCCCCCTCTGCTGTAGCTGCAAGCTCTGCTGTGTTAGTGCTCCACCTTGCCCTGGAATACCACCCAGGACTGGCACCCTGATCCAAGTATGGGCAAAGCACCAGAGTTCTGTCTCAGTGCTAGCAAAGAGATTCCTATAATCTCCTTCTGACCATTTGTTTGATCCCTTTACCATCTGTGGGCTGAAAGCCCCAGAAGCATTCACTGCCACAACCACTGCTGCAGCTGCTACCACTAGTGGTTCAGTCACTCTCAAGGCCTGCTCCTAGCTCCTTGGGGCCCAGTCTTCAATGGTGCAGCTTGCACTGGACTACACTCTTCTCTCATCATGGTGCAACAGACTTTTCCTGCTGACCTTGTAATTTGTCTCAGGCTGGAAATTTGTTTCACTCTCTCTTTTTATGGTTTCTACCACTCTAGAATTTGTTTAGAGTCTTTTTTTAAAGTTATTTGGAGGGTTTTGAAGGAGAGCTTAGGGAAGCCTCTGCCTTTTTTCCACCATCGTGGCTCTGCCCTATTCTCAGACACTTAACTATGCAACCCTGGACAGGTCACTTAAACCTGTTTACCTCAATTTCCTCATCTATATAATGAGCAGGATAAAGAAATGGCAAATTGCTCCAGTATCTTTGCTAAGAAAACCCCAAAATGAATCACAAAGAGTTGGACCAGAGTGAAAGGACTGCATAATAACAACAACAACATGGAGAATATCCTCAGGGCCACTTTGCTGGTCCATCTGTGGCTTAGTGAAAACACTAGTGGATGTGGAAGTGAGATAAATGGGATTCAAGTGTGGGTCTTTTCTGATAGATTCTAAGATAGGAAATGATTGAAAGTGATCTAATAAGGGGGGCTGGGAGCTAGGTTGTGAAAGACTTTAAATGTCAGGGGTGGAGAGGGGATTCATATATGTGGCCTTGAGCGATTCACTAGACTACTCCGGGCCTTGGTTTCCTTGCCTATGAAATGACAGTATTGGCCTAGGTCAGAGGTTCCCAGTCTTCAAGTATTATGACCTGTTCAACATCAAGAATTATTTCAAATATGCTTGTGATATTAATTATACTATAATCATCCATTGTTTGAGAAATATAACAAAATTGCTATTAAACCAATAATAATAGAGACTAGTTATTTCATTAATATAGGGAACTCCCAGGTGAGGAAACTCTCATTTCTAATATAGGTTGACATCTTTCATTGCAACTTATATACTTATAGATTTAGCTAGAACACTTGATAAGTTAAGTGGCTTGCCCAGGCTCAAGAGGCTAGTACATGTCAGAGGCAGGACTTAAACCCAGACCATCATGTTTTTTGAAACCAACTCTATCCACTATGCCACTTGCTTCCATTAATTCAGTTACTTTAAAATTTATTTGTATTTCATTACTCACAAGTGTATTTCTAAAATACCGAGATATAATACCATTATTCACAACACATATTTTATTGGATCTAAATAAAGATTTTTTAAAAAGTAACTTTTTATGCATATAGATTGAAGGGCCACCTCCTCAGGGGTCCATGGCCCACAGTTTATGAATATTTGGATTAGATTATTCCTAAAGGGCATTCCAGCTGTAACCTTCTATGATTCTTCTTCACACATAAAGATTTAGTTTTCTAGGGAAGCAGGATGATATAATGGAAATAGTATTGAATTTGAAGTCAGAGAATCTGAGTTCCAAACCTGGCTTTATTTTTTTTCTGGCCTTTTAAAAAATGGCTAATGTAGATATTTGCTTTGTACAACTCTCTACCTCCCTTTCCTTCCCTTCTCTCTCTCTCCTCTTCTTCTTCTTTTCTTCTTCTTCTTCTTCTTCTTCTTCTTCTTCTTCTTCTTCTTCTTCTTCTTCTTCTTCTTCTCTCTCTCTCTCTCTCTCTCTCTCTCTCTCTCTCTCTCTATATATATATATATATATATATATATATATATATATATATAGTCAATTAGTTATCTCCAACTCTTCAGACTCCATATTAGGTTTTCCTATCAAAGATATTGGAGTGCTTGACCTTTTCTTTCTCTAGCTCATTTCACAGATGAGAAAACTTAGGCAAACAAGGCTAAAGTGACTCACCCAGGGTCACCCAGCCGGTAAGAGTGTGATGTCCCATTTGAAGTCAGGTCCTTCTGACTCCAGCACTTTATCCACTGCACCAACTAGCTGCCCTATTGTACAACTATACATATTTGTAATATTTGTTTTTCTTGATTTCTCATTGGGTAAAAAAAATAAGTAGGAGGAGATAATTTGGAACTTAAAAAAAGGAATAAAATGTTCTTTTAAAAAAAAGATTGATAGAATTAAAATATTTTTTTTAAAAAAACTGGCTCTGCGATTATTACCAAGATGACCATAAGAAATCATTTTACCTCCCTGGGCTTTCTGTAAGGTCTTTTCCACCTCTTGTACCATCACTTTCTAAATCTACATTCCCAAGATTTCTGGTTGTTGACTCTGAGTCCAGCCTAAAGTGAGTGAAACATGGGATGGATTTTTTGTTTGTTTACTTAATTAGTTGGTCTTTAGGGAAAAGAGGCTGATTTTCTTTTCTTTAAACAGAGGGTGGTATCATAAAGATATTCATACAGTAAGGATAGGAAACGATAACAG
Organism: Trichosurus vulpecula; assembly: GCF_011100635.1. NCBI lineage: Eukaryota > Metazoa > Chordata > Mammalia > Diprotodontia > Phalangeridae > Trichosurus > Trichosurus vulpecula. Next base: position 90,754,165 of record NC_050581.1, on the reverse strand, counting down.
ATGGGTAAAACTGGGATTTCTGGTACCTGGAGTAAATTTAACTAAGTTGGGTACAGTTTGGACGTTATCTCAAGTATGCCCCTCCTATGTGTTTGAGGAAGACTGACTGGACATAGAAGTCATGGAATCTGAGGAATTAGAGAAATAAGGAGTGCAGGGTTGTGAAGAACATTAGCATTGGGAATGAGAAAAAGAATTTTCCTTGGTACTGAAATTACTTGGGAGAAGTGAGACCTGGAGATTTATAGAAGTAACCCACAAGAGTACAGCAGAAGGAGTGAACTTTAAAGGAAAAGAAATGGTTGTTTAGTGATAGTGGCAGAGCCTGAAAGTGGCAGTTGAGAATAAAGAATATGTGGATTTTCCCAGTGGGCCTGTGTGTAAAGAGTAGTGAAAAAAAGTAATACCCAGACTTGGAAAGGATGCCAGGGGATATAGTGTCTTCAAGAGAAAGCAGTCAATATCAGAAGGTGGAAGAAATTTTAAAGTAAGATCTCTAGGGAGACTGAATTTGTTAAACAGATGGGTGTTCCAACATACACAGGAGGCATGGAGAGGAGAGGAAGCTAGTAAAAATGGGGACAGTCATTCTTAATTTACTATTGATTATAGGTAGAGTCAGGGATGGTGATGTTGGCTCACGTATACCATCTTTTTTTTGGTGGGGGGAAGGCAGGGCAATCAGGGTTAAGTGACTTGTCCAAGGTCACATAGCTAGTGTGTCAAGTGTCTGAGGCCAGATTTGAACTCAGGTCCTCCTGACTCCAGGGCTAGTGCTCTACTCACTGTACCACCTAGCTTCCCCTCATATATACCATCTTTACTCGTTCGCTTTCAAATTTCATGTACTGACTCTGCTGCTCATCCTGTGCTAATCTTGGATGTCCTGTGTGGCACAAGTCCCTAAGCCAGGTGGTGCATCATGGTCTACTGCAATAGACCCGATAGAGAGGCATGATGGTCAGGAGACAGTACAATAATGGGAAGAAACATGGGTGGCTGGCACCCTTTGTGAGGCATGGTGAAGAGTTTCCCAAGTTCCAAGTGGAGCAAAGAACCAAGGCTTAGGGAATTGAGATGAATGAGAAGGATCTTTGGGGTTTGAAGTGGAAGATAAATCATGAGTGCTAAAGATAAGCTATTCCTAATTCCTTGAATTGCCTAGGCCTATTTCTGGAGAGTTAATAAAACCTACAATGCTTGCATTAGGATATGATATGGGTATCATATGTAAATTGAATTTCTCATCTAGATATATAGAATTAAGATGTAGTGGGAAGTAAAGATAGTAAAGGCTGACAAATGTTAGCCTTTAAGACCATGAGTATAAATTTAGAATTGCAAAGCTGTTGAAAGCCTCACCAGGGTGCCTAGAAGGGAAGGGATATGAAATCATCACTTGAATTTGATGATATTATTCTTATCCCTTAGAAGTCCTACCCTTGTACCCAAGGTACCAAAGACAGTGTTCATTTACCTTAAGGCCCATCCAAAAATCTAGGGAAAAAAACTAGTGGACAACACAGTGAGTTAAAAGCAACTGGCATTCACTTCAAAAGGAAGAAAAAAAAAAACAGAATTATATACTTGGTGGCTAATGAATCCCCCAAGTTCCCCACTTGGAATAACAACAACAAGAATGACAGCAATGGCATAGCAGAAGAGAGAAGTAGGTCTTGAAGACCTGAGTTCCAGTCCCACCTCCATCACATGCTGACTGTGTAGCCATGGGCAAACCACTTTACCTTAATATCCTAGGCAAATGTCTCAGACTTTAGAGAAGGTACTGATCTGCTTTGGTCCTTATCTGAGAGGTCACCATATGAATGAAATCACAGATCCATTCATTAATAATGATAATAATTATAATTATACTGACAGCAACAACAATAATAATTACCCATTTGATATTAAGTAAGCTATAACTTGATAGAATTGTACACCACATACTCACTGTCTTTCCTAGACTAACTGGTGACAAAGTCTCGTGCTACAAATACAGAGCTGATAATATTCTGGAAAACTCAACCTATAAATTGAACTGGAACTACATAGACCATTATCACAGTCTGAACTATTGCCCATAATTTCCCCATATATAAGAGTGATTCAGAAAAACACAAGGATGATGTTTTAAAATGGATTTCTCCTTACCAAAAATGCCCATAATCTCTAAGGCAAGTGGAACAAAAGTTTTTAAAATATAGAGATCTAGCAGAGGAGATCAAAATCATGTAAGTATAGGGTGATATAATGATCATCCTTCTGGTTCTGTCTGCTACTTCAGTCATACTGAGGATTTTTTCAGTGAGTAAACAAAAGATTAATTTATATCTTAATTATTTTATCATCCAAAAAAGCCCAGTTATATCATCTATCAAAGTAATAGTCAATTGAATATTAAACATAAAAGAAATAGCAGGAGGTTGGCTTGCCTATATCTATCTGAACCCTTTGAAAAAGATAAGAATGCAATAATAACTGGCGATTGTAAGGCACTCTATAAAATAGTTAGCAAACATCATCTTATTTGAGGCCTCCTATAGGACAGTGAGATTAGTAGGATAATTTTTATTAGCCCCAATTAAAGATGAGGAAACTGAGAATCAAGAAGTTGAAATTAATTTCTTAGCCAAAGTTATATAGCTAATAAATACCAAAGCTGGGACTTGATTTCAAGTGCAGTGTTTTTCCCCCATTTAGACCACAATGCATCTCCTGAAACATTCTCCTGTAGTTTATCTTTGTAGTAGTGAAAGCTAGGTGGCAAAGTGGGTAGAGTGCTGGGCCTGGAGTGAGGAACCTGAGTCCAAAAACCTAGCCACAGACCTTGCTACCTCTGTGACCTTGGGCAAGTAACTTAAGATCTATTTGCCTGTTTCCTCAACTGTAAAATGCGAGTAACAATCACACCAAACTCCTATGGTTGTTGTGAGAATAATAATAAATAATAATAAATATGTTTGCAAAGATAATATTCCTAAATAAGGTAATATTTGTAAAGCACTTAGTAAGTGCTTTATAAATGATAACTTTTATGATTAATAGGAGAGGAACCTTCATGCTGGTATAGTAAACTCTGGAATTTAAGTCAATTTGTTCATTGAATTTAAGTCAATTTAAGGTAAATACACAAATAAAAGTGTGAGGGGTAGGACAGGAACTCAGGTTTTCCTGCCTGCAAGTTCAGTACTCTAACCTCTATTACTGTTATCATTTAGATAAATGACGGAAGTGAATGCTCTAAGGTAATTCATAGAATCATAGGATTTAGTGATTGGTGAGACCTTCAATATCAGATAGTCCAGCCCCCTTTGTTATATATTTGAGGAAACTGGAATCCAGAGAGTTTAAATGAATTGTCCACAATAACTAAGGTAGTAAGTGAGAGAACAGATTTGAACCCAGGTCCTTCCACTATAAATCTAGTGCTTCCATTTCACCGGTAATTGAAGGAGCCATAGATGGAGTAAAGAAGGCAGGAGAGAGAGAAGTGTAAAATGATGATAAGTGAAAAGGAAACTGAAAGACTCTAAAAATATTTTTATTCTCAATTTGTACTGAGGAAATAGTATAAAAAAGATTAGTAATCTCTGTAGTTAATTATTGGTCCAGTCTAAGAAACTGAGGTTTCAAGTGCCATGCTATAGAGTTATGGCAGGCAAAAGGAGAAAGAATGAGTCATGTTCCAACAATTGTTCATCTCACTTGAGATGCAGATTGGGAGCAGAAGGACAAGGCTGGATTGGGGGAAGGGGAGTTTTCCATCAGAGGTATCTACATTCTCCGGTTTGTAAGTGACTCAAGGAATTGACATACATATTTGGAAATAGTGGTTATTCATTCTTGATTTTTTCTTCCCATCTTATTAATAAAATTCTCCTCTGTAACATTGTGAGCTGCATGCTTGAGCGTAGGGAGTAAATCGGAGTATATTAAAGTGTGCTACACAAGTCATCACTGCTTTTGCTGAGCAAATGCATTTTGACTGCCTTTCCTCCATGCCTGGAGTATTCTCCCTGTAAAATTCTGCTTCTGGGTCTTTCAAGTCTCAGCTAAAACCCCACCTTCTGTCAGAATCTCTTTGCAATCCTGCTTAATTTTATTACCTTCCCTCTGAGATTATCTTCAATTTATCCTGGTTATATCTTATTTATAGTGAGAGAAATAATCAATATCTTAGGGAGATCCAAGCTTTCCCCTTCTTCCAAAGTCCTGATTTTAAAAGTTCAGTCTCTTGAAGGATATTGCTGATAATGAAATTGGAATAACTTTCTTGTTCAAGACCCCACCCTAGTGGAAGCTGCTGTGTTCTGCTCAGTCTAGGGTGGGGTATACATTGTTTGAACAGGTAGCCCAAAACTGTCGGTCTTCTGATTTAAAGATTGTTTCTCTGTCCAAGGGTCCAAGTATGATGTCACTCTCATCCTTTCATTTTAATATAGCTCACCTTCCATCGTGTTATCTGATCAGAGTTGATTGCCATCCCTCAGAAATACCTACTTTTTGAAGGATATATAAACTGTGAGCCAGCCACCATAATTGTCTTTCATCTAAGAGAGACAGCCAAATGACCATCCTTTTATTAATAATATGGTGTCCTTATTAATAAAATGATTAAATTACCCAGAAACTGTCTCTCAATCCTTTTTAATCACCACAATACTTAATTGTTTACTTGTTGTCTTCTACCCTTTTCTTCCATTAGGTTTTGAGCTCCTTGAGGGCAGGGCTGTTTTTGACTTTCTTAGCTCTTAGCACAGTCCCTGGAAGATAGTAGGTGTGTGATAAATACTGGTTGACTTGATTCAACCTCAGGGCTTTGAGCCGAGAGAATCGAAAATCCCTAAACATGCCTTTCCTCTCACGATACAATTTTGGGTAGAAAGGTTTACATTGAGGATTTGGGCTCACTGTTATATACTCTTTTGCTGCCCCTCCCATCTGATATTCCTTGATCTTCTGTTAGCTACTAGTCATATTCTCTGGGTACCCCTCCCATGAGTGAGGAGGGGAGGAGAGCTTGAGTTTCCTTTTCTCATCTGGTTGAGTTTGTGTATACCTCTATCCTACAGACTTTATAGTTTTGACTGCTGGGAGCCAGATCAGAGAAGTTTTGTTGTTCAGTATTTTTCTTTTTAGTCATATCTGACTCTCCATGATCCCATTTTGGGTTTCCTTGGCAAAGATACAGGAGTGATTTGCCATTTCCTTCTCAGGATCATTTTACAAATAAGAAAACTGAGGCTCACAGGGTTAAGTGACTTGTCCAGGGTCACTTAGCTAGTAAATAGGAGGCCAGATTTGAACTTGGGAACATGAATCTTCCTGACTCCAGGCTCAGGACTATATTTACTGCACCATCTAGCTGCCCAGATAAGAGAATGCTCACACATATATAGAAGGTCTCTCAATTTAGTCTTCCAGTGACACTTCTCTTTTTGGAACCTCTCAGATGCACCTGTCATATGACATTATATATTATGGTTATGTTAGTCCTACCCTCCTTTTATAGTGCAAACACCTCGAAGGCATGGACCTTATCATATCTAAACTATTTTCCCCCTCTCCCACAACCCAGCATAGTATTCTAAACAGAGTAAGCCCTTAAAGAACGTGTATTACATTTTATAAGATTCATAGAGTTCCCCATTAGAGTTTGTTTCCATCAGAATCCACCTAGAGACATTAAGCCGGGAGGCTTAATGCCGTTTTTGAGAGACACACACTTCATTCTTATGACTACTTTTCCCCCTAACATGGTAGGTCTCAATATAAATTTCTTGTTATGGTAGCTTGCCTGAGATCCCAATGTTCTAGTTACTTTTCTACATTGGGGACCAGGGAACTCTCTTTTCTCTTATAAAGGTATCATGATTGTTTCCTAACTACTTTATTTTTGGATTTGGTTGTTATTGTTCAATCATTTCCATTGTGCCCAACTCTTTGTAATCCTATTTGGGGATTTCCTGCAAAGATATAGGAATGATTTGCCTTTTCTTTCTCCAGCTCATTTTATAGATGAGGAAACTGAAGCAAACAGGGTTGAATGACTTGCCCAGTCATATAACTGGTAAGCATGTGAAGCTGTATTTGAACTCAGGTCTTCCAAACTCCAGCATCAGCCAGATTTGCATTTGGTACAAATCACCCAAATCTGTTAGCTAGTTTTGGTTTTTTGTCAATCTTGGAATGAAAATACATTTCTAAAGCATGAATGTCCTCAAGCCCCTTGAAATGCTCCTAAAAAGCTTAGGGGGGAAAGAAGAAGATGGAGATATGAAGTTCTAGAATAATAGAAAAGTAGATAAAGACAATATTAAGTGCCTCCATTGAACTAGACACATATAGAGGAATGCTCGACCAAATGGAAATACTTCCTAAAGGCAAATCCTTTCATGGTGTTCAATGTGAATGAATAAATGATAGACAAATTCTGCCGGGAATAGTGTGTGTCCTGGAGCATCTACAAAGTTGGAAACATGCAGTAAATGAAGATGTGTAAGGAAATGGTCAATTCACTGTTACTGGGGCCTTCTTTCTTCTACATACTACTCACTGCATCCCAGAGAAATGAATTAATTTCAGTTGATCCATCCAGCAATCAAGTAACATAGATTTATTAATCATCTGATACATGACAGATGCTATGTTAGGCAATACAGTTATGACGATAGAAATGAAACTGACCCTCTCTCAAGAAAATGTCATTCAACTGTGGGGTTGGAATTATGTTCATGTACCCACATGTTAATAATAGAGTTAAAATTCAAGCCTATGTCTTTTAAAGCATTGTAGAATAATGGAAAGAATATTGAATCTGGATTTATGTGGAACCTGAGTTCAAATCACTCCTCCAAAATGTTATTCATGTTTCACTATGTGCAAACCACTTAATGTCTTGGGGAAGAAGATTTCTTATCTATAAAATGTTCGTACCTGAACTATCTACCTCAAAAGGTTATAATTTTTGAGTGAAGCAAGATACATAGAAGCACTTTGTAAGCCTTAAAGTACTGTCAAGTATCAAAATTTATGTTCTATCCATTATCCCATCCTGCCTCTTAAAGTGCCAAAGAAATGTTTCTGTTTATTATTATTAGCAATTATAATATACAGATTTAGTGGTGTGTGTGTGTGTGTGTGTGTGTTTGTGTGTATGTGTGTGTATATTTTAAATCACAGAGAAACCTAAATGCTATTTGCTATTTTCTTAATGCTTGGAATATATTTTTGAAAATGAATTTAAAAGTATTTTGTTTGTGCCATCTAGTGTATAAAATATGGAAATCTAATTTTTAAGTAGTGTTTCTTTTAGAACTGCAGAATTGTCAGTTACACAAAGTAGCAGTATCTCTGTGCTGCTAAATGTATATTGATACCACATGAAAATACATTGAACATTAGCACACTTTTCATTGTTAAATAGTCAATGAAATTGTAACCAAATAGCAAAAGAAAAAGGTAACTATTAAAAATGTGGATGAGTTTAAATTTGAGTGAAATTCTAGTGATCACTTTATTGCATTCCTGAGAGAGTTGTCTGAGATAAATAGCTTTCTCATTCACATCTGCTAGCATTCTTGAATAATCTCCGACGGGCAATCACTCTGGCCGCACAGGGAAGGAAGAGTAGGTTACAAAAGTAGGCTGGTTGATCCTGTGGGTGAAACCTGTAAGAACTATCTGGCAAGTATGCCTGCTAAAATGTTGTCTTCATCTTGACAAGAGCAAGATTTTAAAATTGTTTTCGACTGAGAATACTAATGGTGACCCAGATTATAGGCAGAGGATTATAGTGAGGTGTTTTAAATGCTAATAAGTTACTCATTTGAAGGGTCATAAATATTTTCCAAGAAAAACATCAAAAAATGCATAATGGATCTCAATGTAATTGTTTTAATTAAAACGCATGGCATATTTTAGGTAGTAGAGACTTTAAATGTAATATCACAGATAATAGATATGATGATTTCAATTATCATCTCTTAAGCAGGTGTTTCTCCGATCTATTTGTCCAGCCCAAGCCTCTCTTATGATTTCCAGTCTCACACCTCCAATTATCTTTCAGATATCTCAAACTGGATGTCCCATAGATGACTAAAAGTTTCTATGTACAAAACCGAACTCATTATCTTTCTCTCCCAAACCTTCCCCACTTCTAAAATTCCTTATTATGACTGAAGCAATCTACCACTGTCCTCACCGTAATACAGCTCAAAACCTAGGGTTATCGTCTTCAACTCCTTACTCTCTCTCACTCCTCCCTGACATACCAGTAGTAGTCAAGTCTTATTGTTTCTGCCTTCAAAACTTCTCTCATACATGCTCCCTTCTCTCCTCTGACACAGCCACCATCCTAGAGCAAGCTTTCATCACTTCATGCCTAAACTATTGCAATAGCCTGGTGGTTAATCCTTTGCCTCAAGTCTCTCTCCACTTCAATTTATCCTCTAGGTTGTAAATGTCTTCCTAAAGTGCAAATTTGACCATATCTCCCACCCTTTCGATAAACTCTAACAGCTCCCTATTACCTCCCGGATCAAATATAAAATCCTCAATTTTGCTTTCAATACCTTTCGCAATGTACACCTGAGAAAGGAATTTATAATTTTCCATATAAACCGATATATGTGTAATGAATATGCCAATAATTTAGTTTTCTTAAGAGCTGCCTCTCTGGCTTAGGAGTCAGAGCTCACAATGTAGCTTAAACTGATTAATCAAAACTCTGACAATACTCACGATCACTGGGCCTTATGTGACTCAAATGAAAGATTGTAGAACCTGTTCCCGTCTCAGAACTCTGGTTCTGTACTTTAGGGAAGGTGGTCACAATGCCCAAAGACCTGACTCCAGAACTGTTGTATTGTGGGTTTTGTGGGTTTCTCATGGGAAACCACTAAATGATTGTTTATAACCCACCTTTTCCCCTCCCCCAGTGGTGATTTAAGAATATAACCTGTGCTTTTACTTCAGCAAAGAGAACATTCCTCATTCTGAATTTGATTAATTAAACTACTTGATTACTGGTGCTCCTTTCTGTAGTCCTGCTTTGTGGGACTCCGAGCATTCTCAGCTGTAAATCTCAGTAAAAATCCTGTTGACATGCCCTTCCTACCTTTCCAGTCTTCTTGTACTTTACTACCCCCATGTACTCAGTGATCCAGTGACACTGGCCTTCTTGTTATTCCCCATACAGGATAATTCATCTCCCAAATGAGCATTTTCATTAGTGGTTCCCAATACCTGGAGAACTCTCCCTTCTTATCTCTTGCTCTTGCTTCCCTAGATTCCTTCAAATCCCAGCTAAAACCCCATCCCCTTTCCTGATCCACCTTAATGTTAATGCCACCTTTCTGTTGTTTTCAATTTATCTTTATATATCTTGTTTGTGTATTATATTCTTAAGCATGTTAACTCTCTCATCAGACTCTGAAGTGCTTGAGAACAAGAACTTTTTGTTTCCTTTTGTTTTTGCCTTTCTTTATCTCCCAACATTTAGCATAGTGTTTGGCACATAGTAGGTGCTTAGCAAATGCTTACTCAATGAATGATATGTTAAAAGGACAATTGATAATGAATAGAGGGCATCTTCAGGTTAAATCTCACTTTTTATATTGTTTTCATTTTGACCTGACCGTTTGGTACATAAATTTTCTGCTTCTTTGCTCTAATGGCTTTTTTTCCCACCATTATTTACCCCTCATATAAGACCTTTAGCCATGCATTTATGCTCAGCTGCCAAGATCTGATGAATAGAGCTATGCTGATATCAATTTCCATGTGTTCTAGTCTGCTGTGGCCTCCTCTCCTCAGTCTTATGTTACTTTTGCCTGAACAAACAAGCAGGTCTTGCATTAATCTATCACAGCTTCCTGATCTATGACTTATTCAGATCACACAAAATGATTTACAGAGTGTAGGCTACAAAAGCACCACTGATGGTAATACTGAAGGAATACAAGTTTCATTGCAACTACTGGATAGAACAGAACAGACCAAGTCCCCAGTTACCATACCCCAGATAACACTATGTCTTGTTTAATAATACTGACTCCTTTATCTTGACCCTAGAATTAAATAGTTAATAAGAACAAACAAAAATATTCTGGGAGAGAGAGAGAGAGAGAGAGAGAGAGAGAGATTGAGATTTCAAGGCCCTCAAAAATCTTTCCAATCTGCCTCTCCAGCTTTATTTCACATTAATTCCATTCATATATACTCTGTATTCCAGCCAAATTGTATGGCTAACTATTGATCAAACTCAGCATTTCATCACCTGCCTCAATCACTTTATAGCAGCTGTCCTTGAAGGGTTTTGCTTTTGCACAAGAGTAAATGCTGTGATTTCTATTTTATAAATGACAAAACTGAGAATCAGAGAGATCCAGGGACTTGCCCATGGTAACAATAACAGATATTCCACTATACTGTACTATGGAGCTGATACGTCTTTTAATTCAAGTCTGATCAGTGTTCAATGCTTTTAATGTCTCTCAATCTTGTCTTTAAAATAAAAGCCCCTGGTCTTAATAATAATGTCCTTCTAGTGGTCTTGTACTTCTCGGAAGCATGTAGTATTGGTCTTTACAACAACAACAACAGCAGAATTAAAAAAAAAGAAGCATCACTCAAGGAATAATAGGTACATGGGGATGTGAATTGGCAAGGACCCAATGCCAACAAAGAATTATGATACAGAAGTGACATAAAGAACGGCATCAGAGAGCTGTATGGCTAGAAAAGTAGATGGGTCTGCCATGTGACAAGAGTGAGAGCTATCTGGTGGAAAGCCCTTAGGTTTAAGTGGTATCCATCTAATATAAAGAGAACAAAAGAAAAGGACCCAACATGTTGAATAATAGGACCTCTCTGGAGGATTTATAAATAGGTCTTTTAATTTGAGGAGGGGACCAGAACAACAATTTCATCATTTCCCACCTCACTGCTCTCCTGGTTACATCATGGTCACATCAACACTGAAACTCATACCTAGAGGCTCTGGGGCTCTTTTATCCTTCTTATTGGAGAGGGTGAAGGATGGATATTGGAGAGCTCCTCCCACACTGTCCATTTAGGGGAGGTACCCAGGGCAGTCCATTCATCAGAAAACTGTCTATAATCCTCTGGACTTCTTTATTCTCTCCTAATTGATTCAATGCTTTTCCCCCAAACTTCTCATTCTCAGATTCTTTTTATGTTTTTTTCTTACCTAATTAGACTGTGAGCCCCTAGAGGGCAGGATCTGTCTTTTGCCTACTTTGTATCCCTAATGCTTAATGCGGGTCTTATACATAGCACTTATTTACTAAATGTTTATTGCCTGACTGGCTGTAAGGTGAATTTTAGTGTCAGTAAGGTGGATTTTAGTGTGTGTGAGGTGGATTTTTGTTATTCTTTCTTAGAGCTTAGCTTCCTGGGATCCGTGGCCATAACAATCTCTGTTTCCCAGGCTCATGGTTAAAACATCTCCACCATGCTTGCACAGCATTATATAAGGATAAGTAATATAAATATATGTGCTGAAATTGTAACCATCCACTATGACTGCACAGTGAGATATAGGGATGAGGTGATGTAAACTTGTGAGGCTATTGCTGGCAATATGCCTTCTTTGTCTGATGCCCTATAAAACAGGTGGGCACTGGTCAGTGAATGGGGGACCGTGAAGGTTGAATGCACAAGCTGGGATGTTGTGTGTTCCTTGATTGGCCCCCATCAAGGCTTGGGTCAGGGGGACCTGTGTTTGCCTCAACTGGTCCCCATTGAGGCTTCAGGGGACTGAGGGGAGTACACAAGTCATGCCTGTCTCAATTGACCCCATCCAGATGTAGGGGTATTTGCCCCCCACCCTTCTTGCTGGTCCCTGTGAGAAGGGTGATTAGGGAATGCTGTAGGAGTGGTGCTTCCATTATCAGCAACCCTTGTGAGAAAACTAGACTATAATAAAGTAACATTATTAACCCTTCTGAAGCTGCCTTTCCTATCTGACCAGATCAAGAGTGAAACTGTGCTAGCAGCCATCCTGTGTGCAAGTGTTGTCTGACTTACACTGGCTAGAGAATAAGACAGGAAAAATGTGTTTGAATAGGTTGCAACTTGCATTGCATCTTTGGAGGGAAGACCCATATATCCATAGAAATATTTAAGTGTTCATGGAGTTTATACCATCCCAGATTATGTGTCATTTTAGCAAACAGGCATTGCTGCTTAAGACACCATGTTTTGTATTTATGAGTGAGCCATGGCTTCAGGCCATGATTTAGTAACTTCACTACTTAGTAAAATTATGCCTAAATTCAATTCAGTTCAGTAAACACTAAATACCTGCTACCCAAGGCACTATGCTACTTACTCAGGATGCAAAAACAAAGTGTATCTACCCTCAAATAACTTACATTTTACTGGGAACATATTACACATATAGAATTACATAAGGGCAATGTAATTTGAGAAGGAAGAATATACAGATAATTATAGTGGTTGTCATGGAAGAATTCATGGAAGAATTGTTACTTGAACAGAGGTTGAAAGGAAGATGAGGATACTGGGTGGTGGAGATGAAGGAATGGGTTTCAGGTTTGTGCAAATGAAAAATAAAGATGAATTTAGTTAATGAAATTACATACCTAACAAATGTGGGATCTGGGAGTACGAGTAGGTCAGGAGATTAAGAGAATTATTGGAATATGAAAACTCTATTTCAGTTATACAGGCCAAACCTGATCTCCCATGTAACTTCTTACATCAGTATTTTTGGTTTCACACTTTGGGTCACTTTTGACTTGAATGTCTAGTATCCATATGAGATCATTTTTTGTTTTTAATGCATTTCATTTTTGTTTTGGTTTGGTTTTGAAGCAAGCAACCTGAGATCACTTAATCACGAACAGTTATGTTTGAAGCCCATGCAGGTTATGAAACCTAAAGAGATCAAAGCATCCTCATACTATTCCACGTAGAGACACAAACTAAATAACCCCTAGCACAAAGGAAAGACACAAAAGCTTCATAAAAGATGTTCCACAGTTGAAGACCACCCAGCTATCAGTTAATACCATATCAAGTCCAAATGTAAATAAGAGCAAGGCCAGGGGAATGAAAATGGTGCAATTGATTAGCGTTTTTAAATGGATCATTATCAAATTGGCTGAGTGGAGAATTTTGGCACTGGTTTGATGAGCAGGGGCAGAAATAGAAGTGTGGAATGGATGGGTCATAAAAGGCCTGACAACAAACTTTTTTCTTTATAAACTATTTTTCATTCTTAGACACTTCATGCTGTCTTGATCCAGCTGAAATTTCTTGTTAGTGGCTTTTGGTTTTCACAAGTTTCCTCCATCTATCACATTGTTTAGGATCCTGTCTTTTCATCCTGGACTCTCTATAAAGGTACACATTTTTATCCTCCAAGTTTAAAGAAAGGCTGTCTATCATCCCCATGAATTGTTTGCACCAGTGGTTCATAAGTAATATTTTAGTCATGCAGGGTTTTTTTTCCAGGAGGGAGTGAGGAACACTTTAAACCAGAGCATCTGCAAAGTCTCTCAATATAAAAGTGATTATTCTGTAGAGAAGCAAGTAAAACTGTATAATTTTACAAAGTTAAGGTAAAGCTGAAATCTGAGCTCTCACTATCATTTTGTTTTGACACCTTTTTTATTGCATGCAGTTTCTGTTGCATAATTTGAAAAAAAATCTGGTTGGATAAAAGCTGTCTGCATTCCTCACAGCTGGTGCAGAATGCCATTGTGCCTTGGCATCACCTGCCTACACTTAATTAATAAGCATCTGTTTTTTTTTATTTTTATGCAAGATAGCTGTTTTATTTTGTTAACTTGACTTACCTCCCCCCGCCGCCTCCCCATCTATGGGAAGTTTTAGAAAAAGTAATTCTTTTCCATTTTCTTCCCACAAGATTTTGGTTTGCAAAATATTCAACACATGCACATAAAATCATATTTAATCCAAGAATATGTAGTTTTATCAGTATGTCTCCTGCATCCATCAATATAGTTTCTAAGTTCTCCACACTTATCTTTGTGAGTTTCTGTGGCTAGAAGAACTTCATCTCCTGACAGTCAAATGTAGTCATATCATTAAAAACATATCTAGGCTGACCCTTAGGTCTATAATTACAATGATATTCAAATCCTTTACCTCTCATCAGGACGTGTCTGTGCTTGGTCTCTGTTGGTTTCTCACAAACAGGCTCACTTCTATGTTACGGTATGGCTTCAGATCAGAACTTTAGGGGAAGGTGAGAAAGGCCAGTTTAACTAAATCAACAAGAGATTAAATGTCTTCATTTGTGGGAGCAGCAACAAAGGGTTTGTTTTACTTGTAACACTCCACCAATACTGTTACTATCCTTATTAATTTCCTATTTGCTGTGTTGCCAGATAAAATCCTCCCCAGCCCTACCCCCCCAAAAGTTTTTGATATGTTACAGCACAGTACTACACTTTATCCAGAGGTTACTTCAGCAGCAAAGACCACCATTAAACAGGTTTTTGTTACTGTTGTTGCTACTGGGAACCATGGGACTTAACAGCCTTGAGCTATATTTAAACCAATGACTGGCAGCTCTTGATGCTCTATTTATGTTGGTGTGTGTGGCGTTCTTGTGAAAAATAGATAATGCTAATTGCACAAAGACTGAGAAGACAGTGCAAGTATGTACTCACAGAGACACTTTTTTTTCAAGGCCACTACTGTTTCCTTTCCCTTGCTGTTTAGAGCGTTTTGTGCCTATTGCTTCCATGCAGGGAGGGAAATCCTTTTATTATTAATTCTCCCTTCTTAGGGAACATTTATGGTTTGTACCCACTCACATGCAATATACTCCAGAGCCAATTAAGCTTCAATACTTGTCAGTCACTAGCTTAAATATAGATCATTGCTGTCAAATCTCATGTAACTGAAAACAAGATGTAATTGACATGTTCATTTTGCTTCTGAAACTGATGAAAATTAAACTGTAAAATGTTATCCTAAAACTATGACACAAACATGTTTCAGGTAAATCAATAATTTCTTGCTTATTGAGATACCATTTGAAAATAGACATCATTACCAATTAGCACACAATTAATTATAAATTAATGTCATTTATAGTTTCATGACATGGAAATTTTTTAAAAAATTGGGATGGCATAAAATGTACATATTTAAGCAAATACTCTTATTTGCTGAGGACAGTGCAGAATCGTGTAGTGAGTAGTGTAATTAACTCTTTCTTCTCTAAATTTCTATGAGCAATCATCTGTGGTTTAATTACATTTTTAAAATTCAGAACTGCAAATACAGCCTATGTTTTGGGATCTAAATATTTCTGAATATGCAGTCTAGATTCTGCAAATTATTGGTTTTGTTTCCATTTTCAAAATTAAGCACAAATATAAATTCTAAAAAGAAAATGAAATATTGTGTTATATAAAATGTTAGAACATTGAATGTCCATTATTTATAAATTTACGAGGCTCATTTTTAACACTTGAATCTGTAATATTTATTAGATATTTGCCAGGGTAGAAAGGTAATTGTTCCTCAAAATATTATAAAATTAAGGCTAGTGTTAGTTATCTCCACTAAAAGAAAAGAAAAAAAATTAGTCTAGAAAATATATTAACCAATCATCTTTAAAACTTTAAGGAAAACATCTAGATAAAAATATCCATGACATTCCTGCTATTCATTTGAACTCTTTTTTTTTCATTTTTAAAGCCATCAAAAATGGAAAAAAAGAAAATCAGGAAATAAGATTTCAATAAATCTAACTTCATTTGACCAATTATTACTTTTGGAATCTATTCAGTATTTGAGATCCTGATAAATTAGAGTCACCTTGCTAGATGAGGGTGATGTTTTCTATGACATTGAAAAGGAATAATCTTGGCAATCCAACATAAATAGAGATTCTTGTAACCTCGAAACATTTCTTGGTATAACGCATAGCTGTTGATTTGCTGAGCTATTTTTCAGAATTCTTGTGTAGCAAAATTCTTATGAATGCTTTTTCTTCCTACTGAGATTCTCCTGAACAGTCACCTCCATGATTATGTTCTATCTTGGACTTCTTCATACTTGTGTATATGACTGATCTGGAAAAAAGAAGGTGCTTTTAGAGTATAAAGTTAGCTATCTAAATAAATAAAATATTGACTGGCTAATATCAGATATCATAGGTATGTGTGTGTGTATACATACATACATATATATATATGTATGTATATGTGTGTGTGTGTGTGTGTGTGATCACCCACAATAGAGCTTCTTATAGGCAGAAAGTGTTTTAGTTTTGGCTTTGTAGGCACAGCACCTACTACTCTCCCTGATGAAGAATAAGCAATAAATGTTTGGCGATTGATTTTCTTCTGTTAGATGCAAAAGTAATGCAACTGTTTATGCAATAATATTCATATGCCCAAGGGTTCCATACCATAAATGTTCAAGCGACCTTACGGTGATGCTGCTTCACCAGTATCTAAGTGGGATAAGAGTTTGTGTGGTATGGGGGAAAAATCCAACAACATCAAGCTTGGCTTGAATTTAAGAGTAAATCAGTTCAAATATTGTCTTTAACAATTACTGTGTGACCGTCAATAAACCACTTAATTTCTCTGAGCCTCAGTTTCCATATTTGTTAAAGAGTGGTAGTACTATCTCCATTGAATACCTCTCAAGGCCAACACAGGATCAAAAAAGATGATCAATTTAATGCATTTTCAAAATATTAAAGTGCTTTATAAATTCACTTATTATTCTTAAAACCAACACTATACCTTTGTTAATGGACATAATCAGCCAATAAAAACTTTTTCTTGTGAAGTCAATACAAATGTAGACTCACAGAAGTCATTTAGTCTAAACTCTCTCTGGATATAAATGTGTGTGTGTGTGTGTGTGTGTGTGTGTGTGTGTGTGTGTGTGTGTGTGTATTATAAAATCCCTTCCCAACATCCTTAACAGAACACCTAAGCATCTTCCTATATTTTGGTTGGCATTAATTGTAAGAAAGCAATTTCTTATATGTAGCAGAAATTCCTATTTCATACCTGGAGGTGGATGAGGATAGGGCAAATAATAATTTTTAGTCATTTAACATTAGTTTTTTCTACTTAAACCTACATGTAAAAATAGTTTTCAGCTTTGATTTTTTGAAGATTTTGAGTTCCAAATTTTTTTTCCCTCCCTTCCCTGCCCCTCCCCAAGACAGCAAGTAATCTGATATTGGTTATACATGTACAATCATGTTTAACATATTTCCACATCATACTTGTTGTGAAAGAAGAATCTAATAGACAAATATAACTACAAAATACATGTATGACACTAACCATAATTATCACACATACCAACATATGCCATTACACACAAGACATACCTAAATGAGCAATTATTGGCATATAATTACATGTATAGATACTCCTCCTGTTTCTCCTGCCACATCATAACAGCATGTTCATAGTAGGAATGGCTCTAATTCTTTTGTGACCAACTGACCTTTCTGCATCAGTAACTGAGCTAGTTAATGGTAATGGACTGATCATCATTATCATAAGATCTGTGAACCTGAATTCCTAAATTTTGAAGTTCCAGGCTGGCTATCAGCATTTCTTAGCAATATAAATAGTCTCTATATTGTACATCTTAAAGCTACAGTTTGCCTATAAATCAATTTTGCATTCTGTACTTTGAAAATTTAAAGTCTGAATGGGTGGTGCACTAAAATTCTATAATGTTATGACTTCTATTTGTCTCTCTTCTTGTCCTCAATCAGTTGTACTCCAATTTTATGCTTACATCTCTCTCTCCCTCTCCCTCTCCCTCCCTCCCTCCCTCTCTTCCTTCCTCTCTCTCTCTCTCACACTACCTCTCTCTCTCTCTCTCTCTCTCTCTCTCTCTCTCTCTCCCCCCCTCTCTCTCTCATTGGGAACAATTTCTTTTCACTCTCTTGTTTGCTTTAAGCAAGATATATCTTTCCATTTCTCACCTGTATCCATGAATTATGTTCCATGAAATTTATATAATAGTTATATAATTACTTCTATTTTCTTGTGTTAGACTATTATGTTACATACATGTATGGATACACACACACGTATACACCTGTGTATATATGTGCATAAAATATGACATTCTAACAATATCAAAACCAAGAAGTTCTTTTTTTTTTTTAACATTGAGTTAAGGTCTATATCTCTGAAATCTCCACCTTACTGTTTCTAGAACTATTCTCTTGGTTGAAGAAAAAAGTGTAATAGAGAAATTGTGTTTCCCAAATGTTCTATTTCCAAGGCTAAGTATTCCCAGTTATTTGATTAGGCTATATCCACAAAAAGAGAGAATGCTTAGGTTGTTACCCAGATGATGAAAATTTGTGCTAAATACTAATAATACTATCCACCAATTGATTTACTGAATTCATCAGTGAGGAAAGGAATGGTTTTAAAGTCTTAAAGACTTTAGATATTAAAGCTGAAAGAGGGAATTAAGAGTTTTGGATTATAATTTCAATTTTTTTATTAGAAATCTATTAGATATCTCAAGTTACACTTTGATCAATTCATTGGGTCACAGATTTGTCAGAATAACCAAGAAATGTTCAAATTGTCAATCTTTGAAGTTTGGTTGCCAGGAATATTGGTTGACTATTTTTTTCCTGTCTTTAGATGAGGGTCGTGAATAAAATACCTACTGCTAATCTGATTAGTTCTACAGGTTGGACAAATAATGAATCATGAATTAATAGATAGATAAGATTTAAATATACACACACACATATATGTGTGTGTTTATGCAGCTCTTTCTTTGTCTCTCAGATTGTGTGTTTGTGTGTTTTTGTGTGTGTATATGTGTGTATGCATGTGTACGTGTGTGTGTGTGTGGGTGTGTGTGTGTGTGCGTGTGTGTGTAAAATCGCCTATAAATACATTTGGCCCCAAAGCATTCAGTGGCCAAATTATATGAGAAATTATCTAAATTTTTAAAAAGTATCTCATGTGATACTCATAATATTTGTGTGAGTTAAATATTATAGTTATTAAAATTCTAATTTTACAGATGAAGAGAGTAGGACGCATAGAGATTAAGTGACAGCCATATGGTCACCCAACTAGCAAATATTACAGGTAAAACTGGAACCCAGGTCTCATCTAACTCTGAGTCTTATCCTCTGTATATAACTAACATTAGTGCTCCCTTTGGAAATGAAATTTATTAGGCAGAATTTTAGGAATAGGCAATGCCTCTTTTTTTTCAGAAGCAGTAGATACTGACCTACGTCCTTTAAAGTGAAAAGTAAATTGAAGGTTAAAAGCACAGAAAAAAAACGACTACTTAAAAAGAAAAAAAAAGTAAAGCACTTTGCTTGAGGTGCTTGTTTGAACATAATAGATTATCTTCTTCAAGCTCAGTGAACATATCTTAGCTAAATTTGAAATACTTGGATTTTAAAGGCAGACACAGAAAAAAAGGTCCTTTAGCTTCTTCAGTGTGTGTTATTTTATTGGCAACTTGTTAACAATTATTAACATTACAACTCTCAATTGAGTTTAAATCTCATACTATATATTGCATTTGCAATTACATGTGCCCAATTCAATTTCAGAAAGGGGCACATCATCACTGGAGAAAGGAAATTGCCATTGTACATAATGAATTTATATAATTTACGGGTACACTTGCAAGATCCGTCTCCAACCTTTGGGAACAGAAAAAGGCTCATTAATGCTATTTGGGAA
Organism: Trichosurus vulpecula; assembly: GCF_011100635.1. Classification (NCBI taxonomy): domain Eukaryota; kingdom Metazoa; phylum Chordata; class Mammalia; order Diprotodontia; family Phalangeridae; genus Trichosurus; species Trichosurus vulpecula. The sequence continues at coordinate 90,734,417 of NC_050581.1, read as the reverse complement.
TAGGTGTGTCATTAAATAACCTGTTCCAGTTGCTGTTTATCAGCTCCTAAAGTTTTGATTTGACTACTGTCAGTAAAACCAAATTTCATTTTATCTTTTGAGCAGTTACCCTTGTGCTTGCCTCTAACAGTCCTTTAATAGCATCCTGCCTCTGTATTTTTTTTTCTTTTGTGCCCACAATGCTTATTCCTTTAGGCATTAGTTGTTCTGTGAATACTTTTTGACCCACCTCTTCCTCCCCCTCCCCTTTCCCTTCTTCCTCACCTTCCCCCTTCCTACTTCTCCTTTGTCTCATCTTTCTCTCTCTTCCTTTTTCTCCTTCTCCTTCTTCTTCCCTGCTCTCTCTCTCTCTCCCTCTTTCTCACTCTATCTCCCTCTCAACTCAATTTATTTTCCATGTATTTAAATTCTTCCAGTCTGAGAAGGAAATAGCCCCTCTCCATCTCTCAAACTCTCATCTTCATTTCAGTTTTATGGAGAGATCCTATCAGAGGCACAAAAGTGCTGTGGTCAGTGGGACATAGATATCCATCCTGAAGCACACAGACCTTGTGCTTACACTACCTCTCAGGGTTGTCTGAAAAAACACAATTCATAATGTATGTTATTTCTGTCTTTGAAACTTTCTTATTGTTCTCAAATCATTTCCCTTATTCAGTGGGATTTTTTAAGTGGGAGATGGGGCATAGGGAATATTTTTGATATCGTTAATTTTCTTTACAGTCTTTACTCATAAGTGGTATATTTGTGGATTTAATTTTAGCAAAAAAACCCCCAAGGTATCAAGATTTAAATAAATGTTTGGACAACCTTTATCCAAAAGTGTAATCCATTTTGCCAATCAACTCAATATGAAATATTAATCACCCTCTTTGTTAGCATGATTACACTAGTCAGTTTAGTCCATATACTCAAATTATTAATTATCTGTGTATGGATATAGTCTAAATAATTTCATTATTCAAAGCTTATAAAAATAACCATAAGGAATGAAGTTTATATTACCAATCTATTCAAAGTACAAAAATAATTTCTAATAGGAAATGACACTGAAGACTTCAGTGAAAAAAATGACAGCTTGATCTTTTTTCTGGGTCCTAAGTCTGCAAACTATTTATGGATCATGAATGGTCACAGGAATGTATGTGTGTATGTGTATTAATCTAAGAAAACCTTAGTAGTCAGGGATATTAGATATGCTCTTATATACTGAAATATTGACTGACTGAGGAAGTTGTTTTCCTGGAAATAAAAACTTATGGAAATGTTTATGACATCTGAAAACTGCTAAGAGGCACATTTTTCTAGCACATATGTATTGAGGAGAAATAGAAAATATGATATTGTGGATGGAGGGCCATACTTGGTACTAAAAAGACCAGAGTTCAAGACATCTCTGAGCCAATGAGTGAGTCACCTAAGCTCCCAGTAGCCACAAGTCACTTTAAGACTGTCAGACATAGATGAGCTATGAATGGGGATTCTACTCCAGGAGTTCCCTATACCAATGAAAATCACAGGTAGGGGATGAGTATTGAGTAACTAAGAAATATTGAGTAATATTCCCAGCTTTGCTTATCTAAAATACCCTCTTCACATTACAGAGGTGATTGAGAACTTCGTTCAGGATAAACTTTGATTTTTTTTTCTAGTTTGAGTAAGGTTTTGTGTTTCTGATTGGCAGAGATTAAATTAAATTTAACAAGCATTTATTAAGCACTTACTGTAGATCCAACACTGGAGTAGGTATGATTGATGCTTTTGATACAAAGACTTGAAACCATTAAGGAACTTATATTCTTCTGTGGAAAAACAGCACGTTCTCAGATAAGTAGGCATGATGAAAGTTATGGAAGGTGGTTGGAATAGTATTTATGGAGGATAGCAAGAAGCCTAATTGTGATGAAATGTGTTTCTTTTCTATAAAATGTATTTTATACTTTTATTAAAATGTGTAATGTCACTTTTGCCTCAATTTCCAAATATTCTAATTAAAATCTAATCATCTAATTAACCTGAAGAAAATAATAAAAAATTTTCAGAGGGACTTGGCAGCTGGAAGGATTTCTGTTGATCCTACTACAGTGTAGAATAAGTCTCAAATATGGGAAGGCAACTACAAAAAAAGGGGAGGGAAGAACAAGACAAAGAAAGAAACCCTAAACCAGCTGTTAACTGTTAATGTCAATTAAAAACAAAGTCCTATCACATTCAAGACAATAAAAATAGTGGACTACTGAACATTGGAAAAATATAACATTTTTAGGTGCAGTGTAATCTTCCAGTAAAGGCTATACCAAAACCATCAAAAAAGTTAGGTTAGCCTCTAAGTTCTGAGTATTTTCATTAGACTGGAAAACATTGAACAAATATTTATGGAATTTGTTTTTTCCTCCTAGTTTTCTGGAAGTCTTGTATCCATTGAAAGAACTAAAGATCAAGTGTTGTGATAAACATTTTGATAGAATAAGAATCAGATTTTTTCTGCAATTACAGAAATGCTTAAATAAAGTTGCTCATCAAAGTTACAATTACTTATCCAATGCGAAGTGTGGTTTTATAATGAATTAAAGAACATGAGTCTAAATCATGTTAATTCAGTGCCAAAATGTGTAAAAATAAGTGACTGCCACCAAAGAGGGGCATATTTCACATTAAAGGCTATTTTTAACACAAAAAGTTGTAAAGTTTCTTGTACATTTCAGCAAATTTAATTATTTACCTTGTACCATTTATTTTGCATACAATGGGGTAATTAGATTGGTCTGTAATAGCAGGACCATCCAAAACATGGGCTGCATGTGGTTTGCAGTGTGATTTTATGCAGCCTGCCTATGGGTTTTAATTTTCATGATATAAAAAATAAAATAATAATTTGCATGGAATGCATATGTTTTTTAATTCCATCACTAATAAACAATCTCATTGGTGTTAATTTTCTTTGGTGTTTTTAAGCAGTATTATGGAAGGAACATATTGCATGGAGTTTTCAATAGATTTGTGGGATGGGTTCCGTCTGCAAGATGCAGACTAGTCAGTATTCACCTACCTTTCTTTATACTGTTGTGTTGTCTCTTTGTTGTTTTGTGTTTGCTTTGGTGCTTCAGGCCTTCACCTGTCATATTAATGACTTGGGTTCCCCCACTTTCTATTAGTGTATTGTATTTTTTATTCTGGGTGCAGCCCTTGAATAATTATTTTATTTTAATGCAGCCGAAAGATAACCTAAGGTTGGACAGTCCTAGCTTATTGGATAGATTATTGGTCAAATGAGATACTTTTTTTAAAAAAAAAATTAGATTATTTCTCATATTAATTGTATGACCCTGGACAAGTCACCGTTTTCAATATTGTGTAGATCAATACTTGACAATGTGATGTATCTAGTTGGCAACATCTGGAATTCCATTATTAGATCCTTCGGATTAAATCAGTATTCTTACCTGCTTTTTTGTTTTGTTTTTGTCCTGGACCCTTTTGGCAGCCTAGTTAAATTTACGGACTTTTTCTTGGAATAACATTTTAAAACACACAAAATAAAATGCATAGAATTACAACGAAACAAAGTATATTGAAATGTAGGTATTAAATATAAAAAAGCTGATGAACCCCAACTTAAGAACTTCCGGGTTAATGGATTGGCCTTGTTAAAATTTGGGAGGAAAGAACACATGAGGCAATGTGGAGTAATGGAAAGAGAGCTTTATTTTTATTAGAAGATCACAGTTTGAAATCAAGCTCTGCTATGATCTATAAAATTAAGGGTTAGGCTAAATTATCACTAGTGTCCCTTCCAAATATTATGTCATATGATTCTAAGGCATTCTAAGTCATTGACGATTAGTTAAAATTACACAAATATTTTCAAGTGACAGCTAGTTGAGAAATTTTAAGGCAAATGTAGAGAGATGATGCAAGGAAAAAAGGCATATCTCAAGAATTCTGAAATTACATATTTTAGTATTGGTGAAATTAGACACATGTGCAAAGAGGACTCTGGTAAAGTCAGTGGATTGGTAATAAAAAAATGACTTAATATACCTTACTGTTTTGTCTAACAATTGATTTGTTGTTGCTGTTGTTGTTTAGTCATTTCAGTTGTGTCTGACCCTTTATGACCCCATTTGGGGTTTTCCTGGCAAAGATCCTGGAGTTGTTTGCCATTTCCTTCTCCAGATCATGTTACTGACAAAGAAACTGAGATTAACAGAGTTAAGTGACTCACTTAAGGTCATACAGTTAGTAACTGTCTGAACTAGATTTGAACTCAGAAAGAGGGGTCTTCCTGACTCAGGATGTGGTAGTCTATCCCCTGCCCCACTTAGCTGCCCAAATATAAGTCATAACTTTTAGTGTTGTATCCAAGTATATTTTCTCATTTTATCCTGTGTATGTTTGTTAGGGAAATCAAACAAGGGTGAGATTCAGCTAAAAAGAAGGGTGCCTGTTTTTGTTTGTTTTTAATCTTCCTTACTTGTAGCTGTTTTTCTTATCATATCATTAGTGGATGCCCTTTAAAAACAGAGTAGAAAATGTTGTAGTGCACATAATCCAGCCCATGATTCTGTGGCTTCTCAATTTTAAAAAAATGCCTAATGAATTTTCTTTCAATTTGGTAAGCAAATCTGCATCTTCTTTGCCCAGTATACTACTAAGTCAGGACATTATTTCTTCAGCTGCTATGCCACAAAAGAAAATAAATAAAATATAGTACTGGAAAATTTGTTACTATCCTCACACAAATTTGTGAAGGAACTGTATTTTTATTCCCCTTAGAAATCCTCCCATTTAGCTAATCCTGCCAGTAACTTAGTAGGTAAGACCAAGGCTATTTCTTGAGGTAAAAATTGGGTAATTACCCAATGCCACACAGCTAAGATATGTCAAAATAGGACTTAAACCCACATCTTCTTGACTCTAAATCAAGACCTTAACCCACTCTTCTAGGTTACCTCTTTTTCTTCTGTGTATTTGAAAAACAGATCAATAGATGTTTCCAACCCTCTAGATTATGCCTAGCCTCCCTGAATTCCTCTTCTAGTCAGAAAACTTTTGAGATAAAATATAGAGGATAATTTAAAAGCAATGCATATTATTGTCACTCAAAAGTATTTTGAATGTATCACAAATATTGCTTTTTTTAGTGCAAAACTGGAGGTGACTCTCTTGCCTAATTTTCCCCAGTACTGCTACCATTCATATTATTCCCCTGGTCATGTCATCTAACTCTTCTCCCCTTCATAAAGATTCTCACTCAAACTCACTGATTATCATTCACATGAAATTGTCAAGGACAAAACCAATTTTAATTATTATTATCTTAGATGTTCCTGCTCCTATAAGATTTTTATACTATATTGGGACACCTGAATGTATATTTTTATCTCTATTCCATTTTCCCTAACTTTAAAAAAAAGGTCTTTAGAAGAGAGCAGTGATGATTACTGGTATAAAAAAATAGGACCTGTGAGTAAAATATCAATGAATTAAAATAATTTCACTAGAAAAGCATAAGTAAACTGAAGAGCAATATAAAGTATTATAATTTGATTTAACAACTCTTCCCTTGTCTGTACTGAGCATCAAATAAGGAAGGAAAAGGCTTACTTTATAACATTAGGGTTTCAGATTTGATATCAAGACTGGCCCAGGTCATTAAACCTTAAGATGTACTCATCAGGATGTTTGTAGAAGCTCCTATCATTACCCCACACCACCCCAGTCAAAAAATCTTTGAAAATTAGGTAGGGTTAGAGCAGTTTCCACATTATCCTTCTGAAAAACAGAAGGATACATCGATAATCCTCCTTGGGACAAGTTAGCCTGAATAACTGCAGGTAGGGGAAAGTGCGAGAACACTCACTGTTTTATTTGCCTACAATTGTATATAGCAGTTTCTATGAATGTGGATTTGCTGATGTTAGCAATTGATGTCAGATCCCAGAAGGCAACAAGGTAAAGCAGGAATGCTTTTTCTAAGACCTTCTTGCTTTTATAATAATTCCCCAGTTAAAAGATTAATTGTCTTCCATCTCCCAACATACACACTTACTACAATGTACTTTGCATTTACAAAATGAAAGCCTACACAAATGTCCTACATGATACTATAAATAGCTTGTGTCTTCATATTTCTCTCTCCTTAGAGGCACTGGAATAGTAGGTCTAGGAAATTGCTTTGTCTACTCACTAGTGAAGTGACAACAAAAACACCACCCCTTTCTATCATCTGCACAGAACAGCTTCTTCCATCTTTCATGTGAAACAGGACTGCAGAAGAGACCAGAGAGACAGCAGTAGAAAGACAGGAGTAAGAGATGAAGGAGATTACTTTGGAAATTATGACAGGAACTCTAACATCCACAATACTGCATGCTCGTGATCTATGTTATCACATCTACCTCTACCAACACCTTCCCAGGAGATCTCTACAAATAGAGATGTAAAGATCCCTTTGTTCAATCATGAGTGGGGGGTGAGTGGTTCAGGGTGGTCCAATGCTGTGCCAGTGAAGTAAAAACTCTGACATTCCCTAGACCCAGCTGCAAACCTTTGAATAATGCCCTAGTGATGACTTACATATCTGTTTTACTAGGATTAACCTAGTTTAAGTACCGAGATACTTTAACAATAGGTTGCCAAACTGGGTGATGCATGTTTTCAATTGTTTTAATTTAGGAAGATAGTTTGCCAATGCATTGAGGAGTTGCTATCTAGTGTGGCAGAGGTAGTATTCAAACAGATGGAATCACTGATCCTTAAAGTATTGAGAAAAGGTCCTAATTGAGTGAAATATTTCAATATTAGGCATGCATAAGTCAGAGGTAAGAAAAAAATATTAAATGTGAGTTTCTGGGAAATTATGTAGAAAGAAAAAAGTTGGAAAATAGTATTACTGAGATGAAGGGAGGAAGACCAAACTATCAATTTTAAACATTATAATAATTTTGTATGAATTTTAGTAACAAGACTACAGCTATCCTAATTGAATCAATAAGTATGTTGAGTATGCCTAACAAATCATTAAAAAGACAAAATCCGCTGTTTGTATTGGGCTGGAAAATTAAGATTGTTGCATCCAGTAGGGACATTGATTGAACTGAATATTAAATATTGTTATAAATAAATAGGCTTTCTAATTACTGAATTGGTTAATATGACTTTATGTCTTTTGTCATAAGTAGTGTTCTTTCTCAGATATCAGAATAATCTGAGGAATCTGTTGCTGTTTCTTGTGGCAATGGAAGGGATATTGTCAGAAAGACAAATGATTTATCTGTTTCAAGATTGCCTTCTCATGTAGTGTACTTAATGTTCCAACACTTCAACAATTCCTCTTACTGTCTTTTTTATAGCGTTTAGTGATTTGGATTTTTTTCTACGAGTATTATTTATGAACAAAAAACCTATGTTGGTAAAGAAAGACTTAATACCCTGGTTTAGTGTTAATTTAGTTTAGGAGAGAATTGTAAAAGATGATAAATGTATTTCAAAGTAATGACCCCATCCTTTCATCTATCATATTGGTAAATCAAATTTTGAGTGTTACATTAATGTGATAAAATGCTTTCTGCTTAGTTGTTTCTTTTAGTCATTTAGGAACAGAAATCAAATGAGGAAATTGGAGCTGAGCAAACAAAATTTTAGAGTGCATGATCTATACACCTATAAATTAAGAGCAAAATAGTCAATCATATATCTTTTGTGTATCCAAATTATGCAGTAGAGCCTAATGCTACTTCATATAGATTATCAGCAGAATCATAATTGCATGGTTTTACTGAATTTTATTTTAGCAAACTTTTCCAAGTAGTCTGGCATTATAATGAAAAGTTAAGTTATGGTACAGTATTTAAATGAATGCATTATTTTAAACCAAGCCACAGTGCCATCTGTTCCACACTAATTATGAATGCAGAATGAGCATATTTCACAATTACATATATAAAATGTGATGCATATGTGACTTGGATTCATGTTTGTGTTTTATACAACCTCACATGAATTTGAGGCACTCTTCATCCTTGTAGGGCAACTGTTTATTTCCAAAATAGCAGTTTTCCTAGTATAGAGGTGAAGTGGATAGGATCTGGGAAACCGAAATGATAATTCTAGGAGATTTGCATTTAATCCATTGTAGTAAGTGGCCAGCAGGGAAATTGTTGTTGCAAATGCTATCCCTTTGTGCTGAGGTAGGATTGTCAAAAGTAGCCTCTTCTTATGGTACATGATACTAAAGGTTTTCATAAATAGCATCTCTGTACCTAAGCAAATACAAGGGGAGCAACTGATAACAAATTTGATCAAGGTGCTATTGGAAGTAGGTTTTGGAATATGATATAGACATAGGGAAGCTACTAGCAATAACATGTCACCCATGCTCTACAATGAAACAAGATAGAAAATCAGTTCAATGCAGCAAGCATTTATTTAGTGGCTTCAGTGAGCAAAGTACTAGGGATACAAAGACTATATCCTTTAAATAGTCCTTGCCCTTAAGAAGCTTACATTAGACTACAAAATGTGATACATACATAAAATAAGGCAATGAGAATTGAAGTGGGAATGAACATCAAAAAATAGGAAAAGCAGGATAGAGCTTCTTATAGGAGTGGTACCTGAGATGAACTGCATTCGCCATGCAGTTAGATAACTTGTGCTAAAGCATGGAGGTGGAAGATGGAGGTTCTCATTTGGGGAAGAATGAGTAGCCTTGTTTGGCTGAAATGCAAAATGCAAACCAAATAGTAATATAAGATGGAGCTTGAAAGATAGATAGCCACCCAGCTCTAGGGTACCTTAAATGTCAGGCTAAGGAGTTTGCATTTTATCTTATAAAAATGGGAAGCCACTGGAAGTTTTTTGATCTAGAGAAGTAATCTACCTTTATAACATAGGTTAGTTGGTGTGACAGTACTATTGCCATGGTAGCTAAACAAATCAAAATCTGGGAATTAAAAGAATGCTTGTCAATCAAATAATTGATTGAATTGTGGTATATAAATATGATATGATCCTATTGTGCTGTATGAGGAAATTATCGTACAGATGTCCAAAACTTGCAAGAAGTGATGCAGGCGAAGAGAGTAAAACCAGGAAAACAAGTTATATGACAAAAACAACAACAACAACACTGTAAAGACAAACAGAAGGATGTGAGCATTGTAATCAGTTCAATGATCACAATTCAAGAGGATCAATGCTGAAACATTCTCTCTAACTCCTAAGAGAGAGGTGATTAATATAGAGTGCACACTGACACATGTATTTTTAATATAGTCAATATGAGACTTTTTTTGATTTGACTATCTTTGTTGCAAGAAATTTGTTTTTCTTTTCTCTGTTAAGGGTGTGAGAGAAATAATATAGATTTATTTTCATTAAAAAGCATTTATTAAAGAAGAAGATTATTTAGGGAGCTGTAGATAGGGTGTATTTAATAGGTAAGAGACAAATCAGGCAGACCAGTTAGGACATTATTATATTTGTTCGGGAGACAGATGATATGGGAATTAGCTAAGTTAGTGAGTGTAGAGAAGGGGAAGGAATAAATAAATATTGTGGAGGTGGAATTGACGTGATGTGGCAAGTGATTGGGTGTGTGGAGTTTAGAAGGAGGGATAATTCAAAGATAACTATGGATTTCAATTAGGATGTTGGTACTTTAAATGGACATATATAACCACTGTACAGTAAAAACTGAAATATAAATTACCTGGTTAAGAACTCATTAAATGGTAAGATTTACTCATCAATTGGAAAATATACAGGCAAAAATTAGGTTTTGTTTAACATCTTATGCCATATGCCATAGTAAACTCAAAATGAATATAGGTTATGAATTGTAAAAGGTTACGAAGAGGGGAATGTCAAGGAAGATGAAGTGGTCAATATCATTAAAAAATTCTTAGAAATCAGAGAGGATAAAGACAATATAAAGGCTACTGGATTTGAGATCATTTGTAAAGTAGGAGAGAAAAATGTAAGTTGAGCAGGGGGATCAGAATTTATATCGCGGTTGGTTGACAAATAGGTAGAAAATAAGGGAACAGACATTGAAGGTAGAAAATTCAAAGAGTTTGACAGTGAAAAGGATAAAAATAGTGTAACAATTTGAGGGTATCACAGCATTAAGTAAATACTTGTGTTAAAGGATAAAATATACTTCAGATTGTTTGATGGCCACAAGGAAAGAACAAGTAAACACTATAGTAAATGACCCTAGTAATCTCATGTATGATAAACTCAAAGATCCAAGTTTTTGGAAAAAAAACTCTTTATTTGACAAATGCTACTTGGAAAACTGGACAAATAGTATGGGAGAAACTATGTATAGACCGACATTTCACATCATATACAAAGATACGATCTAAATGGGTACATGATTTACACATAATGGGTTAATTCATAAGCAAATGTAAGAGGATGGAAGAGTTTTTCTGTCAGATTTGTGGATAAGGGGAAAATTTAGCACCAAAGAAGATATACAGAGCATTACAAAATGTAAAAGAGATAATTTTGATTATATAAAGTTTAAAAAGATTTTGTACAATCAAATCCAATGTGACCAAAATTATAAGGAAAGCAGAACAGTAGAGAGGGGGAGGAATTTTGTAACAAGTATCTTTCATAAAGAGCTCATCTCTCAAATATGTAGAGAACTGAGTCAAATTTCTAAAATACAAGTCGTACAATTGATAAATGGTCAAATGCTATGAACAGGCAGTTTTCAGATAAAGAAATCAAAGCTATCTATAGTCATATAAAAATGCTCTAAATAACTATTGATCAGAGAAATGCAAATTAAAGCAACTCTGAGGTACCACTTCATACCTATCAGAGTGGATAATGTAGAAAGGTAAAATGTTGGATGTTGGAAGGGATGTGGGAAAACTGGGACACTAATGCAATGCTGGTGGAGTTATGAATTAATCCAACCATTCTGGAGAGCAGTTTGGAACTATTGCCAAAAATCTATAAAACTGTGCATATCCTTTTATCCAGCAATACCACTGCTAGGTCTACATCCCAATGACATCCAAAAAAGGAGAATGTACCTATTTATGCAAAAAATACTTATAGCAGCTCTTTTTGTGATGGCTAAAAAAAATTGGAAATCAAATGGATGCCCATAAATTGGGGAATGACTAAACAAGCTGTGGTATATTGTTGTAATAGAATACTATTGTGCTGTAAGAAATGACAAGTAGAATAATTTCAAAAAACTCTGGAAAGACTTACATGATATGATGCATAGTGAAATGAACACAACCAGGAGAACATTGTACACAGTAACAGCAACATCGTTTAATGAATAACTGTGAATGACCAGTATTCTCATCAATGTAATAATCCAAGACAATCCCAAAGGATTAATGATGAAGCATACTATATGCCTTCAGAGACAGAACTGATATTGAATGAATACAGAGTTAAGCATACTATTTTTAACTCTTTCTTGCTTCCTTCCTCTCTCTCCTTCTCCTCCTTCCTTCCTTCCATACTTCCTTCCTTTCTTTCCTTCTTTCCTTTATTCGAATCTTATGCAAAATAACAAATACAGGGACAGCTAAGTGGTACAGTGAGGAGAGCACTGGCCCTGAAGTCAGGAGGACCTGAATTCAAATCCAACCTCAGACACTTTATACACTTACTAGCTGTGTGACCTTGGGCAAGTCACTTAACCCCAATTTCCCTGCCTTCCGCCCCTCAAAAAAATAGATTAATAAAGAGAAAAGTGAAAATGTAGGGGAGTTTTGAGGTATGGAGAGGGGAGAAGGGGAAATTTATGGTGGCTGACTTCTATTTTCTCAGGTAAAAGGAAACTCAGTAAATTTCTTCTCAGGGTCCTGAAATAAGATTTAACTTACAGGTTATTTAAGGAAATGAAAAGCAAAATCATTGATCTATATCAGAATTTTTTTAAACATGCTTCTAGATACTCTCTTTCTTCCTCTAAAAATGTTACATTGATTTATTAAAGCAGAAAAATTTAATAGCTAGTAAGGAGCTTGTATATTGCAAAAGGGTCCATCTAGCTGTAAGTGAAGGAAAGGAAGCATTCCCTTTGTGACAAACTCGAAACAATCATTAAAAAGTAGGAGGAAAGTTGCATTCATGCATGTTAAGTATCACACAGAAAAGAAGCACCTGTTTTCTTTTTTCAAGTAAGTGAGATTCAAAAGCCATTTTTAAAATATAATTTCATTAATTATAGATAATCTAATTCATGACTGACTAGAAGCTTTTAGAGAACTGTTTTCAATTTCCATGGTGATTAAGCAACCACAAATTCATCTTTCTTTTCTTTTTTTAGTGAACCAAATATGAAAAGTCAGAGTAAGGGGAAAATGACAGTGTTTTAAATCCATAAACTACCTGAATTGTGAGGAGGATGCTACAAATTCAGTATTCATGAGAAGTCCCAGAACTGATGACCCCCTCACAGGAATTGAGACATTCTTGAAAATAGGAGTGTGCTGGCATCTTTCTTTCCTCTAGTCCAAGCATTTTCCTTACTGAATCCCTGGTAGCTGAATTTTCTTTGCTCTAGCACAAGGTCAATTTTGGTGTAGGTACCATGTACCACTGAGAAAAAGGTATATTCCTTACTGTTCCCATTCAATTTTCTCCAAAATTCTACCATATCTATTTTTCTGAAATTCTATTCATCTCCTTAACTTCTTTCTTGTTTATTTTGTAGTTAGATTTATCTAGTTCAGAGATGGGGAGGTTGAGCTCCCACACTGGTATAGTTTTGCTGTCAATATCTTCCTATAACTCCCTTAACTTCTCTTCTAAGAATTTGGATGCTATACCACTTGGTACATATATGTTCAGTAATGATATTGCTTCATTATCTACAGTGCCTTTTAGCATGATATAGTTTCCTTCTTTATGTCTTTTTATTAGATCTATGTTTCCTTTTGCTTTGTCTGAGATGAGGATTGCTTCCCCTGCTTTTTTTTTGCTTCAGCTGAAGCATTATACATTCCACTCCAGCCATTTACCTCTACTCTCAGTGTATCCCTCTGTTTCAAATATGTTTATTGTAAACAACATATTGTAGGATTATGATTTTTGATTCATTCAGCTATCCTCTTCCATTTTATAGGAGAGTTCATCCCATTCACATTCATAGTTATGATTACTATTTCTGTCTTTCTCTCCATCCTATCCCTCCACACATTTATGCTTTGCTTTCTCCTTTATCCCTTTCCTTCCTCACTAGAGTTTAGCTTTTGACTGCCTCCCCCCTCAATCTGCCCTCCTTTCTATCCCTCCCTCTCCTTTCTTTCCCCTTTCCCCTCCAGCTGCCTATACAGCAAGTTAGATTTCTATACTTAGCTGAGTATGTTATTCCCTCCTTGAGCTAAATCCAATGACAGTAAAGTTCAAACACTACCCATCACCCTCCCTTCTTTGCCTCTACTGTAATATGTTTTTGTGCCTCTTCATGTGATATAGTTTACTCCTTTTTCCTCCTCCTTTTCTTTCTCTCATTACAATATTTTTCAGCAAGTAATTGGGTTTTTTATCAACACATCAAAATTAACTTAAACCTACCCCCTCTGTCTATATATTTCCCTCTATATAATAAACATGCAGTTCTCAAGAGTTGTACATATCACCTTCCCATATAGGGATGTAAAAAGCTTGTCTTTATTGAAAAAAAAATGTGTTTTTTCCCATTTCCTGTTAACCTTTTTATGTTTCTCTTGAGTCTTGTATTTGAAGATCAAATTTAGCATTGAACTCTGGTCTTTTCATCAGGAAAGTCTAGAAGCCCCCTATTTCATTGAATGTCCATCTCCTCCCCTGAAAGGTTATGCTCAGTTTTGCTGGGTAGTTGATGCTTGGTTATAATCCAAGCTACTTTACCTTACAGAATATCATATTCCAAGCCCTCCAATTTTTAATGTCGAAGTTGCAAAGTCCTGCATTATCCTGACTGTGGTTCCATGATATTTGAATTGTTTCTTTGTGACTGCTTACAGTATTTTCTCAATCTGATAATTCTGGAATTTGGCATTTTCAATTTGGGAACTCTTTCAGGAGGTGATTAGTGGATTCTTTTGATGAATATTTTACCCTCTGGTTCTAGTACCTCCACACAGTTTTCCTTGAGGATTTCTTGAAAGATGTTGTCCAGTCTCTTTTTTTCATCATGGTTCTCAGGTAGACCAATAATTCTTAAATTGTTTCACCTGGATCTATTTTCTAGATCAGTCATTTTTTTCAATGAGGAATTTTATGTTTTCTTCTATTTTTTTCATTCTTTTGATTTTGTTTGACTGATTCTTGATGTGTCATAGAGTCATTACCTTCCAGTTGCCCAATTCTAATTTTTAATGAATTGTTTTCTTCAGTTAGCTTTTGCACCTCCTTTTCCATTTGGCCAACTGTACTTTTTAAGGAGTTATTTTCTTTAGTCTACTTTTTTCCATTTTATCAATTGTATTTTTAAATTTTTCTTCTACCACTCTTATTTGACTTTTAAAATCCTTCTTGAGCTCTTCCAAGGCTTTTTGGGCATGAAACTAGTTCATATTCCCCTTTGAGCTTTTGAATGTAGGTATATTGACCATTTTGTCCCCTCCTGAATATGTTTTGATCTTCCCTGTCACTAAGGCATTTTTCTATGGTCATTGATTTTTTTTTATGATTCTGTTTGCTCCTATTGCTTGCCTTTTTTCTGGTTTTTAAAATTTGATCTCTGCTTCCGGGGCCCAGGGGGCACTGTCCCAGACTTCTTGTTCTGTGATCTAGGGGCCTTTTAATTGATTTTCTGTGCTAGGGCCTCAGGTGCTTGCAGTTGGATGTTGTAGTGGTCTGGTATTTTACCTGGTGCTGAGCTGGAGGTGGTGTGTGCCTGGTGCTGGCACTTGCCTGCTCCTCCACTCTTGGACTCAGGATCTCCTGCTGGTCCACTTGGTGCTAGCTTGCTGGGACACCTCCTATCCTGTAGTGGTCTCCTTTAGCCACAGCAAGAGAGAGATTTCCCATTAGTCCCCTAGCCTCCCAAGCTAGAACTAAAAGACTATTGTCTTTCTGCAGGCTCCACTATTCCAGGATTTTTCCTGGGGCAATATTCTCTTGGTTTTTCAGGGTCAACAGTGGGGAGATGAAAGCTATGCACTGTTTACTCCATCATGTTGACTCCCAGGAGTTTAAATAAGTGACTTTCAAACATTCAGTCTATGGGCTGATAGCTCCAGGAGTAGAGGCTGGCACTGCTGCAGGCCCTGTGCAGTACTGCCTTTTCTCTCACCCAGTTCTGACAGGCCTCCTCCCTATTGCCCCCCACTCCAAGAGGTCTGGGAATTGCCAGTGCTTCAGCGATTCAATCTGCTGGGGTCTGCTTTGGCCTTGCCATGATTGAGTATGCTCTGATGCAGCCTGCACACCAAACTGAGCTGCTCTCCAAGTCTTGTGCAACTGACTCCTGTCTACCCTCCAGGTTTCCTGGACTGGAAATCTGCCACACACTGTCTCCCTACAGAGTCTGCCACTGTAGAATTTGTTCAGATTCACCCTTTAGAGGGATCCGAAGGTATTTGTGCAGGAGCTGAGATGAGTCCCTGCTTTTATTCTGCCATCTTGGCTATGCCCCTAACAGAGCTTTCTTGAGTTAAGTAGGCCAAGAAGTTAAAGTTTATATGTTTCATAGGTATTTTTGACCCAGTCTTAAAACACATTAATCCAAGTTCATTTGTGCTCTTTGTAGAGTTTTGAATGTATTTTTTTTTCATCTCATTCAGTCTGTTCTTGTCTCCTGATGTAGACATTGCCTTTAGCTACTGCTGTCTCAGAGGCAATTCAAGGATATCATTAGGAAGATAGGAAGTCCAAAATCCTCCTGTTCCTTTGACACTCAGAAGGTCCTCCAAAGACAAAGCAACTTCCACTCCATTCACAAGCAATTTCTTCTCAGGGATGGCCCTCTTTTCTTTCTTACGCACTAGAATCTCATGATTCCAAAGATCTTAATGGTTTTACATAGGTCCCAGAGGGCATGACCAAGTTCTTTGGTTCATCCAAGCAGACTGGGTGATCTCTAGGGAGATCTCCAGTCCATGTTCATACTAATGAAGAATTGATATATGTTCTCACCTGAAAAATGTATCATTGCATGGCATCTAATTTATTTTAAGTGGGGAGGATCATTTGATTTATTCAGTCATTCTCACCCTTACAATTACAACCAATGGAACCCTTCCTATTTTTTCTCTCAAAGCAAGCCCCCAATAAAAAAACTTTTGTGTTGTTTTTTAATTTTTGGTGTTTATGAATAAAAGAACCAGTTCAAGTCTGTGTTTCCCATATAACAGCAATTACTGATTAGATGGGAACAATTTAAATCTGTTCCGTTTTTATAATCCATGCATTTTCCTTGCATTTCTTTCTGTCTGTTTACCTAGAGTGAAACAAATCCTTGCTTATTGAAAAGCTTTTTCTCTAGTGTTTTCTTTTGCAGTAATAAATTTACAATTTTTTTTCCAAGTCCTCTCTGTGTCCTTTTCACTCACGCTTTCATTTTTCATCTCCCTTATTTTCTTTTGGTCCTTTTTTTTTAACTCCTCCTAGAAGCTGCCTACATCTCAAACCTTGAGAAAATACACAAACAATGGGAGCCTCACTTCCTCTGCTTATAATTTTTACAAGTTATTTTTATATTGATTTTCCTTATTTCTCTTCAACTCAATATACATGAAAAATATCACAGCTTCTATAGATTTTTAGGATCCTTAGTGATTATGTGTATTTTCTTAAGGACATAAAGAATTGGGGGCTAAGCAATGCTTTCTTGTAAAATGTGAGTCAAGGAACACATATTTGAAAAATAAATCATAGGGCTGGAAGGTACTGAAGAAGTCATCTATTCTGTACCCTTCGTTACACAAAGGAGAAAACTGGCCTAGACCAAGTAAGTGACTTGCCCAGAGTCATACATTTGGGTAGGAGCAGAGAAATAAGGAGAAAATAAACTCTCATTCCAGGGTAGTTTCCACATTACTTTATCATCCTTACATTAGTAATAACTTAAATCTTGCCATTTCTTATATTCACACACAGAGGTAAAGGAAATCACAGGTGCATAAGGAAGATGCAAACATCTTAGAGAAAATAAGAGAAATAAGAAGGTCAGTATATACCTCCAGGGTAACTATTTTCTAGGTAGTCTGTTCGAGTAAATTGCATTTTATCCTCTATTAGGATGGACATGGAAACTGTTCCTAAAGAATAAGCATTTTTGTCACTATAATAGCATTTCACATTTTTTTATGTTTTACAAAGTATTTTCCTGAAAAAAAATGCTAGTGATATAGATTGTGAAAATACCATTTCTGCATCTTTAGATCAGGAAACTGACTCTTCTGATGTAGGAAGAAAAAGAAAAGAAACTGTTAAGTAAAGTACTTTGAAGTTTGCAAAGTGAACTTAAAACAGTCCTATGAGATAAGATACCATAGATACTATCCTTATTTCATGGATCTGGAAAGTGAGGCTCAGAAACTTTAAACTTATGGTAAAAACAGCTGATTAAATATGAGAAATTCTTTCTGAAAATTGTCTTTCTTCACTCTAAGTCCAACACACTACCTATCATTCTGTGTAACTTGCTTTTGGTCTTCCCTTGTCTTTGCGTGCAAACTTGAAGTCGGGTATATGAGTTCAAATCCTGCCTCTAACACTTACTGGCTTGTGTGATCCTGGGTGAGTCCTATAACTACTCTTATCCTCAGTTTCTTCATCTGTAAAATGGAGAAAACAATCTTCATTTACTTCACAAAATCATGAAAAGGAAAAGAAATGATATAATAGAAAGTGCTTTGTAAAAATTAGAATGTTAAATAAAAGTTATTATGAGTATCATTATTTTTATCATTATCATTACTAGCTCTACTTTCACTAAGGGATGCGTTGTTAGACTTATAAGGGAAATTGATCTCTACTTTCTTGAAGAAAACTAGACTTTAATATTTATTAAGATTATAGTACATTAATTTTGCTTTGTGTTATTTGATCCTTCCTTTTAACATTGTCCCAGGACAGTCTGTTGTACCAGAACTTGTCTTTTATATGGATGAGATTGTAGTTCATAAATGTGGTAAGAATCTCTGGAGGCTTCTCTTAGGGTTCCTCACTGCCTGATCCTCTGTCACAATAGAGAAATAATTATTTGTATGATTTATGTGCCTGCATAGAACCTATGTGCCAGATGAACTTTACTAATCATTTTTATTACATAACTGTCCTAGCATCTTGAAACTTTGGTCCTCTCAGCTTCCATAGTTTCATTACAAAACTGAAGATTTGGTTAATATGCACGCACATACACAGGTATGTAGGTATGTAGGTAAGCATACATATGTGCACACAAGAGTAAAGATTGCTTCATTTTTTTACTTGTATCTCTGGCATCTAACACCATGTCCAACACTTAGTAGGTGATTATAAATACTTGTTGATTAATATAAAAAAATTATTTTGGCCCAGGATGGATTCAATGATTAAGCTGCATCATTTAGCTTAGGTAAAACATGGGTAATTCTGTTGTTGTTATTTTTAATACAAAATTGAGGCAGCCACCATAATGTAGCTACGTGTGAAGTAAAAAGCTCATTAAACATATTTTTATCTCAGGATGAATACTTTTTAATGAAAGGAAAGACTTCATTTGCACAGTATGATGGTAAAATAAAAATACTGAATTTGTATGTATTATTCAGAGATTAATAGGACCTATTGTGTTATATGAGAACAGTGTATTTAAAGTAATGCAACAATTTCTTTTTCCTCAAAGCAAAAATCTTTGCTTTCATGGCTATTTTCTACCAAATAAAAGAAAATGCCCCTAACTAATATTGTTGGCTACACATTATATTTCCAAGGAACATTTGGAACAATAACGAGTCATTTGCAGTTTAGGTTTATGAGTCTTGTTGCTGCGCTTTGCAACCCCAAACATAAAAGGCATTGTAAAAGGCTATTAAACACAACCTCCCCTTTATGTTTGCCATCACAGTACTGAGGGTTTTCCTCCCCCTCCCCCCATTTTCATTTGTTCATTCATTTCCATTCAGATTCCCAGTGAAGCTGTGTGGTGTGTCAGGTGTAATCTTGTCTGTAACAGTATATTCTATACCGCAGCCATATGTTATTATACTCTGTCCCAGACATCGACTGCTTTGAAAATAAATTGTTTCTCAGAAAAACTTTGCTTAATTTAGAAGAAAATAAGTGAAAGTATGCAGAATTCCTACCCCCAACTCAATAGCTGGATTTTCACTAAATATCTGGGAAATGCAATCAGACTTCTCAAATTTTACCTGTTCTTTCACAGTTAAGTTTCTGGTTATTGTTCCTTTTAATTTCCACAAACATAATGAAAGAAATAACTTTTCCCTTGAGATGGCCATTTCATTAGGTTACAGTAAGACCTGATAGTTCTCTTTCTTGGCACACCATTTACATTTCTTTGTTGTTGTTTTTTTTCTTCAAAGACTATTTTATTGATCTTTTCCACACCATAGTCATTTCCTGATACAGTGCTTTCCTACCATCGTTAAATACTTTCTTGTAACAAAGCAAAGCAGTTAAGCAAAACTGGCTGAAAAATCAAACCCATCAAAAATCAGGGGTAGCATTTTAGACCCATAGTCCTTAAACTTTCTTTTTTATAAGTTTTTAAAAATAAATTTCAACAATACCTGTTGTTGATATATTGCCTAAAATTTCCCTTTTATTACACCCCTTCTCCCCTCTTAGCAAATCACCTCATATATCTAAGCTGGTTTTTTGTTTGTTTGTTTTTGTTTTGTTTTAGTCCTTCCAGTTTCTAGTGAGTAGAGGGTGGTACTTTACATTATCTGTTTTCTGGGACCACAAGTGTGATCATTGAAACTAAGGATTAGTTGCATTGTGGTAGCTTTTTTCCCACTTAGAATATTGTAGTCATGTATATTTTCCTATTTCTGTGTCTTCTCTACATTTCATCAGCCAGAGAGTCAATCAGTAAACATTTATTGAGTGCCTACCATGTGGCAGGCACTGTGCCAAGTGCTAGGGATACAAACAAAGGTAAAAGACAATTCCTACTCTTAAGGGTCTCAGTCTAATGAAGGAAAGTAAATGCAAACAATCATGAACAAACAAGCTATATACTTATATATTCGTTCTGTAATTAAGGAGTAGCAACATGTTTTCCAAATTTTTATTGATTTACAAAGCTATGAGGCTCAATAAGGCTGATATCTGTTTATCTATCAAATCTATCTAGATATATACACATACATACATGCATGTATACACACAGATAGACATGTATATGTACCTACATACACATACAAATATACCCACATACTTATGTTAAAAACAGCAATATGACAGACGGTTGGTCTCAAGGTCAAGAAAATTTTGCTTTAATTTCTGTCTCTGTTGTGTGCTGGCTTGTCCCCTTGTCTAACCCTTACCATCATATATAATTCCCAGGTTTGCTCCTCAGGTAATGCCAACACACAAGAAACATTGGACTTTAGAACCTTGTTAATGGGACCACCTGTGCAAATCTATGATTCATAAAAGAAAGACAGATACTTTTATACAAAGAGATTTAGAGAGGGATTTAGATATTGACATACATAGATATAGATGTCAATGTGGAAATGGAAGGTTGCCTTTTTTTAAAAACTAGATTAATGATTTCATCAGTGTATACACCTCCTGTTTAAGAGCTTCCTCTACCAGGGCAAATCATTACCTTTTCTACAACTTATACTCTTAGAGGATTGCCTGAGATATGGAAAGGTAAACTGACTGGTCTAGGGTCACAACGCCAATATTTAGCAAGGACATATTTTGAAACCAATGCTTCTTCCCTCTGAGGCCAGTTTTTTTGTCTACTATGCCACATTGTCTAATAGTAATCACATTCATATGTATGTGACCATTTTGCATAATAATAATACTAGGTAACATTTATATAGCACTTATTATGTACTGTGGTAAGTACATTACAATTATTATCTCACTTGATCTTTACAACAACCCTGGAAGGTAGAAGCTATTATTATCTCCATATTACAGATGAAGAAACTAAGGCAAATAGAGGTTATGGGACCTGCCCAGGGTCATACATCTAGTAAGTGTCTGAAGCTAGATTTGAACTCAGGTCTTCCCGGCTTCAGGTCCAGTCTCTGCCAACTTTGTCACCTAGATTTTCTGAACATGGTTTCTTTAGCTATGACACAGAAGTGCCATTCCCCTTATTTGACAGAGAAGGAAGCTCAGGTTCAGAGAGTTTAAATGATTTCTCAAACTTCTTATAGCTAATAAGAGTCTGACTTAAATTATAGTCCTCTTTCCATCAGACTATGCTGCTGCTTCTCAAACCAATGTGCCCAGATTTTTTTAGAGAGAATTCCAAGCTTGCCTCCATCCAAGTGCTTAGTGTCCACCCTTCTCTAAGTGTAACGTGAGGAAACGATTTCAGCAAAATGCCTGGGGTGAAAAGTAGCAAAAGCATATTATTTTGTCCGGTTTTTTTATTTATAATATATGATATTGCTGGGGTAGAAGAAGCAAAGTCTACATTTGGCTAAGTTTGTGTAAATTCAATTCAAATAACATTTTAAGCACCAACCACATGTACGGCACATAGGATCATGGTAGTTTGAACCAGAAAGAGTAACAAAAATCATTTAGTTATAGAATCCAAGAATTTACCGCCAGAAAAGACCTTAGAAATCATCAAGGCCAAGACCTTCATTTTATAGATGACAGACCTGCCCAGGAATCTGAGTTTAGTGACTTGCTCAAGGTCACAGAGGTAGTAAATAGCAAAACTTGGCTTTAAACCCTGATTTTCTAAATCCAAGCATAGACACAGTTGGGAAATGAAAGTCCAGAGAAATTATTACTTGCCTGATGTTACAGCGATAGTAAACCATAAAGCTAAGATTATAACCCAGTTTCTTTGACTTCAAATCTAGTGTCCTTTCAATATACCCTTCAGCCTCCAATAGATCTAAAATAGACTTTGCTGGAAGGAAGAGAGGAAAAACATGTATAGACATAACCAGGAGATAAAGAATAGTGCAAAAGAGAGGTCCAGGCTAAGACTTATTAGAAATTTGAGTAAGGAGAGGTCATTTCAGTTGGGGCAGAGAGCTTTAAAGAAGGCTTCATAAAGGAGGTAATATCTGCATTAGATCTGGAAGGAAGACAGGCAGTTCAACAGATGAAGACGGAGGTGAGAAAGTCCATTCCAAGATGGGAGATGACATAAGAAAAGGCACAGTGAGAGAAAAATACAGGACCAGAACAGTGGAATGGAAATGCATCCAGTTAAGTGAGAACATAAGCTATAGGGAGGGAAGTAATAGGTGAGACTTAATAATCAGGACTATCGAATGATACATTGAGAGACAATTCCAGGATAAAAAATTTATTTATTTTTTATTTTAGGCAATAGGGACCCACTTACAATAGGTGCCGAATTCACTTGTAGAATGTATTTTAACCTCCCCTAAATTTTCTCCTGCTGTGTAATAATTGTTGTGGCTTGAAAGAAATGAAAATTTGCCTAATCTGTTTTATCCCAATGACCCAACCAAATCTATATACACTATTATGAATGCAATGGATTTATGCTTCAAGGGAGTAAAATTAACTCCAGTATAATATATCATAACCCTCCATACCATAATATATATACCATATCTAGGCATATGGAAGTCCATCATTCACAAAGCATTTACAGAAGCAATGAGGTAGATTGGAAATGGCATTAGATTTTGAGCCAAAAAACCTATGTTCAAATCCCACTTCTGATGCCTACTAATTGTGTGACCATGGGTAAATTCCTTAGCTTCCTGGTCCCATTATCCTTATCTGCAAATGGAGGGGGCTGAACTAGAATGTCTCCAATGCCCCTTAAATATCTAAATCTATTATTTTATAACCCATAATTCCCTTCAGAATAATGATCATCCTTCAATAATCTCTAACTAGATACCAAGAGATAGTAGATACTGGCATTTGTCCTTGGGTAGATGAAATGCTAACTTTTGCAGTACCATTTTGAACCATGACCAAGAATTGAGGCTTTTTCAACAATCTATTTCTTCCTCCAAAGGAATGGTCTGAAGTTGAGTAGGTGAAATCCACACATTTTGGTTTTGCTATTTTTTTTTTACACTGAGGAAATTTCCTCAGTTTGACTTTTCTTTGACATAAAGAATTTGAATCCTTAAAACTTCTTTAATCACTCATTTGAATTAGACTGTGACAAATTTGATTTCCTTTAAAAACATCTTTTGGGCTAACCAAAAAAAATAGATTTAATAATACTTGAAAAAAAGGATTGGTATTTTTTTCTTAAAAAAATATACACACAAATCCACAAATATATGAATTTACACTCAAATACATGTATGTATACACACATGTATTGTGTATACACACATATGTACACTTCTTTGTTATTTCCAAGGAAATAAAGGTATAAAAAGATGATGATCATATGATACTTCTTTTAGAACTATATAGAGATTTTAAAAGGCAAATGTTGGGAACAAAAGCTCAGGCAGAGGCAAGGTATCACAAAGAACATGGTGCAAGGCATCTCTAAAAATTCATTTCAACTACAGACAATTCTGTAGGTCATTTTCACCCCTGAACCTTCTCTCAGTATTAAGTCAAATGCTAGAATTTCACAAAGGACATATGAGTCATTTATTCTGTCCGATAGTTTGGTGGTTAAGTAAACTCATTGCTGTCAACCTTAAACTAATAAAAAAGGAAGTTGCTAAATTTCAAATATTCTGCTTTGTATTATAGAATGCACTCAATTTAACTGTGATAATACTTGCTTTCATCTACTGATTTTGGTCATTTGGTTGCCCCTTCAAGTCTTTGAACCTCTTTGCCTAGGTTCTACACTATGACTAAAACTCCCTTCACCTTCCCTTGACTATAAAACTTAGCTGTCAAAACTCCCAATGATACAATAAGTCAGTGGTCTCTGAAGAAAAAGTGAGAGTTGGCTTTACCTAGATCTTTCTGTAGCTAAAAATAGCCTCATAGGATTTGAAACTAAGCTGTGCTTGGAAATAACAAAGACAGTCTGATAAATCAAGCTCATACCATTTTGACTATTTTAGGTCTAGGATTTTTTAAAGGCAAAGTGAGACTAGTGTTTTAAGCACAGAGGAAAGTTTGGTGACCAGCCATTTGAATTATAAAATTCCAATGTATGAATTTATTTTTTTAATGGACTAATGTATTGCTTATTCAAATAAATATGAACTGTCACCTCTAGGCCTAGTGCTAGGCTACTTATCTAATTTATCAACTATTCATAAGAGAGCTCAGGAATAGGTTGGCAATATTTCCACATGTGGCATGTTTTCTTTTTCATGAGTAGGAGCTCTCTAATGAGCCATATCCCTCATCATAATTGAGTTCAATTCATTTAAGCAAGGTGCTTGGCCAGATAGACACAGGATTAAAAAAAAAGAGTCCCTGCCTAAAACTCTTACATTGTACTTGGGGGATACAACACATTCACAAAAATTCAATGCAAAATAGCTTGTGGAGAGATCAAGTTTGAGCCTGTCACTGGGGAGTGGCTGAGCATTACCATTGACCCTTCCTGGGAGGAGAAACCTCATATCCTAGTCACCAATGGTGCTTGCATAAGGACTTACTAGTGTACTTGTGAGTACCTGCTTGTGCTATAAAGGAAAGATGACTTGGGTCTGAACGCTAACTCTGCATTCACGTCACTCAAATAAACACTGGGGCTTCAATTTCCTCTTCAGAATAATGAATGGGTTGGACTAGATTATTAAGTTTTCTTCTAGCTCTGATATTCTGAGGCTGGTTTGTCCATATTTTCCAGCATTAACCAGGTGCAAATCAATTAGCAAGTGTTTATTAACTATTCAATATTAAGGGCCTACCATATGCCAGATATTGCTCTAGGCTCAATAATGAACTGGTACCCATTCCACAGGTTTCATATATCTTTCATTACTTTCATGAGTAAATCTCCAATGAGTCCTGCCAATCATAATAGGGGATAGAGGTCCAACCTGTAGTACACCTGTAATTTCACTGATACAGGACACTCTTCACTAGGTAATTTCCTCTACTAATGCAGTTTGGTACCTTATCTGAACTTTATAGTCTTTGGGAATTTTCTAGGTTATTGAAGAGTCAAATGCCTTATACCCAGTGATACAAAGCAAGTATTGTCAAAGATATTACTTGAACCCAGGTCTTCCTGACTTTAAAACCAGCGCTTTTGCCTCTATGTCATTAAGTCCCTGTCATTATAATTAAGTTACATCCAACAAACATTTATTAGTTACATACTATGTGCAAGATAGAGATACAAAGTCAAAAGTGAGATGTTCCCTTCCCTTAAGGAATTTACATGCTGTGTGAAAATTTGTCTTTATGTATAAATACATTAAAATAAATCAATTCTATAGGTTTTAAGTCAAATATATTACAAGATCTGTTTCACAAGGAAGTAGTTTACATACTCTACATTTGTACATGTGCAAATTTGTCTTTATATATAAATACATAAAATAAATCAATTCTATAGCTTTTAATTCCAATATATTACAAGAATCTGTTCTACAAGGAAGTAGTTTACATCCCAAATCTATGACCCCATCATTGTGCTCTTCATTTTTTCCCCTATCTTGGTTTTTCTTTCTGTCAAACATGTTAGAGGAAAACTGACTTAGAATACTGAGCTCCTTGAAAACGTGTTTGTTATTTTTATCTACAGCCTATGTGCTGGGGAAGAAGAGCAATTTTGTTTATTCCCAGGTGAGTTAAATTTGATTTGAACTCACAGCAGAATTTAAGCTGATGAATAGCTTTTTATTGAACATGAATAAATTGAAAAATTCAGATTAGTCAGCCACTTTCTCTTCATAATTTAAATTCCAGAGAAGAAGCATTTAGCAAAAATAGAACACAAAGGTATGTGCAGCTGAAGAATTGTAGCCGATGACTAACTGAAATAAAAGGGAGGGGGAGGAAAAATCTCAATGAAGCAGATATAAAAGCTTTTTCCGTATTGCCATAGAAAAAGATTGTTTTAAAGTAAACAAAAAGGAGCCTTTGTATAAAAAATAAGCAAAGATTTTGCCTAATCAATATTCAGACTGATAATGTGCTAGAGACAAATTAGAGTCATAAACTTTTTTTCACACAGAATAAATATTCTATAAACCAGCCAATAACTAAAATTCATTTTCATTCAAAAATTTCATTGGCTGTTTTTTCATTCACATTCTACATTGATGCATAAAGTGTAGACAATTTGTGCTAAAGATACTATACTGTGTATTGTTCTGTATATATACAAGATTTAGTATGGAATAGCAGAAAGAGAGCCATTCTCAGAGTTATGAAGCCCCCACTGCAAGTCTTGACTCTGATATACATTGTGTCTTTCTGGGGTAGTTACTTAAGCTGTCAATGCATAAACTAACTCGTTGAGATTATACAGTGAAGAATGAATGATAATGGGTGCTGATCAGCATCACTGGAGGAAATTTGCTCTCTGCAAGTGTTCCTACACAGATAGAATCACAGACGCAGTCATCAAAAGCCCCAAAACTCTTGCATGTGCACATGCACATAGAAATATGTGTATATATTCCATTTTATATTCAATGAAAGTTATTAAATCATCTCCCCAAATCACCATGAAGTTAAAAGCCTTAGGGCAAAAAAAAAACCAACAACAAACTATATCAAGTATTGCCATCTGTCTCATTTAATGAATTTATATATTCTATTTGTTTCTTTTTTAGTGATGAAATGTAACAAAATTTAAAAGTTCTTGAATTTATATGTCCATTTATGACATTAATCATTAAAGATTTGAACACAAAGCACAGCATTTTCTTTGACTACACATTTGCTTGTGAGTATTCATGCAAATGGATTGTTTACAGCACCATTATGGAAATGAAATGTCTAATCACTTTACTACATGGAGTAGTGCTACACAGAGTACAAGATAGGTCATTTTATTTCCACATATTTGAGTGCTATTTTTACTATAAATGACTAGCAAAACATCTAATTAGGTCCTTAGAAGTGGTTGCACATTGACCCATCTTTATGATGCTTATCTCTCCACCTTCTCCTACTGGTTAGATGGGAGTTGAGTAACATTACCTTAGAAATCACCTTATCTGGGAAAAAGTGAAAGGTTAAATTTGACACTACTTTCAAGGTAACACAAGACAGGATGATTTGGGAATATCATAGGATTATTAAAATTATGTTGATAAGGATTTTAGGTCAAGATTATATCTTCATATAAAGCCTAAACACCTAAAATATAGGCCCTTAGGGTCTTGAGAGTTCTCATATCTATGGTGTATACACACATGTATATGTACGTGTGTATGCATATATGTGTGTGTATTATATGTGTATGTTTACATGTATACACACATATGCTTACATCAACAAATGTGTGTATACACACTTAGACCCTCCCAGTGAATTCCTGCCCCAGTTCAATCTGATGGTCATCTCATGATTTTTATTTCAAGTTAGAACAAACAAGTAGACATAACATTTCAATTCATCCGTTGTAGCAGTAACTAGCATTGGGTAATAGGAGCTTGCTCTGGATACCAACATACCCTGGCAATAACTATCTCTGTGCTCCTACTTATGATCTTTCATCAACCCATGGTGCCATATGGTGTGACATGGTACTACTGATGTGGAACCCTTGTCTCTGCTTCTTATTCTCCTCCCCAACTCCCATGCTATTTTGCGTGTGCTGGATTGCCTAGCAGTTAGATCACCCTCTTTCCTAGTAGATCTGTTCCTATGGCCCTTCTCCTCTCTGCATGATGCCCAGGGCTGCTAGTGTCCCACCCATCAACTGAATTTGCCGTAGGGAAAAATTCCAAGTTGTTTCTCTGTCATTTAACAATTAATCAGTCTTTTTTTGTTGTTGTAGTTGTATCTACTATTATAGTCTTACATAACATTTGTATTTTCACATGAATAAATATTTATCTCTATTACCTAGTTTTCTTTGGAGCATCAGACCAGCATTTCCAGCTTTCTCCTGGCTATGCCCTACCTTCAGTACAATGTCAACTTGTTTACAACTGAACTCCACCAGTCAATCAATAAGTTTTGTTTTTGTTTTCTTAGTTCCTACTATATTCCAGGCATAGAGCTATGCCCTGGAGATACCAAGACAGAAATGAGACAGATTCGCACCCTCGAAAAGCAAACTTAGAAGAAACTAGACTTATAAATACAATCAGATGGAAAATATATATGAAGCACATAGAAGCTAATTTGTTTGGAGATAGCATTAGTGTGGAGGGGGAGGATGAGGGCAGATGGGTAAAGCCATGAAAAGAAATGGTGTTTGAACTTAGATTTGGAAGTGAGGGATTTTCAAAGGCAGGAAGTACATTCCAACCATGGGAGACAGCCCATACAAGGTCTAGAGATGAGAAGTGTAGTCCCATATATAAGGAATAGTAGTAAGACATTTCTGATTGTATTATTGTGTGAATGAAGGAGAATAATATAGAATTAATGTTTATAAAGGTAAGCTGGGCCCCCTCCTCGTTTATTGCCTCATATTTGTCAGTGACACCACCTGCCCAATCATCCAGAATCCAAATGTCAGTATTTTTTTAATTCCTTCTTTTCTTTTCCCTCTCCCATCTAGGTTGTCACTAAATTGGATCAACTCTACTTAGGAAAGGATTTAGAATTATAAGGAACATCAGACACTATTGAGTTCTAACTCCCTCACTTCTACACATAAGCATACATGAAGTAAAATTCAGAGCTAGGATTTGAACCCAGGATACCCATCCTCTTCATTCCATTCCCACTGCCACACCTAGGTCAGCAGCTTATTATCTTTTGCCAGTTTTATTGTAGTAACCAGGTAATATTTAACCCTTCCTGCAGTAACCAGGTTCTTCTTTCCCCAGAATATCATACACACAATTGCCAGGTTAATGTTCCCAAAGCATTAGGTGAAATCATCACCTTAATCAGAACCATTCAGAGTATCTACTAAATATAGTCCATATTCTTCATAATTATAACATAATGGGCAGTAAATGGATTTACATGCCAAAATACAAACCACAGGGATCATAGGATCATTAATGCATAGCTGAAAGGGACCTTACTGGCAATCTAGCCCAAATTCTCTCAATTTATAGATGAGAAAACTGGGGCTTACATAAAGTAAATGAATAGCGTATGGTCACAAAGGGAATATTAGCAGAGGCAAAATTCGAACTCATGTCCTCTTACTCCAGAGCCATTAAAATGTATCCCCCTTGTATTAATATGATATTTTAGTGGGTTCATGACTTCATTGGCATGGGTGGTGCTTACACTGTTGCAAACTGTTTCACAAGTTGCTAAAAAGGGGTGGGGGTTGTCAAATGGCTAACTCTACAGTAATGAGCTAAGCTGGTCTTTAAATATCTATTTACTGGACCTGAATTTCAAGCATTTTCAGCTTGCCCTCTGTCAGCATAAAGGTTGAAAACTCAGAAACACTCCTGTGGCATAAAAAGAGAACAGAGGAGGAATTTAGT
Organism: Trichosurus vulpecula; assembly: GCF_011100635.1. NCBI lineage: Eukaryota > Metazoa > Chordata > Mammalia > Diprotodontia > Phalangeridae > Trichosurus > Trichosurus vulpecula. The sequence goes on along the minus strand of NC_050581.1, from coordinate 90,704,775 downwards.
GAAAAGTCATGAAATTAAAAGCTGTGAAAAAAGATAAAATACCAAGAAATTGGATTATAGCTAGTACAACTGGTTCACATAATTGCTATGGAATCATTATACAGACAGTACATATATTAAGCCTTTTGAGTTAGTGTCACCCAAAGGGAACAAGGAGAATAAGGCCATGTCTCTGGAATATTAAAACAACTGGACAGTTTGGTCTAGTTAAATCCAAATCAACAAATGGAGGTGGGTAGGAGGGAAATCAGATATATCTTTTCCTCAGAATGATGGCCAGTCATATTCATGTAACTGCCTAGTCTAGACATAACCAGAGCTATGCTAAGGTTTCAAGAATAGAATTCCATGGCATACTGGAGAGAACACTGGAGTAAAACAGGGTTCGAATCCTGGCTCTCCTACTTACACCCTGTCATCTTGGGAAAAATCCTTTAGTTTTTTTGGGCAGATTCAGTTTCTGAAATTGTATTTGAAACAGGAGTAGAAACCTGGCCCTTTTATTCCACTGTTCTTTACAAAATATCATAGAATTCTATTTTTGAAACTTTAATATAATTTTGGTTGTGTCTGTATGAGACAACCACATGAACAATTCTGAATATCAATTCATTCTTACTGCTTCAGAATTAATGAGTGCCCATAACCTTTGACCCAATGGTAGTGCTATTAGGTCTATTTCCAAAGAGATTAAAAGATCTAACATGCATGAAAGATCTCATATGTATGAACATATTTATACTCTCTCTTTTGTGGGAGCAAGAAACTGTCAGCTAAGGAAGTGGCCATCAATTAGGTAACCACTGAAGAAATTAAGGCATATGAACATAATTAAATACTACTATGCATGTAAAAATGATGATGATAGTTTCTGAGAAACCCAAAATACTAGTATGATTTGAAACAGAGACAAGTGAGCAAAAGCAGAATAACAATTTATGAATTAATAGCAACATCATAAAGACAAAAAACTATGAAAGACCTAAGACATTTCATAAAGACGATGACCAACCACATTTTCAGAGGACCAATAAGGAAACATGTTATCCCCTTCCTAACAGAGAGGTAGGTGATGGACTCGAGGTACATCTGAGGTACTGAGGTACTGAGACATATATACACAAACATATATATATATATGTATATATACATACATATATATATATATACACATACACACATACATATGTACACACACACATTCACACATATAGTTTTGTTTTGTTTTGTTTTGTTTGGCCAATGTAGACATTTGCTTCGCTTAACTGTGCAAATGTGTTACAAGGGTTTTGTTTTTCTTTTTTTTCCCCCCGGGGTTGGTGGAATAGGTGGGAGAGAAAATAATTTTTTGCTAATTGAAAGAAATAAAATTTCAAAAGTATAGATATGGGGGGGAGGATTCTATAAGTTCAGTTACCACCAAAGCTCCTTATTTAACATTACAACCAGTTTTTTTTGATCTTACTGAAACTCAAACATTAATTACTCATATTTTTGGAAGAATTGAAATCATATTTCCCAATTTAAATAACTAAATGTATTCTTTTACTAGGTGTTTCAGGTCACTTCATCATATATGCATAAGCTAAATAGATCTTAAGCGAATAACAATAAAATACACATTTACTACAGCTTGATGATTTTTCTTAAACTTATCATTTCATTGATATAGGGTAACAGAAGTTACTGAGCTGCAACTTTTAAAATATTAGAGATATGCCTGGTACACTTACTGGGAAGTGATTTGCGTAGGACCCTATAGCTGGTTTGTATCAGAGGAAATTCTTGAATCTAGGGCTTCCTGATTCAAACTCAAATAGAAACTGATCCCTATGGCACATACTGAGTTAAAAAAAAAACACAAATTAATATCATATATGTTGTACTTTTAAATAATATGCTAAACATTTCACAATTACATTTTAATCTGATTTGGAGAGCACTTGAGAGTTTTTCAGACCAGGAGTTTGACACTTCTAATACCTGACATTTCCATAGTGCTAAGTACTTTAAAAATATTACCTCATTTCATCTCACAACAACCCTGCAAGATATGTGTTATTATTGTGTCTATTTTTATAGATGAGGAAACTAAAGTAAACACAAGTGAAGATACTGGCCCAGGGTCATATGGCTAGTAAGTTTCTGAGGTCATATTTGAATTCAGGTCTTCTTGACTCCAAACTCAGTGTACTATCTACCACACCTCCCAGTATCCTAGGACCTAACTTTCTTACAGATTCAGGATTCCTAACTTTATTTTCAAAACAGTCTGAGTGGAGAAATGCAAAAGTCCCAAGAGCTCTGAGCAGAAAAAAAAAAAATCTTTATCATCTTCTAGCCCCCACCCCATTTAGATAGTGTAAATACGCCAGTAGATTGTTTGATTGTTACAAGTGAGTACACTGAGGGTATGGATATTTGTCATTATTTATAGTAAAACAACGTTGTGCAAATAAACTTGATTTTTTTCTCTATTTCTGGAGAATATTTCCTTGATGAATGTTCAGCAAGAAAATTCTTTAATATATGGGACCTGAAGTAGTTGGCCTTGGTCAGCTAAAGCAAAAATTGCTGTTCTATCTTGCCCATCTTCCCAAATGCACTGAGTTCATTTTCAATTTTGTACTATGTTCTATGTTATGATATACTGCATGTCTTGAATTTGGAAATGGAAAACAGAAAGAAAAATAAATTTTCACTGCTCAAGAATAACAGATGATTTTAATGGAATTGTGAATGAATAAACATTTTTTAAGTCAAGTTAGAAACTAACTTTTTAAACAGTGAATGTGTTTAGATTTTTTTTAAATCCTTCAGGTGTTAAAGTTTGTTATCAATTGATGTTTATTCTAAGTAACTACAAAATAGTATGCAATAATTTTATAAATAGGATAGTATTTTATAAATGATCTGATTTATAATTTAGTCCTGTAACTTTGGAAGGTATGTGTAGAATGGATTTGAGAGAGGAGAAATTAGAAGCTTGTGCCTGTTTGTGAGACTTTTTGCCAGAATCTAGGTGATAATGATGAGAGCCCACAGTAGGCTAGAACCTATATGAATGGATGGAAGCAAATCTCCCATCTTGGAAAAATGGGTAAAGGGAGGGTCATCCTTGGCTTCAGGCATAGGGAGTTGTTAATTCCACTGCACTCTGCCTTTATCAGTCCTCATCTGGAGTACTGTCTTCACTTTTGAGAGCCAGGAATTTCTACCTTAAGAAGAACATTGATAAACTGGAGAATTTATAGAGGAGTGCAACCAGGAAAGTTAAAGGCCTTAAGTAGTAATATATTAGTTGAAAGAACTGAGTATGTTTATCCAGGGAAAGAGAAGATTCAAGGAGGATATGATAGGTATAGTCAAATATTTGAAGGGCTGTCATTTTGAGGAGGGATTAGATTTCTGTTTAGCCCCAGAGATCAGAAATAGGAGCAATAGGAGAAGGTTGCCAGGAGACAAATTAAGTCTAAGTGTCAAAAAAAATATATATAATACTTAGAGCCGCCCAGGAGCAGAATGGGATTCTGTGAGTCATCACCATCTTGGAGATTTTTCAAGCAAAACCTGGACAGCAACTTTTAAGTGTATTAGGAATTATTTCCATATCTTAGTTAAACTAGATCATCAGTGGGATCCCTTCCAACACTAAAATCTATGATTCTGTGGATTAACACTGATTTCTTTTTTAATATACATATTAGAAAAAGAAGTTCAGAAATTCAAACCCATAGCATATTGATGAAATCAAATAACACGTGCAGCCCCATTAATCATAGTTTGATGCTTCTGGTGACCAAAATACTGCTTGACAAGAGAAATTTCAGTGACAGCCACATAACCTTTAAAATGTTTTTAATATTTACATTTTAAACAACTTATACTACTTTCTATGTGGTTATGCATACATTATCTAATTTTATCTCATAGCATGTCTATAAGTTGTTGCTTTTTTTGAGAGGAGAAAAATGATAGTCAAAGAAGTAACATGAATGATATTTTGAAGGTCCTCAAATCAATAATTTGTAGATTTAGGCCTAAAATTCAAGCGTCCTGGCTTCTCATCCAATGTTTATTCCATCATACCATGCTGGTCCTCTGTGTGGAGTACAAAATGCATTAATAATGATGCTCCATTGACTTAGAATCAAACATGGACCAGAGCAAGGAGACCATTGAATCCTAGCCACTCAAACTTCTGGGCACATTTGGACATTCATAGGATCAAGCTCGCTCTGGCTATTCTTTGATAAGCACAAGCGCTGCTTGTGCTGCTGTGGTCACTCCTCCAGCCAGAATGTTCCCAGCTGTGAACTTCTTGATCTTATGCTGAGGTTATTACAATAAAGGATCAAAATAGATTGATGAAATGATTCATTTGTTAACATGAATTTAACAAACCATCAGAAAAGGGCAATTTTGGAGCCCATGGTTACTTTGGCAAATAGTTGAGTCAAAAATTAATAAACAAAAGCAACACAATTTCTACATGAGGAAAAAAAGGGCAGAACTTGTGGGGCAATTTGTCTGTTTATGTATACAAACATAAACATGCATTATTTGTATATACATATATCTGTTGTTATTCAGTCATTTCAGTTGTGTCTGACTGTTTGTGACCCCATTTGGAGTTTTCTTTTCAAAGACACTGGGTGGTTTGTCATTTCCCTCTTCAATACATTTTCTAGATGAGAAAGCTGAGGCAAACAGTGTTAAGTGAGTTACCCAGTGTCACACCACTACTAAGAACCTGAGAATGGATTTGAACTTACACCATCATGACTCCAGGCCCAGTGCTTTATACTCTGTGCCACCTACCTGTCTGTGTACACACACATACACACACACACACACACACACATGCACAAACATGCACATGTGGGTATAAAATATCTATATATATATATATCATTATATGTATGCATATGTGTATACATATTCACATGCATATATACACATATACCTTTACATGTATGAAGATAGTGTTATTAAGCATGATGGAGAATTGGAAAGGCTCAAATTAAGGTTTTTCATCAGACTAAGGAAATAAGGTCAGGGAAGCCATCATATTGGAATATTGATATGGGTATTCAGTTCATGTATGATAAGCAGAACTTGTCATAAATACCTGGTGGTTCCAGTGGTTTCTTTAGTCACCATACAGCATAAAGATTGAAAATTGGTGAATATTCCACGAGGTCTGTAGCTACAATTGTTTTAGCAATAGTTTGGTACATTAATGAAAAATGAAAAGGGAATCTTTTGCTTTCAAAGGCACACCCCTTGATTGGCTAGATAGGAGAATTACATTTGATTTATGACAATTTGCATAAACTAAAGTGATAATAGGGAATATTTGTTATGCTATTATGCTAATTATTTGAAATCAAGGTTCTTATAAATATGGATTTGAAATTAAGATTTTATTTAGGCTGTATTTAAGATAAATTTTCTAGTATTCAAAATAATTTGCCATCCAAAGGTGAAGGGTTAAGTTAAAGAGGTTAGCTAAGATGTTTGAAAAATGAAATATTTTTTATATTATTATTGAGATAAAGTACAGTGGCCTTAATTCTTTTAATTTATACATGTTGGATTTAATGATAAAATATGTTGATTTAGTTTAATAGTTTGTCAAAAGCAATGAGAATTATAATATAAGCTTTTGAGATGCTAGGCCTTTGATTCTATGTTATCATTTACTCATGAAAAGGGGCCCTTTCCATTTAAGAATTCCCTTTGCTGAATGATATAAATACTCTATAGCTCCCACAGGAACATTTGGCACAGCAGTTAAAGAAGTAACAGATCTCAACAGGGTATTTTCTACCTCCCTTAGCACAAACTGAAACTCTTGCTCAGGTTTTTTGTTTTTCCTCTTTTGCTTCCTTTTCATTTTTGTGAATTCTTTGTTATCACACCTCTTATGAGGCCTACGCCGAAGCCAAGACATAGCTCCATTGATTGGTTGCTGACATGGCAAGTAAATGATTGTTATTTGTCATAGGGAAGACTGAGTAAATAAAAAGGAATCAATGGACAGAATTCCAAAACACAATCTAACTCCAGCTAAAACCTCCTCCTCCCAAATTCACATGTTCTCTTGCTTCCAAGATAATCTTCACAGTTACCCAGGCTCAAACCCTAGGGGTCATCTTTGACTCAGTCTTTCCCTTTACCACTCACCTCCAGTCACTTGGTAAAGCTTATCGATTCCTGTCTCTGACAAAAACCTCCCATATCTGTTCTCTTCCATCTCCTTGTCATCACCCTAGGTCAACATTTCTCACCTAGAATACTGTAATAATCCCCTAATTGCTCTCTCTCAGTCTCTCTTCACAGTCAACTTTCACACAGCTTCCAAAATAATCTTCCTAATCCAAAGGTCTAACTCAGTCATTCTTCGGATCCAAAACCTTTGATGTAGTCCTGTTGTCTGAAGATGACATGAAACACCAAAATAAACACTTATTCGACTGAAATCTAAGACCTTCTAGGATCCAGCTCCAGTATAGCCTTCCAGCCTTAATCCCCATTACTTATGTTTATAGATCCTGGGCTCCAGTCATACTGAACTATTGACTCTTCCCCATTTTTGTCTGTCTTGCTCTCTAATTCCCTGTATTTGCAAAGACCATCCCTCCATTCCTAAAAGGCACTTTTTTATCTTTACTTGTTTTAATTTTTGAATGTTCAGTTAGAGTTCAGATTTACCCTTCTAAAATCTTCCTAGCCCTCTCCCTAAATCTCCTTTTCTAGATTTTTTCTTTGACCCCATTATGGTCTCTTTGTATTATCCTTATCTCCTTACATATTGTATCTGACTAGTAGATTTTAGTTCTTTGAAGTATAAGAACTATGATTTTTTTCAAAAAAATTGCATAAATATCAAAACCAGTCATTTAATGGAGAGACTTGTGGCATAACATAAAGGAAAGAATTTATGATTTAGAGTCAGTGGCTCCAAATGGGTTTGAATCCCAGTTCTGTTACTTACTACCTGGGTAACCTTAGGCAATTTAATTTCCCTCTCTGGGATTCAGATTCCTCCAATGTAAAATGAGTGGTTGGACTGGATGATCTCTAAGGTAACTTTGAGCTCTGAATTCTAAGGTTATGCCCTGCTGTTAACTAGGATCATCCTGATACTCTTAAATGGCATTAACTTTTGGCTACTAGTAAATCTTATAGTTTTGAGAGATTATAGGAATCCTAAATCAGGTCTATTGCTCCTAAAGGACATGAAGACTTTGTGAATATGTGGTCTTATTTTGCTGATGAGTTGTTTTCTGAGTTTTTTTCCTAATAAAAATATTGAAGAAAATAAAGTTGCTAACAAAGACTGTATTGCTCTCTGACAGGCCTATCAAGTCCTGTTTGGTAACAATATATGAGTCTCTGAATTCTTTTGGTGTGTCTGCATAATTATATGCACACTGTTCATTGTGCCTGTGTTAAAACAGTGTGCTGGCGACACTGTCATAATGTCACTACAAGTGCTGTGGGAATAGCTATGATAATATATCATCCAGGATTAAAATGTGAATCACATTCTTGCTTCATTCCATTTTACATTGAAAGAACATCTTTTCTTGCTCCCTCCCACCCTCATCCCCTAGTTTGCTGGCTCAGGAAAAGCACAGAAATCCCATTAATTTATTCTGTAACAATATTTCTGTCCTTGCATACTATAGTTTTTGCTACTAAATCCACCGTTAGTGGTATACTCAGGGGACTGAGCATACTTCTGGCTTTCAAAAGTCTACAAACCACTGAGAATGCATTTTTGAATCTTTGGAGGAAAAAATATGTCAATACCCTGTAAGCCAAACAATACCCTAAGTGGCTCCTTTTTCCTCCCCTTAACGTCTTCTTAAAATGGTATTTGTGATATTGTTATGCCATTAATTATGGAGTGTCCTCTGAAGCACTATAATAGGGTTTAACATTCATTTCCAATTCCAAGGCAGCTTTGTACACCATGGTTTATTAAAGAATATTTCACAGAAAATGCATGTCTTCTAGGTGAAACCACTAAACTCTCTGCAACTGATTTGCGGGAACTTGGTAGGCATGCTTCATCCTAAATGCACATCTTTCACCTCATTTGTGAAAATAATAATATATGGGCTACCAGAGCTAGAGATCATGCTGATTTGGGTGTCTGTATCCTCACATTGAAAATCCCTAGAATCTTTATTTTTTAATCCTGAGGGGTTGGATCCAAGACTAGCTGCTTAATTATCTCACAAATTCTTAAAGACGGTAGTTTCTAAAATGGAATAGCATAGATTGACAATGAAAAGTATCCAAAGGCCAAAAATAAATTGATGTGGGCCTAATGGGACTAAATTGTATCAGTAAATAAAAACTATTAAATGTCAATATAACATAACAACTCTCAAATGTATTGAAATCCTATTTCTAAAAAAAACCCTACAGGTACACATTTTCATCATATGCTTCTTCTATTATTAGTAACTATGAGATGAATTGAGGAATTTGGAGGGGTCCAGGATATAGTCCTATTGGTTAATTTAGTTATATAGAGAGTATGACTATAAGTGATTATTATTTATTCATTTTTTCTTAAAACTGAAATAGATTTGCACTTTTCTATTGTGCGCATATGGAAGCATATCTAGGTCAATAAGGAAATAATTTATAGTATTGTTGTGGGTTTCTCTATTCTTGCTGCTCACTGTTTTATGTAGTGGTTTATATTGGAATGCTGTGATATTTTTGGCCAAAAAAAGCAGAAATCATAGCAATCTCTGAGCCTCAGCATCACAAGCCAAATTCCATACCCTTTTAAATGTTTATGAACATATTATAAACCACTTAAGAGAGAGCATTTTTAATGAAACTTGACTGACCTCTCAAGCAGTTATACCAAGTCTGCTGTCCTTGCTTCATTAATATCTAAGAAAATCCCATGTCTTTTTAAAAAATCACATTCTTACTTTCCACTGGATATGGGTCAAAACTGAGCAAGTTTCTCTGCCATCCCATGAGAGCTTAATAGATGATCCTGACATCTCCATTGGTTTAATGAGAGTGTTGCCTATACAGGGCTGCATAGGATTGAGTCCTTTGTCGAAAGGGGATGAGGGTTTATTTTTATTCAATGTGGGCCACCTTTTGTATTCACAGTCTCTAATAGCAAGAAACATGCTGAAAAGTCCCAGAGTAACTCACACAGAAGAAGCAGAAATAAAAGCTGCTCCAAGTTGAACATGCCTAAACCCAACTGGGTTGCATTATTACTTCATCTTGCCCTACAAATGATGATTTCTTCCCTATGGTTCAACAACTGTCCATTGTACTTTATTTAATAGGACAGAAATATCAGAATGCTACCACAAAGAAATGAATTTTTGTGACCCCATTCCTTGCTCCTGGTATTCCCAAATAGATTATAGGAATGCATAGTAACATATTCAGTCTTTATATATCAATTCTGACATAGCATTGTGCACAATACTCTGAGAGCATTTTTATACTGTAAACAATGATTATGCCAGTCACTCAAATTATGCATTTTGTAAGCAATTACCAATATTTCAGAACGTAGGCAATCAGTGTGTGTGCGTGTGTGTGTGTGCATATACACATATGTATGTATATGTGGGTATGTATGTATATATTTGTATATATATATATGTGTGTGTGTGTGTGTAGATAGATATATACATGTGCACACATATATGCATACATATGCATACATATATATAAGAATATATGTATGACAGAGAGAGATTTTTTAAATGTGACTGGGTTAATTTTGAAAATTGCATGGATAGACAGACAGGTAGATAGATAGATAGATAGGTAGATAGATAGATAGATAGATAGATAGATAGATAGATAGATAGAGTTGTTTTCATTAATGGGTATTTAGTCAGCATAAGTATTAAAGCTTATTTCTAGAATGAGAAAGGTATATTCCCACCAAGTATGGAATCCAACTGGCTTATTCCATGTGCTTTAAAAAAATCAATGTTTTATTGATTCCTTTTTTCCTTTTGGTTTCATTGCTATGGTTTCCTAATGACAGCTCCTGGTTAAGCAAAACAAATGGACATATTAGCTCCGTTTAACAACTTACTGCTTACCTTATTCCATACCTGAAGTCCACCACTTCTCTGTGGCTTATATTAAGTTCACAAACATTTATTAAAAGATGAAATTTGACATGTAATGCTACAACTTAGTCATGACTATAGTGTTTTTCCCCTTTTATTAGCCAAATCAATTGGAACATTCCAATATACAGTACTGCATAATTTTAGCCATTAAAAACATGACAAACAATACTATATACAATATCCTCAAGTACTGACTAGTTTATGCTTCCATAATCACACAGTAGAAAAGTCCAATTCTATTTCTGTTACAAGAAAAAAAGTAAAATTTATTATTTTCTGGCATTTAAACTTTACATGTAAATATATATTAACAAAAAGAAGAGGAAAGTGTGCTTCAGTCTCAGTTCTCTTAAGTCAGGCTGGCATTGCATTTTGTGTCACAATAATAACAACAACAGTGATATTAACAAATGACATTTATATAGTGCTTTAGAGTCTGCAAAACATTTTACAAATATCTCATTCTATCTTGAAGACAACTCTTGGAGGTAGATCCTCTTATTATGCCTATTTTAAAAATAAGGAAACTTAGTAAGATAGGGGTCAAGTGGCTTGCCCAGGGTCATACAGCTACTAAATGTCTGAGTCTAGATTTTACCTCGAGTCTTCCTGAATTCAGGCTGAGAGTTCTATCAATTGTACCATCTACCTGCCTCATTTAACTTAAACTTAAAGATTTTGGACCTATTTTCCTAACCTCATAATTCCAATAATTGGATGATCTGTAAAGTTTTTATTACCAGCCAAATGCATTAAACAAACTGAAGTTGGATTTTATAGTCTGATAATTAAAAGCCATCTTAGTATCATAGAAGAAAACCTTAGAATAAGAGTCATGTTCCCTTTTGGTTTCAGTCCTCCGGTGATAGAATTTCCAGAGAATCTACTAAGGCAATGGTATGCTGTTAAATGTTTAACAACCCCGTATCTGAGGGGAAAACATACACAAAACCTGCTTTCAAGTTTAATGTCCATTGTTCACATTTTCTTCATCACTTTCTTAAGTTTGGATAATCAATAAAACAGTGAATCAAACCTTGATTTGTAGTGTTTTCTGATTTCTGAGGTGAAAAGAGTCATACTGAAAATTTAACAATAAACTCTTGAGCCAATGTACAATTTGTTACTCACTCCACTTCTTGGCTGTCTTCTCAATCATCCTCTTGATTGCCTGATTGCCTCTGGTTGTTTACATGTTATCTTCCCCATTAGACTGTAAGCTCAAGAGTAGGGACTGGCTTTTGCCTTTCTTTTGATGCCTTGCATTTAGCATAGTGCCTGGCAGATATAATGTTTTCTTGATATTTATGAAGCTTCTTGATGTCAGATACAAATTCATTTTTGTGTTAGGATCCCCCAGTGTTTAGAACAATGGTGGGCACATAGTTAATGCTAAAAAAAATCATTTTTCTTTCATTTATTCATATGAAAAATAAATATAGTCTCTACCTAGTCTCTACCTTAGTCTCTACCTAGTTTATGAATTAGGGAGAATAAATGAGATTACATATGTGAATGTTTTGAGCTCATGGAAAAGTTGTATGCCATTGTTTATTAATATGGTTTGTACGATATTTTTGTTACTCTAAACATGTTTTATTAATCCTTATGGTTCTAGAGGTACAGTGAAATATTTAATTCATAATATAGAAATATGTCTTCTCTGTTCTCAACTCCTAGACTCATTAGCTTCTCTCTATTTCTAATTTCCAATGAGATGATAATTGATCTTTTGTTCAATTCAAAAGCAGATGAAGTTTTCCCTACTGTCTGTTATAAAATCAGCCCTGAAGAATGAAGTATTTCTTCTACTAGTTAGAGGATTATCCTCTACTGGGCACTTTCTTAAGAGTATAGACAGGTGATCACACATCCCTAGCAACTTGAGAAATGCCTCCTGCTGTCATGCAAATGATAACATTAAAGAGAGAGTTTTAATCACATACTCTTTGAGAATGTATATGGGGTGAGAGAGGAATCTACTGGGAGAAAGAAAAAGGGAGAGGTAGAATGGGGTAAATTATTTCATATAGAAAGAAAAAGCTTTTACAGTAGAGGGGAAGAAGGGGAAGGTGAGACAGAATGAGTGAACACTCTCATCAGAACTGGCTCAAAGAGGGAATAACTTAGAAACTCAATTGGGTATAGAAATCTATCTTACCCTACAGGAAAGTAAGAGGTGAAGGGTATAAGAGAAGAGGGGTGGTGATAGAGGGGAGAGCAGATAGGGGATGGGATGGTCAGAAGTAAAACATTTATTGGGGTGGGATTGTAACCAGAATGGCCTTTGTTTTCTTTGAATGACTCAGCTTACCTCATTGAGCCTCTGGACACTGTGGCTTGCTCTTCCGGGGCAGGACCAGACAACTTCCTGTGTGATGAGTCATGGGGCTGGCTGAGGGGAGGTGTTAATGTCTATGCTAGGGGGAGGGGCCAACTCAGGAACCAATCGGCCCTGGTCATTCGGGCGGAGCTTGATGATGTCAAAAACCCTATAAGAGGGGAGAGGACAGCTTGAAGAGCTCTCTTTCCTTTTCCGGTTTGAGCCAGCGACAGTTACATCGTCAGTTACAGCGACAGTTACATCGTCAGTTACAGTTGCAGCTTCAGTTACAGACACAGACACAGCTGAGGCAGGAGCTGCCAGTAGCAGAGCTGACCTACGGGAGGAAGCTGAACAAAGACTTCAGGCCAGTGGGTAATCTTATTACCATCGAGGGGGAAGCATGATTTTGCTTTACGCAATCATGCTTCTCTGTAGCCTCCTGGTTACTCTTGCAAGGCGTACTTATTGGGCCTGGAAGATTTTGATCAACATATCAAAATGGGGCTTCTGGTTCATGGGTTGGTTACTGTGGAGCCTAAATAAATGTTTTGATTCTTCTGCCTTCTACTTTGAGAGTTTCTTATATCCGGCGGTTCCGAACCTTTCAGACATGTTTATGATCCTCTTTGAGATTATAAACTCGGCCCTCCTGATACAGATGGGGGTGAAAGGAGAGAGAGAATAGAATAAACAAGGTTAAGGGGAATAGGATGGAGAGAAATACAGTTAGCAATAGTAATTGTGAAAAAAATTGAAGCTAGTATCTCTGATTAAGGCTTCATTTCTCAAACATATAGAGAATTGACTCAAATTTATAAAAACAAGAGCCATTCTCCAACTAATAAATGATCAACAGATATAATCAGCTTTCAGATGAAGTAATCAAAGCTATCTATAGCCATGTGAAAAAATATTCTAACTCACTATTGATTGGAGAAATATGAATTAAAACATTTCTGAGGTATTCCCTCATACCTATTTGATTGTCTAATAAGACAGAAAAGGTAAATGACAAATGTTGGATGGGATGTGGTAAAAATGAGACATTTATGCACTGTTGGTGGAGTTGTCAACTGATTCAACCATTCTGTAGAGCAATTGGGAACTATGCCCAAAGGACTATAAAACCATGTATACCCTTTGAGCTAGCACTACCACTACTAGGTCTGTATCCTAAATGACAAAAAAAACAAAAAAGAAAAGGACCTATATGTACAAAAACATTTATAGAAGCTCTCTTCTAGAGGTAAAGAATTAGAAATTGAGGGGATGCTTATCAGTTGGGGAATGGCCGAACAAGTTGTGGTAAGTGATTATGATAGAATACTATTGCACTACAAGAAATAATGAACAGGATGCTCTCAGAAATACCTGGAAAGACTTACATGGGCTGATGCAAAGTTAAATGTACTGTGCACAGAATAACATCGATATTATAAGATGATCAGCTGTAAAGGATTTAGCTATTCTTAGCAATACTGTGATCCAAGACAACTCTAAAGGACTTATGATGAAAAATGCTATACATCCCCAAAGAAAGAACTGATGGTGTCTGAATATAGATTGAAGCATCCTTTTTTAAAACTTTATTTTTCTTGAATTTTTTTATCTGTTTTCTTTCACAACATGACTATTGTGAATGTTTTCCATGACTGCAATGTATAACCTATATCAAATTGATTGCCTTCTCAGTGGGTGGGAGATAGGAAAGAAGGAAGGGAGAGAATTTGGAACTCAAAGTTTTAAAAACAAATGTTAAAAATTGTTTTTACATGTAACTGGGGAAAATAAAATACTAAATAAATACCAAAAAATGTAGTTAGGAGATGGCATTCTTGTGCAAGAAATACCAATTTCACTGCATTGAAGAATATAGGGTTGCAAGCCTCCAGGTTCTGATTCTACTTTATAGTTGTGAGGTGCACTTTATACCATCTCTCAGTATGTCATCTTACCCTGAGTTACCTTATCAACAAAAATACTCACAAAAATTTGATGACTCATGCATTACTTTGCCATTTCCCTACTATTCTCATCTTCCTTCAGTAACTCCATGATCAAATCACCTCTATCATTTTTCTTGGAAGGACTTTGTCAATCTTTGCATCTATGTGCTCTTCATCATAAGAGACTTCCTAGCCTTCACTTCTCTATGTATATTGTCTCCCCAAAATAGACTATGAGCTCCTTGAGCTCAGGACCGTCTACCACCAGTCCTTCTTCTCTTTTTTTCATCCCCCCTTTCCTTTATTTTCTATCAGCCAGTAGCACCCAAAACCTGTTTGGACTGGTCACACTGGTTAAATAAGATATATATCACCAAGACTATTCCTTCCAGTGAAAGGGGAGATGACCGGGCCTTGACATTTGTCATGGCTCTGTGCCCTCTGGCCCCCAAAAGTACTGTCATAGCTGTACCCACAGGACTTCTGTACCATTACATCTATCATGAAGATATACTTCTTTTTATGTGTTGCTTCTCCCCATTAGAATTGAATTCCTCAAGAACAGGAAATGGCTCATTTAAAAAATGTATGCCCTACTTAGCTCAATGTTTGGCACATAGTAATCTAATAATAAAAGCAATCATAATGTTTCACACATATTCTGTGCTAATGTTGTCCCTTTTCACCCATTCATTTTAGATACTCTGTATAACACATTTATTTACCAAATAATTTAAATTAAAAAAATTAAAGAACAAAGTGCACTGTGGATGAGCCCCATCTGCCAAACACTGATGAAAACATATTGCTGCTGCTAACTTTTGTCTTCAATATTTCCTTGACTCTATGTGACTCATGGTGGCTTTTATCATGATGGTTACTTTAAACTAGTAGTCAAACTGTGTGGCTTTAATCATTAGAGATGCCCACGCAACATGCAGTTAGCTCTGTTGTTATCAGCTCTGACCTTTAAACATGTTCTTTATTGTTGCAGCTGTACTTCAAGTTATCTAGTTTTTAATTAACTATATACTTTTAAAATTTTTATACATGCCATAAAAATGTCCCCCAAAGTTATGGGGCTGGGAAGCATATGATAAAAAGTACTTTCCTTTATACCAGAGTCAGCCTTAGGTGAAATCGTGAAATAGATTAGCTTATCATACCCCAGACACACTCACCTCCTACTATGAGGTTCCCTATTCACTTTACTGGAGCCTCTTCTTGGAACTTGTTCTAGAATAAGTTGAAAAACATCTGATGAACAACTAGGGTGGTAGCTTATGAGGCTTGATTGTATCACCTTCTTAGAGTTATTTTTATTTCAAACAAACAGAAGGCCTCATGACTTACCGAAATGAATTTTTAATGATAGACATTCAAGTGGAATGGCAGACAGGTGGGAGAAATATTTTTAAGGCATAGTTCTTTCCTGAAACAGTAGTATATCAGTACTCATAAGGTCAGCCATGATTATCACCATTAAAATTAACTTTCCTAATTATTTTATTTTACAGACTCTTCCCTGCATTCTTATCCTCTTAGAACACTATCAAAATTTTGATACTTCCTCTATTTCCCATTCTCTATCAAATGCATTTTTCTTGTCCTTAATTCCATCTTAAGTTATTAGTATTAATATCATTTATGCTAATTCTCTATCTAATCTTGTGTTACCTTTGTATCTTCTCATGGTTACTTGATTGCAATCTCCTCTTTAAGAGATCTCTTCTTTGTTCTCTGTTCTGAATGTCCTATGCTCTCATAATCTATTTTCCTAGGAAGTTTTGACCTATTTTGTCTACTCTTTGAAAAAAAGTTTATAGTGCTCCTATTCCACATCATTCTAGTTTTCATTTTGAGTTAATATGTACATCTTTCCTGGGACATTCAAATGTATTATTTCTTATTCTCTCCATAGTTCTAGTTTTGTTCTTACTTTGTATTAAGTATAACTTGTTTGTTCAGTCCAACAAACATTTATCAGGCACCTAATAGTTGCTACATGGCTTGGAATTACCAAGATAAATAAAACATTTCCCTTTTCCTCATGGAAATTTTAATTGGGTAGGGAAAATTGTCACTATACAAAGAACTAAAACAAAAGGGAAAATGTACTAAGAGACATGAGACTTAGAAAATGCTAAGGAGATGTGTCAGAGAGAGAATAAATCTAGTTGAAAGTATAAGAAAAAGCTTCATGGAGGAGGTGGCTTTTGTGATGATCTATCTATGAATGATGAGAGGAATTTCTACATGACAGAAAGGCAAAAGAGGAACTTAACCCAGGCAGAAGAAACAGCATAATAAATATTAAAGGCATAAAGAAATATATGTCCACATTTAAATTGAGTACAAAGAGGGAAGAAGAGTGAGAAAACAATAGAAATACAGATAAATATAGAAATGAGAGAGATAGATACAGAGAGATGAATAGATAGATAGCCAGAGCAAGCCATTTAAATGTTTTTAATAGGGTACTGACATCATCAAAGATGGGTTTTAGGGAGATTTGTTGACTATGGCAAGTCTCTCTCTCTCTCTCTCTCTCTCTCTCTCTCTCTCTCTCTCTCTCTCTCTCTCTCTCTCTCTCTCTTTTTCTCAGATACTATATGCCCAGGCATTGTGGTAAGTACTCAAGATTCAAAGAAAGGCAAAAGAAAATCCCTGCTCTTCTAGGAGCTCACAATAGGAAAATAAGGTGCTAGGCATGACATAAGTGCAAATTAATCAAAGAGGTAGAAAGTTGTACAAGTAGGGTGGGCACTTGGTTTGTAGTGATGCAAATAAAGTATAGCAGGAGGAGAGAGGAAGAAATACAATTTAAGTAATAATTACCATTAATTTCAAGTCAACAAGCCTTTATCAAGTGTCTATTATGGGCCAACATTTTATGATTGTGTCAGTCTATGATTCTGTATGTGCCAACGACAATTCAAGTTTGGCATGTGAAAGGGCTTCATTAAGGGGATGAGTGGGAGAGAATGTTGGAGAAATAAACTAAGGCAAAAGTGTTATATCTTTGAATGTTAGACTAAAGTATTGAGACTTTGTAGATAAGAGGGAAACACTGGAAGTTCTGGCACAGAAATGAAGGGTTGAGGGAGGAAGTGCCATAAACAAAGAAGTATTATGGGAAAATTAATCTGGCAATGATGTGGGGAATTTGGACAAGGAGATCTTTTAAGTTATTTCCATAGTCCTGATATGAAGTGCTCAGGAACTGGAATAGGATGATAGCAGAATGAATAGAGCAAGTGATGCACATTATAAAGGAAGAAAAAAAAACAGGTTAGGGGTGTGATTGGGTGTAGGAAAGAGACTGGAATGACTCTGAAGGATTTGTGCCTGAGTGACTAGTGACTAAAAGGAAGAAAGATGATACTATTGATAAGGAAATAGCCAATTCTGGAAAATAAAATTATTTTAAAGGAAATACTTTTTGCAATTGTGTGTATTTGTGTGTGTGTGTGTGCGTGCGCGCGCGTGTGTGTGCATGTGAATGATGCTGAGTTTCTTGAGACAATAGAACATGAAAGTTGTTACATATAGTAGGCAAGTATAGTTACCTCACTGGAATTCAGAACTAGAATTAGCTGTGACTAGCCATGGATATTGGGGAATCGGGTATATGGAGATAATAGCTGTAGCCACAATAGTGGGCAAACTATCCTAGGCAGAATTTAAGTAGATATGACCAGAGAGATTGGAATATTCCTGGAATAAGGAAGTCTAAGCTGTGTCCCAATGGGTGAGTAATTGTTATGTGGGATTCAGGAAAATGAGGACTTCATCAGCTATGTAGCCGGGTATTTAAGGATTAGTGATGTGAATTATTAAAATCTCTAATTTGAGGGCAAGAAGAGGGTCCAAGCAATAATAAGATGCAAAAACTGTTTCAAGTCCTAGAGGCATATGTTTCACATTTAAAAAAGGAGAAAGAAAACTTATGAAAAAATGAATCTAATTTCCTCCAAATTTCCCCCAAAATATGAATATTCATCTATCTTTTCATTCACAATCCAATTCTCAAATTTTTAGCCTTAAAATTGGATGCAAACCAAAACTTAAGAAAATATGACTTGTATATTGCTTTCAAAAATAAATTCAGTCTTTTTCTCTAGTCAAAATGTGTGAGTCTAAAATGAAGCTAAAATAAAAGTATATTTTATCACCTCACTATTATGGAATATACTTATACATCCTTTGTGTGTTTTTGTGTGTTTTCAGTTCATATAGTATATATAATGGTGGATTTCAAGGATTTTGTGCCAAAACAAAACAAAGAAAACTGTGCCATTTTTTTGCATGCTCAGGAACATAATATTTCCCTGTTAGTGAACTGAAGTTTGGAGGTGAAGTAAAACAAAAAAAAGACACAGAGAATGTCTCTTTTCTTCATTTTTCTTTTCTTCTGCCCTCCCTTTTCCTCACCTTGGACAGACCAAGTAGCCTCCTTATACCACTGCTTCCTGAGCTATACTTTGATTTCATTATTCAAAGATTGGGTGTTGTCAAAGGCAGTGACCAAGAAGAAACAGAACTGTTGAAAACTGTCTTAGAGCAGGAAATAAGAATTGATCTGAACTTTGAAGAATGCATAGGATGTGGATAGGTTTGGCGGGGGTGTGGGGGGGAGCATAAGCACTCCAGCCTAAGAGAACCACATTAAGGTGGAAAGTTCAGAAGAGTAACCTAGCTGCACAATGGAAATAGCAAAATATCAAAATGAATGTTGAGGAGGAAGCCAACAGGTGAAAGAAACTATTGTAGATACCACAAAGGCAAAGACAAAACAAAGCGAAAATAATCTTTGCTCTCAAGGAGCTTATGTTATGCTGGGGGATACAGTATATATATATGGATAAGTAAATTCAAGATAATTTGAAGGAAAGTCCCCAATGGGAAAGGAGTAATGAAACAACACAGTGAAAGAATCAAAGGATCTAAGAGTTTGAAGTAAAGAGGGACCATGTAATATGGCCAAAAAAAAACCCTGCAGAAGTACAGAAACAAGAGATGGAATCTTAAGTTAGAAGAGTAGCAAGTAAAACCAGTTTGACTGGGGAAAAATTGGGAAGAGAAATGAGAGTGGTCCAAGAAAACCATGAAAAACAAGTCAATGACTGGCTAAAGGAGAACCCAAAAAATACTGAAGAAAATAACACCTTTAAAAATAGACTAACTCAAATGGCAAAGGAGCTCCAAAAAAACAATGAGGAGAAGAATGCCTTGAAAGGCAGAATTAGCCAAATGGAAAAGGAGCTCCAAAAGACCACTGAAGGAAATACTGCCTTAAAAATTAGATTGCAGAAAGTGGAAGCTAGTGACTTTATGAGAAATCAAGATGTTATAAAATAGAACCAAAGGAATGAAAAAATGGAAGAAAATGTGAAATATCTCATTGGAAAAACCACTGACCTGGAAAATAGATCCAGGAGAGATAATTTAAAAATTATTCGACTACTTGAAAGCCATGATCAAAAAAAGAGCCTATACATCATTTTTCAAGAAATTATCAAGGAGAACTGCCCTGATATTCTAAAGCCAGAGGGTAAAATAGAAATTGAAAGAATCCACTGATTACGTCCTGACAAAGATCCTTAAAAGAAAACTCCTAGGAATATTGTTGCCAAATTCCAGAGTTCCCAGATCAAGGAGAAACTACTGCAAGCAGTCAGAAAGAAACAATTTGAGTATTGCGGAAACACAATCAGGATAACACAAGATGTAGCAGCTTCTACATTAAGGGATTGGAGGACTTGGAATATGACATTCTGGACGTCAAAGGAGCTAGGATTAAAACCAAGAATCACCTACCCAGCAAAACTGAGTATCATGCTCCAAGGCAAAATATGGATTTTCAGTAAAATAGAGGACTTTCAAGCTTTCTCAGTGAAAAGACCAGAGCTGAATAGAAAATTTGACTTTCACACAAAAGAATCAAGAGAAGCATGAAAAGGTAGACAAGAAAGGAGAAATCATAAGGGACTTACTAAAGTTGAACTGTTTTGTTTACATTCCTGCATGGAAAGATGATGTGCATAATTCATGAGACCTCAGTATTAGGGTAGCTGAAAGGAATATACATACATACATACATACATACATACATACATACATATATATGTATGTACATATATATGTATATGTATAGACAGAGGGCACAGGGTGAGTTGAATATGAAGGGATGACATCTAAAATAATTAAATTAAGTGATGAGAGAGAAATATATTGAAAGAGGGAGAAAGGGAGAGATAGAATGGGGTAAATTATCTTGCATAAAAATGGAAGAAAAAGCAGTTCTGTAGGAAGGGAAGATGGTGCAGGTGAGGGGGAATGAGTGAATCTTGCTCACATTGGATTTGACCTGAGGAGCGAATAACATACACACTCAATTGGGTTTCTTACCCCACAGGAAAGAAGGAAGATGGAGATAAAAAGGGGGGGATGATAGGAGGAAAAACAGATAGGGGGAGGAGGTAATCAAAAACAAACACTTTTGAAAAGGGACAGGGTCAAGGGAGAAAACTGAATAAACGGGGATAGGATAGAAAGAAGCAAAATATAGTTAGTCTTTCACAATATGAGTATTGGGGAAGGGTTTTGCATAATGATGTGCATGTGGCCTATGTTGAATTGCTTGCCTTCTTAGGAAGGGTGGGTGGGGAAGGAAGAGGGGAGAGAATTTGGAGCTAACTGTTTTTTAAAAACATGTTCAAAAAAAGTTTTTGCATGCAACTAGGAAATAAGATATACAGGCTACGGGGCATAGAAAGCTATCTTTCCTGACAAGAAAGTAAGGGAAAAGGGAATGGGGGGGGGAGTAGGGTGACAGAAAGGAGGGCTGACTGGGGAATGGGGCAACCAGAACATATGCCATCTTGGAGTGGGTGGGAGGGTAGAAATGGGGAGAAAATTTGTAATTCAAACTCTTGTGAAAATCAATGCTGAAAACTAAAAATATTAAATAAATAAATTCAAAAATGCCTCCTCATAAAAATTTAACAGAAATTAGAAAGTATGGTTGCAAATTTCCTTATGTCTTCTTATTTATGTTCTTAGGAGGTAGTATAGCCAACTATTATCTTTTCCAGTCTTTTGGAATAAAAACCTCTTTTAAATATCTCAAAAATCCATCTCTAAGAGCCTTTCAAATTTTGTGGTCTCAATGAATATAATGAATGTAGCTTTTCTACTTGATTTCATTTTCTCAAATGTCATCTCAGAAAATACTTTGAAGAATAAGGTAGTGGAATCCAAATGCTCTGTTTTCACTGGCATTGCTGACGAGAATAGGTCACTGTGGAAATGCTGACAAGTTTGTCTCATTTCACACCTATTTGTTGTCCTCCTATTTGCATGTATCAATGTTGTCATTTCTTGTTTAGCTGGGTCTCATGGCAAGCTCTCTGCAATCTTTTCCTACTTAGCTAGTGTTTGCTGCTTTGTGTAGTGATGTTTCATATAGTGACAGGGCTTGTAATTTGTAATCCTTCTTTTTAATGTTTTATAAATGACTTTATATTCTGAAACCCTACTTGGCATGCCTCTCTATTTGACAAAGAAATGAAGTATTTGCAAGGAAAGGTAAATTTTGGATTTTTTAAAGACTTCCTTATTGTAGAAACTTCTGCAACTGATTCATCTTTTCAAAAATGGTTAAAGTCAAAATCAATGTCTTTTCTTTTGACCATTTCCTATTCTTCAGATGCAACAGAATATTTTAATATGTCTGACTGGAAATACTGTGATTGCAAGAACTCTTATTCTCATCTTTATCCTACCGTCTAATTTGATATTGATTTTGGCCTGTTCTCTGTTTAAACATAGCAGCTGATATCAAAATGCCACCCATGTTAGTAAACTTCTTTTCCTCCTGTAAATACATAATCAGTTTCACATTTTTAGAAAGGCTTTGAGAAATCTGTTGAGTGCCTGTACTTTTATTTCCTACTGGCTCTTCTTGAAGAAAGGACTCATGATAGACAGATAGGAAACCTTAAGTATGCACCTTTGGCTCCCTTTATTTCTTGAGCCCATATCATAGGCTTATATTTTCTAAGAGATTTTTTCACTATTCTTCCTTATGTCTACATTTACCTTGAAGCCAGTTATGATCAAGATCAGTTGCCTTAGTTTGTCAGGCTTTGTCAAAGATTTCATAGAATCCCTGTCTTTCTTCATCCTCTGCAACAGATGATAGCACCTACACTGTGATTTTCACATCCCCCTCATGATCTGGTAATATCAATCTTCCTCTACTCTTTCCCCATTTCTCCCTCATTTTCAAACTCTCTCTTTCATTAACTACTTTTCCCTCTGTAAATTTGCCCAGGTCTCCACTATCCTAAGAATAGCAACATCATCAATAACAAAAAAAAATTTCCCTTGAGGCCTCCATTCTCTCAAGCTAGAATATTGTTGTTCACTCTTCCCCTTTATTGCCAAATTTTTAGGGTGGTTCTTGCTGCCTCTAGTTCCTTACCATGC
This sequence comes from Trichosurus vulpecula, assembly GCF_011100635.1. Lineage (NCBI taxonomy): Eukaryota > Metazoa > Chordata > Mammalia > Diprotodontia > Phalangeridae > Trichosurus > Trichosurus vulpecula. Next base: position 90,681,859 of record NC_050581.1, on the reverse strand, counting down.
ATACATGCCTGATCCCCTTTTTAATTTGAGTTTTTTTCTCACCACTTTATTGAAGAAACTCCTAAATTACATTGTACTTAAGTTTAGAACTGTACTTAGATCTTTGGGGACACTACATTTATACTAAACTGGTAAGTACAAGGTACTTTGAAAGGAAAAACAAAAGCAGGTTGGTGGATGAGAAAATACTCCACGTAGAAGAAGGGGCTTGTGCTGTCTCTTAAAGGAAACTCTAAGATAAGGAAGAAAGCACAGTGCCTGGTATACAGTAGGTACTTAATAAATATTTATTGACAGACCAAATAAGGAGGAACAGAGGCAGTACATACATGCAACTGATATGATGGAAACATAAGGAGGTTAGAAGTAGTATATACATATAATTGATGTAATGTCTATTCATCAAGACAGAATGAAGAGTTTTAATCTGCCCTGCCCACAGTAGGGAGTTAATAATAAATCTTTCATATTGTATCATTAACCTAGTTACATACAAATCCATATTTAGTAATGCTGATGATGTAGCTTTCTTAAAACTTCTGAAGGTTTCTGCTTTCTGAGTATCTATAAACTATAGAAAATTTAATTTTATTGGGAAGGGGAAAATTGATTCACCTTCTCATCCAGGTTTACTCTTGTAATTCATAGATTTGGAGGAAACATCACTTTTATGTTTTTATCATTACCTCTTTAAACTTGATTATTTAACAAGAAATCACCACATTGACTTTTCAGAATTATCCCAAGCTGTAAACTTCTAATCAAATGTCATATTTGGAAAACACATAATTTCAGATGGACTTCTAAGTCTGTTTTCTATTAAAGAGAAGTTTGTGAAGAAGCTTTTATTTTTCAATCTAGGTTTATTCTACATAATTAAGTCATCACAGGCAAGTGTAACTTTGTAGTTTTTTCCTCTTTTTAAAAGATTTTTATTAGGATATGTGCTTTTCTCTATTTATTTGGTTTTTTAAAATGTTCATGTTTGTTTTGTTTTCCTTTGTTTAGTATCTGACACATGATTTCATTGTCATAGGGATCTGCCAGTTAAGAAACTTCTACAAACGCACATCAAACATTGCCCTACAATTTGCAGTTTTAGAGAGGTACCTGAGTTACTCAGAAAGTAATTGATTTACACAGGGACATAACTAATATGTATCAGAGGCAGGAATTTAAGCAAAAAATTATTGACTATCTGACTTCATACTTTACATTTAAAGTGGATTGTTATTGTGCTTGGGCAACTAGGTGGCACAGTGGATAGAACAAAGGCCAGGAGTCAGGAAGACCTAAGTCCAAATGTAGCCTCAGGCACTTACAAGCTGTGTCCCAGGGCAAGTCATTTAACCTTATTTGCCTCAGTTTCCTCACCTGTAAAATGAGCTGGAAAAAGAAATGGCAAACTACTCCAGTATCTTTGCCAAGAAAACCTAAATAGCATCATGAAGAGTGGGACATAACTGAAATAACCAAACAACAACATTATTGTGTTTACTGGTCTGTTTGACTGAAGTGAAGTCTCTATTTCAACCTGATTATTTTCTACCTTCTGTTTGCATCTGTTTTTATTCTACGATAATGATAACTTGTAAGCAGCCAGCTGATTTATTGAAATGTGGAAGTCTATTAAAACATATGAATATATATCTTATATTTGATCAATTGTTTACAGAGTCATCTTTAAATAAAACTGGCAAATAAAATGTTCATGTTTTCCTAGTGCAATTCAATTGTTCTCAATCAAGTCGAATATTACTCAAGTGAAAATAAAAGCTGATGTAAAGGTAAAGTAGGTCAATTTAAAAAATTAAAGAGGTAATGGAAGACCAAGATGGGACAAGATAGGTAGACATTATCTAGTCATCTGAAATGAGTTCATATCTCCGGAAAAATTCCATCTAAATGTTCTGGGAAAAGACATAAAGATTTTTGTGGAGCTGCTTTCTGTGATCTCTAAGAAATTATGGAAAACATCAATGGCACCAATAGATTATGTATAGACATATATCCTAATTTTAATAGACGAGCAGTATATACCAATAAACTCAATAGAATTAGGTATTTCCAGTTTGATATTGTTTCTCTCATGGTATGCTTATGGGAAAAAATGGAAAACTTGAATTAACTATTAGTACAGTTATGTGGATTTATAACCCCTTGAAAAATTGTACCCAAAGAGAATTGATCAATGGAGTAATATCACTCTGGAGATAGGCTTCTAGTGTCATGAAACAGGATTTTGTACTTGGCCTTAGGCTGTTAAATATTTTCACGAATGGCTTGGATGAAGGCATAGTAATCCTTATCAAATTTGCCCATGACACAAAACTGGAATAGATAAGACCATACACTTTCCATTCAAACCCTCTTTCTAGATTGGGAGTGACCTTCAAAGGCATATAGCTTCTGCTGAGTGATCCTTACTAATTCATAAGCTCAGTTAGAGCAAGGACTCTATTATCTAATCTGTACTTCTCTCGGCCAGTGGCCAAGATAGTGTTCTAGACAGAAAAGTTGCTAAATGAATAAATAAGGATACATCACAGTCCAGGGACCACAATGTAAACTATTCCTTGACTTCTAGGTAGTTTAGCAAACATAGCCACACATAAACAAAATGGACTAAGAAGAACATAGTCAGGACACAACCTGATGGCTTTTCAGTGCAGTGGAAGAATATAAGCACACGGAAAATATCCCATTCCATATTGGCTATGCTACTTCCTGGCTATATAGATCCAACTCGATTCTTCTTCTCAGTACATTTATTCTTCGTCATTCCGTGTCTGAAATTTAATATTTCAATGCCTGATAAAAAGAACAACACCAGCACTGGTGATTGATCCCCTACCACTTAAACATTAATTTCAGCATAAGCAGAAACTCCATTTGAGCCTTTTCAGTATAACAACCACACACCAGTTCCCTTCCTGTTTCTATGGCTCAGCTGCATTGCTTTCTGTTTAGTGCTAATAGTTAATGTTGTATATAAGGATGAAGATTTAAAAAGATCTCTGTAGATTGGAACAGAGGGGCCAAAACCAAAAAAAAATTAATTTAACAGGGATAAATAAATCTTATATTTAGGAATAAATAAGTCAATTGCACTAATACTGGCTAATGGAGTGCTATCTTAGCATCAGTTCATATGAGTTTTAATCTACTACTATCCAATATGAACCAACAGTGCAATATAGCTTCTGTGGGAAAAAAAAACTTAATGCAATCTTAGATTGTGCTAATGAAGGCATGGTATCTAGATGGGGAAGTAATAGACAAACCTGACTAAGTCTGAGGCATTGTATTCAGCTCAGGGTGCTATGTTTTAAGAGGGCCATAGATAGCAAAAATAATAGACCTCATTTATGTGGAGCTTTATTGTTTGCAAACTACATGGAATGCATTTTCTTCTTTGAAAAACCCATAGGAGGGAAAACAAGGTAGACTCTTGCTTCAAATTTGAGATGCTTTAGACTGCCTTGAAATATGTTCAGTTGTGTAATTATATTGTGTAATAATTTGATTATTCTTGCAAATTAAGTGGTTCTCCCAAATAGCGTGATTGGAAGAAATTCTTATAATTTTGGTTATAGCAGACTCTAGTTTCTACATAAAATAACAGAAATTCAGGTACTTACTGGTCGCTACATGATATGCCATTCTTCCTCATAGGATGCAAAATTTATATTGTTTCTTATTACATAATGACTTATTTGATTTGTTCATATATGACTATTTCCCTGTTCTTCCTTTCTGTATTGGGGAGTTGAATGGGTTTCCGTTTCTTCTACCTGCTAAGCAATAGCAATCTAAAAATGATATTCTTAACATAGAAAATATTCATTTTAGTAGCTGCAAATTCTTTTACATTTTGGTACATACTTTTATTTTTGGCTTCTAATGCCTTAGATACATATGTTCCCCTATGACTTTTTTTAAATATAGAAAAATGCAACATGATTTAAATACAGTTAGTAACCCCTACTCTTTTTTCACACAGTTAGCACCAGCTGTAGTTTTAATCCAATTTAACCAAGTTCATGAAAGGATATACACCTACTCAATTTTCCCTATCTCTCCTTTCCCATATGTGTGTGTGTGTGTGTGTATGTGTGTGTGTGTGTGTGTGTGTGTAACAGGAGGCATTTCTCATAGGTATCTTCAATTTTTATAACTCTAAAAGTAAAGTAAATTTAAAAGTAAACATTGACCTAGAACTAAATGAAAAGAAAAAAAGTTGACCTTTTTTCCTATGACAAAGCAAGACATTTAAAAATATATGTTTTCTTGGTTATTTTATAATTTAGCTATAATTTAGCTATTGGTTAAACTACTTGGCTTAAAATTGTCTGTGACACATAAAATTACCATAAGTCCTATATAAATTATGTGTGTGTGCATATATATAACTTTCAAACTCATTCATGGTATAATACATAAAGGCAAACAAACCAGAGCACACTTATACAAAAGAATAATATATCTAATCCATAGACATACAAGCATCTGCTTTAGGAAATACTTCAAAAATGTTTGTATAAATATGTATATATTTTTTTCTTTACTGTCATTTGCACTCTTTATGTCCAATTCACATTTTCTTATTTCTAGATACATGATAGTGAGTAGGGAATGTGTCTGCTATTTTTAATTTGTATTTTTTACTACTTCTATAAGCTTTGACCCAAGCTTTGTCCTTGCCAGAGGCTGTGAAAGATAGTACTTTGAAGCATTTGACCAATAAAACACAATCCAAGTGAGAGAAGCTAAAGACCCTTCTTTTTCAAAAAGTAATAAACCTTCAAGTAGGGTTAGGCACAGTCATAGTATGGCACAATAATTTCTTTGAAAACTAAGTAATAATGTTTTATCACTTTACATCCATATTAAAATAGAACTAGATAGAATTTTAAGTCCAAAAGCTGTGAATATAACATGAATCAGCTTAACATTTAAGTTACATGCATTATTAAAAAGCTAGTGTTAAAATGTCATATTGTAGAGCTACATTAGCTTTGTTTTTTAAAGGTTAGCCCTATTAACATGCCTTGAGAATCATAAGAAATTTGTAACTCATTTAATCACATACATACATAGACAAGCTGCTATTTTAAAACCCCAGAAGTACATGCTTCACATAACCATGCCAGTACACAAGATTCAATGTGAATTTCAGTAAACAGATCAAATATAGTATAGATTTCTTCTTGAATCAACTTCAAAAATATATCATTCTTAACATCTGAAAGAAAGTATAGGAACGGCTTCCCTATTGATCTCTCCTGCAGGCATTTATTTATAGGATCATAGGATTTACAGTTGGAAGGAATAATTTGATCCAAGCTTCTCATTTTGCAAGTAAAATGAAAGATATAGTCATTTCCCTGAGGGAGTAAGTGGCAAAGCTGCACCTATAACCCATATCTTTTGATGTTGAGAGAATGCTTCCCACTACACCATGCTGCTATCTTGACTTCTCATTTCCTTTTACCTAACAGATGTGATGAGATAGTTCTCATCAGTGTTGGTCACCACCAGTTGATATGCTAGTGTTAACTTGCCAAAGTGCTTTCCCATACATTTATCCTCCACACTTCTGATGAAGAACAGCAAGTAGCATTCTTTTTATTTTGGTGAGGAAATTGAAGGACAGAACTTATGACTTAGCAGTCAACCAGTGTCCTTCCAAATTTTAATGTTCTTGGAAATCCACGTGCTTTGTTTTTAAGGGTTCACTTAGGAGGATGCACTTTAGGCAATAATATTTCTGTTGAATAGTTGAATATAACTTTTCTAGCTAGTGGCTGGGGTTCAGGGAATTAATATCATCTTTTCCCTTTGCTTTTCATGTTGGGGCTTAATGTCTGCCCAATATCACTATGCTGTTTGCTAGAGACCTGAGCCCCTAGGTAATAAAGGTAAATTCAACTGTGATATTGCTATAGTCCATTCCCATGAATGGATCTCTGACAATGAAATGACATGCCAGAGGGGTCCCTAAATTATTTCCTGTGACTGTGGATTTGTTGCTTTGCCTTTGAGATTTCTAATTGATGGTTATATTTCACATGCCCCTACTCATTTTGCTTTGTTTTTTTTATCCTTTAAAACTGTGTCCTTGCTTGCTCTGAAATCTCTTTCACTTCTCCAATAGCAAAAAATAAAATTCTGCTTTCCATCCTGCCTTTCTAAATTGGAATCCAAGCACTTCTCATTTTCCTAGTTCTTTTATCTCCTCATATATTGAATATGAAAACTCTTAAAGTTTTTCTTATCCTGCTTTTACTTCACTGGACAAATGCACATTCCTTAAATGAAGCTTGAAGTCCACCTAATTGCTTTACTCGCTTACACATTTCAGCCATACCAGTCATATCCCTGTCCATGCAGAGCTGACTTTGCTATTATTCTTCCATTTTCAAGAGGGCAGAGAAATGAAATGTAACTTGAAGAAAATGACCAGATGTACAAAAACCATTATTGGCTATGAAATTTTTCAAGATATGCACATTTAATTTAAGACTTTATTTTGGAAAGAACTTGAAATTATCTAACAGATAAAAATATAGTGCAAAATGCAACATTAGAAGATAAAAACAGAATTGAAACCATCTGAAGGAAGTTGAAGGAATAGATGTTCTCAGGCACCTGAAATTGAAGAACTTATAACATTTGGGCACTAAGTTTGGCCATAAACTTTTTGGAAGCTAGTGAAAGACATAGAGAAATGCATTCAGGGACATAATTTTTGAGACATGATGAGAGAAAATATAAATTAATTTCTAGAACCAAATATTTTCTAAATCAAAACATAAGCCAAAATTTATTTAAAAATTCATAATCTATTGCCACTTAATATTTACTTTCATTAATGTAAAATACTTTATATTAGAACCTGAAATAGAGCTAGGCAAGGCTAACAATCACTAATGATACAAGGGCAAACAATTAGGGACATGTCTTAAGATTACTTTTGATAAATGGGCATATATTAAGGCCATAATGTTCTGCTTTCTGTGTCAGGGATCTAGTTATTATCTGATAAGTAAAACTGTATATACTTCCATGAAGGTTAAGTGCTTCCAGTGGACACAAAGTGATGCAATTATCATTTTAAAAAATATTTTCCCCAATTACATGTGAAAAAACCCACTTTTTAAACATTTATTTTTAAAGGATTTTTTGAGTTCCAAATGATATCTTTCCCTTCCTTCCTTCCCTCCTTCATTGCGAAAGAAAACAATTTGATATGGGTTAAACATGTGCAGTCATATGAAACATGTTTCTGTTAGTCATGTAGTAAAAGAAAAAACAGACCAAAAATCAGAAAAAATGAAGTAAAGAAAAAGTATGCTTTGATCTGCATCCAGACTTTATCAGTTCTTTCTTTGAAGGTGAATAGCATTTTTTATAATAAGTCTTTCAGAATTTTCTTGAATCACTGTATTGCTAAGGAGAGCTAAGTCACTCACAGTTCGTCATCATAAAATATAGCTGTTACTGAATACAATGTTGTCCTGGTTCTGTTCTTTTAACTTTGCATCAGTTCATGTAAGTCTTTTCAGTTCTTTCTGAGAGGATCCTGCTCTTCATTTCTTATGGCCAATAGTATTCCATCACTGTCATATACAGCAACTTGTTCAACCAGCGTCCAATTGTTGGGATCCTTCAATTTCCAGTTCTGTGCCACCACTAAAAGAGATTCTATAAATACTTTGGTACATATAGGTCCTTTTCCTTTTTTATCTTTTTTGGGATAAAAGCCTAGTAATGGTATCACTTGGTCAAAGGGTTTGCATGATTTTATAGCCCTTTGGGCATAGTTCCAAATTACCCTCCAGAATAGTTGAATCACACTACTTCACCAAGAGTGCATTATTGTCTCAATTTTTCAACATTCCCTTCAACATTTGTAATTTTCCTTTTTTGTCATACTAGCCAACCTTATACACGTGAGGTGGTATGTTAGAGTTGTTTTCATTTGTATTTCTCTAATAAACAGTGATTTAGAGCATTTTGTATGACTATAGATAGCTTTGATTACTTCATCTGAAAACATCCTATTCCTGTCTTTTAACCACTTGTCAATTGAAGAATGGTTCTTATTTCTATAAATTTGATTCAGTTCTTTATATATTTGAGAAATGAGATCTTTATCAGAGAAACTTGCTATAATTTCTTCCCACAGTTATGATTACTATGTATCTTTCTCCATCCTATTTCCCCTGTATATCCTGGTCACTCTATCTTTTCACCCTGTTGATTTTCAAAAATCTTTTGCTTCTGACTTTTTCCTCACCTTATCAACCCTCCCTTCTATCAGTCCCCTCCCCCCTTTTCTTATCCCTGTCCCCTCCTACTTTCCTGTAACATGAGATATATTTCTATATGCAAATGAGTGTGAATGGTATTCCCTCTTTGAGCCAATTCCGATGAAAGTAAGATTCATATGCTCCCCCTATATCTCCCATCTTTCCCTCCACTGCAAACATTCTTTTGTGCCTCTTTTATGTCAGATAATTTACCCCATCTTACCTTTCCCTTTTCCCTTCTCCCTTACCCCTTCTCCCAGAGCATCCCTCTTTCTCACCCCTTAATTTTATTGTTTCACTCATCCCATCATATTTAGCTCATACCCATGTCCTCTGTCCATGTATACTCTTTCTAAATACCCTAAGAATAAGAAAGTTTTTAGGAGATACACATATCATTTTCCCTGTAGGAATGCAAACAATTTTACCTTATTGAATCCCTTAAGATTTTTCTTCCAATGCTTCTCTTGAGTCTTGTATTTGAAAGTCAAATTTTCTATTCATCTCTGGTCATTTCATTAAGAATGCTTAAAAGCCCTCTGTTTCATTGAATGTCTAATTTTTCCCTGAATGATTGAACTAAATTTTGCTGGGTAGGTGATTCTTGATTATAATCCTAGTTTTTTCCCTCCAAGTATCATTTTACAAGCCCTCTGATCCTTTAACTTGAAAACTGTTGATCTTGTGCTATCTTGACTGTGGTTCCATGATATTTGAATTGTTTCTTTTTGGATGTTTGCAATAATTTCTCTTGACCTGAAAGTTCTAGAATTTTTCTATAATGTTCCTGGGAGTTTTTATTTTGAGATCTCTTTTACGAGGTGTTCAGTGGATTCTTTCAATTTCTACTTGTGTTTTGTGTTTTGATCTTCCCTGCCACCACAATAACTTTCTATAGTCAGGATCTTTTATGCTGCTTACTCATTTTTTCAGCCTATTCCTTGGCTTTTAACTCTGGGTTAAAGTGGTCTTTGTTTCCAGAGTGGCAGGGGCACTCTCCCTAGTGTTAGTGTTTTTTTTGTGTAGCTATTTTCAGAGATAATCCTGGAGATGAGTAATCTGTTCTTTCAAGGTGTTATGATATAGAGAGACTTGGGTTTACTACTCTCCTGGCTTGTGGACTGGTCTATGAGTGACCATAAGCACTCTCTTCCATGCTGGAATTGTGACAAGGGTCCTAGGTCTCCTGCAGTCACAAGCTCTAGTGTGCTAGTGTTCCTCCTTACCCTGGGGCTGACAGCCATGCCTGAGACCCAGATCCAAGTACAGGCAATGCATTAGAGAAATGCCCCTGGTGCCAACAAAGGTATCTCTGTAATCTCCTTTTGACCAGTTGTCTGATCCCCTTACCATCTGTGGTCTGAGAGTTCTGGAAACTGCTATTGGCACTACTGGTTCAGAAGCCCCCAAAACCTACCTCTGGTATTTTGGGGTGGCGCCTGCACTGCACTGTGCTCCACTGTCACCCTGGACCAACAGACCTTTCCTGATGACCTTCTAAGTTGTCTTGGACTGGAAAATTGCTTCAACACATACTTCTGTGGGTTCTGCTGCTCCAGAACTGGGGGGGGGGCACTTCAAGTTGTTTGGAATTGTTTGAAGAAGAGTCCAGGCATGTTCCCACCTTTTCTCCACCATTTTGGCTCTGTTTCCAAGAGGTACAATTTTCAATGCATACTTATATCTCACAAGTATCTTGACCTGGCTCTGTCAAATATATATTTGTTTTCAGTCTCTTATATGTTGGTGAATTTCTTCATATTTGCAACACCTAATACCAACTCTAAATCTGTGTCCCCATAGATATGCTTTAAAATATGTGTATCTCTTAAAAGTAAGTCAAGGAGTTTGATCATTTCTTTAAGCAACCCTTCCTAAAGACTTGGGAGTAGGGATTAGGGAAAATTGAGGCAGGTAATACAGACCGAAGCTCCCCAATGTCATTTGACGATGGCAAATAATATATTAATTGCCTCTAGCCCAATGGAAATACACAGTAGAATTTCAAAGAATGGAACCACTTGTAGCATTCATTAATTGCACAGGAAACTATCTTTTGCATCTGCTCCTAGCCTTTAAAAACTGTCATGGTCCTGCAAAGGAAAATGAAGCAACAATGTACAAATAAATGATTAGTAATCACACATATAAGGTGAGGTATCAAATAGGATGTATTCTTTTGACATTTTTTTTTAAAAAAAATGATCGGTGAAGTAAACCACTCTTGGAAAACCCTCATATTAGAGGTTTTGTGATGGAGAGTGAAATAGATGTCCTACAACTTTCCTTCAAACTTTAAATCTATGATCCTAAAGGATCTCAGGGGCAGTCTAAGGCTTTAGAGATAAAAGAAAAGAGGCCCAGCAAGATTAAGTGATTTATCCAAGGTGACATAAGTAGTAAGCATCAGAGGCAGGATTTTAACCCAGGCCTTCTGACTTCAAAGCTAGTGTGCATTTTATTGTACCACAGAAGGGTAATGGTGTGAAAATATTTGAAAATTACTTCTCTAGCCTCTACCAAAGTACCTTCATTAATCCTCTTCTGCTCTTATATGAATGTTGAAAGAAATACTCTGTGCGTTAATTCCCTTTAAAGCAGGTTTTTTTATATGTGTCACAGATACCTTAGCAGTCTAGTGAATTCTATGGGACTCCTCATAATAATTTTTATACTATTTGAATTATTTTTAAAATGCATTTTAAGTTTTAAAATGTGAATTTGCAAAGGAAACCAATTATATTGAAAGATAGTTATCAAAATATTAAAAGTTCCAAGTTCACAGACCCCTTAAGGATCTGTGGACAGAAGGTTATGAGTTCCTGCTTTAGACTGCTGATTTTAATATTTCTTTCTTGGGGAATGCACTTCCAGTCTTTCTGAATAACAAGTCTGTTCTCTACAAGGTGAACTGGAAGAAGTGTGACTAGTATGCTTTCCATAACTGGATGCCCCAGGTAATAAGAAATAAGTCTGCTGTACCAATAAAATGTGCCAGGCGAACCTAGAAAATCATCTGTGACCCCATCATTTTCCTAGATGCTTTGCTCATGGCTCCGTGTAGGAAGCTAAGACCTCACAGCTGTGCACTCAAAAGAGTTATCATTTCAGGAACACAAAATAGCTTTCAGGGCAAAAGGGAAAGTCTGGCATCTTCCCCTTATCCAGGAGCACCTGCATATTTACTCCCTGTTCCATGTTGTTCTTTAATCATAATTTTTATAAACATCAGCAGTTATACAGACCCATGCATCTGAATAAAATTGGAGAAGGTTTCATTTGCTAGACTAAAAATTGAAATGAGCAAACTGATAAGATACCAGAAAAAGGAAGTCAAATTTCACCTACAGTAAGTGATTAGACTAGAAAGCCAGGGAACACCAGCTGTTAATGGCTCTAATAGACAACTGGTGTTGAAACATCTGAATAAGGATGGATGGAATGAAATTAATAAATTAACTAAAAAAGTGGGAATAACTCTAAATGCCTGTTGGGAACAGATAGATTATCCTTTCTTGAACAGCAATCTAAGTGTAACTTACTTTTGTCTGCATTTGTAAAGTGTTTTTAACATTTTAAAAAAATTGTATTTTTCCAATTATGTGTAAGAATAATTTTTAACATTCATTTTTAAAAAGATTTTGAATTCCAAATTCTCTCTCCCCTTTCCTCTCTTCCCCCACCCCTGAGAGAATACACAATTTGATATAGGTCATACATGTGCAATCATGCAAAACATATTTTCCTATTAGTCAGGTTATTAAAGAAAACAGACAAAAACCAACATGAGAAAAATATAAAGCGAAAAGTAGTATGCTTTAATCTGTATTCAACTCCATCAATTCTTGGTGGATAGCATTTTTTTATTGTGATTCCTTTGCAATTGTCTTGGATCATTGTATCAAAGAGTACCTAAGTCTTCCACAGTTGACTATCATACAATATTGCTGTTACTGTATAAAATATTGTTCTGTTTCTGCTCACTTCACTTTGCATCAGTGCATGTAAGTCTTTTCAAGTATGTTTGTTTTTCAGAAATTATCCTGCTTGTCATTTCTTCTAGCATAATAGTATTTCATTACAATCATATACCAAATGATGGACAAGTCCTCAATTTCCAATTCTTTGCCACCACAAATAGAGCTGCTATAAATATTTTTGTACAAATGTGTCTTTCCCTCCACTTCCCCCTTTTTAAAAATCTCTTTGGATATAGACCTAGCAGTGGTATAGCTAAATCAAAATGTATGCAGTGTTTTAGTATTTTTCTGAGCACTAGTGCACCTGAGATCTATTTTAATTCACAGTTACCCTTGGAGTTAGTTTGGGTGGATAAATATGATAAACATTTTAGAGAGGACACATTTTTTGAAATAGAGAGGGGCTAAGTAGTTTGGCCAAGGTCAGATGGCTAATAGTAAATTGAGGCTAGTTTTACTCCTACCATTAATAATAACAATAATTCATTTTAAATGGCTTTCATGTTTATGAGGCATTTACCTCAATGCAGCCTTATGAGGTATTCAAGTAGCAGTCAAGAAAGCTATTGTAATTTTAAGCTGTACTAAGGAGTTGTGATAATTCCTGTAGTAAAACCATATTAAGGTGATAGTTCCACTGTACTCTGCCTCAGAGCAACTGTAGATCTCTGAGTGCCACTTTATAAAAAGGGCGATGATAAGCTCTAGAATGTTCAGAAGAAAGCACCTGGGATAGTGAAGGGCCTAGGGCTCATATCACGATGTTATGTGAGGCAAGAACCAAAAATGTGTAGCCTAAAGAATAAGAGATTTAAGACTGTTGTGAGTAAAAAGGGTTTGCTTGTATCCTGCTTTTTCCCAGAGGACAGAAATACGACAAATAAGTGTTTCAAAGAGGCAAACTTATGTTTGATATAAGGAATGGAAAAAAAAACCTCCTAACAATTAGAGTTATCCAAATATATTATATACTGCCTCAGGATATTAGGCTTTCCCCTTCATTGGAGGTCTCCAAGAAAAACTGAATAGCCTTTGTCAGGTATTTTGGAAAGGGTATTCTTTCTTAGAGATCGATTTGATTTGATGGCCACTTAGGTCCCTTTAGGTGCCCTCTGTATCTGATATTCTAGGATTCTATAGTTTTGTGATTCCAGAGGTTGGACAATAACTTGTTGGTGATAACATAAAAGGATTTTCTAAAGAGATACAAGTTAGAATTGATAGTTTGTGAGGTCCTCTTCAATTTTGGGATTCTATCATTCTGAGGTAGATAGGCAGGAATTACCATCCTCATTTTAGTAATGGAAAAATTGAACATGAAAGATAAAGGAACCTATCCTTAGTCACAAAGTACCTGATATCCAGTGTAGTGATCTTTCCACCACACAAACGTACCTCTCAGATTTTCACACTCATAGCCCAATACTCTTTATACTTGACCATTGTCTTCTCTTACAGAGAAGAGCAGCCCAATATGAAAACATTTATTATTTATCAGACATGAAATTAATGGTCATCAAGCTTATCCAAGTATTTTTGGTAGATGCTCTCCTTATTCACTGAATTCATGCCTTAATGTTTGTTGAACCAAAAGTCGACAACGGGTGGGGGGTGGTTATCTGACCAAAGTGGTGTTTTCTTTGGCATCTCATGTGTTTATAGAAAAAAACAAATGAATAGGCTGGTGTTTGCCTGCCTTTGTCTAAATCAATGAGGAATTATTTTTGTATTAAGAGACTTTTCCCTCAATATTACTTGTCAAGACTTCACTGATTAAACTGGCCATCTCCCATATAGTAGGCTTTCCTCCTGGCAAAGCAGGCCCTCTATTTTCTTGATTGATCTCCACTAGCCCTTCAACCTAAGGCAAAAATAGTGGCTGCTCATATTTTTGAGTCAGACAATCTCTTCCACTTGCATTTTTTTCCTTTCATTTGAACCTTCTTTTAGTCTAGCATTTTCTTTTTGTCTTTATTCCTTATTCTTTATCCTTTATTTTCCCCAAATTGTACAGGGTCATACATCTATGATGGGGGTAGGGTAATTTTCCACCTAAGGTTCGTGGTAGGCATTTTGGGAAGGGGGAGGGTCAAAATGATAAGTTGTTTTTTTTTTTTAATGATGTACACCTGCCACATAGACACAATCTTTGAGAAGAAAACTCATGAATTTTTTATTTAGTTCTTTATTTCATATACCATGGCATATTTCAGGAAAAGCATCAGGATTTTTGACAGTTTGGGACCACACATCCTTGTCTTTTTATTTCTCCCACCATCATTATTAGAAAAAGCCTCCTTGTTACAGAAAACAAACAAACAGGTAGTTCTTTTCCCACTTCCCCTTCCTATTTATGAAAATTTGATCCCAGAAGTTTGACTGTATTCATAACTTACAATACTGCCATGAGAATAGAACCAGATACGCACAATTTCACCCTTTCTTCAACACTCACAATCAAAATTACCATCTCCACAAAATTATGTCTTCTTTGAGTGGGCAAATGGAGGAAATTACAAGCCTGCTGGTAAGGATCTTGATGGCAGATGGGACTATTAGCCCATGAAAATTAAAGTAGATTAAAGACATTTTGTACTACTACTCATTTTCCTCAGACAATGCCCAGAGACACCTCATGTCCTCCCTCCAATTGCCTAGAATGTTGATTACCTCAGAGGAAAATAAATCTAGTTATTTGTTTCAATTTAACAAGCATTTGTTAAATGCATACTAGGTGTAAGTCACTACTTTCAGTGATAGGGACCCATGGGAAAAATGAAAGATAGCCCTGGCCCTTAATGCGTTTGCATTATACTTGAGGGATACAGCATTTCCATGGACAAGTAACCCAAATATGATGGCAGGATCATCTTTTTATTTACTAATGCCAAAGCTAGGTGGTTCTTACTTTCACATCTTAGGTGAAAGATAAATTTGGCTCTCCAAAATCATTTTCCACCTACAAAGTTGACAATAGTAGTATAACAATTTATCAGTGCTCTCCCCTCACAGACATCACCATCTCTTCTAATTCCAGGTGCCAATCAAGGGGAATCTCATTAACTCATTCAACTCAACACCATCTTTTACTCTCAGATCCATTGTCCCTTTGTCCAATAACACCTAGCCAATCCAAACTCTAGATTACCCCCACCCTCTACTCATGGCTGCTCTTGAACAGATATAGAAATCATGAAATCATATGCACTGGTTCCATTATAAATGTGGTATCTAATCTCATCCAGGTCTTCATTATAGCAAGGTAATGGGTCTATTCCTCTCTAATATTTTCTCTAATCCATTTATTACAGCTGTTACAAACCTATTGTCTCCTCAAATGTCTTATATATGGCTTGGAACCACCTGTCATCTCAGCCAAGGACCTCACCTCATACTTCATCAGAGAAAATGAGAACATTAGCTGAGAGTTACCTTTTCTCATGTGCTTTCTATTCAAAATCCCTCTAGTAGTATTTCCCATCTCCTATGCCTTTCTTCAAACTAGACACTGATGAAGAGGTCCTTCTTGCCAAAGGCAAGCCCATTACATCAACCTAACCTCCCCCATCTTATCCAAAAATTACTTTCATTCTCTCTCTCTCTCTCCCCTCCCCTCCCTCTCTCTCCCTCTCTTTCCCTTCTTCTTCTTCTTCTTCTTCTTCTTCTTCTTCTTCTTCTTCTTCTTCTTCTTCTTCTTTCTTTCTTTTTCTTTCTTTCTTTCTTTCTTTCTTTCTTTCTTTCTTTCTTTCTTTCTTTCTTTCTTTCTTTCTTTCTTTCTCTCCCTCTTTCTTTCCCTCCCCCTACCTTCCAGTCCCCTCCTTTAGTCTTCAAATACAACTATGGTTCACTCATCTTAAAAAAAAAAAAAAACATAGGTCTTACCATCCTTTCTATCAAACTGTAGCCAGTGCTTCTCTTCCTCTTCTCATTCTCTTCATATCCACATGGAATATGGCCTCCCACCTTATCATTCAACTGAAACTACTCTTTCTAGGGTACTTATATGAGGCAGCTTGATAAAAGAAAAAGAGAAAGAGAAACCATGGAAGAAGGAATCCTAAGGCCTATGAGAGTCTGTCTTAAAGTGTGGCTCTGTCCTTGGGACAATGAAAGCTAATAATCGGTGGAGATCATATTAATATGAGAAAGAGAGAGAGAGAGAGAGAGAGAGAGAGAGAGAGAGAGAGGAGAAAGACTGTAGACAGTGGTCATTCATCAGACAGCTGAGAGGGGGAAGGGCAGTGAGAGTTCCTAGGGTTTAGGGCTAGAAAGGACCTTAGAAATTGACATATTTGTCAAACTTGCAGCTCCCCTAAAACTCTTAAAAAAAACTCCTGATTGTGGTTAGAACTATATTAAATTGAGAAACCTTTAAAAAATAAAAATACAACACAAATAATCTTAATTTGTGGTTTTCTAAATCAATATATTGCTGCAGGGAAGCATTTCTTTTAGACTTTTGCAGCACTGGTGTACGTGATCTAGTCCCTTTATTTTACTGAAGAGGGAACTGAGTCAATCACTCAATAAACATGTACTAAACTCACAGAGTATGCCAGGCATTATGCTAAGCTATGGTGATACAAAGAAACTTAAGAGACAATCCTTGCTCTCATGAAGTTCATGGTATAATGGAAAAGACAACATGAAAACAACTATATAAAAACAAGCTATATACATGATAAGCTGAATGTAATCAATAGAGGGAAGGCAATAGGATTAAGAGATATCAGGAAAAATTTCCTTTAAAAGGAGGGATTTTAAGTGGAAAATCCAGGAGGAGGAAATGAGGGGAGAAATTATTCCAGGCATTGGGAATGGCCAGTGAAAATGTTCAGAGCAGGGAGATGGAGTGTCTTTTTGGAGGAATAGTAAGGAGGACAGTGTCATTACATCGGAGAGTATTCCAGTGGAGTGATGTAAGGCATAACAAGATAGGAAAGTTGGGAAAGGGGAGGTTGTGAAGGGTTTTGAATACCAAACTGAAGATTCCGTATTTGATCTCGAGAGAGTGTTTCAACAATCCAGCTAGCAGCTTCTGTGAGCGTGTAAGATCCACCCACAGCCAGCACCCAGAAAGCTGCCAACAGCACAGGTTCTTTTGATCTGCTTAACTAAGGAAAGCAAGGTGAAGGAATTGACAAGTTCACTTTAATTTAGCATGCAAATATCAGTCACTTAGTTCAGGGGAGAAGGCCAGCACCCTGAACTTCAGAGCAACATATAAACAAATTATAAACATCAACAGACAGACCCAATACAGATTCATAGTTACCAACATCTAGGTTCAGCCCGGGAGCTCAGAACAAGGGCTGGCCCAGGGTCACGCACCACCACTGCTGTAAGGAGGAGATCCAAAGAACAGAGAGCCAACCCCTAGTTTTTATATCCTTTTCAGTGTCAGGGGTGAGTCACACATGCGACTCACCCACATGACCTAGAATCGTCACAAAAAGGCAGACTTAAACCCACATGATCTAAAAGCCTCTGCTCTCCCAGACATGTAAACTAGGCCCTCCCTGGAGTTAGCCCCACCTTGGGCCCCACCTTAGTTGCCAATCCACACCCACATAGGTTTTACACCTAATAGGGGTTTGGGCCTGGGGCTTAGCACCTAGTAAGGTTCAATGAAATACACTAAATTACTCAAATGGAACAAAAGCCAAACTATTCAAGGGCACTTGTTGAACTAAGTGCTAAGGAGCCCATTTTGCCTACCAATACAGAGAGAAAACATCTTGTTCAAAATTACAGACATAGTAGAGCCAGGATCAGAACCCTGCTCTTCTAATTTCACATTCAATGCTCTTTATACTGTGAGATAATAATAATAGCTAACAATAATGACAATAACTGACATTTGCATATTGCTTGCTATATGCCAGCCAGCTAAGCACTTAACAATAATTATCTAATTTGATCTCCCTAGAAACCCTGGGAGGTAAATGCTATTATTATCCCTGTTTTACAGACGAAGAAAACGAAGGAAACAGAAGTTAGGTGACTTGCCTAGGGTCATACAGCTAGTGCCTGAGGCCAGTTTTGAACTCAGGAAAATGAGTCTTTCTAACTTCTAGACCTGGCACTCTATTCACTGCACCTCCAAGCTGCCACTGATGTAGTAGCTTGTAATTTTTAGTCTTAAAGAATTTCCTGGGACCTAAGAAATCATGTCACTTGCCCAGGATCACATCTAGTCTGGATCAGAAGGAAGACTTAATCCCAAGTCTCCCCAACTCTATAATTAGTCACCTAACCAAGATGTCATGCTGCCTCTCATCATTCACAAGTCTAATTGATAATACCTGGAATTTGGACAATCCCTTTCTTTTGCCAATATGGCTTTAGCTAGCTAGCTATCTCCCTATCACTTGTAAGAAAGAAAGTTTTATTTATTGTGGTCTTTTTGTCTGGGAAAGATAGCCGGCCACTTGCATATTTTGTATTAGAAGTCAAAGGACCTGGACCTGAACAAAACTAACGATTTCCTTGGTTACCTGTGGAGTAAGAAACTCCAATTTTTGCACTGTTAGTAGTAAAAGAAGGGAACAGATGTCTTTACACTCTTATGCTCTCTGCCTAGTGGCCAGATACCCTGGGAATTGACAATCATGATCGTTATCATGATAATCATTATTGGTGAGAATATTACACAAATCAACCATGAAAGGTTACTTCTCAGAAGCTTTTGGCAATCCAAGATTAATAAAGGAAATAATAATGTTGACAATGTTTCTAGGTTATTTATTAACATGAAACTTCATGGGCTTTTTATATCAACTCCCTCTGAGCAATAATCCAAAGCTTTCTGAACCTGATTTTTGTTTACAGTTGTTTTTTGTTTTCCACTCACGAGGAATGTTTCATCAAATTCAATACCCCAGGCTGCAGAATATATTGAAGGATCTATAGCAAATTTTCAGATGAAATAGCTTGATTCAGTGTGGATTTCAGAAAATAATGAGCTTTACTAAAAAAAGAAAATACTAGGAAGAAAAATAGATGGTCGTGGTTTCCATGAAGTAAAAAAAAAAAAAAAAGAATAGGCGTGTAATTCAGAAAAGGGAAAGATGTATTTAAATTATGTCTACCCAAAAATATTAATATTATATATTTTACTCTGTATTTACTAGCATTAAGTTTAACACACATTTATTAAGCAAGCACCTACTAGGTACAAGATGCTATGCTATTCTATGAACGGATCATATAAAAATTGACATGAAAACAGTTCCTGCCCTTTGCAGAAGAGGTGGCATCTGAGCTAGTCAAAATTAATGATTCTCTTAAAGATGAATACATAGTGTATGCCAGGTATGAGGGAATGGTAATGTAAATACATGAAGAAAGAGTAATTGTTAGGTTTAGGAGCAGCTCGTTATCTAATTTGTCTAATGCCTAATGTTCAGTGGGTAAAGGGGAGTGATATGAAATAAACTGAAAATTTATGTGGGAATCATATTGTGGAGGGCCTCAAAAAAGAGACCATAGCCTTTATTTTATATATTCAAAGAAATAAGGAGCTATTGAAAGTTTGGAGACATAGTCAGGCTTGTGCTCTAGGAAGACTAAAAAATAGGTATTAGAAAGGGGAGAGACTTACAATCAATAGGAAAATCTAACAAATAAAAAAGAAGTTGGAAAATGAAGGAGGTAGTGGCAAGAGTCCTATATGCCAGAGGTGTTGAGGAAAGCAATATATGGCCAGCATGTTCCTTTTAAAGCCCTGAATAATTCCAGGGGGAAAGTTAAATTTTCTTTAATGAGCAGAGTGAAGTTGATATTCCGAGTGGAGTTAAGTAGAGACAGCATAACTTGAGATGATTGGGAAATGATATGGAGGCCTAGTAGCAAGAAAGATGAGGCCTGAGTTGAGTTCATTGAAGAGTCTAGTAGGGTTGGAGATGACAAGAAAATCTGGGCTGAATTTGAGAATCATTTTTGTAGTGATGGTAATTGAAATCATGAAAATGAATGAAATAGCCAGATGAGTGAATACAGAAAGAGAAGACAAGAGAGCCTAGGATAGGTATGTAAAGTATAATTTTTTGATTGTATGGATCAATAATTGATTGATGTTATGAGCAGCTAGGTGGCACAATAGAGCGCTAGCCCTGGAGTCAGAAGGACCAGAGTTCAAATCCAACTTCAGGAACTAGCTAACTGTGTCACCCTGGGCAAATCACTTAAACCTATTTGCCTTACTTTCCTCATCTGTAAAATGAGCTGGAGAAGGAAAGGACAAACCACTCCAGTATCTTTGCCAAGAAAATCCTAAATGGGATGAAGAGTCACACATGACTGACAACTGAACAACAACAAAAATTAGGAAGAAGCATCGTGACCTAGTAGAAAGAGAATGATACTATTACTCAAGAGACCAGGTTTTCATTGTCAGCCCTGCCACTTATGAGTTATATGACCCTGGAGGGAGGATTTAATCTTGCCTTCACATTTCTCCTTTTATGAAATAAGGCAGTTCTACTAGATGATAGAATCACTATATCCTTCTGAGTTTTGTTTTCTCTAGGCCAAACATACTGAACTTCAAATGACCTTCAGATGACATGGACTCAAGGCCCTCACTCTTCCTCCAAATACTGTCTTGCTTATCAGTGTCCTTCTTAAGCTGTGACATTAGGAATTGAACTCTATACTCTATATGTAATATGACCAGGGTAGAGTCCAGAAGGGCTATCACTTTCTAATTCATAGAAACTGTACTCATCTTAATTTAGCCCCAGACTGCTCCTACCCCTACACTCACCTCTTACTTATAATAAGTTATTAAATCTTTTAAATTATTACTCTACAATATGTCTTGCATATGTACCCTCTTCCTTATTTATATTGCTACCAAAAAAATAGGTTTCCATTACCACATGCCTGAAATATTGTAATAGGCACATATTTGGTTTTCCTGACTCCAATCTTTCCTCTGTCCAATCTATGCTTTATACTGCTGCCAGGCTAATCTTCATATACCAGGCTAATCTTCATATAGTGCCTTTAGTCTGTTTAAATTTTAATCATATCCTATCTCTTTTTGCATGAAGTTCAAGCTCCTTCTACTGGTCGATTAAAAAAAAGCACCTTGGAAATTAAGGAGATGCCCTGAATTTAGGGAGTGACTGAAGAAATTGTATATGAATGTGATGGAATAATATTCTCCTATATGAAATAAAATAAAAGATGATTTTACAGAGATGTGGAAAGACATGTATAAACTGATGCAGATTGAAGTGAGAAGAACCAGAAAAGGAATTTATGCTGAAACATCAATATTATGAAAAATGAACAATTTTGAAGATAAGTATAAATTAATGAAGAAGAATGAGATGAGCAGGACTAGAACATTAATTTATACAATATCAATTACTGTAAAACTCTGAAAGCAACAATAGTAATGGTAAATAATTTTGTTCAATGAAATGACTAGCCACCAAAGACCAATGCTGATGATGCTTTGCCTGACATTCAAAATTCCCCATAATCTTGTACAACCCTGTATTTGCAACACTTCATTTTGCCCTCGCCTACACAGATAAGTGACAGCTAGATGACAGAGTGGATAGATTATTGGGCCTGGGGTCAGGGAGACTCCTCTTCCTGAGTTAAAATCTGGCCTCAGAAGCTTCCTAGTTGTGTGACTCTGGGCAAGTCACTTAACTTTCTTTGCCTCAGTTTCCTCATTCATGAAATGAGCTGGAGAAGGAAATGGTAAACAAGTCCAGTATCTTGTTAAGAAATCCACAAATTGGGTCATGAAGAGTAGGACACAACTGAAAAGATTGATGAATCACAGCACAGGTACACCATACTCCACCCAAAGTCTACTGAATTATTCTCTATCCTTGAACAGTCTAGGTACTCTTATGTCTCCATAGATTTGGTCCTATTGCTGATTATGGTTAGTATGTCTTGTCTTGTCTTCTCTTCAATTATTATTCATTGTTTAGAGCCCAATCAAATACTGTCACCTCCAAGAAACCATCTCTGATTTATCCCTTGCCCATAATGACCTTGCCATCAGACATCATATGTTCTTTTCTTCTGCATATCTCTAATGTACTTATGCAGTACGTGAATACCTTAATGATAATAATAATAATATTTATTATTTATCTTCATATAATGCTTTAAGGTTTGTAAAACACTGTACATATGTTATCTCATTTGGTCCTTATACCAACCATGCTATTTTTATTCTCTTTTTCTACATGAGGAAATTGAGCCTGAGAGGTTAAGCAACTTGCCTATGGTCACACAGCTAATAAATTTCTGATGCTGCATTTGAACTCAGGTCTTCCTGACTCCAGATCCAGCTCTGGCCACTGTGCCAACTAGCTGCCTATAGTTATTATGGGAATGTGAGTACATATTTTGTAACCCTACTAAAATCCAAAT
Organism: Trichosurus vulpecula; assembly: GCF_011100635.1. Taxonomy (NCBI): domain Eukaryota; kingdom Metazoa; phylum Chordata; class Mammalia; order Diprotodontia; family Phalangeridae; genus Trichosurus; species Trichosurus vulpecula. The sequence goes on along the minus strand of NC_050581.1, from coordinate 90,659,157 downwards.
TCTATGAAAGTAGGTAACAATCCTTATCTAAGCATTTCATCTGATCCTGTGCCTAGACTGGGTCTAGGCATATAGTTGGGGCTTACTAAATATTTGTCATCTTTAATATTTTTGTTAATTTCTAAAAGATAGTTCCCAAATGATTTGAAAGAGAAAGGGAAACAAAATTGGTAAAATGGTAGTGTTTTAACTTTAACAGAGTCTACCAATTTAACCTTTCTTTTTATCCCAACATTTCCTGCAATAAAAAGTAAAGCTTCCACCACATGAAGGTAGATATGAGACAAAAATCTTGGGTAAAATCTGAACTATGCTTCTAACTAGCTTTTGGCATCAAGAAAGCCACTTAAAGTTCTCTGTACCTCAAATCCTTTCATTTTAAAATAAGGTAATATGTTACAGTGCCAATCTCACAAAGTCACTCTGGGCATCAAATGAGATATCAGCCTTGGAAACTTTTGCAGAGTAGACAACGTAACATTCATCTCGGGAATTAAGACGGCAGCAATATTTGCATGGATTAACTGACCAGAGTGACAATGAAAGCTTTTTAGAATGTTTTTGTTTTGTGTATTTCTTTCTGTATCCGCAGTGTGTAGAAGAGTAATTGGCACATGGTGAATAATAAAAAAAGTGCTGCCTGACTGACTTTCAGAAAATGTTATCATCCTTCCCATTTTACAGGCTGGGAAGCTGAAGGCATTGCATAAATTTGATTACAGAGATGGATTTATTAGTGCTGTATTCCTCCTTGGCATTCTTCGATCAAATTTTAAATGGATGGCTGCAGGCTTTTATGCAGTGATCACACATTGATGACTTTTATGTGTATTTGTGTTCTTATTCCAAGTGTAGACCATCACTACCCCCATTTAGTGTCAGTGTTAGGTTTCTTTTTCTTATAATAAATACTACCCATTACTTTACTGCTTTGAGATTTATATAGATATACATATATCTGTATACACGTGTATATATGCATATCTATCTCTATCTATTATATATGTATACACACACTTATTTTCCTAACAATTCCATGAAGTCGGCAGTATAACTCTATGCCTATAAAATTCCTATTTTTCAGATGAGGAAATTGAGATTGAGTGACTTGCCAAAGGTCACAGAGACAGAAAGCAAATGGGAACAAAGAGGAAACACTTCAACTTGGGCCTTTTCCGTGAAAGACCAGTATTGTTACGATTACATTGCATTTTTCTTTTTCTACTAGTTTTTATGTACGGCAGCTAGATGGCTCAGTGGATAGAGTGCTGGGCTTGGAGTCAGAAAGATCTGAGTTCAAATCCATCCTCGGACACTTACTAGCTATTTGGTCCTGGGCAGGTCACTTAACCTCCATTAGCCTTAATCCACTGGAAAAGAAAATGGCAAATCACTCCAGTATCTGCCAAGAAAATTGCATGAACAAAATGGTCTCTGGGATCATGAAGTTTCAGATAGGATTGTAAAACAACAAGCTTTTATGAAGCAATTTAAAATTTCTCAAGGGCTTTATACATGCTATCTCTAAGTCCTGTAGTCTAATCTCCTGCACGCTCTAGCTGCATATTTAACACTGAAACCAATTATGGATAAGAAAGGTCTAGAATTATGAGAACAAAAGAAACTAAAACATTAGCATTTAAAAATATTAATTCCAATATTTTATGTGAAATGCTTACCACTTATACTTCATGGGTATAGAACAAATAATAGCTTTATTTTTCATCAAATGTGTCAGATAAATTTTGATTCTGGAGACCCAATAATGAAATAGGTCCTTCCACTCAGCAGAGAGCTAGGAGATTATTGAGATAAAATATTCAATACATTATCAGATATGGCAACTATACATATAATATATATATATATATATATGCAGAGAGTATCTGCATTTATTTTGGTTTAATTTGTTTTCTTTCTTATGTGGGGGAAGGAAGGAAAAAAATCAATTTAAGAGGGGTTGATTAGAGACAGATATTCAGAAATGACTGATGTAAAAACAAAAGGTTTAAATAAAATGTTTTCTATGTAAATAAATAAGGTGTCATATTCATCTCATTTTAAGTTTCACTTGAATAGATCAGTAAACTATAAAGAAGCCTCAGTATTCTTAATCTGTTACTCATGTAGGATGATTATCTGTTCACTACTTTTTAAAAAGAGCATATTGTTAGATTTGTATAATGAAATGCAGCATCTGTTTGGGGACAGGGAGGTGTAGAGTAGAGGATAAAGGATGGGGAGAAGGGAATTGGGAACAGGGTTCATATTGGTAAAATTAATATGCCCATCTGATTTTGACTTTTCAGACCCAGGAAGTGGTATCAGGGCTCCATATATGTAATTATTTCCTAGTTCTACACTAAAATGCTTGACAATCATGGCTGCCTGCAGATCTGCCTAGAGTGCAAGACGAGCCTCTGAATTATGGAGTTAGCTCATCTATACAGGATGCCTGCTAACTGTTTTATATTTCAGCGATTCTTTATAACTAAGTGTTTTGTAAAGGGATCCTTCTGTCCACTAACTGAGATGTTTTCAACACTCATTGTATTAACATAAAAAACAAATCTCCAGTAACTAAAAGCTCATCAAGAGACTCATAAATATCCTGGGGTTGGACTTGCCAAGAGAAGGACCTTTCAGTTCTGCTTGTGGGTAGATTACATATACCATCCAATTTTCTTCAGGATTTTATAAAATCATTTTGCTTGATATGCACTTTGTTGGGATGGTTCTTGGTGTTGTTATTAATCTTGAACCAATGAGCATGTCCCTCTAAAATGTTGAGCACCTTTGTACTATAATACAAAACAAATCAGTCATGGTAATTCCCTTGCACTTGAAGAAGTCCATGACTACAAATGCACAAAAACCTGGCACTCAGTACAAGAGTAAAACAGTGAAGAAAGCTTTTCACTGATGGTTGTCAAAACATTTTTGAAATTCTCGGGCCTTGGAAATTACCTTACTGTCATCCCAGCAGTTTGCTTCCATAAGAGCTATTATTTTAATTTCTTGCTGTAGTTCTCGTTGAGAAATCAAGCTATGCCACCTCTTGTTTAACATAAAGCAAATATGATTATAGATATGGTCTGTCTTTTAATGTGACAGAAGTGACTAATGTTACAAATTGGAAATGCAATGGCAGGGCTTCATGGATATTTAGCCTGGCCTGTCTTAGAAAGAAAGGAGTCAAACTTTTTTTTCTAAGGATTTTACTCTATTTTTGTTTTTTTAATCTTATCAGGATTATTCCAAGATGTGAAAAGAAATGGTTAGATAAAAGCAAGACACATGGTTGGTTGATTTTCGGTGCTTGATCATGAAGTGGCTGTGCTATTTGAGAAAATCATGACACATTTATATGTTAAGGACCCTATTCTGATCTCACTTAAAATCTAGTCAATCTATGAGATGTAGGCAATTTCACTTTATAGTTGACATAATAGCCCTTTCAAGAGCTGGATTTAACTATCTACAAATTCTTGGTATATCAGGTATCAAGGAAAAAATATTTATGAGGGAAAATGGAAAGAAGAAAAGATATAAGATATTCACAATAATAATGAGAGGGAAATTTAAAGGTAAAAGAAGTTCACTAAAATAAAACCCATCCTTCTAACTCATGTGTATGTATGTATGTGTGTACATATGTATGTATGTATGCTCTAAATACTTTCAGTATGTGGAGGAATGGACACATAGTAGGTATTTAATGAATGTTTATTGACTGACTGTCCCAACTTACACTCACACTGATATGCTGTATTCTTAGAGCATGGTTGGTTACTACATCCTTTCCAGCCTTAAGGATTCCCCTGAAAAATTAGAGAGCATTGTTCTAATAGTATGACTTTGCAGTCCCTACCAATATGCTTCTTGCCATTCTTATCAGTTAATTATAAGTGTAGTCAAGTAGCTTTAAATAGATTTTAGAAAGGAATATTTACTAAGTGGTACAGCTAGCAATGTCTGGTACAAAAGATCCCCACAAAATTCTGTGACACATTCTCTCACAGGTACACACTGAATCTAGGGGAAAGTGGACTCAATCTCAGGCTTTGCCATGTGTGTGGCATAGGGATGGCTTATGTGTTCCAGCCATTAGAAGTGCTCCTCTCCCCTTTGTGAGGCACTCAAGTAACTACTCTTGGATAGGGTGTAGCTTCTTTGCTGGGCTCTTGTTGGAGTAGTGAATCTGCACCTTGTCTATCCTTAGCTCCAAATGTTCATCTTGACCCTAGTAGTTGCTGTTACAGGGAATAATACACAAACATTTAAGAAGACAAAAGTCCAAGACCTATAAGACCCTTCAAAGTTCGCCACTTCCTCTTCCAACCAAAGTGGAGAGGGTGAGACAAAAGTCAAAGGTAAACTACTATCCTTTTCCTAGCTCCCAAATAACTTGTCCTCAGGTGGTTTAGCTAAGATATTATATCCACATTTGAAACTTAGTAGAATTTGAACCTTCGTCACATGCTTCAATAATCTGTGTTCTGAACTTGTCACTTGTATATTTAGATATGACCCAGATGCCATAATTTGGTTTCCTCATCCAATTGAACATTTTTCCTTTCTCTCACTCCAGTGCATCCAAAGTCACATGCTTAATCTAAAGTAATTGATTGAGTGGCAGATTGAGACTTGTTCTCACCTCCTTAAAGTATCAGGACATCTTACTCTTTACTCCAAGTTTTTTTGGGGCGGGGATGGCTTGATTCATCCACTACCCTTTTTTATATGTATATACAAATGTTTGTAAATCTTAAATTGCCATATAAATGTCAGCTGTTAAGCATATTTCATTGGTGTGGTGCTAATGTCATGAGAACTTCTTCTACCAACATAAATTACAACTGATCTAGGATTTCAAAAATAAATCCTGGGGAGTTGCTTGAGGGCCATAGGGAGTAAGCGACTTCCTCAGAATCACACAGCTAGGAAGTGTCAAAGCTAGGAAGTAATCCCATGACTCCCTGACTTCCAGACCTGACTCTGACTTTTATCATGCTGCTTCTACATTCAAACAGTGTCATGTGAAAATGTGTGTGTGTGTGCATATGTGTTGATGTGTAATCAAGCATAACGGAACTTAAAATATTTAGGCTTCAAAACTTTATGACTGCAAATTAGGAGAAAAGGTCATTTGTGATATTCCATATGTGGAAAGACTATTCCACTTCAAAAAGCAATTTCTATCTATCACAACTAACAGTGTTAATAGTATCACAAATTTCAAGCTAGAATGGACATTAAAGGACATCAAAAGCAAGAATTACATTATATAGTTAAGGAAACTGATACTGAGAGAGATTAAGTGATTTGCTCAGGGCCAAATAGATAGGAAACAACTGAGGCATTATTTGAACTTCTGTCTTTCTGATTCCAAACCCAACTGTCTAACCATTGTAGTACCTTGCTTGTTTAGTAAAAGATTCCATTTTTTAATTTTGACACCATTTTTTTTGGCTCTATTTTTTTTTTTCTTTTGGAGGGGGGAAGGCAATTGGATCTAAGTGAGTTGCCCAAGGTCACACAGCTAGTAAGCGTCAATTGTCTGAGGCCGGATTTGAACTCAGGTCCTCCTGACTCCAGGGCCAGTGCATTTGCTGCACCACCTAGCTGCCCTGACACCATGTCTGACATTATTAAATTAAGCTCTAATAAGAAGCTTTGTACACACAATTGAACTATACCAAACTTGATAATAAAATAAATATTATTTTAATTTTGATAAAGGGATATTTTCAATTATTTCCTTGGGGAGTGTCAATAGTTTATATCAGATCACGAATAAGCAGTCATGATTATTCTTCCATCTTCCTAATTTCCATCAGTTACCAGAACATGTTTTTGTTGTTTGTTATTCAAAAAAGATGCTGTATACATTAGACTGTGAGAACCTACGAAATCAAGGATTTAGAAGACTGGACTCAAATTGAGATGCGTGGTTAATCCATTAATGGACATTTCTAGTAAGTGTTTGAGGCTGGATTTGAACTCCAGTCTTCCTGACTTATTTGGATGTCATCATGCCCTCAGGAACCTCATCATCAGCAAACCCATTATCCTGCCAGAGTGAATCAGTCCTGGTGCCCAGACTTCATCAAAACCCTCAGCATGTTCCACCCCTCTGATTGGAGAGTGAGAGGGCAAAACAAGGAACTCCCTAAGCCTATATTTGAAGAAAGCTCCCAAACTAGCCATCACCTCATGTCCCACCTGGCTGCACTACTTTTCATTTGACTCCATTAGTAAAAAGATCCACAAAATTTAGTGGACTGTTAGCTCAATATGTATCCATAGTGTGAGCTGGAATTTTTAAAAAGCAGAAGCAATCTTAGGCTTAATTAAGAAATGTGCAACACCCAAAAGAAAGAGGGCACAGTTTTACTGTACTGTATCATGGCCAAATCGAATTTTAGGTCTCATGTTCAGCTTTGAGTATGATATTTTCGAATGGATGTTGATAAAGGCGATAAAGTCCAGATGAGGGAGGCCAGGTTGAGATCATGTCCTAACAAAATCATCTGAAGGAAGTAGGAATATTTTGAGTGGAGAAAGGAAGATGTGGGTGTCCCATCCTAACTAACTTCTAGAGTATGTCTTGTCTTAAGAAATTGTGGGGTTTTTTTCCTCGTAAATGGTCTTCACAGAGAGCCTAAATGACCATTAATCAGGTATATTGTAGAGTAGAATTTTTTCGGGTATATATTAGACTAGATGCCTGGGGAGGTACATTCCAAGATTATATGATTATCTATTTTCTCCAAAAAGCATATTCATTAAAAAAACAACTATGGAACTTGGATTATAGAAACCATTGATAATCATTAAATTTCAACCAGTGTTTAAGGATGCTCAGTGAGGTGTTTTTCTTTTGTTTTGTTTTCTTTCTTTTTTTGCTTGAATGATTCCCTATGATTTAAAGTTCTAGCAAGTGGGACAAAAATCAAACATAGAACAGCCATGTGTAAACTTAGATTTCAATAAAAGTAATGGCTCAATACCATTCCCTAAATCCTTACTTCTGTCACCTAGAAATTGAAAAGTATATTTTTAACTGTGAAATTATAAATACTGGCCAGAAATCTGTGTTCATGTGTATTTCTGATTAATCTCTGCAGACTATTCTTGAAATCTCAAATAAAACCAATGTATAGTTTTTATTTACAGATTTCCTGCTATTGTAATTTATTTTAATACACATAGTCATGTCTTCTTACATAAGAGTAAAAGGTAACTAAAAAGTACTCTTTTGTCAATTGCTTTTAATTTAAAACATTTTAAGGTCTTTTGGATTACATTTTATTCTTGAAATGGAAAATCAATGATTTACACATTCAAAAGCATTATGGATTTGCCCTTAAATAATGCACTTAATAATGAATAGAATTTAGTCTTTATGTTATAGATGGTTCATAGGACTGGATGATTTGTTTTTCAAAGGAATAAAGGCATTATAGACTTTTGTCTTTATTATGAATGTATGTCTGCTGTGTTCAGGGATTGGAACTTCACCAACTATTTTCCTTTTCTTAAAATTGATTTTTGGTTATTTCTATTTGCTTATTTTTGTTGAGAGAATATTTCGCTGTCTAAATTGAACTTTAGCAAAAAAAAAAAAAAAAAGGAAGAAAGAACAAAAACAACCCTACTGCTTTATTTTAAAGTAAATACTTGTGTACTTTCATTGTCTATCAGGAAGGTCAAAAGTCATGGCAACTGTTTTCCACTTTCTGGTTGTTCTGCTGTTTTATTGTGTTGCCCAGGAATTAATTTTAACTCTTAAGTGTTTATGTAGTATAGTAGATAGAGAGCTATATTCAGACATGAGAAAGCTGGTTTAAAAGGGAGTATACAAGGTTAATTACTGGTGCCTTACACACAGTGAATTTTTTTAATCGGGTGACCATCCATAACTAATTACAATTTGGCATTCTCCCATTAAAGATAGTTACTTTCCTGTATAATTGATTCCTGCAAAAGTACTCTACCATGATCAGGTTATTAAATGTAAAGTGTTGCATTTGCAGAAACTCATGTTTATGAAAATAATGTTTTCATGTTTATGAAGTTTGTACTGAGAATATTTTCGCTGAACAAATTCTAAGTTTGACCTACAAACAAAAAGGGCTGACATTTGTGTGGTATTCAGGGGTCTGCAAAGATTTTTCTCTATGCTACCTCATTTAATCCTCACAGCCTCTCTATGAGATATGTACTGTAATTATTATTTTCATTTTACAAATAAGGAAAATGAGGCTTAGAAGGACTTATGGTTAATTTTGTTATTAAAATTTATTATTAAATTATTGCAAATTATTAAATATTTATTTTTAAAATTCTCATAGTTACAGAACTAACAAGAATCCAGAGACAACATTAGAACACAGATTTCTCCAGACTCCAAGTTTGCACTATTCTCTTCAAACTTTGAGAAGGAAGACAGACAATCAATGATGCTATATGAAATAGAACACTGTTTTATTCTACTGGTATCAGAAAACTTGTCCCATAGTACTACCCAAATTTTAATTTCATAGAGATAAACATATTAAAGGAGTACTATGTGAATAGTGCCTCAATTAGCTATGTTCATATAGTACACTTTTTGAAAGACTCAGTCAATGTAGATATAATTGATACACTCCCCCATGGTCTCAAGGAGCATTCAGTTCAGTCTTCTGGTGGAATGGGGGTGGGGAGGGAGGATGATCGTGTACACCAATGAATATAATCCATGGTGGACTATAATAAATGCGTAAGAAAATTCATAACAGTGCTCAGAGTTGAGAAGATGAAGAGTTTACTACTGGTTGGGTGGATCAAGGGAAGATTTATGAAAGAAATATCATTTGAGTTGAATTGTGAAGGATGGGTAGAATTTCAGTAGGTCCAAATGAGTAGGGAGAGAATTCCTAGGGTAGGATTTTAACAGGTGAGAAGGAGAGGGGAGAGAATAAAGGGTTGCTTGGAGGTAAGAGCTGGAAATGAGCTTAGAGCCATACTGGTAAAGGCTTAAGTTCCTGGCTAAGGTGTCAGGACTTTATTTTGGAGGAAATAAGGAATCATTAAAGATTGTAGAGCTGTAAAGTGATTTGGTCAAAGCTACAATATGAGTTAATATTTATCTGGAAGCGATTTTGAGGATGAATTAGAGTCATGGAGACTAGAGACACTAGAAGGTTCTAAGCTAGCACTAATAAAAACCTAAACTAGGTTGTGAAGGTGGTAATGATACAGAAAGGATAGATGGGAAAACATATTGTAAAGATAAAATCCAGCAGGGCCTAGCAATTTGGAATTTCTAAGTAAGTCTTATTTAGAACAATTGGGTGAAGGACAGTATGAATATATTTGGAAAAAATATGAATTATATAATACTTTAAAAATACAAAGTGTGCTAGTCTGGTAGTGTTCACTCTTTCAAATCATATTTTCAGGAATAGCTATTTTTTTAGTTGATATGGCAACCAAAGAATTATGCTTACTTAAATACACTGGAAAGCATTGGGACAAATGTTTCTATTAAGACTTCTAAATACCTCCCTAATTCTATTAATTTGTACTATCTAGGAAAAAAAAAATTCAGAGTAAAGATCAACAACAGCCTGACTTCTTGAATTATTGCAGATCCCCAGGTCATAGAGTACGGATTAATGATGTTCTGCCCTAGCCACAATCACAGCAGATAAATAGGAGTTAGCTAAACAGGGTGTGGAATATCGTCCTGTGAGACAGAGTTGGATTTCATATCATAAATGTATTAAAGATTTGGAGACAAGAAGACTTATATACATATCTTGCCTCAATCATTTGCTAGTGTCCTTTGCCTCAGTTTCATCATCTTTAAAATGGTTAACTTGTGCTATCTAATTCATAGGGTTGTGAGGCATAAATGTCATCATTTATGTAAAGCACATTGAAAACCTTAAAGCACTATACAGTAGGTCATAAAGAAAAGTTTTAGTAAAATTTTAAGTAAACCTACATGACATTTATGCAAGAAATCTGTGAAAATATACATAATTTAAATAAGCTTATTAAAACTACACTTAGAATTTTTGGAATGTCCTATAGGAATACCATTTTTGTTACTAGGTTTATTGAATTTTCAATGACTGATCCTGCTACTATGTATTTTTCATGAAACTTGTAAGACTAGTTTCCTTATGCAACTATAATTATAGGGATTTGGAGCATGAAGGGATATTAAAGGTCTTCCCCCCCACCCTTTATTTTAAATGAGGCAACTTGCACAGAGAGAAAAGTCTTTCACCCAATTAGCAAAGAGGTGAGCCAGGATTCCAACCTGATTCATAAGACCCCAAATGAAGTAGTCTTTCCACTCTGAACAAATGAACTTTTCAAAAGTGACTTACTTGTAAATTGGTGGTTATATTTTGAGTAATGATTCCTTTGTATATTATAGAGAGCACTTGAGTTCCAGGTATGGCTCTGCCACTTGTAACCCATGGTCATGTAATAATAAAACTAAAATAATAATAACAGATATTTGAACATTTAAAGTTTACAAAGTGCTGCACATATATTATATCTTTTGGTACATCTACCTTGTGATTTCCTCATCTGCAAAGTGGGTATAATAACTGGCATCTCTTACAGATTTCTTGAGAGGAAAGACCTTTTCTTATACAAAGTACTATATAAATGTGACTTTTATATTGTAGTAGTAGTAGTAGTAGTAGTAGTATTAATGCACTTTAAGGACTGTTGAGGTACTGCTTCTAATACTTGTAGGATTAATTGTCTAATATATTGAAAGTATTAATAGTTAGGAAATCAATTCTTTTGACTCATGCAGGGTTAATGGGAGGTTATAAATCTCAAATTGCTTATTTGCTGAACTGTTTCATATTTTTTCCAATGACATGACAATCTATATTTTACTAATTGTTGAGGAGTAAAGGACAGCTTTTCTTATTGGTTGTTTGTTTTCAGTCTTACTAAAAAAGCAGGATCCATAGCTTATAATAACTGCTGCTACACTAAGCAGTCATTTTCTAATAACATATTCAGTTAGGAATCATTGAATGAACATTTTCCTAGCTACAGTAGAAGGTAAGAGCAGCTAATTTCCACTGGGTATTTTGGAGTGGTCCCAGGGCAGTTGGGATGATCACGTATTATAACATTAGTCTTTTACTGTTCCTAAGTTCCTTGCAATTCCCCCACCCCCCACCCCCAGAGTTTCACAGTAGGCTGTAGTTACGGTCATAGTAATGAAAAAATATGCATATTTACATATACTCCAAAGGATACTATATTGAGAATAAAGTCTAATTGTGTCTTCAATTCATGCTGTAAAAGTATACATTACATTATTAGAAAATCTAGTGATGATTCCTGGAAGTATTTTTGCTGAGGAAATTCAAGTTTCAAGAGAGTTGCTGCTCAGTTCTAATGTTATATTTAGGTCACATTGAATGAGTATTTTCATTTTGAGAAGTATATTTTAAATATAAAATTTATATAGTGAAATATAAAAGCTTGATTTTTAGTCATTGTGGGCAAAATACAAAATTTTCCCAATTCTAGATATTCAACTAATTTTTATTTTTGTAAGAAAATTAATCCAAAACAATTTTACCAGGTTTTTTTTTCTTATTTGAAAGAGACACCTTGCATAGTGTACCACAGGCTGACACTGAAGTGAGGAAGACCTTGGTTCAAGTCCCAGCTCTGACATAAATTGGCTGCATGATTGTGGGCAAGTCACAGCATCTCAGTGCTCTAAGCAAATTTCTAAGATGATAAATTGCAGAGAAAGTACAAGCTTGCACTAGAAGAGGGAGTTTCCTCACCCAGAAGTTCACCATAAGAATGAAATCTCAAGCCTGGTTCTTTTTCCAGTAAAAAGTGTTTATCCCAAACAGTTTATTAAATGTCTATGGTTGGTTAGCTAACAATGCTAGTGAGGGCACAGTTGGGGATTTCATGTCCTTATGAGTCAATTATCTTCCTTCAATTGCATGGTCAAAATCAAAATATCATTTACAAAATCATGACATTGGACTTAAGAGAATCAAGGTGAGAATGTGTGACTGGATGGCTTCAAAATTCATCATTTCTATTTACCAACCAGAGGGCTAGTTTAAAAAAAAATGCTGATATTTAACCTAGAAAAGAGAAGGCAAAAGGGAAACAGGATAGTTATTTTCAAATACGTGCAAAGGCAATGAAACCCAAGACCATATTAGCTCTTTTGGCTCCCTCAAGGTCCACTGGAACCCCAAGGTAGGCTGCTTTCACTTTTCTTTATATGGCATCCTTTTCACTTACACAGTCCCCAGTTTTAGATTTCTGTCATTGGTTTTTAAAGCCAATTTTTTTTTTTTTGCATTTTACAGTTAGGTGGATTTTTAACTTAACCAAATAAAGACTCTTTGGTGCAAAGTAGATTGGAGAGGGGGGCATGTGGTACAGTGGAATGTGTGCTGGACTTGGAGGCAGAAAACCTGAATATGAACCCCAACTCTTCCAGTCATTAGCTATGTGACTGTGAGTAAGAAGCTTCTCTTCTCTAGCCCTCAGTAACTTCATCTGAAAAATGATGGAGCTATACCAGATCATATAGTTGATAAATACCTTCCAGTTTTACAACTTTTTGAGAGGAAACATGCTACAGTGGCAAGCAGAACTAGATTTGGCGTCAGTGGACATGAGTTCAAATCCTGCCTCTTCCATTTACTACCTCCATGAATCTGAGGCAGGTCTTTTAACCTCTGGGAATCTTAATATTCTAATTTGCAAAATGAGAGGGTAGAATTAGATAATCTCTGAGCTAGGTCCTTTCCTCTCTACATATATGATCCTGTGACTTTAGCATAAAGAGTGGACTTAAGTTGTTTTGCTTTAGAGGGAAGGAAGGAAAGTAGAGAGGGGAGAAGGGAGGGAGAGACAGAAAGAGAAAGGGAAGGAAGGAGGAGACAAACATTTGTTAAGTGCCAGCTATGTGCCACGTACTGTGCTAAGTGCTTTAAAATTATTATCTCATTTTGATCCTCAGAACAACCCTGGGAGGTAGTTAGTATTATGATCCACATTTTACATTAGGGAAATTGAAGCAGACAGAGGTTCAATTATTTATCCCAGGTTATGCTGCTAGTAAGCAGTCTGAGACTGGATTTGAACTCAGATCTTCCTAACTCTAAGTTTAATACTTTATCCACGGTGCCACATAATTTCTTGTAAAGGAAAGAATTAGAAGAAATACATGGGAAGTTACAGGGAGACTCAATTTTGAATCAACATAAGAGAAAGCCTATAGAGCATTTGTTGATTCCTATTGCTTCATTAAATTTTGAGTCCCCCCTCATTGGAAGCATTGAAGGAGACCCTGGAGGACCATCAAGGATATTGGAGAAAGGATTCCAGCATTGAGTGGGAGGTCACTCTAATATTCTCTCATTATATTGGAAAACCAATGACAAGTACACATTCTTCTGCTACCATTAAAATGATTTTCACAAAAGCATATATACTAATAAACACCACTTCACAAAACAGCATATGGTCCACATAGGCTTAAGAAGTGTTTGATTCCTGGGCAGATATCTACAGAATAAATAAGTGACAGTGCCTGGAATCACATACCAACTATGCTACTTGTGCTACTGATAGGTGACCTTGAATAAATTACTTATTTTATGGGGGTATCAGTTTCCTCATTTGTGTAATGGAAAGATTAGAATATCCCTTCAATATTGATATGTGTCAGTGCACAAATAGCAAAGTTGCAATGGCACTGTCACTTTAAATCCCACCCTGTTTTTGTTTGTTTGTTTGTTTTTTCCCAACTGCCTCCAAATCAAATGCTTCTTAACTTATTAAGTGATACAGTGGAAAGTGGGCAGAGTTTGGAGTTTGAATCTCTAACTCACCATTTCTGTATAACTTTGGATGAATCATTTAAACACTTTGGACCTTAACTTTCCCTCTTTTAGCTAAAGGGGTTAGACTAACTCACCTCTATGGTCCCTCTCAGCTTTAAATCTAAAATCCTATGACTTTAGAGGACTAACAATAAAAATTCATGTTTATTACTATTGCTAAAAACAATAATAGCAGCAAATTAAATTCCTTGAGGTTAAAGATTATTTGTTGCCTAAATTTTCTACTTCTGTAGATGCCAACACAGAGGTTTGCACACAGTAAATCTTTAAAGTTTATAGTATTTTCTCCTGTAATAATAGCATATATTTGTATATAATTTTATGGCATATAGCATTTCATAAAGAAAGAAATAAAGGGGCAGCTGGGTGGTGCAGTGAGTAGAGCGCCGGGCCTGGAGTCAGGAAGACCTGAGTTCAAATCCAGCCTTAGACACCTGACACATGTACTAGCTGTGTGACCTTGGGCAAGTCACTTAACCCCAATTGCCCTGCCCAAAAACACACAAAAAAAAAGAGATATAGAAATCAAAAATGTAGATCTTTTAATATCTATTATCTAAATTATTATTAATCTGTTGTGCTATCTTTGTCTCTGCCTTTGTCTCTGTTTCTTTGTCTCTACATATACATGTGGGTGTATATATGTATGCATACATATACATACATATATTCAGTGCTATGTGGAATTATAGACCGTATTATTATTTCCATTATACAAATAGGGAAAGTGAAATTCAGAAGGTTAAGTGACTTGCCTAGTGTCACTCCTTAGCTACCACTAAGTAGCCAAGCTGGGGTTTGAAACCAAGTCCTTTGACTCCTAAAAAAGTGTTTGTTTGTTTGTCTGTTTTTTCCAATACATGATAAGTGGAAGCTGGAATGTGTACCAATAAAAATAGAACTAACAAAAATACAAACCATTAATGTTACAGTAGTCGATCAGAGGATGAGAAGATAGTTTGAATTACTCAGGAAAACGAGACTTCGTAAAGGAGTTGCGATTTGAAATGACTCTTAAAGTATAGAGGGGCAGAGAAGACATGTGAAAACATATGTTCATGTGTGCATCCACGTGCTAAGATATGGAAACATAAACAAGCAAGATATGTCCAAAGAGAAGTGATCAGTCGTGAAGTAACTAAGCCCATGTATTAAATTCAAATACTCTTGTTTTTTTAACTGCTTTGTAGTTTTCAATTGCCATTGAGCTCTGAAATACAGCAATAGTTGATGTGTAAGTCCAGAGAAATGTGGCTCTAATGCTGGCTTCTTCCTTTAATGTAAATAAAACAGTCATTTTTCAATGAGTTTGCCATCATTATCAACAGACACATTCAGACTTGTTAATTGAAGTTAACCACAATATTTTTTTAGGTCTGTTACACCACAGTATTGTTAGAAATGATTTTGTTTTGTGTTTTTTTGCCCTTTGAACTAATTTTGCAATGGCTGCACTCAAGAACCATATAGAGTTATCTTATAACTACATCACAGTTTTCAATTTGGAATATATAGCCCTTGTTTCAAAACCTGACAGTAACCTTCTAGCTGATGGAATTATTTGCTTTCAGTTCTTCTGTACGCACATAAATCATTACCACTATACTCTGCCAACCAACTCTGAGCATGTACCTTGTCAACTCAAAGGAAAATGCCACCCTTGATTATAAACACTATTGTTATTATAAGCTTTATATCCAGTCAACCTTTGGACAGGGCCAGCCATATGGATCATACAACTTAGACTGACAGATGAAGGAGAAGCAAGAGGCAATTTGAAAACCCAGCAAGAAAAATAAATTTCCTGTAATACATAAATACACACATACATGTATAAATGTATACATACATTTGTACAAATGTATATACATATATGTGTTCATGCATGCACACACTTACACGCATATACTTACATATATACACATAGTGTGGTATGGTTTTATAGATAGGTATTTTGTCATTAGGCATGGAATAGACTATAGAGATAAGTTTCTCTGACCCCTTCATTTTATTCATTCATTCATTTATCTATCTATCTATCTATCTGTTTATTTCCCTCTGTCCACATGGGGTATCACACCTTACCTGCTGATGCTCTGCCCAGAGGGAATGTAAATTTTTAATCTCAGAAATATTTTTCTTTTTTTCCCTCTTAAGGACCAACCTTAAGCCCAAATCACCAAGGCTCTCAAAATCACTCTTGCTCTCATTGATTGGCTAATGATAGGTCCCAGGCCAAGCCCTACTTCATCAATGTTTGGGCCCTAAATGGCTTAGAATGAATGTAAATAGCAATTATTTTTGTTTTGGCCAGAAATCCTGAGTGTCTTCCCCTCCCAGAAGAGGCCATTTTTTGCCTCATTTCTTATTGAGCCTTAAAAACTCAATAGGCTTTGTCTCACTCAAACTGAGACTTGTTAAAGACCTCAGATTGAAAAGGCCAAGGTTCCCCACCGCATCCTGGGCTATCTCTAGTTGTCTTGATCTATATCTGACCGCAGGACTGGATGGCTCTGGAGGTGAAAGTGAGGCTAGTGACTTTGTACAGCCCTCATTCACTTAAATTCAGTTGACTTACATGACATAGCATTACCTTCTTGATGTCATGGTCCTGTTCAAGAACTAAGGACAAACAGCAGCATCAGCAATCGGTTAGGAAATTGACGCTCCAATGATGAAGCACATTGCTGTACGGGCATCAAATAAGAAAGTTGGCAATTGAGCTCAAGTCATCTAAATCCAATTTCCTTGCTGGGTTTAAGACCTTCTTCTGACATATACTGGCTGTATGATTTGGCCTGGCTTAGTCACTTAAAGTATTAACTTCTTTGCTTTTGCTTTGTCACAAACATTTAGCTTTATTGTTTCTTCAATGGCACATATTTTGGCTCAGGTATTTTATGCCGTATTATGGATATGAGAGAAAACAATACATAGTGGAGAGAGATGCCCATGAAGCCAGGAGGACTTGGATTTAGTTCCTGCCTCTGAAACATGCTGGCTTTGTGACCCTTGAGCAAGTTACAATTTTTCAGTGTTCTATGAAACTTTTTAAGACCATAAATTAGAGAAAGTGTGACAATCTGTAAAGGAAGAGGGAGAGTCCTCACCCTGGAATTCCCTATTATATTATAATCATAACTCTAGTTCCCATCTCTCTGGAAATCAAGCATAACAAATAGTTACATCAAGAATGAGAATCAGGAAAGCTAGGTGGCGCAGTGAATAGAGCACCGGCCCTGGAGTCAGGAGGACCTGAGTTCAAATCTAGCCTCAGACACTTGACACATGTACTAGCTGTGTGACCTTGGGCAAGTCACAACCCCAGTTGCCCTGCCAAACAACAACAACAACAAAACAAAAAAGAAAAACAAGAATGAGAATGGTTTGATGGGATTAGGGATCTGTGTACTTCAAATACCCATAATTCTCTGAAACAAGAGTACCTAACCAGTAGATTGACATTATTTTGGAGATTTTTCAGGCAATTACAGCTTCAAGGCTTTCTGTTTGACCTTCTTCCTTGCCTATAACTTAATGAAATTTCAAGCCTATTTCATTCCTCTATAAATTTCAAGTATAATTATCCAATTTTACTGGTGAGGAATCAAAATCTTTAGAGATTACATGCCTTGCTCAGAGTTGAATCCATATATCTCCTGACTCTAAATACGGTTGTTTTTGTTTTGTTTTGTCTTGTTTTCTCCTAGGGAGAGTATGCATGACTATTGAGCCACAACCCAGTATATAAGCTTTTCTTTTGATATCTATTGAACTTTTGTGGAGGTATATCTGAAGAGGTTAAAGGTAAAAATGATGATTGTTAGTGAACCATACATTTCTAGGGGTGCTCAAGACCCCAAAATACCGACAGGCCGGGTCCTGCCGAAAGAATTCAACTCAAGCCTTCTCAGCCAAAGGAAAAGAGAAAGTTTATTAGGGATTCACCATAATGTGCTGTCTTAAGAAATCCCACCCTTTGTGATACCTGTTTTCACAAGCGGGCCAGACTCAATCTAAGCTGAGCTAAATGGAATCAGAGCTGAGCTAGATTGAACCTGAGCAACTTCATGGAGGCAAGATGCAGATTATATACACAAAGACTGTAGGAGGGATTGAGGGGTGGTCTGGGGTGACTAGAGGAGGGATTTAGGGAGGGTCTTGAGGAGGAGTCTAAGGAGGACCGGGTGAGGTCAGAGTCCAGGAACCAAGAGAATGGAATTAAGGCTTGGAAGTAGCTGAAGGCATGGATATTGATAATATCAGGGTTGGGAAGTAACTGAAGGCATGCATATCTATAGTAACAATAGAGGGCAAGGTTTAGGTAGAGATTTGGGCCTAATGATAGTGTGAGGCTATAGTCTCCGGGGAAGTCCAGATCTAGTTGGAAGTTTCAAGGACAGTTCAAGGGGGCTCCCAGAGACTGTATTCCAAATTCAAGGGGGTTCCCAGAGACTGTGCCCTCATCATATCCATAGGCCACCAAGGTAGCATGTATTCTATTACTGATTTTATAAACTAAATGTTTTAAAAGATTCATACTTCTTTCAGAGAACCTACTCAGAAATACACTCACTTAGCTTTTAGAACCTGCCATATATGTCCTTAGCTGAAATGTAGAAATAGCAGAAAACTTCAAAATGGTAGCGATTTTTAGTACATATATCAGGCTATTCGGGTACTTTTATTATAAGAATATTTACTGTATTTACATAAGTACAAATGCATATATTGCTAATAGTTGTAGCTCTTCTTAAATTAGATGATGATCTATGTTACAAAAAGCTGAGCATTATCATTATTTCTTTGATATATTCATATCATTTTTAGCACACCAATTAGCTTTGATAATGTCTTTGCCCTTTAGAATATACAACATATTTTTTTTTTAAACTGGAACCCAAGGGCAGTCATTTTTGAAGTTGTATTTCCATACAGAGCCCTGTGATAGTACTTAGAGAATATAATGACATTTAAATAGTCTTTACCCTATTGCTCTAGCCCAGAAGTCACAGTCTTTCTAAAGATAGGAAGTGTTAATACACTAACTCCAAAAAATTCTAATAGTATATTTCACTCAACATGTTATGTTAAAATATCACTGAAGTTCCTGGTGCATACTAAGTGTTTAATAAGTATCTGTTGGCTAACTAACCAACTAAAACCTGCCACCTGTGTCTCAGCATGGCTTGTATACTGAACAGTTCTACCAAAATGTCCAAAGGAAGGAATAGGGAGAGGTTGTATGTCTATTTCCTAGGATACAGCACAGCTCAGTTCATAGAGTCTCATTACCAGAAGATTAAATACCAAGTAATGATTTTTTTTCAGCCACAGCAGTTCCTAAAGATCATTTGTTGCTGTTGTTGTTTCAGTCACATTGTACTCTTTGTGACTCAATTTGGCATTTCCTTGGCAAAAATACTGGAATGGTTTGCCATTTTCTTCTCTAGCTCAATTTACAGATGAGGAAAATGAGGCAAGTAGCATTAAGTGACTTCCCCTGGGTCACACAGATAGTAATTGTCTGAGGCCAGATTTGAATTCAAGAAGATGAGTCTTCCTGAGTCTAGGACCAACATTCTATTCACTGTCCCACCTAGCTTCCCATAAAGATTATTGACTAATGGCAAAGGAATTGCCATCTCCATTAGTAGAGGGATGACCAAAAAGAACAGAATCAAAGCTCTTTGAATTATTTATAGGAAATCAATTGGGAATGTTTTGTCTGATGTCTATATACAGAATTAATTTTCCATAAGATTTCAATGGCTAAAAGTCCAATGAAACTGGCTTTCCATTGTTCCTCACTCCTGACTCTACATCTGTTATCTCTGTCTTTGCACAGGCTTCCTTCGATGTCTCGAGTAAACTCTCTCCTCATTTCTGCCTCCTCCAAGAATCCCCAGTTCTCTTTAGAATTCAAATCAATCAATCAATATTTATTAAGTGACCACTATGAACCAGGCACTGTATTAAGTGCTACAGATGCCAAAAGAGGCAAGACAGTCCCTGCCCTCAAGGAAATTACAGCATAATGGCATCAGGTGCTATGTTCATGAAAAAATACTGAACTTCCCAGCTGCTAATCCACCGTGCCTCCATATGCAAAATTTCCCCCAATTTTCTTGAAATCTTTTTTTTCATGAACATACAAGTGATCACCCCCCAAAGAATATAAGTTTTCTGAGGTCAGATGCTGCTTCCTTGATGTCTTTGTATGTCCAGTTCATTGCAAGTACATATACTAAGTGTTGGGAAATAGTAGGTGCTTAATAAATGGTTATTGATTGATTGATGTCACTTGTCCCTCTCCCCATTTGAGTATTTGAAGGAGTTAAATTTTTGTCCATTGCCTTTCAGTGCCAGCTTTCTCCCAAACATCCTTAATTGGTCTGTTTCTCATCTGTGTTTCAAGATTTGATTACTTTGGCTGTTATGTATGTGTCTAACATTGAAGTCTCCTGATTGCTGTACTACTCTGCATATGAGGTGTTAATGATTCTGCTTGATTTAAGAAAGGAGCCATTAAGAGTATTTTGTCTGTTAGCAAAATTGCCATTATCTCTTTTTCTATTTTTAGTTTTCCTTTCTCCATATGATTTTCCATGCTCATGCATAGTTTTTGTTTGTTGTTGCCATTAGCTTTATAACTTGTATTGTGTAGAGGGTTTGCTGTCAAGTGGTTGATTAGTCAATAAACAATCATTTAGTAGTCCCAATCAAGTTAATAAGCACCATGTGAAAGGCAGTGTGTTAAGTACTGGAGATAAAAAATAAGGTAAAAACCAGCCAATGCACTAAAGGGGAGACCACATGAAAACTACACAAATAAATGCAAATTTAGTGCAAATAAAATATATGCAGGAAAATTATATGTAATCAACAGACGGAAGGTACTAGCATTAAAGGAGTTTGTGAAAGGTTTCTTATGGAACATGGGATATTAGATGGCAGCTGAAGAACATCAGAGAAACTAGAAAGCAGAGAAGAGGAAGGAGAGTATTCCAAGGATATGGACAGACAATGAAAATGTCCATAATCTGGATATAGAGTGCCTTTTTTTAAGGAACGGCTGTTAAGGCAATCAGGAGTCATTGACTTGTTTCTGATGTGGTGGTGGTTGTGGGAGCTTTCCCACACTCTTGGTGTTAGTCATTTCTCACACTCTAAATGGTGAGCCTCAAGTGCCCCAGGGCCCAGAGACAGGTATTTGAGATCCGAGGTTGGTGTGTGACTTTGAGGGCATACGTTCATGAAAGAATGTGGGTGACAAGACTCTGGGCAAGTCATTGAACCCTCCCCCACCAGCTTTGTAACCCAGACAGATTGATGTTGGTGCTTCTCTGGTAGTTATGAATTGTGATTTGAATGAAACAAGGTCTGTCTGTTGATGTTTGTAATTTGTTTGTTTGCCTTGAAGTTCAGGGGGCTGATCTTTTCCCCCTGAAATAAGTGAATGATATATGTATGCTTAATTAAACTGAGGCTGTTAACCCCTTAAAGTTGCTTTCCTTAGAAAAGCAGATCAAAGAACCTGTGTTGGCAGTTCTCTGTGTGCTGGTTGTTGTTGGTCTTACACAGCCACAGTAGCTGCTAGCAAGATTGTTGCTACAACAGCAAGGAGGCCAGAGTCCTTGGTTTGCAGAGCACAAGAAGGGGAAGTAAGGTTTAAGAAGATTGGAAAAGTAGGAAGGTACCAGGTAATGAAGGACTTTAAACACAAAATAGAAGATTTCATATTGAAACTTTCTTTTCTCCTTTTTTCCTTCTCCACCCCTCATGCTAGATAGACACAAATAGGCATACATACATACATGAATAAATATATATGCATATGTATGCATATATATACATATATCTCTATATAGGTACATATGTAAAATTATTTTATACATATTCAATTTATCATTTTTTTCTCTGGATGCAGATAGCATCTTTCTTCATATGACCTTTGTAGTTAATTTGAGTATCTAAGGATGGGGAGCATTTCAGAAATGGTGGGCATGCAGCAAAAAGGTAGATTTGAGATACAATGATGTTGGAGGAGTAGCTAGCAGGTCAGTTTCTCTGGATTATGGAGTGTATGAAGTGAAATGTAAGCCAAATGTATAGAGATGAGGAGGATTCAGGTTGAGAATGGCTTTAAAAAAACAAATAGGATTTTATATTTGGTCTTGAAGGTAATGAAGAGCCACCAGATTAGTTATTTATTTTTCCCATATTTTTATTATTTATTTAATATTTTTAGTTTTCAACACTGATTTCCACAAGATTTTGAGTTACAAATTTTCTACCCATTTCTACCCTTCCCCCCACTCCAAGATGGCATATATTCTGATTGCCCCTTTCCTCAGTCTGCCCTCCCTTCTGTTACCCCACTCCCCCCCCCATTATCACATTTCCCCTTACTTTCTTGTAGAGCAAAACAGATTTCTATACCCCATTGCCACCAGTTTATTTTAATAGATGGGTGACATGGTGAGATGTGGGCTTTAGGAAAGTCCCTTGGGCAGCTGAATAGAGAATGGATTGGATTGGGAAGAGACTTAAGACACTGCAGATTTCTTCCATGTATCATTTAAATGAATTTGTTCCTTGTCCTCTTGGATTTTTCTTGTTCTATTCCTGGTAAGCCCTGCCTGTATCCCAATGCTTTCCTCTCTTGTTCTGTCTTTGCTATCTTCAAAGTTCTTTTTTGTTTTAATGGGCTGTTTTTTTTTTTTTGTTTTTTTGCTTTGCCCAAGTGTATGATACTTCACATGCCATGGTATTTTTGTAACCAGACAGGAGGACAGTGGTTGAGTATATTTATTGAGGTCTGAATTAGCTTTTTATTCAATAAACTATCATTCAGTTATCATACATAAATGGATAAATGACACCAAAATAAGCCTCCTAATTAAGAATAGCTGGCATTTATGTAGCACTTGAAAATGCTTCATAACTAAATGTGTCTATTTTCTCATTTGAGTACCACAACAACCTGCTGAGGTAGGCATTGTAGGAATTATTACCACCACTTTATTATCACTACTCAAGTAACTAAGGATCACTAAAGCTAAGTGACTTACACCAAGTGTTGCACAACTAGTAAAAATAGAATGGTAGCATCTGAACGCAACCCTTTCTGGCTCCTAGTTCAACAATCTATCAATACATCCTGCTTTGCAATCCTGCCTCAACTATTCCCCAGTAATTTGCTTCAGTTTGGAATGGAGTGCAATAGAGAAAAGGTGGTTAGTCATATATTATGCTTTTGTAATTTCAACTGCATATAGGTAATAATTATGTGCACTTCTTGGTTATGGTTTCCATTTGATGCAAATAGGTGCTTATTGCCCACTATGTATACAACATTGTGTCTGGAGATACAAATGTGACAAAAGGCATGTAAATTTGCCCCAAGATATTTGTGGTATAATAGAAGAAATAGGTAGAATCAGAATGGTCTTGCAGTTCAGTCAGGAAGACCTGAGTTTAAACCCTGCCTCTTACAGCAACTGTGTCACCCTTCACAATGTGGCATCTCAAGTCAGTGATTTGCCCCAGGCAAATAGCTAATTCTAAAATTTCCTGAATATTTGCCATTGTGCCTTGGTTGGGGAATATTCTCACCAGAATTTCCCTATCTATACCAATGAAAGCTTAGTTCCAAACCCTTTCCCTCCAGTAAAATAAAACAAAATAAAACAGAAATAGGGTTGGGATAGCTAGGTGGCAAGGTAGATAGAATGCCAGGCCTGTAGTCAGGAAGACCTGAGTTCAACTCCAGTCTCAGACACTTACTAGCTGTGTGAACCTGAGCAAATCACTTAACCCTGTTTGCCTCAGTTTCCCCACTTGTCAAATGAGTTGGAGAAAGACATGGCAAAGCACTCCAATTATCTTTTCCAAGAAAATCCCAGAGAGGGTCATGAAGAGTTGGACACAACTGAAACAAATGAACAGCAACAACAACAAAGGAGTAAGGAAATATAAACAGCAACGTATACAACTAAATATAGTATAATATAAAATGTGATAAAATCAAAGTTGAAACTTAGATTAAGGTAAATATCCCTTTCAGCTGGCTAGGATCAAGGAAGATCTCCTGGACAAGATGGAACCTGAGCTAAGAGAAGGATTTCAACAAAGTGAGTTATAGAGGAAGGTGCCTTACAGAGAGGGAGGAGGATTGGGTGTCCCATGGGGATTGACAGAGCAGTTGAACCTGCCTGAATAATTAACTATAACAAGACTAATAGTGTAAAAGGAAGCCAGGAAGATAGGAGATAGCTTGTGAACAGGATTTGTCTTTTGTATTACAGTAGAACCTCGGTTTACAGTTTTATGGTTTACTCTGTTCCTCATGTGATTTGTTTGTATTGCAAAGTGAATTTTCCCACAGGAAATAATGTAGTCAGATGATTGGTACTACATTCCCAAAAATATCCATATAAAAATAATTATTTGTAATTTTAAGTAGGTTTTTTTTGTCCCTAATAAACCTGAAATACAATAGCAATGATTAGTACATAATACAAACCAAAAATAAAACATTTTTTGACTCTGTGACTGACACAGATTTATTTGGGATCTTTACATTTAAACCAGTGAGAGTCGCCGGGCTCTGAGCACACATTTTTGGTCTTTCAAGTGACAAAGGGAAGAAAAAACCCCAAACCCCCACACCCCACATCTGGACTCTTTACTTGGTCGTGACATGGAGGAGCGCCAAGCTGGTCTGGGTGCCCGGTGTGGAGGAGGCCCTGATGGGCAGGGGCTGGAGTGGAAGACCAGGTCATGCTGGCCAGTGGGGTAGCAGCGGCGGTGGGGGCTTCTGCCTCAACTCAGATGGCAGGAAGGAGGCTGGGGGGTGGGTGTGGGGGTGGCCAGGAGGGCCCAGGCCATGGCCTGTGAGCAAGGGGGAGGGACCCTCAAACAGGCGAGGGGGCCAGGGCCCACAAACAGGGGAGGGGGCGTCCTCTTCAAAGCAGAAGCAGCATGTTCAAGAGGGTACTCTTGCAGTCTATGGATCCATGTTACTTTCACTAAAAGTAAGACTAACACTACTGTCTTCACTTATTCTTCATTTTTTAGAATCACTTTCACGTTTTGACTCACTGATTTTTTTTCAAGTCCAAACATGATGTTCGTACTGCGAATTTTTGTTCATCCTGCAAAATTTTGCAAAACAATTTTTCCTTGTCCACTGAAGCATATGTAAATGAGATTACTCATAAACTGAGGTTCTACTTGGGTATGCACTGTATCATATATCTAGAGAGATTTCAGAGGCATCTAACTCACTCACCTTTTTCACATATGAGGAACCCAAAATGTAAGGAAAAAGAGGAATTTGCACGATCATCCAGATCACAATTCTGAGTCAGGGGCAGCATATGAGCCTAGATATTGTGACTCCTCTAGAGCCAGTGTTTCTACTGTCCCACTAGGCATTTGGCTTGAAAGTAAAAGTTAAAAAAAAAAAGAAAGTAGAAGTAATACTAACATTTCTTTCGAACTTATCATGTGGGTGCTTTTTTTCTCCTAGCATTTCAGTTGTGTCTTATTGCATGAATTAAAATACGGCTATCTATATCACTAACTAATCAGAAATATCAGTAAACTTAACTTCAGGGACTAATGTAGGAAGGGAGTAAAAGAAGTTTTGTTGGTGAGAGGGGAATGTAAAAACTACTTCACAGAAACCTTTATGGAAACTCACTAAAATCTTTTAGCAGCTTTTTTTTAACAATACAAACCAGAATATAGTTTTGTCAAGAGAGTTTATATAGTTAACATCTCCATGAAATAGTTCTAATTTGGAGGGACTTTAGGTAACAGTTCTTGCTTTTCCCTCTTATTATTCTCTTCCACCATAGCCGTAGTTGTTATACAATTACATAAAACTCAGCAAAACTGCTACACTATTTAAAGTTGGTCGACTGGCCCTGGAGTTTCCCAAAAGACCCAGTTTACTCAGAGACATCTGGTAATGTTTTCTACATACTACAAATCATTTGCTCAAGGAATCTTTCTCTTTGCAGTTCAGTGAATTATAATTCACGAAGTTCCTCTAAAAACACATACAGTGGCAAAAGCAAAGACAAGAATGAGGGTGGCTAAAAGGGCATAGAGAGAAGGAACACAGCATTTTGTCTTGTTGTGGCTCCTTTACATAACAACAGCTTTCATTCTGTTGTTATTTATTCATTCAGTCTCATCTTACTCTTCCTGACCCCATGGACATCACACCCCAGGCCTTTGATCTTCTATCTCTCGAGGTCTGCAACTTGTACTTTCAGGCTTTTGAAGACCATTCCCTAGTTGGAAGGGACAGACAATATAAGGATCATTTTACCCATTTTATAGACAGAAGAAACACTGAGAGACACTAGGTGAAATGGTTTGCCCATCCATATACACCCAACAGATTAGCATTAGAACCAGTATATGAAAACTCATGCTTATCCTCTAGCCTAGTGTTCTCAATATCCAACTCTGCCTTTACAGAAATAGAAGTATTATGGGAGAAACAGTCAATTAATACACCAAAAATTTAGCGAAACATTATGTGAGGTGTTGAGCACAGAAAAACAACAGTGAAAAATAGCCCTTGCCTTCAAGGACCTAAAAATCTGGTGAGATAATAGGTATAGGAACTGTGCCTCAAATGCCTTACTACCTACCTTCTCTTTTGTCCTAGAATTCTTATTGAGACAGCAGAGATATTCTCTAGCCTCCAGGCTAATCTATAGCTTGAAGGATCAAGGGATTGTAGAGTTAGGATAAGAAGTGACCTCAAAAGTCTTCAAATTTCACTCCCTCATTTTACAGATGAGAAAGCTGAGATCCAGAGAGATTAAATCACTTTCCTAAGGTCACAAAGGTAGTTAGTGACCTGGCCAGGATTTAAACCCGTTTCCTGACTACAAAGTGAATATTCTTTTCACCGTATCACACTAGACATAATAGAGAAACTTTCAGCTATTGGCTATTTAATGATAAAAAAAGGTGCTCAATATATGAAGTTTGATACAGAAGGCCTAAATTCAAATCCCATTACATTATTTGAGGCATGTCAAAAATCTACTGATATCTTTCTTCCACCCCTTCCATTTCCCTAGCTTTAAAAATGGAAATGATAATATTTGTACCACTTACATAACAGGGCCATTCTGGAAGGAAGTATTTTATAAAATTTAAAGCATTGTAAAGATGAATAGTTATTCTCATTATTAATAGCAATAATGGTGTTAATAATAACTAGCATTTTTATGGCACTTACTATGTATCAGACAATGTTCTAAGCACTTGACAAATATCTTATGTGTTACCTTCAACAGCCCTGAAAAGCAGACGAACTTCTTATCTCCATTTCATAGTTGAAGAACATGAGGCAAATGGAGGTCAAGTGTCTTGTCTAAGATCACACTGCTAGTGTCTGAAGTTGGATTTGATCTCATTTGAAGAATATAAATTTGAATCACTATTGATTCCTGATTCAAAGGGCAGAATGAGTACAACTTAATTTGGCATAGAAAGATGAGATCATAGAATATTAGATGGATAAGGGCCCTCAGAGACCATCTACAGTACTCCAGTTCTTTCATTTTACAAATGAAAAAATGGATGCCCAAAGAGGTTAGGTGATGTGTCAAATGGCATACACTTGGTTAGAGGCCAGCATAGCAATAGGACAAGTGTCTTCCGCAGTCAGTGCTCCTTCCATTATGTCAGATTTAAGAAATGCCTAACTTCTGATCTTGGACATTTAAAGTTCCTCCATACTTGATATTCTCCTAGTGGTAAAATAATACACCTATAAAGTTATAACTGAGTAGCTTTTATTGCAAAATGTCCAGAGCTTGTAGTGACTTTTCTCCTCCTCTAAGTGGAGGATTAAAGTAATAAAAGCATGAAAAGCTTGGCAAACAATGCCCTCCCCCCAACCCTTTGAGCTTAGATTTTATTTCAAGTAGTGCACAGATGCAGGAGGTTTTCATGAAATTTAGGGAAAATAAGCCATCTTAAACATTTGACAAATATGCTTTTTTATTTAATGCTTGTTAAGAAATGGCAATAGTGCTCTCACATTTTTAATCAGAGACTTGTTCAATAAACTAAAAATGAACATAAGAAGTTTAATAATAAAATAAAGTCTCTTTACTCTTCCTGTATGTTATATATATATATATATATATATATATATATATATATATATATGTACATGCACATACATATATACACATATATGTATGTGTATATATATATGTCAATAGATATGCAGTGAATATCTTATTTTATCTATTATGTCCAATAACATATTGTTCACATGTAGGAGATAAATTATCTAGAATTTGGATAATTTATACCCCTTTTTACTGATAATTCTCATCCTGCTAGGCCCTTGACCCTGAGTAATCAAAGAAATTGAGCTCTCATAGCAACCTCAGATGTCGGTGTCTGACAATCTACTTATTTCATTTCATGTTTGTTTTGCCTTTTTTTGAGAATGGAATTCTAAAACTCTTTCTCTGGGTTACTTCATTAATCAGCAGGGAAAAGATGGGAGTTTGGGATTTTTAAATGTTATACCCAAATCTAGCAAGTGTTATGACAATTTGAATTGTGTTTATGAAGGTTTCCTTAGAGAGAAGCTTACAATTAATGATTTGGGAATAATTGTGAGTTTTCTATATCAAAATTCTCTGTGTCTTCCAATTATTAAGAATGATTGAAAGTTGCTATTTTTCTCTGATCTTGCATCAGGCTCACTTATTTTTAAATACTTCAATAACTACTTAAATATTCAAATTCTTGCGAGTAGTATAGCCTCCATATTCAAGGATGGAATATAAATAAAAATAAATTTAAAGGAAAATGAACAATAGATATGAAATAACAAGAGTTGGTGTCAAAGTACAGCTATACTGCTAATACCTTTATGACTTTGTGCCTACATATACTTGTGTACAAAAAAAGTCATTGATCTAGAGAAATGATCTCACAGACTATCTCTTCATGGAGAGTGTTTTGTTCCAGTTACTCTTTTAGCTTTCTCCCAGGGGGGATCTCTTAATTTGCTGACATTTTCACTACTTCCTGTGAATGGAATGTTAAGATTATTGAATACATCAAGAAAGACTCCAGTTGAGGATGAATTTAATGTTAACAAGATACCTGTTAGCAATTTTCCTTCTTAGTGTAAAGAGATCCTAAAACTAGGAAATCAATTTTTTTATCTCCACACATTTTCCCAATTACTTTTTGAAATCTTAAACATCTTTCAGTTGATCTCTTAAGATGTACAGTATAACATTCTCACTATTTCAAAATCTCTTGTTTCTAATATTACTTTTCTGAATGACAAGAGTAGAAAATGTGATTGAAGGGATCCTACTTTCTCTAATTACATCACCAACACCACTTTTCTCAGAAAGGGACTCAAAATGTTTTTTATTAGTATATTTTTTGGTTTTGCCTTGTGTATAGCTAAACTATAAGCTTCTGTCATCAAGGAATTTACATATAACCATACATTTTCAAAGCTTATAAAGGGTGATAAAGAAGTATTCACAGAGGTTTATTCACACATTTTTAAAAAAGAATACTGTATTTTATTTTCTTGTTTTAGAGCTTTTTATTTGATACTTAGAGCAAATAATTGTGGGGAAAGAGAGAGGCAGAGGAAGGAATGGAGGTCACAAGGGGAGTTGCAAGAAGAGTAAGCAGGAATCACAAAAGTAAGACAAAGAAAAATGGATAAATGAGGAAGAGATGGAAGCAGAATAGAAGTGACTTAAGGGTATCATCAAAATAAAAACTATAGTCAAAATACATACTCATTTGCTATCAATTGAACAGTGTAATTCAATTTCATTTAGGGAGTATTACAGATAGATTGTTTTACTTAAAAGTTAGGAAGATCTGAGTTCAGTTCCTACCTCCAACATTTACTAGCTGTGTGATCCTAGACAAGTCTCTTAGCCTCTGTCAGTCACAGTTTGCTGATCTCTAACTTGGGGATAAAAAATAGCACCTACCTCACAGAGTTGTTATGAGGATCAAATGAGTTAATTTGGGGCGATATTACAGTGCTACAAGGAAGTGATACGTTAACTATATAGAAACATGGCAAGACATAGGAAATAGAAGCAGCTAGGTGGCCAGGTGGAAAGAGCATATTCCCTGAGTTTAAATCTAGTCTCAGACACTTACTAGCTGGGCAAGTCACTTAACCCTGATTGCCTCAAAAAAAAAGACATCTGAAGTAATGCAAAGTCAAATAAGAAGCAATAAGTTTATAACTTATACTAGAGGCAATGAAGAGCAGTTGAGTTAGTTGAGTAGAGAAATCATGTGGTTAGTTCAGCACTCAAAGAAAATTACTTTAACAGTGATTGGTAGGCTTTCTGACCTTTTCACCCATTCTCTTATTATTAAATCTTTTTTCATCATCCCCTACTCTAATCTCCTTTCCCCTAGTCTCTGACAAAGTGGTGGCCCTTCTCTTTGCCAAGACCAATCATTCTTTCCCCTTCCATGTTATCCAGCACATTGCATCCATTTCCCCAATCAACTGGTTCCTTTCCCCGTGCTTTCAAATATGCCTAATCCCCCTATATCCTTAAAAACCCTTCAATAGATCCTACTATTCCCCTCAAGTCACTGTCCTATATCTCTCTTTTGTATTTCTACCAAATTCCTTGAAAACATTTTCAATACTTGTGGTCATCTCTCCTCTCACTCAATCTTCTGCAGACTGTCTTCAGACCTCATTATTCCTATGAAACAATTATCTCATAAGTTACCAATGCCTCTTAATTGGTGAATTTGGTTGCCTTTTCTCTGTCCTAATATGTCTTAATCCATATGGTATATCCGACAATATTGAGCACTCTCTTTTCATATAGATTTTCTCCTCTCTGGGTTTTTGTGACACTGTCCTTTCCTAGTTCTCCTCATGAATTGCTCCTTTGTAATCTCTGCAGGCTCATTTTACCTATCACAACCCAAGCTGTGGGTGTTGCTCAATGTTCTATCCTGATTCATCCTTTTTCTCCCTTTATTCTCTCTCTGTCTCTGTCTCCCTCTGTCTCTCTATCTCTCTGTCTCTGTCTGTCTCTGTCTGTTTCTGTCTGTTTCTGTCTGTCTCTGTCTGTCTCTGTCTCTCTCTATCTCCCTCTCTCTCTCTGTGTGTGTCTCTGTCTGTCTCTGTCTGTCTCTGTCTGTCTCTGTCTGTTTCTGTCTGTTTCTGTCTGTCTCTCTCTGTCTCTGTCTCTCTCTATCTCTCTCTCTCTCTCTCTCTCTTTATTACTAACCTCTTCAGATCCCACGGTTTTAACTATCATCTCTGTGCAGATTATTCCCATATCTGTACAAGAGCCTGAACTCTTCCTCTAGTCAGCTCTGCATCACCAGTTGTCTATTAGGCATTTCAAATGGAGAGTCTCAGAGAATAAGAATAAGGGAATAATACTGAACTCATTATATTCTCCCCAAGCCTTCCCTTCTTCCAAACTTCCTTAGCTAGAAGATCATGATGTTCTCCATATCTCAGCCACGCAAATCTAGTGGCTAATCAAGTTACGATAGATGAATGTAATGCGATATTACAGTGCTGCAAGGAAGTGATACGCTAACTATATAGAAACATGGCAAGACATAGGAAATAGAAGCAGCTAGGTGGCCAGGTGGAAAGAGCATATTCCCTGAGTTTAAATCTAGTCTCAGACACTTACTAGCTGGGCAAGTCACTTAACCCTGATTGCCTCAAAAAAAAAGACATCTGAAGTAATGCAAAGTCAAATAAGAAGAGCCAAGAACACAGAATGCACAATGAGTCCAGCAACGTACATGCAAAGAACAATAAAAATCCATACCAAATTTTGCAAAATTATGATTACCAATCATGGCCCTGAATAGAAAAATATGAAAGGCCATCCTGGAATTAGGTATATTTAATGGATTCACAATCCTGTGGACCATGGCTATAGAATAATACACATAAAATCAGATTCTTCTTTGTGCTAATTGATTTTGCTGATTTTTTTTCTATTTTTTTCTCTTTTTATAAAATATATGGAATATATTCCCCTCTGGTAGGGGAAGGAGGCTATAGGAAGAAATAGAGGTGATATGAAAAGCAACAAAGATCTTTTAAAATGAGTCAGGAAGATGAGACAAATTTCAACTCATTCATGTTTTAAGATTAATCATGAATGGTGTTGATAGCGGTAAACATTGCCAAGGGACCAGCCTTTACCCTGAGTCTGTTGCTACAAAAATTACTCTTAGCTTAACCACTCTTACAATAATGCCAACAAATGACAAACAGAAGGCAAAGGGGACAAATAGTACTGGCAGTCAAAAAGATAAGGAAAATTAATCTGCACTACAATACCCCATGGCATAAAAAAAACGTAATTTCTGCATGTTGGGTTTTGGATTCTTGATTGGAGCTATTTTGGTATTATAAAGGCCTTTCTTTTCCATTTGTTAGTAGATAGTACTTCTCCATTTTTTTTCTCTGAAAGCTGACTGTTCCTTCTCACAGGGTAAAGCAAAGCATCCCAGTGTATATTTAGTTTGAGTGCAGAAAAGACTGACAAAATACTTGGCCAACTTGGCTGCTATAATTCTGAACAATGACATCTTGTTTTGTGAAAAGGCACAGAAAAACACTATTTTCTCAAGGGAAGTAATGGGAGTAACTTTGCTTGAGCCATTTGCAAGTGACAAATGGACAAGGCACTCAAACACGTTATGTATAGAGAGAAACCCTGTTCTAAGAGGAAGACAGGTGTAATATATAATCATGTACCTCGAAGAGATGGTTAACATTTGCAGCATGAGGCTGCTACAGGTGTTCAACTTAATGCTGTTTTAATTGAGTGATAACAATAGGAATCTCTTCTATCACTCACTCAGCATGTGGCAAGAGCAGTTTTCAGATACCACACACTCCTGCCTCCCTTCTGGCATTTTGGGATACTCACTGCTGGGTCATCTTAGCCTATTCTCTGTCCAGAGGGGTGGGAAATATTGGAGGGAGGGGATAGGCTATTTATTTGAAGCAGCCATGTTATGTCCTAACTCCTTTCTAATCACTCTCTTTTCTTATCTGCAAAGCCTTTCAATTTCATCTATGCAACATCTCTTGAACATACCCCCTTTCGCTTCCCTAACATATCTTTGAAAACCCTTCAATAGATCCTACTATTGCCCTCAAGTCACTGTCCTATATCTCTCTTTCATATTTCTACAAAATTCCTTGAAAACATTTTCAATACTTGTGGCCATCTCTCCTCTCACTCAATCTTTTGCAGACTGTCTTCAGACCTCATTATTCCTATGAAACAATTATCTCCTAAGTTACCGATACCTCTTAATTGGCGAATTTGGTTGCCTTTTCTCTGTCCTAATATGTCTTAATCCTTCTGGTATATCTGACAATATTGAGTGCTCTCTTTTCATATAGATTTTCTCCTCTCTGGGTTTTCGTAACACTGTCCTTTGCAGTTCTCCTCATGAATGTCTCCTTTGTAATCTTTGTGGTGTAAGCCCTGATCATGTCAGTCCTGGACTATTGCAATAGCTACTCATGAGACTGACTGCCAGAAGTCTCTCCCCACTCTGATACATCCTCTATTCAGCCACCAAAGTGATTTTCCTAAAGTGCTGGTTCAACCATTTTAAACCCCCCCCCAACACACACACACACACACACACACACACACACACACACTCAAATTCCAGTGGCTCCTTATTGCTTCCAGTGTCAAATACAAAATCCCCTGGTGTTTACACCCCTTCATAATCTAGACCCCTCCTACCTTTCCAATCATCTTACACCTTACTGCCTGCCATGTACTTTTCATCCAGTAACAATATCCTCCTTAATGTTCTACAAAGAAGAAAATGCATCTCTAGACTGGGCATTTTCTCTGACTGTCCACCATGCCTGCAAGGCTCTCCCTGCTCATCTCCACCTACTGGACTCCCTGGCTTCCTTTAAGTCCAAACCAAAATCTCATATCCTACAGGAAATCATTCCCAAAATCTTTTAATTTTGTTCCCTCCCTCTCAGTTATTTCCTATTTATCCTGTACTTCACTTGTTTGTCCATATTTGTTTGTCTCCCATTAGATTGTGAGCTTCTTTAATGCAGAGATTGTCTTTTGTCTCTCTCTCTCTCTCTCTCTCTCTCTCTCTCTGTCTCTGTCTCTCTGCCTCTGTGTCTCTGCCTCTCTCTGTCTCTCTCTGTCTCTGTCTCTCTGTTTCTCTCTCTCCATCTCCCTCTTTCTCTCTCTCTCCCCCCACCCCCTAGATCTTTGTACAATGCCTGGCCCATAGTAGATATTTAATAAGAGTTCACTGACTGACTGACTTCCAAACAGCCCAGCATTCTCTCCACTCACTGCCAGCTACCTCTACAACAAGGAAAGTCTATGGGCCCTAATAACATTAACCCTATGACTTAACTCATACTTCTAATATTGCATGGGTAACAAAGTTATTGGTGATTTGGGACAAGACAAAAAATGTGGAAGTGGAAGAGCAAAACTGATCAAATAAGGAAAGGAGATATCCCTGGTTTTAATCATGCCACAAATCTCAGAGACGTTATAGCATCTTTTAGTAGTTATCGAATTCTGGCACCTAAGCATTTTTTTATAATCTGACTTTGACGTAAAACAGAAGAAATTATTACAATGTGATGTTATTCTAGGAAAGCATTAAAAACATTCTAAACTCATTTTAGTCATTTCTAGGTATTATATCT
Organism: Trichosurus vulpecula; assembly: GCF_011100635.1. Classification (NCBI taxonomy): domain Eukaryota; kingdom Metazoa; phylum Chordata; class Mammalia; order Diprotodontia; family Phalangeridae; genus Trichosurus; species Trichosurus vulpecula. The sequence continues at coordinate 90,624,462 of NC_050581.1, read as the reverse complement.
CAGAGACCAAAATTCATTTGAGTCACTTATGTGTATTATATCTCAGAGACCAAAAAAAAAAAAAGGATTGAGAATCACATGTAATCTGGAAAATTTGATTCTAACCCCAAATTTACCACAGCCACCATACTCCCCTTGGGAAAAGTACTTGGTTCCCTTTTTGCCTTGGTCTCATAATATTAAGATGAATGAATGAAAGGATGATAAAACATTTATTAAGCAATTACTATGATCCAGGGTATAAACAGTTCTGGGGATACAAATAGCAAGCATGATAGCCCTTGTCCAAATAGTGCTTATGTCCTAATTATGATATGTAAAGGGAAGCCAGAAATGTAGGTTAAGGGAGGAGCAAAAGAATACAAAAGATGACCAGAATACATGTAGCATAGTTTGGTAGTTTCTGGGAAATTATGTGGAGGCCTGGTTCCACGACAGTTAAGAGTAACATCTATACAGGAGAACCAAGAGTACCAGAGAAGAGTACAAGGTACTTGTAGGTAGGAAAGGAATGAGGAGACTGGCTCGAGTGTAGGTGGAATGTTTTGGGGATGGCTGGAAAGTGACCTTGACATCTATTTTTGAATAAGGTAAGGTAAAAACTCCCCAGGGAGTGAGTCTAGGGTTTTGGTAGGAGAGAGATGAAGCTGATAGTACTAGAAATTGTATGACAATGGATAGGATCTGTTTTGGCTGAGATTAAAACTGTAACATTACTTAGACTTCCCAGAAATAGGCATTATTTAGTTCTAGATACTTCTTATTACAATATAATTCAACAGACCATAAAAGCCATCAAAAAGAAAATTACTTTTGCCAAATTACAATAACAGGAGGTAAATGGCCCCTCTCTCTTCCAAAAGCTCTCTGGATTTAGAAATTGGTCAGGAACATAGGGTTTGGGTTATTATGTCTCCTATGACACACAGTGCTCAGCTCTGCAGTCCTAATTTTATCCTGGAGCATCAGTTCAATATTTGGTTGGACAGAATAGTGCTACCTACAGCGTCACTACAACCACTGCCAATCATCCAAGTTTCCATCCCTTTCTTGGATACCATTTTGTGTAAAGAGTACTGAAAGCATTGTACCTGCTTTTGGAGGAGCAAGAAAACCTGCATGAGTGATGACTTATAGTTCAGACTATTTGAGCAAAGTGTCTAAAACCTGTCATTTTCAAGATGCATTAACAGAGGGCTGTGTTGGAAAGTGGACAAAAGAAGCTCACCTGGGGATGTTGCAAGGGTTTGTTTAAGAATATTTTAGTCAGTAAACACTATTGCTGATAAACAGGCAGCAGGTAATGGCTTTGCTTTCCTCTCCCCTCTTTCTTTATGTTTTAGTAGAAACACTGAGACGATGGACATCTCTGGTCATCTCAAATTCAGAGAATTCTTGGAATAAATGTAGTTGACAGTGCAGTGTGAATTGCATTGGGGGCCCGAATGTTTAAAGGAAACCGCAATGCAGTGCTAGCAGCAATGGAGAATGAGCATCTCAGTGGGAAATCCTCTAACCTGGAAATGATTTCATGCTGGAAATAATGACAGCTTTTGAACCACCCAATTTCTAGCTTATTCCATGACGAGAGTTGTTAAATATCAAGCAGGTGGATGCTAGTCAGCAATGTAATTATGTATACATTTTTTTACAACCAAGTAGGAAAAGTATAATTAATGAACTTGATTAATGAAGTGGTTAAAAGGGTCCCTACTCAAGAGAAAATAAAATACTTAGCACTTTTATAAATCAAGAGACCATTGATAAGAGTGTTAAATTTGTGCCTGCCACTCTTGATGCAAATGAATTAAAGTAACTGAAAATATAACTATAGGACTTGAAATGAAAGATTCTTCTTTTTGTTTGTTTGTTTTGGGGGGTTACAATGACCCAAATTAGGCTAGACTTCAGAAGTTAAAGTACCCCAAGGAACAGCATGACAGAAAGACTAGCAGTTTGTTCACTAGACCATTAGCATTGCTGGGAACAAATGCTTCACTGTAAGTGCCAACAGAAATGACGTTTACCTGCAAAGTGTTGGCAAGAGGAGACTTGAAAGTTTCTGGGCAAAAAAACAGAGAAGCATATACAGAATTCTATCGATGAAATTCCTTGAAAATTCTGTATGTGCTTTACTTGACGTTTCGTATTTATCGTGTCAGGGGAGGGGTTAATGCAGGCAAAAATGACTGGAGTTGAAAAAACACTGCCTCTAAAGAGAGATCTGGGTTCAAATTCCATTAGGCAAGTCACTCTACCTCTCTGGGCCTCAGTTTTTTGGATATTTTTCCTTTCTGAAATAGTGGGTTTAGACTGGATATAGAAGGTCCTTTCTCCATCTCTTGATATTATTAAAGACAAGACTAAGTGAACACTCAATAGACATAGCAGCTCTTGAACATCATTGTTAGACTGTATCCTTCAACCTCTTTTGAATGCAAATATCTGAGAACTACCAGGACACATTACTACAGGATTTAAATTTCAGTCTATATTACCATCATCCCTATGTCCTTCAACTCTTTCTGTCTCTTGGTAGATAGGTGAGGTTTGTCTCTGTTGTAACTGCAGACTGTAAAATCCAGACACATGGATTTTCCATCAAGCCCCAAGGGACCTAAGTACATCAGACCAGAAATTTGATTGTATTTGTAGTGAAAAAGCCTGAGCACTATAACAAAAATCAAACACTCTACTGGTGCAAACAAATAAAATCGGTCTTTCTGGCAGGAAGGAGCCAAATGGAACTGTTGCATCAACCTGAAAGGCAAAGTCATCTAACCATAACAAAGCTGCATGATATTTTCTGTTGAAAATTCTGACTTATATAGTTGGTGGCCAATAACAGTAAGCAATCATGGATCAGTTGGCTAACATTGTACGGCTCTGCATGGGTTGGTTCTCTTGAATTAGGTTAGTGTTCTATGGCTTTAAATATGTGCAAACTGAAAATGATGACGTTTTGAATCACATCAAAGTCTCCTACTCTGAAATTATATGAAATCTCTAGGCAGGAGAATTCACTTGAGATTTTGCAAATACTGAAGAACCTTTAAGCAAAGACACAACATTGTGTGTGTGCGTGTGTGTATGTGTATGTGTGTGTTTGGAAGCATATTTTAATACCTTATTAAATTTATCTGATGCCTGATTACAGAATCTTTTACATTTTGGCCAAATCAACTCTGCATTTAAGGGAAATAATTAAAATCTGCCTTTTCAGGCTAACAATAAGCTTCAATATGAAATGTACTAAACTGAGTGGAGCCTTGAAATTTCCTCAGAGTTTTTATGGGAAATTTGTTTAATGTTTCTGTAATTCAGTTTCCCCATGTGTAAAAGTAATCTATTAATGTTGGTTGTTTAAGTTACATGGATATTTAGAGAATTAGTGAGAGAAAATATAAGAATGGAAAACATATAAGACATGTGATAATGATCTCACCAATGTTTATAACGAAATTTGAAATCTTTGCCTTGATGTGGGGATGGGGGAGAGTAGGGGTTTGGGGATCCAGATACGAGATCTCACACACATACACACACACACACAAACACTCTCATACACACATACAGGCTGTAATGGCAAGCAAAGTGAGACTTTTTGTTTTGCTCTTTTTTCTTTTGGAGTTGTAGTTCTTCTCAGCACTAAGGTAATCAAGGGCCTTTGATTGAGCCTTGCCTTTGTTGTAATCAAAAGTCTTTGATGACTTGCTTACGTCGCAAGAAAGCCTAAGTCACATGAGTTTGAGTGACATGGTTGTGACACTCTGTGGGCTAGCCCTGAAGAAGTGTACCTGTACTCTGTGGTTAGCATTTTGATTTGGGGGTTCACTCATTGGAAGAGTGTTCATGTGATTTGGCCAGACAAGACTCTGGGTAGCCATTAAGGAGTCCCCCAGCTTTGAAAACCCAGATGTTGGTGCTTCTCTCTCTGGTAACTGTGTATGTACTGCTATGGACTGACGGTTAGAAGTCCTGACTTCTGATTTGTGTTATTTGCTCTGTTTATATAATTTCTGCTTGTAATTTCTGTTTGTGTTTTCTATGAAGTTCAGGGTGCTGACTTTTTTACCCTGAACTAAGTGAATGATATATTCATGTTTAATTAAAGTGAGATTGTAAACCTCTTAAAGTTGCTTTCCTTAAAAAAGCAGATCAAAGAACCTGTTATAGCAGCCCTATTGTGTGCTGGTGTTGTTGGTCTTGCACCTCCACAGCAGCTGCTAGTAGCATTGTTGTTACACACACACACACACACACACACACACACACACACACACATACACATACATACACATACTTTTCAGAGGCCTAGAAGAGACAAGATACAAAAAATTTCAACCTATCATATCACTATTTTTCCTTAAACTCCTGTTTCTAGTGGTCAGCTTTCCCCCAGAAGAACTATAAATCATAACAATGATTGATAGAGTGTCTCTTGGTGCTTGAGAGATGACAGGACAGTGGTGCTGAGTTGTTTTGGAAGCTGAGGAGAATAAATTTATTTTCACAGCTGCATAAGGTAGATTTGGGCAGCTGAGTGGCATAGTAGAGAGAGTGCCAGGCCTGGAGTCAGGAAGATCTGAGGTCAAATCTGGCCTCAGACATTTACTAGCTATGTGACCCTGGACAAGTCACTTAATGCTGTTTGCCTCAGTTTCCTCATATGTAAAATGAACTGGAGATGGAAATGGCAAACCACTCCAGTATCTTTGCTGAGAGAACCCCAAATGGGTTACAAAGAGCCAGACACAACTGAAACAACTGAATAACAACAAAATTAGGGTAGATTTATTGTATGATCCTATTGTTTGGTTTTGTTCTTGACTACATAGTAAGTCAATATTTTTACCTTCTTGTGCTTTGGACTGTGAGTTTGAAAGGACTGAATTGCCACCATCTCCCAAGATCATAAGGTTATCAAGTTTTCAGATCTTCTCTGACAGCATAACTTATTCAAAATCTAGTACGTAGGATGACACTATTAACCTAGGTTGTCTTTGATCCTCTCCAAAATATATTATGGGAATACAATGTACATACAGTTTGGTTACTGGCAGTTCATCATCAGCACAACAGGAATTTTCCAAGAAGAATGGATAGAAGGAAAACAAACTCTTCCATTAGACTATGAGATCCTCAAAGGCAGAGACTTTTTTTGCCTACCTTTGTATCCCCAGTGCTTAGCATAATGACTGGCAATTGTAGGTGCTTAATAAATTATTATCATCTAACTGAATGAGGCTCACTTTCACCCTGTTTTCTTAAAAATCAGATTTAGTCAGTCCTTAGTACCTGGCACAGGTACTGTGGTACCTCTGTCAATTCTAGTCATTCAAAACTTTAACAAGTAGCAGAATGAGTAATTTTCAATGAATTTACCTTTCATTCTTCTGTTCAGACTCTGACCTTGTTTCAGATGAGTAGCATTTGTATAAAGCTTTAGGATAATTGCTTTTTTTTCCTGCACTAGATCCCATTGATTGGACAAAGTTGCATGTAAATGGATACTCAGCTGACACTATCAATTTCCTTAGCACACTACAACTTTAAGATATTTATCAGAGTTGGCTTCCAACATCTGATATATTCATATGTGAGACAATAGAAATGCATATTAAAAATAGAAAATGCATAAATTGAACCATCTTTTTCATCCCTTTGGTATCCCAGAGCTAATGGAGCCAATTCTATCTGTCCATGGGTAGTAAGTGCGAAAGAGGAATGAAAAGCTATGTTTCCTATTTTGGCCTTTGGATAGCAAATCCTAATGGTGTGATACATTGTAATCACTTAGGTAATCTAAACCACAAGAAAACTTCATTTGACACATTTAGACAAATTCATATTCATCCTCTCACGATACATTCTTAGGTCTTTAAGAAAAATGTGAGTAGTCCACCCCATGTCTTTTCTGTGATTAGATAAATCAGTACGCTGCAAATTGCTGATTTGCACACTGGAAATAGTGACAGCTTCTAGTGAACTGACATTTAGAGTCGAAACCTAGAAGAGAAGGTACAATTATATTCATGCTACAGCAATTATCTAGCTAGTTAATTACTCTAGTGTGAATTTAGCCTTATGAGCAACCCTGTCCTGGTTGAAGGAAAAGCTGCTGCAACCTATTATGAGCTCAATTTGATCTTTAGAGGGAAGAGAAAGCTATTGTTGGAAGCACAGTGTAAATGCTGAGCACTGTAATCTGAAATAAACATAAGTGGAATTGTATTTTCCCTGAGCTGTAGTCTTCATTTCTTAATAGGTCCTTTCCATTTCTAATTTCTATGATTCATCTGTTCTTTGGGACAAGTTATATATTTTCCCTCTCTCCCTTTTCCTGTTCCAGGATATGCATTATCTTTCCCTATTGTGGCTACAGAATTCAATATGCACTTTCATTTTCAGACAGGAGGATACCAGTGGAGAATAATTTAAATGAGCAAACATTTCTTTCTTACTTAAGTCAAGGGAAAATCTGATGCCTATGGTGTATACACCAGGAGACTGACATCGAGATGTGACCCATGTTTTTCCTTTTGTACTTAAAAATTTCTCACAAAAAAGAAAGTTGTGACCAGTATGCTAGTAGTGGGAAAAAAAAATATATTTAGAGAAATGCCAAATGTATGCAAGTTGTAGGTTTGATTTTGTTTTTAGATCTCTTGTGAACTTACAAAACATAAGGTAAATTAAATATAATATGCATATAATTTGTCACGTATTTAGTAGTTTGTGGCAATTAAGAAATACACTTTGTTATGAACTCTGCATCTCTTTTACGTAGCTTAAAAAAAAAGACAAATATATTTGTATCACATTCATAAGACTGCAATAGTGCACTCTAGTGGCAACTTGATTAATTGAAATTCCAGTAGTTTTGTCTAAAAAAATCTTTCAGCTAAATTTTGACTGATATTTACGTCAGCGAGGATCTCATGTGTTGTCCTTCAGGTGAAAAGAGTACTAATATCTTTTTTAGGGGGAGAAGAGCTGGGAAACAAAAATATAATCTTGACTGGAACTTTAGGGAGGGCAGAGGTATTTTTCCGCAATTCAACTGGTGTGCAAATGTAAAAATGAAACATGAAAGAAATATTTAAGAGAAAGATTATATAGGTTATCAATTTATTAAATTGTAGGGTTTTGCTTTTTGTTTCAAAATTATTTTTTCTTTTAGGAAAAAAACATTAGGTCATATCTATATTCTGTCATAGTGACACCTCTAGTGTTTATAATGTAATTGATCTGTAAGGGGGTTTTCGAGGCAACAGTCTCTATCAGTCATACCAATAATGGTAATAAATGGAGTTTTCTTTTCCTGTGTCTGGTGGAATCCCTTAATAATATTAGTATCAGGAAAGACAGGAGCAAAGTAGTGTATTGGAAAGATTCCAGGACTGAGTTTTGGAAGAGACCTTGGAAATCATTACAAAAGGCTGTAAGCACACTGGCTCCAGAGTCAGAAAACCTGACACTCTCACCAAGAACTTGAAAAAGCCTCTTGACTCTTAGGTGCCTTAGCTTTCTCTGCTATAAAATAAGGGGCCTACACTGGATGTTCTCTGAGGTCCCCTTTATTTCTTTATCTGTAATCACTGATCTTATTCAAAACCCATTATTTGAGAGAAGAGGAAACTGAGCTCCAAAGGAGTTAAATAATGTCCTCATGGTTGCACAGGTGGTGTCATCCCTGTACCTTAGAGGATAAGGTGTAATAGTAGGGCTCAATAGGAGTAACTAGATGTTTTCAAGCAGAGAGGATTCCTGCATGAACTAGGAGATTTGACTAGATAATCTCGAAGTCCCCTCCTGTCTCTACCATATTATGATTCTTGTGGCAATCAGGTCCCTGAGTGAGTTGTAACTGATTCTCAAAAATAGGATTGGTTTAAAAATGAGGTAAATCTACTAGTACATCAGTGTAACTGCCTCCATTGGTTTTTGAGCATGGGAAAGACTGTGAGGACTACACCCCAGGGATACTTGAATGATAATGAACAAGCCTGGTTTACCAGCTGCTCCCCCAAGGAGTACACAGCCTGTGGTTCTGAACCAAGGGAAGGCTCTATGGGGATTTCCCTCTAATAATACAGCTGTCTACGTGCCTGTTTGAGGAAGCAGCCAAAGGGCTTAGTCAGTGAGGCTACACTTTGTCTCAATGATCCCCTGACCCTTTTCATAAGATATGGCCCAGAGAAAGAGCCATTCAATTACGGAAGTTTCCAGTGATCATAAACTTCAGAGTTCAGATGTCCAGGTGTATTGCAGAATAATAGACCTTAGCCTGAATTCACTTAATTCACATTCCTATCAGGTGGAACCAAGACTGTGCAATGAAACATGTATCACTGGATTTATCAGATTCTTGGATCATAGATTTAGAGCCGAGAAGAGCATTAGAAGTCATTTAGTCTTAGTGCCTCGTTTTACAGATGAGCAATGGAGACCTAGAGCAGTTAAATAATTTGCCCAGTCGCAAAAGTTCTAAGTAGCATATTCATAATCTGAAAACAGGTCTTTTGACTCTGACTTTAGTACTCTCAGTCCAGCTCCTCTCCCTATTTTATTATCTAAAAATATACTTCACATCATGGCTCTGACACTATCTAGGCCAGTTGCTTAATTTTCTGAGGTTCAGATGTAAAATGGGTTTAATAATACCCGAATGACTTATTCACAGCGTTGTTTGTGGTACTTTGCATATTTTGCTATAGAATTATGTACATTGTATCTACATAGTTTGCTATAGAATTAGGTACATTGTATAGTATATACTTTACTCTATAATTTAGTATAAAATATTTGTGCTACGGACTATATTATATCAGGTTTTTACTACATGAAGCTCTGCTTTGGGGACTTATAGCATAGCTGGAACCATCTACTGATAAGCTATGTTAATAACAGCATTTTAAAATTATTTTTTTCGATAAACATTTGTTTTTCCTTGTCCCTTCCTCACTTGGGGAGTGGGAGAAAATAAGAACAATAACTTTCATAACAAATATTCTTTATCAAGCAAAAAAAAAACCCACATTGGCCATTTCCAAAAGAATGTGACTCATTCTGTTGCCCATCATTTTTACAGTTTGATTTTTTTTTAATTCCATTTTGATTATGTACCTTACTAGGACTTAATTCAACCCTAAATTGTTAAAGTGCTTTAGGGTAATTTGTGACCACACAAACATAAAGTTAAAATTGCATTGTGTCATGGATCCAATCACCATGGTTCAGCAGAAAGAAACATAGGTTTATGAACCAATTTTGCCCTTTATTTCTCATAACAGCTTGGTTGAATCTCTATGGATCTCAGTTTCTTATCTGTAAAATGAGAGGGCTGTGTTTTCTTACAGCTTTAAATGTATAAGTCTAGAAAGGGCTGTGCTGATAAATGTTTAACAACCAGATCTCTGAGGAAAGAAGAAAAAAACACTTTTAAGTTTAGTGCAAGGGGCAGCTGGAGGTGCAATGGACAAAGCACCAGCCCTGAAGTCAGGAGTACCTGAGTTCAAATCCAGCCTCGATAGCTGACATTTACTAGCTGTGTGACCCTGGGCAAGTCACTTATCCCCAATTGTCTTGCAAAAAATAAATTTGATCTGAATTATTAACATTTTTTCATCATTTCCTTAAGTCTAAGCAATCAACAAAACGATAAATCAAGCCCTGATTTGCCAGGTGTAAATACCAAAGTGACCACACACACCTAATCCTATGATTTTATAAATGTAGTCATTTGTATTTCTTGCAATGATTCTGACATTCCACTCCTGGAGGGAATGTGAGGCAACAAGGGGGGATAAGGTATATAATTTGACTCGTGGTCACGGACATTTTAGTCTGAATCCTTCTCAGACTCAACTAGCTCTCTTTCCCTGGGCAAATTATGTAAATTCTCTAGGCTTCAATTTCTTCATCTACAAAGTGGAGGGGTTGTAATTAACATACGATGCTATGATCCTGTTAATCAAGGGAATTCAGGACGAGCTTTACTATTTTGCAGAACAACTGAACACGCACACTCTGAAGCCCATAGCCAATGGAAACTTCTGTTAGTTAAAACCATTTTGTATTGCATGTTACTTCCTCCATTGGAATGTCACTTTCTACAAGACAGACTCCATATTTTTATGCTTTTCTTTACATCTCTAGCATTTAGCACAGTGTTAGGTATATTGTAAGTGTGTAATAAATTCTTATTGGCTCATTGATTCATGAAGTTGAAGTTGGAAGGTTCTATGTCAGCTATGTTCTAGAGGTGATTCCTGTTTGGCTACAGAGTAGATAGAAATTGCTGAGAGTTCTTGTGGTTGAGATTGTGGGAAACTATGAATTTATGGAACTCGCACTAAAATGTTAAAGATTTCATGTTTGTATTTATATCCATGTGGATAGTAGAGTCTGATAGAATCTCAAAATTTGGAATAAACCTCAGAGACCAGTTAGTCCAAGTCAAGAAATCTCAATAAATGACAAGTGTATATTAGGGGACCCTGCTACAGGGCAGCTCATTCAGCTGTGTTCAGCTTTGCTTTTTAGGAAATTTTTCTTTGCAATCTTAATCTGCTTCTCTTCACCCCCTAAATGGGTACCTTGTTCCTCACTTTACCTTTAGACACTAGCAAAATAAACCAAATCTCTCTTCCATTAATGCAAATGGAGTCTGTCCAGTGCAGCATACAGCATAACTATCACTTCTCCTGCTTATAATACTATCTTTCATAAACAAAGTTTATGATTACATGAGGTTTTTTTTTTCTCTCTGACACACAAAAAGACTGTTGATTCATAATGAGTCTCTTTCTCTTTTTTAAATAAAATATATGAGTTACTGTTAAGCCAGATTTCTCCCTGGCCTATATTTCTGCAGTTCATTTGTGATTCATGTGCAGAATTTTCAATTTTTTTCCCTCCAATTTTGGTTCTGTCATCAAACATATTAAGTATCCCCTCCAGTTTGGTGTCTTCCACAGTCAACTTAAAATCTCTTAATGGGGGCCACAACATAATGCTTTTTAGAAGATGAATAGAATTGGTTCCCTGGCTTCTTTTGATTTAAATAAAAAAGATGTTTGTTCATTTAAATTACTTTCTGGTGACATTCTACTGACAAAAATGAAAATGCATATTGAATCCTATAAATACAATAAAAAGGATATCTTGAACCAGCAAAAGAGAAAGAAGGGAAAATATGTAACTTATCCCAAACAGAGTATGATCAAAGAAATTGGAATAGAAAGGTCTTTCTCTATTCTAACTGACCTACTTAAATTCAAGAAACACTCATTAAGCACATCCTGTGAGCAGAGTTCTGTCCAAGGCGTTAGAAAGGGTACAGAGGTGATATAAGACATTGTTCCTGCCCTCTGGGAACTGATAGTTGCATAAGAAGTTTTGTCATCTCTAAGTGAAAACCTCTTCTACATGAACAAACTGCTATGTTTCCTATTTTAAAATCTTTCTAGTAGCAATGGAGGCACCCTTCAATCTCAGGATTTCAGGAGTCTCTCTTCCATCTTAGAAATGCATTTGTTTTCTTTCTGCTTGAACTAGATTCTCTCTCTCTCTCTCTTTCTCTCTCTCTCACACACACACACACACACACACACACACACACACATACCCTGATATGGATATACCAAAGTCATAGTTCCTTGGACCTCTGTCCATGATATTCATAAGGGTCAGCACAAAATTCATGTTGCATTACATACTTTCTCCTTTAGGAACTATCCAGTAATTAGACTGGGCTACCTCATGAGACAATGAGTTTTCTCTAACTGGAGGTCTTCAAGTAGATGGAGACTACTTCTCAGGGAGGGTATAGATGGAATTCATGGTTCAAATATGAATAGGATTCGATGAACTTAGAAATCTCCTCTAACTTCAATATTTTAAGAATAAATAAATCTTTCTGGTGAGAAAAATGGTGGGGGTGGGGTGGAAAGGAGTGTTTCTAAGGTGAATTTCAGATTCAAAACTGAATTAGTATAGTGGGTTGGCATAGAAAAGCAATTTCCTCAAAGGAAGTCAAAATTTGTTGGATGCTGTACAGAATGCAATCACCAGGGAGTTAAATACCACTTAGATACAATGAAATAAAATGTATTTTTATTGTATCCATTGTGCCTGCTAGCATAAAATGCCAGACAGAGAAAATCTGTCCATGCAATAAAAGTTTTCAGGTGAGTGACTCAGGATATTCAAGGGAGGCAGAACCTGAGTAAGAGTGTTTAAAAATGAAGAGTATTATTTTTAGGGTGTTATATATAAAGGAAAAGTGGAAATTTAACCATAAAATTGTAGACCTAGAAGAAAGCTTAAAGACTGTATAGTCTGACACCTCATTGATAGTTTATGCCTTGTTACCTTTGCATAGGATGTGTCCCATTTTTCAGAATGTACTCCCTCTCTATCTTCTCTGCAACTCAAAATGCCTAGTTTCTTTCAAGTCTCCCCCTCCACTGCCACTGTCCTCCCCCCAATATGCATTAGTGATTCTTCCGAAAGAAAGCAAATCCTTTCTAAAATTGAATTGTATCTCAGATTTCTTTGGTATAAAAAATGCCCACTTTCAGTGCAAATCTCAGTTCCTGCTTTGCAGTTTATAGTCCTAAAGTTTCCTGAGGCACTGAGAGGTAAGCTTACTTGCCCAAAGTCACATAGCTGATCTATGTCAGAGGCAGGATGTGAACCCAATCTTCCGGACTTTGAAGCCAACTCTCTATCCACTGAAGTTGCTTTATATGATCTTTTTATTGCATAGGATGTATGGGTTGTTAAGGAAGGACTAGTACCTCTAGTGTGAAGGCTTGCCAAGCATATTCATTTTCGGTGTCCAACTGGTCATCCAGCTCTCCCCTATGACTACAAGAAGATGCATAATGGCCGCACCCCAGCAGAACCATCTAGGCAGATGGGCTAAGCTATGTTGGCCTCAAGCCCATCAGTGAGTTAGGGGGATGTCTACCTAAACATATGAAGACTTCCCCCTAGCTGAATGGGAAGATGAGAACAATTTGTTCCAAAAACCACGAAGGCAGCTGAAGCAGGCTCTGTGGAATCAGTCATAGAAGATGCCAATATCATCCATCCACTGTATCCCAGGCCATCACCAGTCATCCCAACTTTTGTCTTGCCACTGGACTTCAATGATTCTGGAAGAGACAGTGAGGTTGATGCAATTCTGCCTCACTTAAATCCAGTTCATGCACAAGTCAAAACATCACCCCATGATGTCATTGGTCAACTTACAAAATGAAAAACAAGCAATGATTGCATTATCTATGTATATGTTGTCTTTCCTCAGGAGAATATATCTCTGAAAGTGACTAATTTGTTTTTTTGGATGTAAACCCAGCACCTAACATAGTGTCTGGTACTTATTAGGTGTGCAATAAATTCTTGTTGAATTCAAGATGAAACTGAGGCACAGATACATGACAATATTCATCCAAGATTATATAGTTTGGCAGAAATAATATCCAAGCTTTTTCCTTTCAGTTCATTACTCTCTATCATACCATCTTGCTTCTTGTGGCCTCTAAATACAATTTGTAACCTTGCAGATATTAAGACTATCTAATCAGATGTGGAGAGGACTCTGTGTACGTTGGTAAAAGGATCACCCCACACTAAATTAATTCATGAATGCTTTAGATGGAGTAAGCCAAGTCCTCTTAAAACTCTCCCTTCAGTGTTATGAATGGTATTGAAATAGGCAAAAAGTGATGATACAGTTTGCAAAAGTTCCTTATCCCCTACCCCCAGTATCAGCTCTAGTATATACATTGTACATTGGGAAATTCTGAATCAAGTCTTTTTGAAGAGTCTTTACAAAGAAATTAGTTGAAACCAATTTTTGTGTCCTCTTGTACTAAATGAACCTTAATTACCCTTCAAAAAATAGTAACTTTCTTCTGAATATTAACCTCACTTCCAGAATGGATATTGCCGTTCATGGTTATTCATGATTCAACTGCATAAAGTGAATTAACTTACTATTTTAAGAATTTATTTGATTATTTATTCAATATTTTTACCTTTCTCTGTAATGAGGTCATTCTTTTGTTTTTGCTTAATTTGCTGGCATATTCAGTACCTATAACTTCATATTCTATATCAATGTAGTATTTTGTGACAGGAACCAGATGTTGAAGAATAACAAAGGTTCTGCCTCCATTAAAACCTTTTATTTAAAAAAAAGACTTAAGTTTTATTTATATCTTTTGGTTATATTTTATATTAACATAACTTCTCCTTGTCTGTCTTCCCCCCCATACCAGAAAGACTTTCAAGATAACAAACACATTTAAATGCCAAAAAGCAAAGAGAGAGAGAGAGAGGGAGGAGAGAGGGAGAGAGAGAGAGAGACAGACAGAGAGAGAGAGAGAGAGAGAGGGAGGGAGAGAGAGAGAGAGACAGAAGCAAAATACAATACATAATACATACATCAATACATAAAAAAACTAGGACCTTCTCTTAAAACCATTTTTTCTTATCATTGGGATGTGTAACCACATGATTACAAAACATCTAGATCAAGTCATCAAAAATCTAAAAGTTTTGCCAGCACAGTGTTATACCAGAAGCGAGTGAGACACGCCACAGAGTATAAGTTTTAAATGGAGAAGTTTATTAGCCGGCGACCGTTCGGGGAAATAGAATCTCCCAAATCAAAACGGCCACGATGCCAGTGAAGAAGCAGTATTTATACAAAAATCTAAGTACAGATGTTAGTTATCTCTTGAAACTCACATGTTATTTTAGCAGGCTCAATAAGCCTTTGTTAACTTTACAGAAAGAAAGGAACCCCCTAAATAGATTGTAAATACAATATATCAGATAGCTGACTTAAGCGTTGACTGAATTACAACCCAGTATCTCTTCGTCCAATCTGCCATACATCCCACGGGAGCATGAGATAAGAGCTAGGAGCAATCACATAAGAAAAGGAATATCCGGGGCTGAGGCTTTCATCCTTCAAGGCCATAGGCAGACCGGGACAAATAGTCCAGCTGGGTTTTGTTGAGACAAGAGATAAAGTTGTAATTCAGTCAACTTAGTTAGGTAAAGGAAGATCGTTAGGCTTTCCTGGTAACTAGCTTACATTCCATGGGAATATCTCAGGGGCCGTGGGAACTCGCCAAAGGCAGGAACTCAGCCTGTTCTTTCATAGCACTCTGGAGTTTGCGATTAGGGGCTGGGGGCAGGGATTTTAGCAATAGCTGGCTACTCAGGTATCACATCTCCCACTTCTTTTATGGAGCATTTCAAATATTTGAAAAGGAATGACTTCATTCAGAGCACCTGAGGTTTGGGCCACTAAGACAGGGACAGAATTAACATGAGAACGAATAAGGTTGGGGATATGAGAAAGTAATCAGGAACCTATAGTTACAGACAGGATCAATAAAATGAGGGGGGGGGCCAGCCAAAGTGCTAGCAGGGTGGTGAGCCAGGGGGGACATTGGTCCCCTGAAAATCACTCAATATCAGCTTAGGCTAGTGCCAGGTGAAAAACTTGCAGTAAAAATTCCCTAAACGCATCCTGTAAAGCAGGGGTTTGGGAAGTAACTGAAGGCATGCATAAAGTAACAATAGAGGGCAAGGCTCAGGTAGAAATTCAGAAGCTTCTTCAATTAGAGTGGCCGCAGCAGCCAGGGAGTCCAACTGTTCTTTTAAACAGGCAACTGGCTTAGGCAACTAAGGACTGCGTCAGGACTCCCAAAGCCTGTGCTCTCCCTTCATCAACATGCCAAGTGAAAAGTTTGTAAAGACAAGAGTGTTGACAAGGGTCAGTTAAAGTATATACCTGTAAAATATTTAAGCAAGGTGCTCCTCTCAGGATAAGGGTCTCATCCCTCAATGGCTAACAAGGGAAAAATATCCTTAAGTAAGTCTGATCTGGCCTTGTCAACAGAGGTAGGGGTATTTCCTGAGCAAAGTTTAGAGAACAAAGAAGCCCAGGTCCTGGATCTTCTTCCAGTTACTCATTAATTCAGGCTACAAAATGGTATAAAACATTCCACATGTCCCCCTTTTGGTCAAAGGCAAACTGAAAGTTTCGCCTGAAGACCAATTAAGGTATGGAAAAAAACTCTACCTTAAAAGTTCTAAAAATCCTTATCTAGGTGGATTCAGGTTTTTTTTCTTTCTGTGTTTGGACATCCCCAGAGATGGACAGTAATTATAAACCACTTGTAAACAAGCAGGGGGAGCAAGTTGCAAGGGGGATCAGTAGGGAGCACAATGGGGAAACTAGGGAACTTAAATAAAATAAGCGAAAGACACCAAAGGTACAAGTAAACAGTCTTGGGAACGCAAGGGACTCAGAAAGAGAGTTGTCCTTCGTACAGGTTCTGGTCCAGAGTCTCGGGAGGGGCTGCCTGCGTCTGTTGCTGTCCCCTTCAGGCTCCTTTGAAACAGGAGGGCAAGGTGTCCTATGGGCTCAGATGTCCACTTGGGATCAGGGGCAGATGTGACAGAAGGATCAAGGAGTCCATCCACAAGTTGGCAGCTGTAGAAGTAGTCAGATCTGATAGGAGCTTCCAGAATACATATGATTTGATAATTGAGAGAAAAACAGCACAACATAGGTCCCAGCCACACAGGGCTAAGTTCAAATAAATACAATACCTAGATAGTAAAAGAGAATTCTGCTTCTCTGGTTCAGATCTAGAAATTCTCAAACAATTCTAACTTAATATAACTTAGTACAATCACTTAAATTTGGTTCCCCTTCCTTTAACTTCAGAGTATTTCAGTTCATATATCATCTACTGTTTCTGTCCTTACCTAAATTTTGTACCTGGTATAAGAATCCTTTAAAATATGAAAGTCCAACCATAAATTGAACTCATCTTCCTTTTAAAATCATCAGGCAGATACCTTACAAAGGAGATATAATTTCACTTGTAACAATATCTTATACAATTTCCTTGTGCAAAAATCCACATTTAAGATCTTGCTACCAAAACATACTTATCAGCTCGAATTTCCAGAATTGATAAAGTATGGAGCCAGCCATACACATCTGTATATAATTCTTAGGGGAATTGCCTTTTTCAAAATTTGCTATCTCTTCCTTCCCCTAGACATTGATCACATTACATCTTTGCCTTATTTGCTT
This sequence comes from Trichosurus vulpecula, assembly GCF_011100635.1. NCBI lineage: Eukaryota > Metazoa > Chordata > Mammalia > Diprotodontia > Phalangeridae > Trichosurus > Trichosurus vulpecula. Next base: position 90,607,322 of record NC_050581.1, on the reverse strand, counting down.
TGCCTAATCATTTTCCCCTTTTGGAGGATGTTATCCCTATATTATTTCAATGTTTTATTTGGCCATGAACATAGGTTAAAATTGTAAGCTAGTCATACTTGTATCCTATTATAATAACTCAGAAATATTTCAATATTCTTCTATTACCTAATAGATTTAGCATAGTGCTTACAAAACTTCTTGTTAATATAAATTTGCTATGAAAGAAATGAGGGACTACGTCATATATCTTAACAAAAGGAAAGAACTTCTTCAGCTCTGTTTGATTCCAGGCATGAGTCATATCTGATAGCCAATCTTATAGTCACCAGGTGCTGAAAGCTGGGCTTAGGAGTAATCAGGTGGAGACTTTCCTTTTCAGAAAGGAAATAGCAGAATTTGGGAAATAGAGTCAGGAAGATCCTACCTAGGCTGTGTCCAAGGTCGTCTTCAAGACTTTTTCCCAGGCACAGACCTTTCAAGTTCTCAGCTTGCAATGCCCGCCATACTACCACTGGCTTCACGTGACCTAAACCTGTAATCAGAGCTTAAAACAATATTAAATTGTAGTCCCATAAAATCTTAAATAGCAAATAAATATCCTTCACATGAGACTGCCCAAATTTCATTGAGCTAATAATTATCAAATCAAGCTACATAACATTTCCAGCTTCTAAATACTTCCTCACACTCTTTCCTAACTTGCTAAAACCATCTGAAACTATCATTCTCAGGACAGGGGAGGCTTAGCTAACTCCCATTTGTCCCCTAACTCTCTCATCTGCCTTTTGTATCCCCTCAAGCTTTTATTTACCTTTCCAACCTATTACTCAGTGTCCCTTTACGTTTCAACCATAACACAAAACAACTCATAAGTTAGTACTTTTCACTGACATAACTGTGTATACTGGAATCCCATTCCAGTTTGCTTAAACAAACAAAAGAGGTTAATGACTGACCTCTCAAGTTGATGGATTTGTCCCTGTTAATTCCTTCTGGAGGAAAAAAGGAACACTTCAGGAATTGAGTCTTATACACATTGTTAAGCTCTAACTCTCGCTTAAAATCACAAAAACATTTTCCAAAATACTTCTAGAATTGTTTACCTAAACTGAAGATGTCTCTGATTTAGTCGCAGTAATTAATTACACTATTTGTGTCAATACCCAATTGCTCTTAAATCACCTCACAACATCCAAGAACTCTATCTCGCATAAATACAATACAACTTTAAAATCCCAGCCTTAGTCTATGGGATAATGATTCAACCCTACATCATAAAACTTCTCTTCCCTTTCTAATTATTCTCATTAACACTTTAGAAACCATATTATCTTTCATTTGACTATAGAAGAGTACCAATATAACCAGTCATTTGATTAAAACAACAAGATTTTACATATTTGCATTTATCCAATTTCCCATTTTTTAAAACAACTTCTTTCACAACGATAACAGATTCTGGCAGATAACTTCCCTTTTGTCACTACCTGCTTATTTCTGATTAAAGAGATCTGCCACATCATCTCCCCCTGAGGGTGGGTTCTTTCCCATCAGATGGCAAGCTTCACTAATAAGAACTGTATCCTTAAGACCCACATCCTCCTCGAAACCTAATCTTATCCTAAAAACATCACCTTTGCTGACTTTAAAAAGCCAGGTTTGAGACCCCTACTGTTCTTTCTTTCAGTAAAAACTCAAATCCCAGTAATTGTTGCCCCTCCCCCTTTCTTCCCTTCTGACACGTGAGCAAAAGTAGAACTCTTTCTTCTTATTTAAACTAAAGGGGGATGAGTAAGGAATGTAGACTGCCTCCTTACTCAAAAATGTAGAATAAGACATTGAATGGGCCATGCTTTAACCACCCTTCCCAAGACTTCTACAGACAAGGTTCTCACCCAGAACTTGGAAAACTGCAGGTTTGAACTGCAACCAATTTGCTTACAGGTGGAAATTCAGCAGGCCTTCTGAAAATCATACGAAAAGATTTTACGGAGCATTTTAAAAGTATTTTCCCTTCTTAAAGCAAAATAACCTTTAAACATTTGGATTCATTCACAAATTAGTCCATAAACCTCCAGATTAACATATATAAATATATTTTTTAAATGATAGACATCTCCTTCTTTTTCCTTAAAGCAAATTAACCCTTAAATGCTGGAATTCATTAACTAAGTTGGTGCCAAATGTCCTCATTCTCAAATATTGCCCAGAATTCCTAGATATTACAAGATCCTTAGTCAAAAAGATGTTGTAATGGGGATAACACTTAGTTCCTATACCCAATTAAGTTAGCTTTTATTACAATAACAAAGTTTACCAGGACCTTTAAAAACTTTGTTCATAGGAATCTCTCTATCCTGAAAACTTTCACAAGATTGAATATCTAAACGTCCTCAGTTCAGTTAACAACCTCAATTTCTTAATTAAGTACAATTCTTAATCTAACAACATCCAGATTATGAGAGAAATTATTTTCTAACAGCATAGGTAATGCGATGTTAACCAATTTGTATATAATAACAAATTTAGAAATAAGTACACCACAAGCAATTATCATGTATTTAAAACTTGAAACAGATTCTAATTAATTACCAATCTAGTGATCATAACTGAGTTGGATAAGCAAATCAGATCTGGTTCGTAACCACTAGTGGTAACATTCTTAATTTCTAAGGCCCAATACTCTTAGCATAGTAAAAGAAAACATTACTGTTTATAAAACCATATTTTAACAGTTCACAAGAGAACCCGAAAGGCCTCTGCACAAATTCCTGACTTATAGCAAAAACAATTTCAATTGAACTTCCTTTTAAATAAAGACAAAACTTGGAAGTTCATAATTCTTTAAGTTACAGCAGTTGTCCAGCTTCTTAACCTAATGCAACTTTAAGCCCTAAACATTATTATGTGTGTAAAGTTTGAACTACTCATTTCTGTCTAGGTAAGTACATTTTAAACCAAATATGATAGTTTAAAACTACCAAATTCTCATCACATCCTCTAAGAGCACTCAATTTACATATATCTAACTCAGATTAAAATCGCATAATAGTCTTTTCAAATTACAAAATCTAAGAATTTTAGAAATATAATGTTAGAAGTACAAAAACAATAAATTTCAGATTGCAATTCCAGACTATCACATATAGGAATTATTGAGCCTATTACTTCTGGTATTTCTATATTAATATATTAATATACATGTATAACATATATCAATACATTAATATCTTAAATACACTTTATTTATTTAACTGTATATTCTCAATCAGGTAACAAGTTTCTTTTAGCTTCAGCTTCCACAGTCTTTCAATGTGGAGGGTGGGGGGAGGGATGTGGCCAGGAGCAACATCCCCCCACCTAAATTTCCCCATACAAGTTTTCTCTTTCTTTCCTAATTCTTGACCCAAAGTACCTCAGACATTTCAAGTGAATAATCAATTACATACTCTCCCAGCTTTATTATTTTTAGAATCTAACCACCCCTTAATTCAGAGCCCATTTACCAATTTAGGTGAGCAAATTTCTAAACCTCTATGCACAGAGAATCTTCCATCTCGTCTTTAAACCACCAGATATATGCTCATAAAAACTTTCTCACATGGAAAGTGTGTTCTCATGGTTAATATCAGTATTATTAATTATTCACTTGTTACAACCACATATAACAGTTCCCAATTTTATCACATATAGAAATTGTTCAACTTATTATTTTGGTATCCAAAAAACTACTTCAAAGGTTAACAATTACATGAAATCAGAGAGATAATAATGTTGTGTCTAAAATATAAACAACCATCATTATTATTTCCCTTTGCAAATCAGGAAACAGGTCAAACAGAGATTAAAATACAGTTTGCAATTGGAACAAAAATGTGAAGTTACCTAGAGCAGAAGCTGGTATCCCAGTGGTGACAATTCTGGGAGGCAGAAAGTCCAAATCCATCTACCTCGCCCTTCCCCCACGACCGCAGAAGTTACTGAGCCTAGGGCAGTTTGCAGCTTCTGAGGACAGAGTGGGCAAGATGCAAAGGACCTGGATGGCATTTCCAAGCTTTGCCAAAAAGGATGGGCTACCCAGGGGCACAGGACTGACTGTTAGTCTGTGAATTTCTGTCCTTCTCCTCCTTTTTACCGGGTGGGGAAGGGTGATTTAAGTTTTCCCTACAGCCCTCCTGCGTTCTTCTAATCTGATCTGAGAGGAGAGGAGTTTGTTTTGTCTGCTCTAACTTTTACTGCAGCCCTGAAACAGGATAACAATGGTGAAAAATCTCAACGAAGTAAACTTCACTCCTCGCTTACTCCTAAAGAAAACTTTTGCACTAGAATCTAAGGGAAAAGATTCCCTCCTAACTGTGATCAGGGACAAAGACAAATGCGAGAGTCCCATAGAAAATTCCAACAGAGGTTTTAGCCAGAAGGCATTCATTGGGAGGAGGTCTTTCAGCAAGAGGAGCTCCTGGAATGAATTTACAATTTCAGGAGTTCCCTCTCCCGGAATTCAACTAACCAATTTCCAAACTTTTTAACAATTAAAACCCAGAATTTGCCAAAATTTTAACCCTTTTTCTTTCCGTTGTAGCTCTAATTTGGCCACAAATAGAACTACAAGGGAAAAAAAGTCTTTGTTTCCCTACTTGCAGCCTGGAATCTCTGGCTGCCTGTGTTACAAGTTTTTTAACAAAATATAGACATTTCACAATTTGACATAGACACACGAACAGAGACGAACTCAAAACGTAACAAAAAGACACAGTGTGGATCGAATTGAAGGCTAAACAGGTCCCCTCAGAGGAAAGAAAAGTGAACCAGATTTCCTCCTTAGGGACAGGACCCTCAATCTCCCCACACCCAACACAAAACAGAAGACCAGATGGCATGAGTTGGTTGAGGGCTAAACAGGTCCCCTCAGAGGAAAGAAAAGTGAACCAGATTTCCTCCTTAGGGATAGGACCCCCAATCTCCCCATACCCCAGCAGGAAGAGGCTGACGTCTCAGCTCTTCCACTCTGCCCACCTTCCCCTCGTCAGGGGTGTCGTGGTAACAGAGACCAGAGTGGCTAGCCCAGAACAGAACAGAACCTTACCTCTAGAGGATTTGAAACCAGATCTTCTCCGAAGGCCGAAAAGGGACGAGTCAGCAAAGAGCCCATTCTCCGAGACCATCTCCCCACATCAGAGTCCTAGGAAAAGAAATCCCCAGGAGCCGGCCCTCTGAAGTGAGAGAAGGTGGATCGGGGGCAGAGACTCCCTGTTGAGGTCCGGAATTCTGTGTGTGTCTCCAGGGCGGTAACACGGAATACCGCCTCATCTCGCTGGGGCCTCCAAAATGTTATACCAGAAGCGAGTGAGACACGCCACAGAGTATAAGTTTTAAATGGAGAAGTTTATTAGCCGGCGACCGTTCGGGGAAATAGAATCTCCCAAATCAAAACGGCCACGATGCCAGTGAAGAAGCAGTATTTATACAAAAATCTAAGTACAGATGTTAGTTATCTCTTGAAACTCACATGTTATTTTAGCAGGCTCAATAAGCCTTTGTTAACTTTACAGAAAGAAAGGAACCCCCTAAATAGATTGTAAATACAATATATCAGATAGCTGACTTAAGCGTTGACTGAATTACAACCCAGTATCTCTTCGTCCAATCTGCCATACATCCCACGGGAGCATGAGATAAGAGCTAGGAGCAATCACATAAGAAAAGGAATATCCGGGGCTGAGGCTTTCATCCTTCAAGGCCATAGGCAGACCGGGACAAATAGTCCAGCTGGGTTTTGTTGAGACAAGAGATAAAGTTGTAATTCAGTCAACTTAGTTAGGTAAAGGAAGATCGTTAGGCTTTCCTGGTAACTAGCTTACATTCCATGGGAATATCTCAGGGGCCGTGGGAACTCGCCAAAGGCAGGAACTCAGCCTGTTCTTTCATAGCACTCTGGAGTTTGCGATTAGGGGCTGGGGGCAGGGATTTTAGCAATAGCTGGCTACTCAGGTATCACAACAGTACCAAACATCTGTGTCTGAATCAATTTAATGATTAATAATCAAATGCCTCTGTTCTCAGAGTCCTGTTGTGGGTTCTGGATAGTCCAAAGGAAAAATCAAAAGCTCTTTCCTTCAAAGAGTTTAAAATCTAGTCGGGGAATAAGATGTGTACACAGATATCTATAATAAGAGTTCAAGTATAATAAATGCATAACACATATTCAACATTATCCTACTTTTATGTAGGAGATATTCAGGCAGTATGATATTTACTCTGTCTGAGGGAACTGGGGAAGACATTGTGGCAGAGTTGGCACTTCTGGTAGTGCTTGAAAGAAGACAAAGCTTTCAATAGGTGGAGATGTGGTAAGAGTAATTTCCAGTCATGAGGAAAGGCATCCTGACCTACATAGATGTTGAACAAGGCAAGACAAAATTAAAGAATAGTGAGAATATTTGGACTAACACAAAGCACTTATCAAGTATAATAGTGTTTGGGTATTTGTAATCACCTGGATTTTTTATTCCAATGAAAATATTCTTTCTAGGTTGGGCAAATGATCAAAAAAAAAAGAATAGCTGCCCTGTGTATTTTTCTTCATGTTGAATAATAAACCTATAGGTTCAAAAGGATCAGCCATATGAAAACCAGAATGCATATACTTTAGTGTCTGGGCTCATTATCTCTTCACACATGAGGGTAATCCCAGGTATCCACTTTGATCTATTAAATCAGCCCTTACTTGGCCCTTAGCTGCTTTAACTATTAACCATCTTTCTGTCACTTGATCTCTTTTAGAAAATTTCTCTCACAATTCTCTAGAGTTAAATCTAAAGGGCTAGGAACATTTTAAAAAAAAAATCTAATAAGCCAGGCCTGTGAATAATAGCTCCTAGAGTATAATGTGAAATTCAAACTAGCACATAGTTTTTTGATAGATGGGATTTCTCATATTTCTCCCATGAAGTCACATTGGCATCCCCGTCTTCCTTCAAAATTCAGGTCAAATCTTATATTCTGCAAGTGGCCTTTCCCAGTCTTCCTTTTGCCTTGCCAAATTGCTAGTGCCTTTTCTTTGAGGTTACCTCCCATTTACATTCTATACATCTTATATGTACAAAGTTATTTGCATACTTTCTGTCCCACTACAATGTGAATTCCTTGAAAGCAGGGATTATGTTTATCTTCCTTTGTATTCTTCAGTTAGCACAGTATCTGGCACATAGTAAGTGTTTAAGATATATTTGTTGACTTAACATCATAATAATGATGCTACCTACCACTTTCAGATCTGGCCCTGGAATTTAATTACCTAAGTGACTTTAGGCAAAGTCATTTAACCTCTCTGGATTTCAGTTTCCTTGTATGTCAAATTGGGGGTGAAAGAGATTAGATGATGCATAATATCCACTTCAATTTAATTCTATACAGTTATCCCTTCCACATCACACGGGTGGTTTTGGGGCACTGCACCCCCACGATGTGGAAAATCCACATATAATTCTTTGGCCTTCCCTCTGTACCAGAGAAGGTCTGATTTTTTTTTTAAATTCTTCTTCTATGGGGTGTTTACAATACCTTACTGTAAAATATGGGTTTAGTATTTGGTTATAGGCTGTGTGTCATCTGCTGACCTTCGTGTGTCATCAGTGGCTTCCACAAAACTCCCCCAAAATTCTGAATTTTATTTCTTATGCTGATCCATGCTATATCAAAACCACAATAGGGAAAGTTGTAATGAGGAAGGGATAACTGTAATCCAATCTTTGTTTATAGGATTACTTATTTTGTTAATTAATCATTTCCTTTAGACTTATATAGGGAAATGTCACTACCTTCTCCCCACCTCTACATCATAGTTATGAACAGAAGCTAGCTCTGTGTCATAGATATGAACAGCTAGCTCTAGGCCCACTTCATCCCTCCTTTTGTTTTCCAGTGCTTTCTCAAAGACCTAGAGGAAGGACAAAAATAGAGAGATTATCTCCTAGTATATTTCTGTCCTGCGAATATAAAGCTACAAGATCAGGACATTATCACATAGTTTTTTTGAACATTTATGCTGTCTTGTTTGTACTCTGAGAGACGACCAAATACTCATGAGCAAGATCTGTCAACAATTAGTCGATTTAACCTTGGGTAAAGTATATTGTCCATTACCATTGAATAGAATCAATGCCTTATATGATGGTGAGAAAAAAAATATTCTGCTTTCCAAAGTTCAAGTTGCTTTTATGATGATGTGAAATTTAGACAACAGACCTATTTATCCAGGCCTGTCCGCTCACACTCTAAGTATTGATAATATTCCACAGAAAATAGAAAACAGATGTGAGAAGAGATTGTTAAAGTGATTGTAAGAATACTCAGGATATTGGGGTTTGGAACATCTCTTAGGGTATAGATATTCTATTTTTAAAGTAGAACACCCATTAAGCTTAGCCTCATTGCCTTCCTGAAAGTCAGTCAAGTTTAGATGAGAGCATTATTTTTATTTAATTAAATTTTAAAAGCTCTAAACTATGAATTAGAGTATATTAAATTGAAAGTTTTAAAGGTTTTACCTAGTTGAATTCTATATGCTCTCTCCTAGCATCAATGTAATAACAAGAAGAATGGTTTTTGTTTCCTCTTTCCCTGGCAACTGATCAAGTGAATCTTAATCATATTGAAGATAAATCATTAGAAATTATATAAAAGGCCCAGTTAAAACTGATATAGTAGAGAATACATAGCGATGCTGAACTCTAAAATAATAGGAATTGCTCAAGGCAACGAAGACTTTATAAACAGAAAATATTCTTATAATTCAGTTTCTGTACTGCAGGGTCAGTCTTGAAAAATAGGTATCAAGGGCCATGTGGAAGAATTTATAGAAGATAGCAAATATCAGCGATTCAACTAGGATACATCTCATCTGCTTCTCTATTTGAGGCTGGCCATAAGGCAGGAACCTTTTCATACTTCCCTGAGATTTTAGGCATCTCATTTGAAAAAAAAGAAGTTTCCTTTAAAACAAATTCTACTTTTTTCTTTCCATCAATAGAGATATCGATTTTGAGGACCAGATTAAGTAGTTCATATAGTATAGGACATCTCCATTCTGAGATTGAATCACAATGTAAATAATCACTAGAAGGAGTCTAAATAATTAATAGGTAAAATAAGTGGCTGCTGTGGTGGTTCTTTCTAAGGGGCATGTGAGCTTGGGAATTAAAACATCTTCAGCATTCTCCACATTGAATAGGAAAGGATTTATAACCTAACCTCACTTGGAAGAGGAAAAAAATGGAGTGTGTCTAATATGGGAGAAAAGATGACTGTGGTTTGACATGGGAGAAGGATTATACGATCCCTGAGTTAGGAGAGGTAGTGCAATGTCCCTTGACATAGGAAAAGAAAGATTGTAATGTCACTGATGTTGTGGAAGAAAGATTACAGTGTGCCTAACATAGCAGAAGAAGGATTAAAGGGTAGTGCCTGGGAAGGAGCTCGTGTTGGGAAAAGAGTGATCACAGATCGTTATTCCTACTAGTTTAAAGGGAATAGTGTTGAGCTGTAATTACGAAATCATGACAATAACTGCATTTCCCCCCAAAATATTGTACTTCAAAATTATTAAGTTTATTACCCTCCCCCCAAACATACACAATATGAATTCTTCATTTTAAAATAAAAAATTACTTTCATGCTTATAGGGAATAAGCTACTGGATACACATTAAGCCATGGCCCTTATTTTTTTTTCTTTCTCTTTATGTAAGTGCCAAATCTGCTACAGTCATGTAACTGCTTTATTATACCTTGTGTATACAAAAGGTAGTCCAGTAAATCCACATGACTTAAAGTGACTCAGAACGTTTTAATATTCATGAAAAATATGCACTTACTGAATGTGTTTATCTTTTTCCATAGAGTTGAAGGAGAAAAATGAGAAACATGTTTTATCAAGTGACTTTTTCTCAGATTTTTCTTTTATTGCCCCATGCTATATAGTGGGATAAAGATGTTTACACATGGGTAGAAATGCATTTTTTAAATGATGCATGAGACTAAAGTAGAACTTGAATATCATTAAATTGAAGGGAATAGTTTCTTTTGCCATATTTATTAGGTTATTCTACCCAACTATCTGGTTTATTTAATTGAATTAAAGCAAAAAGTCTTCTAATTAGTGACTTTAATGGAAAGATTAGTTTTGCGAAAAGACTATCCCAGAGGTGTTTTCATTCATTAAAAAGCAATCACAGGAGAGCACTTTGTGTAGGAAGGGTTTTGACCAACTGGGACCCTTCCAGAAAAGAGAAACAACCAAGGCAAGATTGGAGACCATTCTATAGGCAAATTGTTTGAAGTATTTGGTAATGTCTAATCTGAAAGAGAAAGACTGATTGGGGTCACATGAGATATCATTCTGTATTAGTTAGGACAATTTTCTTTTGTCCTAAACAATCGTGATTTTTGATTTCTTGAAATAAGCTCTGAAAAACAGTTTTAAAAAAAACCATTGTGTTTTAAATGGAGCTATTTAACTAAGCCTTTAAACCCAAATCATTGTGGTTGTCAGTGACTGTCCAATAGTAAGCCCAGCCCAAGGCTCTGTGGTTTGTTGTTTAGATTTTGATGGCTAATAATGAGTGTAAATAGCAATTGTTTTCTGTCCTGGCCAGAAACTCTGAGGCATACTCCAGGCTCTAATTGACACTTTTATAAAGGTAAATTGGGCAATCTTTTGTGTCAATTCTTACCTAGTCATTGAATGGGAATTGTCTCAGACAAACTGAAACCTGGGAAAGACTTAAATTTGGAAAGATCAAAGTCACCCTCTGCATCCTGGATCATCCCCAGTTTTCTTGACTTCTGTCTTGCCACTGGACTCCAATGACATTGGAGAAGAGAGAGAGACTGACAACTTTGTGACTTTGCACCGCTCTGCCTCACTCAAATTCAGTTCAAAAGCAAGTCAAGACATCACCCTCACGACATCTAGAACGACATCCATGGTCCAGAATGAAGGACAAACAGCAACAACAATATGGAATCTAGAGGAGGAGTTTAATTTGACCCTTTCCAAGAGAATGAGAAGCAACAGGTAGAAGTTTCAGACAAGCATATTTTTCCTCAACGAACAAAATTTCCTTCCATTTGAATGATCCTGAAATGGAATGGATTGAGGAAGTAATAAAATCAACAGCTAGTATTCATATAGTGCTTTAAAGTTTGCAAAGTGCTTACATATATATTTGATCATCACAATAAACCTGTCAAGTAGGTTCTATTATTATCCCCTTTTTGGAGATGAGAAAACTGAGGCTGAGAAATTTGATGTGACTTGCTAAGTCACATGACTAGTAAATAGCTAAGATGGGATTAAATGGGTGTTCCTGACTCCAAGTCTCACACTCTATCCATTGTGCCATCTAGCTGCCTCAAATCATGGGCTCCATTCATAAGAGGTCTTCAGAAAGAGGCAAGATGACCAATTGCCAGGGATGCTGTCAACAAGGTTCCTCTTCAAGCAAGTGATCTCCAAGGTCCATTACGAAAGGCATTCTGTTCTTCTTTCTTTTGAAGGAATGAACTGCTTAGGCAATGAGAATGTGGCCCCTTATCTTTTTTTTTTTTTCCTTCAGAAATCAGCAAGACAGAGAAGTTTCACTTGCTCTAAACACACTACCACAGAGATGAAAAATAACTGATTAACTCAATTAAAAGTTATCACCTACTGCAACTAATTTGCTCCCACATTTGTGCACATGGACTATATTCTATAACCAACATATGGTTATTTCTCCAATTATTATAATTAGTACTAGTACAGCGATCATAATTGAAATAATTACTATGAAACCTGATAAATAGGGCACACACTGACCTGCCTTCCAAAAGGAATTTGAACACACAGAATATAACTCATTTAACCCAATCATCAGTTATGTTTAGAAAACTCTAAACCCTCTCTCATAGTGCGTAAGGGTCTTTTGGCTTACATAGCTTTCCTAGATTCTCTGCCTTAAAGTTTGACACACAAACATTGGTGGTATCCTATTCTTATTTTTAAAACTGTAAGCCTGACCTGAAGATGGCAGAGGAACAGATAGCAAAATGGCTTCTAAATGCCCTGGCTTTCTTGCCAGTAAGCTACTTCTCTTTTAACCCAGATCAGTATGTTCTAAATTAACTACTAATGTGTTAATCAAATAATACTTATTAAGTGCTTACTACATTTTGAGGATACAAAGAAAAGCAAAAGCAGTGCCCGTTCTCAAGGAACTTCCATTCAAATGAAGGATGCATATAAATAACTAAGTATGTATGATATCTATGAGTTAGAAGGAAGATAACTTGAGAAGGGGAAGGTATTAACCACATAGAGGATTGGAAAAGGCATCCTACGGAAGGGATATTTAAACTGAGTTTTGAAGGAAGCCAGAGCATCTAAATGACATAGATGGGGAGAGAGAATATTCTGGATATCAGATATTCACAGCCATGAAAAACCAATGAGATTTGGAAAGTGATGGGTTATATTCAAAAAATAGCCAGTAGAGCAGTGGTGCTGGTTCATGGAGCGTGTAGAGAGCCATGAAGTGTAAGCAAACAGGAAAGATATTTTTTTTAAAGAATTTAGTGTGTTTTGGCACAATTCAATTCAACAGCATTTCTTAAACTCATGCAACGTACAGGCACTAGGCATACAAAGGAAAAAGAAAAGATCCCTACTTTCAAAGAACTCTCCTTCAACTGTGGCATCACATCAGTTAAACAAATAAATAAACACAGGTTACATGAGGAGGAAGAAAGCTAAAAAATCCTAAATGGCAACTATAGGAAAGGTACTAAATAGTAGGTACTAGGGAATGATAATGAATAGACCCTACATTTTGGGGAATCTAGTAATAATAATAAAACATTTACATAGTACTTCGTGGTTTATAAAGTATTTAACATATTATTATCTTTACATATATTAACAACACCTACCTCCCGGTGTTGTGAAGATCAAATGAGATAACACACTTAGAATTCTTCATAAACTTTTAAGTGCTACATAAATGCTAACTACTACTGCTCATTACCATCATCATCATCATCATTAAAATTAGGAAACAATTAATCAGAGTTACAATTAAAAGTCCTACTAATCTGATCCCGTAAAGTACTTCTAGGAAGGAAACCAGTAAAATGAGTTAGGGATAAAGGATTAAAGTAACAGGAAAAGGCCAAAGATGACAGATCAATATGATTTCATAATTTTGCCAGGGGCTGTCCCTAATCTTTGCCCTCAGGAAATGTGGGAAGCAGGAACTGGGATGGAAGCCATTAACAGTGGCTAGGGACAAACAAAGATTGAAGACAAAGGATCTCAAAATGTCTAGAAAATGGAATGAAAGCCAGCAAGTGAATGGAGGTTGGATATCAAGACAGAGTAGTGAGGCCAAAGTTAGGCTAGAAGTGAGGGAACTCAAGGAATGCAGATCATCAGGAAAGCAGGAAAGGTAGTACCATCAAAACAAAACGTGGGGGGTGGGGAGGTAATTCAGGTGAAAGGTATGCAGGAACAAAGAGAAGGGCATATTGAGTAATGACAAAAAGTCAAGACAAGGCCTACAAGGGGTTATATAAGGGCACTCCAGCAGGGGCGTGGGTGTGGGAGTTATCAATGTAAGTAATTCAAAGAGCAGAAGTTAACTCAATGTGCCAGAGACAAGGAGACCTTGAAACTGAGGTGGCTCAAATAGGCTTTCTCCCAGAACTGTAACTGATCACTGAGATCCCAGAGCTTAACTAACCCAGAATCTAAGGTAGTAAAATCACAAGTGGGTATTCCATGACTGGACTGAGAAATAAATGTTTGAAAAAATCAAAGCATTTACACATAGTATCACAGAATTTCCTATCAATAAGAAAAAAAAAAAAAACAATCCACATCAAAACAGATAACAACATGGCTCGCTAGTCAGGGTGATAGGAAATGGAGATGACATGCTTTCTATAAGTTCCTTATGCCACATGCAATGTGACCTTTTGATATTTTCTTGGTGATGAATCTGTACTAGGCAGTTGACAGGAGTGTGAATGTGGGAGCCACACTAGTAGAAAATGTGTGGGTAGTGTGGAAACAAAAGTCCAGAGTTGATAAACTGAAAGCTTAATGAGGATGTTTTCCTTGGCTGAAAAATCAGGGTGGAGAAAATTTTGCGAAAGCTGATTTTACAAAATGAATAGGAAATGCATTCCTTGCCCTAAGAAACAAATACTTATTTTAAGTGTGTATGATGCAGAATTAGATACTTTCTTCATTTTTTTCCCTAATTAAATGTGTCTGCTTAGGCTGATAGGGTTCAGAGCTGGAAGGTAATTTGAAGATCATTTAGTTATGGGAACAGAGGCACACAATCCAGAACTGGACAGGACTTCAGAATTTATCTCATCTAATTTTTGAGATGAGGAAACTGAGGGCCAGGGAAGTTAAGTAACTTGCTGAAGGTCACACAGGAAGCAAGCAAGCATCGGAGGCAGGGTTTTCATACACCTTCTAGTGACAACCATACATGGAGTACAAATGATTTTGAAGATGATGCCATTCAAACCATCAGGAATAGGGATTTTGGCAGTGCGCAGGGAAATTATTAAGCATCACATAAGCACATGACCTAACTAGCCGTATATTAATAGTAAAACATCCATAGAAACAAACTGTGAACGTTTGAATTTGAATGACCAATTTCATGAATATTTGATCTCCTAATTGCCTCAAAAATCTTTCAGATTGTAAGTTGATGATTTGAGTTTATTAAAGTGCTTGAGGCAAAATTTCATGACCGTTCTGACAGTATTTCAAGAAAAAAAAAGCCCACAGTATTCTTCAGTGTATTAATATTAGCAAATTTGATGGGTGCTTAACTAAAATATTTTCCCTTCACAAATTTTCATCGGTACTTTTTTTTTTATTGCCAGCTGAGTGCAATTTAAACTCCTTAAGCTTGGCAAGGCCTCCACAATGAGATCCTCCCTACCTTTCCAGTTTTGTCTTATATTATTCCCTCCCATTTATCCTTTTCCAAATCGGACTTTTCCCCTTCCTCAGAACACAGCCCATGCCCTACTTCTTCTGTGTTTTTGCTTATATCTGGAATGTCTTACCTCCCTTCCCCTCTTTGCCTGATGAATCCCTCCCCGTCTTCTACAATTTCAAACCAAATGATACTTCTTCCATAAAACTTTATACCTTCACTTTTCATGAAGACCTGTTTGTCCTTCTGAACACCCACATCATTCATTTTTGCCCCTCTCTATTGCACTTATTATGCCCTTCCATGTAGCATAAGTGTGTACCAAAACCATGTATGAAATTGTGTGCTTGAAGTGGGCAGGAACTATGCCTTATCTAAACTTTGGATTTTCCTTTAAATCCAAGATTTATGCACATCAAGCATTTAGTTAATATCTTTTGAATTGAATGATAGCATATTACAAATTTCCATTGATTAATTAGGAAATTAAATTTCATCATTAACTAACCAATTCATAATTTTCATATTGCTGCAGACAATCTTTTCCTTTAACAAAACAGTCCAATAATATAAAATAAACAATATATATCTTCTCTCTGTGCCTTATCCTATGAAAGCATGGGGTGGGCATTTAGGCAAAGTATGATACAGAATTTCCTGAAATGATTCTCTATCAAATACTTACAAAAATCAATTTTAGCATTATGTAAAGGTCAAAGTAGATTATAATATTGTTCATAAATGAAACTTTCCAAATTTTCTTTGAAATCTTTTTAGAGATAAAGTAAATGAAATACATGGCTTCTCCTTGCCACCAATATCAACATTAAATTATCAAAACTCATAAAAAGCCCTGCACAATTACAATTAGATGACAGCCTAAAATGTTCTTCTAAAGCATTTTCCATCTAATACAAATGAAAATATCATATGAATTAATCTCAGTTCAATTAAATAAACATTCATTAAGCAACTCTACTAAGTGCTGAAGATACAAAGACATAAATGAAGATGTCCCTGTCCAACAAGAAATTGCATTTCAATGGGGGAGATACCTTATACAAAGAAAATAAATACAAATTGGTTTTTGGAGAGAGGGGAAAAGAAAGAAGAGATAGAGAGGAATAAAAGGAGAGAAGGTAAGGGGAAAGAATCTAACAGTTTTAGAGATCAGAACAAAAATTCACAGAACAGGTGGCTCTTAAGCTGAACCCTAAAAGAAGAGAAATGATATATATTTGAAGAGGAAGTGCATTCCATGTACCTGACCTAATGCAATGAGGTGGGAGATGCAATGTCCATTAGAAGAAACATTAGCAAGTAGCACCATTTTCCTGATTCTTGAAGTATATAAAGTGGAGTAGTGTGAAATAAAGCTTGGAAGTTAAATGGGAGTCCAGTTGTAGACTCCCATTAAATGCCAGGCTGAGGGGACTATGCTTTATCCTAAAGAAAGTTAGAGACCACTTAATATATATTAGTAGTTGGAGAGATATAATCAGACTAGTTCTTTGAGATAATTAATTTCAAAGGTATATGGAAAATGGATTTCCTGGATTTGAAAATGAAGATATTGGAAATACAGATAGTAATCATATGAGTTTTATAAACCGAGCTTTATCAATCACATAACAGGTTTGAGTTTTTAAGGTAAAGCTTTATGGTTAAGTATTATTATATGAAACATTATATATCACATGATGACATTGAGGTTATTCAAGGTTCATAAAAACTGCAAATTGAACTCAGGTAGGCCCTATTAATCTAGAGAGGTTGAATGACAAATTGTGCATCTTCTGTCTCAAGGACAGCCTGGTTCAACACCAGAAAGGTAATAAGCTGGTGGTGAGTTAGTTTGGCCACACAAGTTCAAAAAGAACATTGATACTTTTGACTTGCACAGAAAGGAGGGCCACACAGAAAATCAAATATTTTTCACACATATTCTTTAATGAGTCAATAATTATTGTAGTGGCTTGCATTGGGGTTGTTAAAGTAATGTTTATTGAATAGAATTGAGAATGTAGAATCCTAGGATTGAGAATTTGTTGTAGTTCATCCAATTAAATAACCCTATTTTATAACTAACAAATCATTTCTGCTATGTCCAAAAAAAACCTGGAATATTGTACTGTTCGCCATTCCACCAAGGAGTCCCTCTTCTCTGTACCTACATCTGTGGTGACCATGTTTATTTCTGTGGGTACATGACCACCTAAAAAGGGTCAGAATCCTTTTCTTTCACTCTTTGGCTATTTATACTCCTACCCCAGAATCCTGGGGAAATTTATTTTACAATATATGCCTTATGTCTAGGATGTCTCCAAATTGGGGTATAGAAAGTTATGTAATATATAATAACAATAGGACAACTATTTACTTCCTTTATACAAAGAGAAGTGCTTAATATATGCAAGACCCACAAGTGAGCATGTCAGAAAGGGTTAAAGGGGAATATAATAACTTAATACTGTTGTTAGACTTTCTTGGGAGTTTGGGACTTAAAAATACCAAAACTTCAAGCATTTTGCTACTAAATGGATATTTCATATTTTAACTAACACTCTTCAGATCCATATTTTCTCATTAGCTGTGTTGGGAGTTGAGTTCTTCCACTTGTTGGTGGCATCATCTCTGAGGTAGAATTTCTCCCTCTGAGCTATCAACTCCAAGTAAAAGATCCAGGATCTCATAGCTCTTGAACTCACAAGCTTAGCTTCAAGAGTGGACACATGTGACTTGATATTTATGTTCAGTCACCTGTTCTCAAGGAAAGAATATAAAGCAGAAGAGGTTGCTAATCTTGTCCAAACCACATATATGTCCTTTAGTTGCCATGCTTTCATAGCCACAATGTGGCTGGGGTTGGGAAGAGACCAGCCCTTTAGCCCACCCCACATCAGAGGATAGTCCTTTGTATTTGAGAAGAAAACAGAGAAATTGAGAGCGGATCCTTCACATTTAAAAATCCACTGAAACAATGACTCTTACTCCCTGGGCACCAATAATGAGACTTCTTGATTGTCCCCAAAGCTCCTGAATCCTTTAGGGATGGTCAGAGGCAGAAATACCAGCTCTATGCATGTTTTACTACTTTGTTATGTAAAGATGAGCAAAGTGAATCCCAGAGAGGCTAAGTGATTTTCTCAAAATAACACATCTAGTAAGTCACAGATCTAGCGCACAAACCAAGGTTCTCTGATCCCAAATTAAGAATTGTCATTATAACAGCTGAATTATATTGGATTTAAACACAAGAACCACTTTAAGTGAATATGTCCAAATTTAAAGATAAATGAACCGACTGACAAAACTATTTCAAAACAATCTTTGTAGATTGTCATTTGAAAATAAAATATAAAAGAACTGAATATGATATACCTGGAGATTTAGTAATCATTTGTTCCCTTAGCTAAGTTGTCTATACTCATTATGATGCTATGGATAAATGAGACCTGTGTATGCTGAACCAGTGACATATACATACAAATTAACTGTTCATTAGCTAAATCCAGTTACTATAACTTTTCATTTCATATTAAAGGACATTCTCATGCAGCTTTACACAGATTCCATTAATATATCAAGTATTGACCTTTTTAACTTAAAGTCACATAATAATGGAAACAAAGAAAGTGTTGTTTTCCCTCCCTGTTTATTTGTTCTTTCCTCCCGTAGAGGGGAGTTCTCCCCTTCCCCAAACCCTATCCTCAAAATTAACTTTTCAGAAATAGAAAGTTCAAAACAAGGAAGAATTTACAAGTTTGATTCCTAGCAAAGAACAAAAGCATCAATGAAGAAAGCTGCATCGATAGGTCATTTACTAGACTGAAAATAAATATTTCTTATACAACAGCACAGACTAGTGGCTGTACCTTTGTACTAAAGGCTTGCCTTTTTTTTTTGAAATGCTTTACAGGAGATTAGCCTTTTTTAACACACATACCAAGTTTTTATTAAAGAAAAATTCACATTCACCTTTAATAAAATTGTAATACATAAATTTTTATTTCATGTACATTCTATGTAACAAGTTCATAGACTGCCAGGTCACTTAAGAATGTCATTATTCTAGCTATTCTCTTCAGTAAAAGATTAAAATATGAAGGTGAGAGGAACTTTAAAAAGGATCAAGGGGACATAAATTTTATCTTGAATCCTTAGTTCAAATATGCTACATAAGGATGTGTTGTGATCTGTGTCAGAAGCAGAAGTACAGAGATGAAATCATAGGTTATTCAGATCATTAACTGGCATTCTAGAGATGCAAAGATTTTCTGCTTCAGAAGAGGAGGCCACCAAGGCTGTTTGTTTTCCCTCTAAGATATCAACTTTGCTTGCAGCCTGATAGTTCATTTGGCGCAACTATAAGCCTGTTCTAAGAAGTGCAAATTCACTTTTTAAACTAATTTTAAGGTCCTGTAGCTCAGATACTATAAATAAATAAAGTTGTACACTATTAAAAATAATTTTGGAATTTTCTTTTCCTGGGATATAAAAGACATCTGGTGAAACTACCAAATTTGCTAGTCAAGGAAATCTGGCTCTAGCCACCTCTTGACCATTTCTGCCAATAGCAGGACAGACTTAATATGAATAAATAAAATCTAAAATAATTTGCTGTTGTTGTTTAGTAGTTCCGTCATGTGTGACTCTTCATGACTCCATGGACCATAACATGCCAGGACTTTCTATCCTCCACTATCTTTTGAAGTCTGTCCAAGTTCATATTTATTATTCCCATGAAACTATCAATCTCATCCTCTGTATCTCCTTTTACTTTTGCCTTCAATCTCGCCCAATATCAGAATCTTTTCCAAGTCCCATCTTCTCATTATGTAGCCAAAGTATTTAAGCTTCAGTATTTGACCTTTCAGTGAATAGCCTGAATTAATTGTTTTAAGTATTGACTGATTTGATCTCCTTGCTGTCAAAGGGCCTCTCAATAGTCTTCTCCAGCAGCACAATTTGAAAGCATTGATTCTGCAGAGCTCAGCTTTCCTTATAGTCCAACTCTCACAGCCATTCATTGCTACTGGAAAAACCATACCCATGACTATACAGATCTTTGTTGCAAGGAGATATCTCTACTTTTTAGTATGCTGCCCAGATTTGCCATAGCTTTCTTTCCAAGGAGCAAATGCATTTTAATTTCTTGGCTGCAACTGCCATCTGAAGTGATCTTTGAGCCCAAGAATATAAAATCTGACACTGCTTCCATTTATTCTCCCCTTATTTGCCAGGAAGTGATATGACCATTTGCCAAGATCTTACGGGTTTTTTTTGAATGTTAAACTACAAGCCAGCTTTTACACTCTCCTCTTTCAATCTCAGTCCTCTGGACTCTGTCCAAACCACTCTCTGTCCCCCATACCAAGTGTGCTTCCCCTGCCTTCTAGCTTCCCTGACTTCCTTGCAGTCCCAGCTAAGATTTCAACTTCTACAGAAAGCTTTTCTTGATCCTTCTTAATTCTAGGGACTTCCCTCTGTTGATTATTTCCAATTTATTTTTATATAGCTTATTTGTATACAGTCAGTTACACAGTATCTCCCCTATTGCACAATGAGTTCCAATGGAAGAAGAGTACTTCTGTCTCACAAAAGACAGTAGTCTTTTACCTGTTTTTGGTATGAAAAGGACTTAACACAATGAATACTTGACACCTAGTAGATGCTCTAAAAATGTTTATTGGTTCAGCACAAAGTAGGTGCTCAATATATATTTACCAGCTCAGTGCTGTCATTGGAAAAAAACTACAGGTACATTCCTAAAAGTTGAGTTTTAGTTATGACTTCCTATTAATTATGTAATGGTGGACAAACCTTTCATCCTATCTTGACTTCATTCTTTTTCATACATAAAATGCGGGTGGCTACATGACTATATGATCTCCAAGGGATACAGTGTCTGCCATATAGTTGATGCTCAATATATGTCAATTACTCAATTGACATAGATAACTGTAATAAAAAAAGAACAATGTAAGATGCAAATAAATATGCTAGTAAATATATGAGGAAGAAAAACTGGAACTGGTTAGGGAGAGCTCAAAGAAGATTGAAGAGTTTTCCTTTCAATTGGATCTTGAAGAATGAGTAGGATTAAAATAAGTAGAAAATGTGAGGGATGGCAAAGGAAAAATGTTAGCCTCTGCTTCTGCCTCTTTTCATTATATCTTTTGTCTTTTTTTGCTTTTGAAAAGTGTCATCATCAAAGTCTCTTTTTAATGTCTCCTTGATCCCTCCTTCTGTTGAAAGATTGTAAGTTACCCACTGAGACAGAACACATTTTGACATCTGAAAAATGTTTTTTATCCTAAGCTGGAAATCAGTATATAAAAATAGAAAATGAATCTTAGTCCTTTCCTTTATTTATGACTCCTAGGTTTTTATTTTAATACTTCAAAATGTCTTAAAATATGTTTGCTAAATAGGACCCCTTATTTTGCTCCTTTAAAATTGGTACACATAAGGATGACTTTTGGTGGTAGTATGAGGGAGGATTCTCAAGGTTCCAGAACCATAAGTCTTGAGGTAGCTTCCTAGCTCCTTATGATTTTCATGAGCTTGGATAAATCACTTATCTAAGCATATGGGTGAGTGAGTGATCTGGACTATAAGCTCTCTTTTAATGATAAAGCCTATAGCTCTGCTATGTTCCTATGTAGCTCTATACAAGTCATGACATTGAAATAATTTCTCTCTTCCACCAAATGGAGATAATTAACTGTGTTCTACATGATTCACAGAGTGGCTTGAAAATGGTGATTTGAAAATCTCAAATTCTTATGGAAATGTGAGTTTATTATTGCATTGTTTAATTGTTTTTTAGTTATATATGGATTTTGTGACCCCATTTGGAGCTTTCTTGGCAAAAATACTGCAGTGGTTTGCAATTTCCTTCTCCATCTCATTTTACAGATAAGCAAACTGAGGCAAACAGACTTAAGTGACTTGCCTAGGATAACAAAACTAGTAGACATCTAAGGACAGATTTGAACTCAGAAAGATGAGTCTTTTTGATTTAAGCCTTGATGCTCTATCCACTCTGCCACCTGGCTGCCCAAAGTCAATGACAGTGATAATGATGATGGTTATGATGATGTTACACTAAAATTTTACTGTACACTCTCAGAGTTTTAATGTAGCATGGAATAGACTCAATACTCTCTAAAGACAAATATAGAAAACAAATTTGGAGATTCCACAATGACAAGGACACCTAGAGGAGGTATTAACTATAAAAAGCTAATGGATTTGTGTAATGGGGATTGCCCCTATAAACTTATATGGTTGTGGTTTATATAAATCAAAATCTACTTAGAATTTAGAGTTTCAGAAATAGAAGGAACTTTAGAGATCATGTACTCTATTTCCCTCATTTTAAAGATGAGGCTACATATAGGTAATGGTAGAATAATTTGTGTTTATCACAAAGTTAATTAACAGCTTAATTGGAATGAGAACCCAAGTCTTATGATTCCCCTTCTACTGTACCATACTGCTTCCTAGTAGGTGGCAGAATTTATTTCATGTACTGCTTCTTGGATGTCTTTAAGAAGTGGGTACATCTTTCCATGTGACTTAACTGAAACCCTTCCTTAGACACAGGGAAATTAACTAGTTGGTCTCTTGAGATCCTTACTTTAGTCAATCAACTGAGAAACATTTCTCAAGTGTTTACTATGTACCAGACCCTGTCCTAGGTCCTGAAAACACAGATGCTAAATTAAGATGGTTCCTTCCCTCAAGAAGTTTACATTCTATTTGGGGATATAAAATGTTCACTGACAAGTACATACTTGATATGTACAAAATAAATAAAATAGTGATTTACAGAGGTGAGTACTAACGTCTTGGAGAAATAGATGGCATTTGTGCTGAGGCTTAGAGGAAGGTAGGGGTTATGAGAGATGAAGGTGAGAAGGGGGAACAGTTGATCCATAGAAGATAGATAGCCTCTATAAAGACTTGGAGGGAAGAGGGAAGATATCCTGTAAAGGGAATAACAAACAATTTTAGTGATAGTGTATTGTACGAGAAGTAATATGTCATCAACCTAGAAGATAGCCTGGAACCAGGCTGTGAAGAACCTTTAGTGCCAAAAGGAAACATTTGAATTATAAGAAAATACATATTACTTTAAATATTATCAACCCCTTTCAAGAGTATTTTTATACTACTGCTGCTGCTGCTGCTGCTGCTGCTGCTACTACTACTACTACTACTACTACTACTACTACTACTACTGCTACTACTACTACTACTACTACTACTACTACTACTACTACTACTACTTATTCCCTTGATATGCTCCCCTGATGCTTTCCCCCACTGACTCATCAGAATACAGAGGTTAGACCAATGGAACTCAAGCTTGGGCAGGTTTCCAAGATGAACCCAGGGAAAGATTTGATTTGTCCTCTAATGGCTGCTCTAATTAAGTTCACAAAAGCTCTTCCTCAGTTTGCAGTGTGATGAATTCTTTGATCCAACCACTCAAGAAACTATTTACTTATATAAAGAACAATCCAAGTCAGTAAAGGAAGAAGCCAAATCAATTAAGTCACAGGTATTTCAAATAATAAAGTATGATTACTTTATGCATTTCATTATGTAATATACTACTAATTTCTGTTTAATAGTCTTTTAATGTTTATATTAGATAGCACTTTATGGTCATCAAGTGCTTTCTGAATACAGTATCCTATTTGATTTTCAGGAAAAAAGCATGAAATAGATTGTCTAATTATCCTTATTTAATAGATAAGGAAACTAAAGCTATATATAGTGAGAGAGAACGTTCTTCCCTGCAGCAGCTAAAAATCACACTGTATGGAAAGAATAGGCAACACATGAATCTCCCCAATGTACCACTACCTTTAATAAAAACAAAGGGAAGTTGGAGTATTTTATAGTGACAGAACTATTTAAAAAGGAGCTCCACCACACCTGAGAGCCTTCATCTCTCCATCAGTGTTCTTTATACTTTTATTGATTTCACAGAAGAAGTGAAGAGAGATAGGAATGGAGCAAACTCTAAATTGCATCTGAAGAAATGACCCCTGTGGCAACTGAACAGGTGAAAGAGGGGTTAAGCATGCTTTCTCCTTTTATATGCCTACAGGGCCTTATTTGCTGGTGTTTAAATCTCAGGGAAAAAGCAGACTGAAGCTTAAGTATTTTGCTACCTATGCTGCTACATTCCCATGGGGGCAATGCCCTGTTCTTTACCATTATTCATTGTCAAGCTGCTTCTAAATAGCAATACTTCTGAGAATGATTGTACAGTACAAAAAACACTGTTTTATTTGAGCTATGAAGACTTACTAGAAATGCTGCAATCCTAGGGTATACTTCTAAGAAGGATGTCATGTTACCATGAGGGGGTAAGATGCTATATTATATTTAGGATCTACATGAGTAGAAATTGTTAATGGGATACACCCACATAAATAGATTTAAATACATCTTTCAGTTATTAAACTGCATCTAAGTGAATAAAATACTCATGCATAATTCTTCAGGAGGGTCACAGATTTTTGCTTTCCACTACATAATAAGATTTCTTTAAGGTATGTATGTAATCTCTCTTTGTCTCTGTCTCTCTGCCTTTCAGTCTGTCTGTTTCTGTCTGTCTATCTGTTTTTCAGTCTCTGCATCTTTGTCTCTCTCTGTCTCTGTCTTCCTGTCTCTTTCTCTGTCTCTATCTATCTATCTGTCTCTCTCTCCTCTCCCCCTCTCCCTCTTCCCTCCCCTCTCCCTTTTTCCCTCTCTGTCTCTTTAACAAAAAAGTCTCATCTAATAGTTGGAAAGAAATCAAAGAATTACTTAGAGGCATTATATTACCTATAGTACCTGAAAGACTGAGATATGGGGCAAACATTCTTAACCAAATTAAGCCTTCTAAAAATTATACTTGACACCTAGAATTAGCAGGTGAATTAATTTGTAACTTTTCTCTTGTCTCTCCAACTGCCTTAATTTCACATAGGAACAAAAAGATTGAATAATTCTAAACAAACATCATTATATTTTCATTGGTAAGGTAGATATTTTAGGTGAGAGAGAAATGTGGGGCCAGGGAGAGAGTAGAAGGCAGGGTATACACCAGGTGAATGTCTGAGGGAATTAAATGTCTAGAAAAAAAGTCTCACAAGCTTGGTTCTTTTTTACTTGACTTTCCCAGGATTCAGCTACACTGAATTTCTCATTACCATATATACAATATATTTTTTATAAGAATTTAAGTTAAAAATTCTTAAAAGAAATAGTCACAGTCTTCCAAATAATTTTTGGTTTTCATAAAATTAGATTTCATATAATCTCCAAAATGAAAAAAAAAGTATCTTGTTTATCCTCTCTGAGCATAAAGGCAAAAATAGCATTTTCAAACTTCTCATCTGTAAAATATAAGTAATAATATTTTCACTACCTGCTTCATAGGTTTGTTGAAAAGATTAAATGAGGGGATATTTGTAACCATCAATTACTGTTTAGATATTAGAGTATATTATTAACAATGATCATTTTAATAGGTAATATAATTTTTAAATATTTAAATATCTTTTAGAGAATGTTTATAAGTGTATTTCTACTTTTTAAAAATGCAATGAAAATTCATTTCTTTTGAGGAATTTTATCTTAGGAAAGAAATGGTCAATTGTCATGGAGGAACTTATTTCAATATTTTAAAGTCTATTAGCAATTTTGATTAAAAACCATAAAAAGAGGAGGAAAGGAAAAAATATTTTCAACTATGTTGCTGTAAATTTATGTAGCTAAATGTAAGTGATTGAATAGCTTTTGAGTTATTTAATTTGTATATAGCATAGATTGCTTTATGTGAAAAGGAGATGGAAAAAATACACTCCAATCTGATTAAATGCATTTAAAGTGCAGGTTTTCTGGTCTCAAATTAGGTTTGAATTTAACTCATTTTTTAAAAGATTCTTTTTTTCACCCTCCTTTGTCAAGGAAGAAACATGCTTGTGAAACTAGTTGTAGCCTATGATCACTGATTTGGGACAAAAACCATGTGATAACATAAACAAGTCTGCAGAAACCAATTTATATCATTTGGTTGCTAAGGAACTTGGTGCTGATTCATCCCCCCAGCCTAGAGCAATCCTGCCAGGTAGAAAAAAGAGAGCTAGTGCTTATTTTGGAAAGAGAAGTGTTAGACTTAGGAAAGGTAACTTGTTCTTGAATGCCACACTCGGTGTTGTGCCAATTAGATAGCAGTGATTATGGACTGTCTGGGTTGTCAGAATTCTCCAAGCTGTTTTGGCAGATTTATCTCTGTTCCTATGAGTCCCTATTAGAAGATTCAAAAATGTTCAATTCAGTCATTTAGCCACTAGATGGAAATTATGTAGGGAAATACATTTGACATGCTCACAATTTAATAACATCAGACTACACTAGGACAGAATTTTTTTCAGACTCATGATGAATCAAATTACCTCTTAGCAGAAAGGTGATGGAATAAATCTGAATGAAACATACATTTTAAAATGTGATGAATATATTGAGTTGTTTTGTATGATTGTAGTAATTTATTTTAATTATTTTATTTGGGAGGCAGAAATGAGCAATCAGTACTAAAGATTAAAAATAATATTTATAAAAATGTTAAATGTACATA
This sequence comes from Trichosurus vulpecula, assembly GCF_011100635.1. Lineage (NCBI taxonomy): Eukaryota > Metazoa > Chordata > Mammalia > Diprotodontia > Phalangeridae > Trichosurus > Trichosurus vulpecula. The sequence goes on along the minus strand of NC_050581.1, from coordinate 90,580,692 downwards.
AAAGGAGCCAAAAGTTTAAGAACACAAGATATAACTATCATTATATTACTACCTTGTTGAATTTAATATGCACTTCGAAAAAACTGTACAGAAGTTCTTGATTTAATATATATTTCCTTATATACCTGCATATGTATATATATATAAACATGTATACACATATACATCACATATACATATATTTGTACAAATGTATATTAATATTTGCTAAGTGCTTTGTATGTGATATCTCATTTGAACCTCACCACAACCATATGAAGTGCTATTATTAACTTCTTTTTGCAAATGAAGAAACTGAGGCTGAGAAAATTTAAGTGACATAACAAGCGTCATTCATCTAATTACATCTGAGCTAAATATGAACTCTGGTATTCCTAACTCTATGTCTAACCCATTCTCTACTATTTAACCTAGCTGCCTATTTTTATTGATTCTTTATAATAAAAAAGTAAAATAAACTTTCCATTAAAAATTCTAACTTTCACAGTATAGCTTTATTGTTTCATTAGTTGATCCATTGGCCACAAAAGTCATTCCTGGGCAAATTGATGGGTGTGGCATAAAATTATTACTTTCATATCTCATTCTAATGTCTGTTGATTTTAGTTATCTTAGATCAATTCAGCAAGGCAAATGTCATATCATTCACATTTAGTGAAAAACTGTGTTTTAAAGCAGTGTTTAATCTGTACAACTTGGATTTCCTTGTGACAACATGAAAGAGAAACTAGGAAAATTATAGGAAAGCAATGTTTTCTCCCTTTGGAACTCAAGTACTACAAATCCCTACATTTTAGTATTATATGAGAGGATACTGTTCTGTAAATATTCATAACACTCTTTAGTAGATTTTTTCATCTCCATAATTTCATCCTAGCCCCAGGTGTTCTAAATGTTACATTCCACATATTACATATCTACAAAAGACACTCCATTTGTTTTAAATTCCACTGAACCAGAATTGTCTAATCAAAATTTCTTTAAAACTGCATCATAGGATTATGCATTTAGAATGGACCACCACATTAAACTCTAAATTGTTATACACACACACACACACACACACACACACGCACGCATGCACACACACGATATGGATTAATTTATATACTGTGCACCACAGAGTTTCTTGAGGTACCCCCATTTATTTTTTCCCTTAAAAATACTAACATGAATTTATTTAGTGCTTCAACATTTACAAAATGCTTTTCCTCACAATAATCTTGGAAATGAGGAAGAATATGTTTTATTATTCCCATTTTTAGATGAGATAATTGAGTCTGAGATTAAATTACTTGCTAATGATCACATAGATAGTAAGTGTTAGAGTTAAGATGTTAATCCATATACCTTGACTTCCTAGCCATTTCTTCATACTGTCTCTCTGTCTTTCTCTGTCTCTCGGTCCATCCATCTGTCTGTCTCTCTTTTTTTCTCTCTCTACCCCACTTTCAGAGGTGTTCTTAAGCTTTTTTTATGTTTTGTGGACCCCTTTGGCAGCCTAGTGAAGCACACCAACTACTCAAAATAATGTATATAAATCCATAAAATACATGAATCCATAAAAGTACAAAAGATTACAAAGAAAATATAATTATATTGAAATACACCTGCTCACTATCTTTCTTTCATTCTCTCTTTCTATCATCTATTAAAGGTTCATTGATCCCAGAGTAAGAAACCTGCTCTAAAGCATCTAAAACTTTTAAAAATTGCAGTGTTTTTAATTTCAGACAATGCTGGAACCTGTAGTTAAGTAGACCAGATTTCAAATTCTGCCTCAGACTTTTATAGACTTTGTCATCCTGGCCAAATCACATCTATAAGCCAAAGTGTTAAATGGAGATGGCCTATTTCACAAGGTTTTGGGAATATGAAATGGGATAATATATGTAAAATTCCTTATATCTCTTAAAAGTGCCATATAAATGAGAGCTATTATTAGTTTTGTCTCATAGGTGATGGAAGATAGGGAAACTGATTGTTTTAATTAATTGAACAATTATTTAGTCAGTTCCTGGTGCAAGTTGCTTCACTAGGCATAGTTTATGAAGATTTACAAAGGCTGCTCTTGACCCAGAGGAGTCACAAACTACTAGTGTAGATAAGACATGTAGACAAATATATATGGTACATTGCAGAATGTGGCAAAGATAAAGGAGAGATTCCCATAGATCAAATTTTAAATTTTTTTATTATATTTTGTTTTTATCCCTTCATCATTTGAGGAGGAGAAGGGAGGATAGGAACCTTCACTTCCCCTGACTTTGATGAATATTGTTGTTGTTATGGTTCAGCTGTTTTCAGTTATGTCTGATGCTCCGTGAGCCTGTTTGGGGTTTTGTTGCCAAAGATACTGGAATGGTTTGGCATTTCCTTCACCAGTTCATTTTACAGATGATGAAACTGAGGAAAACAGGAATAACTGACTTGCCCAGAGTCACACAGCTAGTAAGCGTTTGAGACCAGATTTGAACACATGAAGACGAGTCTTCCTGATTCCAGGCCTGGCATTTTATCAATTGTATCACTAACCAATATTAAGAGTTGGCAAAACTTATTCTGTACAGTTGCTGAATATAATAATGTACAGGTATCGCTTCCACATCTTGGGAGTTGAGGATAGTGGGGGGGGGGGAAGGCTTGCCATCTGGAAAATTCACATAAAATTTTTTGGCCTTCCTCTCATACCAGAAAAGAAGTCTGATTATTTTTCTTTTTCATTTATGATGCATTTGTAGTACCCTATTGTAAACTTTGGCTCTATATTGTCTGCTGCCCTTCTCTTGTCATTTGTGTCTTCTGCGAAACTCCAACCAAATTTCCATTTAATTTCTTATGCCAACCTGCAATATAGCAAAACCAAGATGCAGAAAATAATGATGTGGAAGGGATAGTTATATACAAAATGCAGGGTTGGTAGGACACCATTTCTCTACCAGGAGGAGGGAGCGATGTTTCATTATTAATTCTCTGGGTCTTTCATTGGCTTTTCAGTTACTCACTTTGATTTCCTTTTAGTAATCTCCTAAGGAACAGCTGGGTGGTGCAGTGGATAGAAAATCTGGAGGAAGTCAAAATTCGAAACTAGGTACTTTGACTACAACTGCAGTATTATTTTAATTGTATCATATTCTTTCACGTTTTCCCCCAGGCTAGTTATCATTTAGGATTCAACCTTTAAAGTTTTCAAATAGTATAACACCTTGAATATCCTATACCAGTAGTCTTACAGATGTATATATAGATATAGATATATATAATATACACAGATCTATGTATGTATATGTGTCTGTGTATATATGTGTCTGTGTATGTATGTATGTATATGTGTGTATGTGTATATATGTGTGTGTATGTATATGTCTGTGTCTATGTATATTTGTGTGTATGTATGTATATATGTATGTGTATGTGTATATGTGTGTGTGTGTGTGTGTGTGTGTATAAAGTAAGAGGCATGTGGTTCCCTGTGGGGTTAAATTAGTAGTGGGGCTAAAATTAGTAATGAGTCCTCCTGACATGTGGGTCATGATTCATTCTTTTATTAAATATAAAATGAAAATATGAAATCCATATTTAATATAATATTAATGGAGTTTATGTTATCTTCCACAAATCCCTTAAGTAAATATGGGCACATCCCAGGCTGCTGTTTGACATCTAAATGGCTAGCTCATATTTCATAGCAGACTACCATCTCCTGAGTGATGGTTAAAAGTTGATAAAAGACTCAATAAGAAAATGGGTTTGTCCCTGTTTATCTAATATTATCAGTCAGAAAGATCAGTGAATTAAGCAAGATAGGCAGTACTTTGGCAAGGATATCATTGTCAACAGGCTACCATTTGGGTGTCTTGGATGTCACAGAGGAAGTGATGCAAATAGACCCTGGAAAGAGAGGATGTCATTAATATATGCCCACTGTCAGCTCTAATAAGCCCTGGTTCTTGTAAGGGGCATTAGTAAATAGGCCTCTGTTTCTGAAATGCCTAATGCTGCTTATGTATGGAATATATTCAGTGTGAGTAAGAGTGGGCGTGATACCAGCTGCCAATGCTGAATGGCATTTTAGGATGCTTATTTTAGATTTCGAAGACAAGAAGAATCCAAAATGGTCATTGGTGAAGCATAAAAGTATTCAGGCTTAGAATTGTATAAAACAAACGTATTCTCCCTAAATTAACAAGAAGTAAACAAGAATGCTGGCTTTACAAATCTGAGGAGACAAAGAAAAGGGAAGGTCATTGTTACTAGTCATAGATATACTGAGTTGAGTTTTAACTTATTTACTTGTTTATTTTTCTCATGAACACTTTATAGAGAAATGTAAAATATTAGTATAAATATAGTACCCATCACTCAGTAAATACATAACATGGGTTTTAGGGAAAAACTTAGAAACTCTTTTTTTACTCTACTGCTTCCTATGTCTTATTTTCTCTGGAATCACTAAATCTCAGAGTAGGAAGGGAATTCAGGAAAAAAAATCTATTCTAACTTGTATCTGTATAGGAAGCATTTCTACTCATGACCATCCAGCCCCTGCCTGCGAAGTAACAAAATATCACAGGTGAGTTTAATGGAGCAGTTTGGCTTCCTGGACTCCTACAGCATTCTTCTCTGACATGATAATCCTACTATTTCTTTCACCTGCTTTGCTTCAAGTGGAACAATATGAGAGAAATTGAAGGCCTGCCTAAACACTCCATGGGGTAGGCAACTTGTCCTTGTGTACTTCAGTCTAGATGGATTTCAGTGATAACTGACACCCTTGTCTCTGATACTTACTCTACACTGAAAAATGACAGTCTGTCAGTTCTTCTGGCCTCATGTATGTCAAAGCCTTCTTGATTAACCCACTCTGATTTGTCACCTCTTCTTTTCATCCAAATGGTATTTTAGAATGCCATGCATTATAGTTTTAAATTAATAAGTACTTTTTAATACAGCAATTAAAATAGAAAGGTAGTATGATGTTGTGGGCAGAGAGCTGGCCTTAGAGCCAAGAAGATAGAGATTCATTATGCTTCTAACACATAATGGTTGTTGTGACTCTGGAACCTCCCAACACTCAAGAAACCTCTCTGAGATTAGAAGTTGTAGAGAATGTGCCAAATTAGATGAGAAGAAACTTCTCACTGAGTGGTCCCTATACCAATGGAATGACTTGTCAAATCAAAAATAAAATAATGAGGAAAATGATGATGAAATGCAAGAGTTTGACCACTAGAAGGGATTTTGATGCTGTAAGGCTATTACTGCAGTCTTTTTTGTAACTGATGCCTTGTGTCCACAATGCTAAGTTATAAGGGAAGAACTTCTACATGTCACAGACATATAGATTATAGGATCATAAGGTTTAGATCAGCAAATGGCATCAAGGTTCGTCTAATCTAAATGCCATTCTTATGTGTCAGACTTGAAAAAAAGTTACTCTGTAATTTACTCTTTACAGAGGTATATGAAATTAACTAGGACAAAGTAAAATGTTTAAATTTATTGATATGCAATAAGCCTTACCATTTTATTTACATATTTTAAAAGCTATTAATACTCTCTATATATGTATATGTATATGTATATATATATATGTTTGTATGTGTGTGTGTATGTGTGTGTGTGTGTTTGTTGTTGTTCAGTCCTTTGGCATTTTTTCCTGACTCTTCATGACACTATTTGGGATTTTCCTGGCAAAGATACTGAAGTCTTTTGCCACTTCCTTCTACAGCTCATTTTACAGATAAGGAAGCTGAGGCAAACAGGGTTAAGTGACTTGCCTAGAGTCACATAGATAGTAAGTATCTGAGGCCAGAATTGAACTCAGAAGATGAGTCTTCCTGATTTCAGGTCTAGGACTCTATCCACCTAGCTGCCCCATAAATAGATAGATAGATAGACTGATTGATAGACAGACAGACACAGACAGACAGATATAGATAGAGATATAGATACATACACACATATATACATATGGGTACATATATATACACACACCCACATGTATATACAGGTATATGCACATGTGTATTTATGTTTATGTATATATGAATGTATATTTTGTATATATGTGTGTGCATTCATGTATATATTTGTATAAATACATTGATTTACACGATTTTCTTTTAGTTCATGAGAATTCAGCATTTATTCTTTAATTCTTCATTATGAACACACGCATCTCACTGATGTTTAGGTGTACCTTTGCCAGCAGTTCAGTTTTTCAAGTCTACATAATGTTTAACCCTGACCATCACCTATAGATTTTCAATGGGATTGAAATGAGGTGAGGATTAGGTGGGTCTTAGGTCACTGAAATATACTTATTCCTATAAGATCATCTTGAAGTATTCCATCTTCATTTGGGAACTTCTATAGTCCAAGAACAAATTTGTTTTTCAATATATCAAAATATTTTCTAGAATTTGCTCCCTTAATTTTCTCAAGATTTACATGACCCTGGAAGGAGACCTCACCTAAAATGAAATAAAATGAAATAAAATAAAATGAAAAAGTCTTTTCTGTTTGCCTTAATCCTTTGGAAAGGGAAATGGTAAACCACTCCAGAAGGAAAACCCCATGGATAATGTGACCACATGGGGTCATTAAGTTTGGACATGACTGAACGGCTGAACAACAATAACAAATAATAGGTTATATATGCAATATAATACTTCCTATTATTATATACTATATATGCTATGTATAATATGTAGTGTGTATAAGATATACATATATATTGTTAAACATAATTTTTGCATAGATGCAATGTTATGAAAATTAATGAGGGATAAGAGAGAGTATCTCCAGTACTTATATTTTAAAATTAGTCTTGGCTACCATTACAACTCCCCCATGTAGATTTTTTGATCACATGCAATCAGAATGTTATCCACTATAAAACTGTTGTATGTGATATGCTATGCAATCAGGTCAAATTCTAGGTCAAATTTGTAAATGTTCCTTTTGTGGATTGGATTCATCATGTGCTCATGTATAAAAACTGTCTTTCTTCTAAGGGAGGATTTGGGGTATAGTTAATGCAATCCCCACAGGTATTTTTGATACTACTATGCCATTAATCTACTTGACAATATATTGGAGTCAAAGTTTCTCACAAGGGGCAGCTAGGTGGCACAGTGAGTAAAACACTGGTCCTGGAGTCAGAAGGACCTGAATTCAAATCCAGCCTCAGACACTTGACACACTTACTAGCTGTGTGACCTTGGGCAAGTCACTTAACCCCAATTGCCCTGCCTTCCCCCCTCCAAAAACAAAACAAAAACAAAGTTTTTGGATAAAGGTTTTTAACCTAGTCTTGTGATAATGCCAAGATTCATCCTGTTAAATTGAGGTTATCATGACATTCTCAGAAATGGTGTAAATATGAAATTAATTTAAATTTGTCTGACTCTTCAGTACCACATTTGGGATTTTCTTGGCAAAGATACTGAAGTGGTTTGTCATTTCCTTCTCCAGCTCATTTTATAGATGAGGAAACTGAGGCAAACAGGGTTTAATGACTTACACACAGCTAGTAAATATCTGCAGCTACTTTTCAATTCAGGTCATCTTCACTTCGGGGCTAGCACTCTGTTCACTGTGCCACCTTGCTGCCCTAATTCAGATTTGCTTTTATTTTAAAAATAAACACAGCCAAACATGGTTTATAAGGTTACAATAAGTGATGGGAAACAAACTGACATAAACTTGAGTGTTACGCATGGTTAAAGTTTATATTTATATTAAAAATAATAAAAAGTAAAAGAAGTTAGTTTGTGGGAGATTCAAGCGAAGTGTGAATCATCATCTATCATGGATATTGTAGAAGGAATTTTGGGACTGAGTTAGATATTAGTTTAGAAGCCCTTGGAAGGATGTCTGTAATAGGGCATACCAGGAATCTGTCATTGACCCTCTATTACTTAACATTTTTATCAAAGTTCTACAAAAAGATAGCTGGCATGCTCATGAGATTTGAATATAACAAAAAGCTAAGATGAGTGACTAGCATCCTGGGAAAGAGGGAGAGGATTTTAAAAGCTCTTAAAAGGCTACCATATTGGGTCAAACCTAATCAGATGAATTTAATATGGATGAACAAAAAGTCTTATGGTTGGTTTCAAAAAAATCAACCTTAGCATAATATGGGTGATGCATGTTCATCTGAAGGTTGACAAGTTATTTAGGACAAATATTTGTGGCACTTAGAGGCCTCTGATCTCACTATGAGTCAACAGTGTAATATGTAGCCAAGGAAACTATTTTGGTCTTGCTCTGCTTTATGAGAAATATTGCTTCCAAGGCTTGGAGATGATGGTACCATTGTACTTTGCCCTCATAAGAACATATTCAAAATACTGTGTTCTGTTCTGGCTGTTGTATTTAAGGAATTTATGTGATCCTCTGATTTTATAGGTCAAATGAAACCTTTGTACCACTGTTTTATTGAAGGCTCTGGAACAAAGAACTAGAGGGTGTGTCAAATACAGCCTTGTATCCAAAGCCAAGAAGACCTGAGTTTAAATCTGGACTTATTTACTTAATGTCTGGGTGACTCTGTACAAGTCACCAAAACTCTATGCTTTAGTTTCTTCATAATGAAAATGAGGATGCTAATTCCCCTCGCCTCCATTGGGTATTGTGAGGATAAAATGAGATATTTGTAAAAATGCTTTGTAAACTTTAATGTGCTACATAAACAAAAGCTATTCTTCAGCCCAGCTAGGTGATGCAGTGGATAGAGTTCTGGGCCTGGAGTCAGGAAGACTCATCATCCTGACTTCAAACCTGGCGTCATATACCCATTAGCTGTGTGAACCTAGGCAAGTCACTTTAACCTGATTTGCCTCATTTTCCTCATCTGGAATGAGCTGGAGAAGAAAATGGCAAACCACTCCAGCATCTTTGCCAAGAAAACCCCAAAAGGGGTCACGAAGAATCAGATATAACTGAAAAATGACTGAACCACAACAAAAACAGCTATTCTTAATGAAGTCAATCATTTGTCTTGTTTCTTCCAGATGAAATCAGAGTACGAGGAAATTAATGAAAAGTAGTATAAGAAATAGAATTAACTGTCAGGTTTATCTGAGTTTGACTTGGGGACAATTGCTTGGCATGATTATATTTTATATCTTCTGATAGCCCTTAAAAGGAAAAAAAGTACACTGAATTATTTGTATCTCTCATTAGTGGATATCAGTTAATATGGTAGAAGACAAGGCCTATGCTGATATAAGCACTATAGACTATTGGAAACCTGTCAAGACATCCCCAAGTGGCTACTTAGTACCCATTCAGTGGACTTCTTTTATTAAAGAACAGTAAAGCAATCTCATGAGAAGAGAGTATGCTTGGTGAACTCTCAATTGTTTTCTGTATATGTGTTTTACTAACTCCTATTATATTATTTATTTTGTATTTGACTTAAACTTTCTAAGAAATTATTTCCAGAGACACTGGGACAAAATTATTTCATAGCTTTGCTGCTCTGAATTCTTAAGATAGATAATTGCAAGATTAGTGAACTGACTTCTAAGTTCACATTTGCATATTTTATGAAAGCTTTACTTACTGTATGTCAAGGACTTTAAACTGAGTTCTATTTCCCAAATGGCTAGACTTCTTTATTCTTCATGTGTGTTTGTATGTGTTGGCAGGTGTAATAAGTAGAGAGAGTGGAGGTCAGTTTGAGTGAAAGTTGAAAGGTAAAAGTCCTTTGTATGTTTATACGAAAGGAAAGGAAAGGAAAGGAAAGGAAAGGAAAGGAAAGGAAAGGAAAGGAAAGGAAAGGAAAGGAAAGGAAAGGAAAGGAAAGGAAAGGAAAGGAAAGGAAAGGAAAGGAAAGGAAAGGAAAGGAAAGGAAAGGAAAGGAAAGGAAAGGAGAAAGGAAAGGGGAAAGGGGAAAGGAGAAAGGGGAAAGGGGAAAGGAAAGGAAAGGAAAGAAAAGAAAATACTTTGTAGAAAGAGTAGTCTGTCTAGGAATTGTTTCAATAAATAGAATTATTCAGCACAGACCACCACATCCTTTAATTTTTCTTTATTGCTTGGATTATGGGTAAGTTCAGAAAAGAGATTTGATTCCATGAAATGTGACCTTTGTATATTGCAAATATTTGTCAGCTTGTGAGATAATTGGATTTATTATATTTTCAAATGGTCATGTAAAAGTATTAGACAATACAAAAATGTTGAGTGCAACAGAATTAAATGTTAATAGAAAATTAAAATGGTATGAATTAAAGATTAAAGAATGGCTCCATGGGGGTTGGGAGGAATAAATGAATAAATGAATGTGTATATATACATATACATAAACACACAAGTGCACATACACACATTTGTATGTGTATTTAAGGAAAAAGACCTTGCTAGCTAAAGAAATGATCCATAAAAAAATATTAGAAAGGGATTTCAAATTTTGAATTTTTGTGCTAAATAAAATCCCAGTAGAATAATTATTTAAATTTATTCTGTTCTTCCTATTCTATTAAAAAATAAAATTATCAAGTAATTAGTTTCTTTCTCTTCCACATCCTACCACCCACTAAAAAGACAGTGGGAAGAAGGAAGGAAGGAAGGAAGGAAGGAAGGAAGGAAGGAAGGAAGGAAGGAAGGAAGGAAGGAAGGAAGGAAAGAAGGAAGGAAGAAAGGGAGGGAAGGAGGAAGGGAGGGAGGGAGGAAGGAAGGAAGGAGAGAAGGAGGGAAGGAAGGAAGGAAGGAAGGAAGAAGGGAAGGAAAGAAAGAAGGAAGGAAGGAAGGAGGGAAGGAAGGAAAGAAGGAAGGAAGGGAGGGAGGGAGGAAGGAAAGAAGGAGGGAAGGAAGGAAAGAAGGAAGGAAGGGAGGGAGGGAGGAAGGAAAGAAGGAAGGAAGGAAGGAAAGAAGGGAGGGAAGGAGAGAGGGAAGGAGGAAGGGAGGGAGGAAGGAAGGAAGGAAGGAAGGAAGGAAGGAAGGGAGGGAGGGAGGAAAGAAGGAGGGAAAGGAGGGAGGAAGGAAGGGAGGAAAGAAGGAAGGAAGGGAGGAAGGAGGGAAGGAAAAAGGGGAGGGAGGGAAAGAAAGTTCCTTTTTTACATAATGAAATATAACTAAAGATTCTCAAGAAAGAATTTTTAAAATTTTATAGGAATTGGATATACTTAAGTGGCTTCATTGATCTAGGTATCTCATATTCACATTGAGGGTAAATAGTGATATCTGGGGAAAGAGGACTTCGTGGGATTTGACCATTATCCATTACACAAATCACATTAATCAGTGTTCTCTCCTTCAAATCAAAAGTCTCTTGCTTGACTGACCAATGTTGAGAGAGACCCTGACTGATAATCTTTTCAAGCAACATCCGGAAAAGCTAAGATACTCAAACAATCCACTATTCTCTTAATTCTCATCATTATTCCAGGCACAATGATGTGAAGAATGTACAGCAATGGTTTCTACCCTAAAAGTTTTTAGAATCAAGTTGAGGAGACCAGACCACATATAATGGAATGCAGAAATTCCATAGCATGTATTTAGAGTGTTCAGAAAAAGGCAATATAATGAGAAGAACTCTGGGAAAAAAGTGATACATCAAAGAGTTGCAATTGAACAAGGACTTCAAAAGTAAGCATTATTTGGATAGAAAAAAACATAAAAGAAAAAGATATTTCAGACATTTGAAACCATAAGAGGAAAATGGAGGAGAGAAAGCACAGATGAAGTAGTCATCCTATGAGCCAAGGAATGGTAAAAGGAAAGGTCTGGAAAAGGTGTCTTGAAGATCACTCTTGTTTTCCATTTCTTGCCCCAATGCATTTTCTGAAACTATCTCTCATACACATGATTCATTATCTTTTGCTGTCCTTTCTGGCTCAAATCAGGTGCTTCCAACTTTGGGAAGTCTTCTCTGATCTTCAAGTTGTTAGAGCTCTTCCCTTTCAATTTACCTCATGTTACTCATCCTTGTTTGTGTATGTGTTGTAGCCTTAAATATGATGTAAGCTCCTTGGAGACAGAGATTTTTGTTGATTTGTTTATTCTTGTTTTTAACTTTACATCCTGAGGGCCTGGCATATAGCAGGCACACAGTTTGCACTTAAATAGTCTCTGTCAACTTAAATCAAGTGTGTTCTTTACTTTCTATAGAACTTTTGATTTCATACATGAAAGGAACCAGTAGTTTTTAGGTAGATATTAGTTCAACTCCTGTCCATTACCCGATTTAATTTGATGATGCCTAATTTATGTATTTTAGTTTTTTATTATTTCTATTCTTTATTATTGTTATTTGTCATAGATGAATTCTGTTTTAGGATGAATTTGTTACTAAGCCTATGTGTATTAAGACATTGTATTCACTTTTTTGTGAGTATGTCCAGATAGATTAAAAGGTTTCAGTCCTCTATTTTTATATAACAGATTTGATCTCACATCCAATCAATTTAATGCACTGGGACTAATTTGTATATGGGTAGGTGAACCACAGCACAATGTATGGCTGGTTACAAGACCGTGAAGGAAGTCTAGTCTGATATATCTATAATTTTCAAACCATAAGATAATTTATTTGGCTAATTAGCAGTATGTCATTAGCAATAACTTTGTGCAGTTAATTACCTCAAACACCAACATTAAAGAAGTAAAGTCAGATTTATTTTTGGATCCAGGGCATTGAAGCAAAATTCCTTTGAGTGAAGTAGATTGTCCTGTAAGAGGGTAAAATAAGCATTATGGCTAATTACATAATTGATGTACTGGAGCATGAACATTTCCATCAGAGAATGCCAATGGAATCATATAATTCAACATGTGACCTTTATTTTAAATTTTATGAACTATACCATTTTACATCATTGCAGGAATATAAATTCCACTTTATTATGCTGTTATTCCTTGGCATCAGTTTGTAGATGGCATTCATCTACCAGGTGCAACTTTAAGTGCTTGTCTTTTTGCCTGGTAGTCTGACTTGAAGTTGCCCTTGTATAAATCTATGGCTTATAGCAAATGCAAGAAAAAGAAATTAAAGCTTGGCGTTTAATTTTGTCTTTCAGGGAAATCTTGAGGAGTTTGATACTTCTAATCCTCCAGTCATTGATTTCCTTGTGAATTTAGAGTTGTAAAGTGGTAAGTCCTGGTTTGTTCCATGTTCTTGTTTGACTTTGATTTAATACTCTTTTGTGATCTCTTAGTAACTTCATACAGACATAGTTGCAAGGAGCATTAATGTGACTCTATAAAGTCCCTTAGTTAATTAAAGGCTCTGTTGAATAGTTAAAAGCCAAAAATAGTACAATATGTTTCATTTTTTCTGGTATAGTAATGCTATTGAAATACATTTGTTCAATGGAAATTTTGTCTGGTGTTAGAAGCAATCAAATCAAAATGCTGCATCCAAGTTTTCTCCCATAATTTTTTTTTCAAAATTATTTTTATTATATAGCTATATAATATATATGGGATTTCCACTGAAAATGATCGGGCATTTTTATTGTAGAAGGGAACACAAGCAAGAATATCTTAATGCAAATCATTAGCTGATACTTCCATCTTGACAAATATCAATCTCATGTCCTAATAAATTCTCTTACTTCTGATTTTTTAAGGTTCAAGTAAGCTGCCATGTTACATGAGCAACTGAGCTAAATAAATAAAATTCATAATAAATCATCTGATATAAAAATGAGATTTTTTTGGTATATTGCCTTGATTTGTTTTGCTTGACTGTATTCATTTGCTACAAAGAAGGGTTCTAAGTGGGTATGCAAGCATTGATAAATAAGATAGGTAAAAATATTAATAACATATTTTAAAAGGAAAATAAAAGACTCAAGCATGACCCCCAAGGTTTGCAACTTGTGGGTGATACCTTCAACAGAAATATTAAAAAAAAGTTTGGTGGAGGGCTCAAGGTTTATATGGAAGAACAGTAGTTGCATTTTGGATATGCAGGGTTTGAAATATTTACGGAATATTCAAGTAATGTTGTTTAAGAGGCATTTGATAATGTAATCCTGGAGGTCAAGAGAGTTGATAACAGCAGGGTGTATAGGTCAGGAAAATCATCTTCATAGAGATGTTGATTGAAGCCCAAACCACCAATGTATCCAGAGAGAGGAAAGGAGAGAAGAGGAAGGAAGTAGAAAGGAGGGGAATGTGTGTGTGTGTATGTGTGTGCGTGTGTGTATTTTGAGATGGCTCAACAGATGTGCTAAATACAGCATAAAACAAAAGGAAGATGACTGAGACAAGACCATTGGATATGTAAATAAGAGATCATTGGTGACCTGGGAGAGAGATGTTTCAATATACTCTTGGGATAGGAAGCCAAACACAAATTGTAAGACATTGACAAGAGAGTGGTAGATGATGAAAGTAATTTAGTTTTTCTAAGAGTTTTCCAAATAGTACATTGTGAAAGAGAGCAGGGATATCTGATGATAGACAGGATAGCATGTGAGTTTTGTTTTGTTTTGTTTTGTTTTGTTAAGGAAAAGGTAGTCTGGATGTATCTGTAGGGAGCAGGGAATGAATGTATAGGTTTGGAGATATTGACATTTATCAAATACATATTTTGGGGGCAAGGTACTTTGTGGAAATGGGTAGTCTTATATTTTATCAAGAACACTGGCAGTAGATGCTATAATTAATATTTGTATTTAGCAAAAATAAGTATGTGCCCCTACAAAGAAAAAGTCTACAACTTCTTTACAGGGGCAGCTGGTGGTGGAATGTATAGAGTAATGGGGCTGGAGATAGCAAGTCCTAAGTTGAAATCTAGGTTTAGAAACTTATTAGCTATGTGATCCTAGGAAAGTCAGTTAACCATTGTATGCCTCAGTTTCCTCAACCTCCCAGGTGTTATAAGAATCATATAAAATAATAATTGTAAAACAGTTAGCATACTGTCCAGCACATAGTAAGCACTATATGTTGGGCAGTCGAAGTAGTGTTAGTGGTGGTGGTAGTAGCAGTAGTAGCAGTAGTAGCAGCAGTAGCAGCAGTAGCAGGAGTAGCAGTAGTAGCAGTAGTAGCAGTAGTAGTAGCAGTAGTAGTAGCAGTAGTAGTAGTAGTAGTAGTAGTAGTAGTAGTAGTAGTAGTAGTAGTAGTAGTAGTAAAAAGTGCTTAAAATGCCTGGCATTAGTAAACCCAATTTAAATGTTTATTCACTTCTCTTCTCTTTATGAATTCTTGTTGTCTTTATATTTTACATCCAGGAAAATGTGACAGAAAATGTAGTTCTTCCCAACTGGAAAAGAAGATTGAAAGATAGATGGAGTCTTTCAGTTATCCTTTTAAAATAGGGAGAAAAATACACACACACACACACACACACACACACACACACACATTTGTGTGTACTTACCATCAGCCTCCAATGCATCTATGGTTTACACACATGTTTTACATCCTTCTAAATAATATAGATGGAAAAGGACATGAAGTCCTTTGAGTGACTAGCCTTTGAATTATAAAAAGAATTAATGATTTGTATTAGACAAAAAATATTTTTTCATATATATGAATGGATATGGCAATCATAAAGGGAAATAAATTTCTACTAAAACAAAAATCTGTTCTTCGTTCAGTTAAATACAACTATGTAACTTAAAAAAACTGCTTTTGGCTGAACATATTTGAAGTTTATGACTAAGTAACCAATTTAAATTTTTAAGGAATTAAAGATGACCACCTTAAACTATACTTAATAAATGAAGATGATGGATGATCATTTATGTTTACATTCTTTCTCTTGGTTCTGAAATAAAATAAGAAGGGAAGTTGTTCTGATGCTGAATGAAATGTATCTAAAGAATAAAAAAAATGTGCAGTAATAGGTGAGGGCCATGACTGTATCACACTAAAGGGAAAAAGATCATGAATGAAAAGGTAGCAATTTTTAAATTTAAATGTAATTTTTATTTATGATCGTTTTGAAAGTTTGCATGTTAATAACTTTTGCATTTTAAAACCTGTAATAATATGTAGACTTTTTTTATAAAGAAGTATCAAATTATCAAAGCAGTTTTGGTTATAAATCTGAAGATTTGAAGAGGACCTAGTTCTCATATTATTTAAAGGCAACTTATCTCCACTTGGCAACAACATCTTATTGCTTCCTATTTGCCCCTAAGTTATGATGTAAAATTCCCATTTGATGGTTCATGAACCTTCCCAAGAGTAACCCAATGGGTTTGTGCTAAAAACTCTTTAATGAAGCTAGAAGCAGTAAACAATTGCAGAATATTATGACTAGCATATTAAATTACCCTTATGGTTCACCACACTTTGTTGTTGTTGTTGCTGCTGCTGATGCTACTTTTTGTTGATGCTGTTGAAAGAGGTTTGCAGGGGAAAATATTGGGAAGCACTGAAATAGAAATAACATTGAATGGGAAGTTAAGATTGCCTGCTTGCAATTCTCATAGAAACCAGTTAATTGTCCTTAGGCAATTTCAATTCTGTACTCACCAATTTGTTCTTCTTTAAAATGAAGAGGTTAAACTAAGAATTTTCCAGCTCAAACATTCTGTGATTCAATATAACAGCCAGGGATCAGAAGAGCAAATTCAGTAGGAAAGATGATGAAAGTGCTTGGTATCTTAGAGTTAATTATCAGCTCATAGCAGCACCATACCACGAACCCGAGTAACTCACCACCAGGAAGCCTCTAAGTTACCACTAATGGTCCTCGAATTTTCTATCAGACTAAGTTGGGTAAAACAGAACTCAATATTTTCATGGTATATTAATAGCCTCTCTAAGAAAGCACAAAATTAAGCATTTATAGAGGATTTGGGTTTGAAGCTCTGCTTTTCCACTTATGTGATTTTAGACAAGTCACAAGCACTCAGTTTTACTAGGAACTAATGACTTCCCACATCTCTTTTCATTCAAGACCTATGATCCTATGATGCTACATGGTCATGTACATTCATTGAGGCTGTGTGAAAGATGAAACATCAATGGACTCTGTTATATGTTTCTCTTGTGATAGAAATAGAGATAGATATGGATATAGATACAGATGGTGTAAATGTAGAGGTAGATATGTGTGTGCATATGCAGGGTTTAACAAAAGTCTTATTGTAATTTTAAGTTATTAACTCCCTCTTTAGTGACTTAAAGCTATACTAAGATTTTGGGAAACTATTTTCTTAATAAAACAAGGAGAAACTTTTGTTTTTGCCTACAAACACAAGGTAGATGAAAGCAAAAATAAATTACTTTAGTAGTCATTTATATTTCATTTGGCTTTGTCATTTTTATTGCATTTTATTTTGGAGGGGACACTGTACTGAGTCAGACAATACCGGTTTAGTCTTAAGTCTACCACATAACTAATATGACTGATCTTAGGCAAGTTTTAGCTTTTAGTTATTTGTGATGGAGGGATGGGCAGAGGAGAGGCATCAGAGAAGCAGATAAGAAAATCCCCATGAGATCATCTGTAAAATAACAATTTACCTCCAAAATCTTATCACTCTATGATTCATCCATGCTTCTTATACTTCTACCTAGAAGTCAATATATGTGAGTTTTGCATCCAAATGTCCTTTATGGTGATAAGCTTAATTTTACATAGAAGTAATGTTATTTTCCAAGTCTTCATTTCCATTCCTACATTCCATTCCCAAGGGTTTCCGAAGCATGAGAGGTTTTTCTTTTTTCTTATTTGATGAAAATACCAAGAGAGAAAGTGTGGCCAAAATACGAAGCTGCCTGAATGTATTGTCACCCCAGATATCATAGTATCTCCAAGATTATCTTTCAGTAGATCTTATTTCCATATTTGTTCCAAATATTAGATATCTGCCTTTTATTTGTACTTTAGGACTATTGTTTGTATGTGTATTGAAACTCTCAGAAAACACTAATCCTTTGCCTTAGGGCATGTATGATTCTATGAGAGAGTAGATTAAATGCCTTTCAATATTTCATTAACTTTAGAGATCCATAGAATCAAGAACTCCAAGGAATTTTAGACATATCTAGTTCAATCTTCATTTTACAGATGATGAAATCCAGACTTAGGAAAAAAAATGATTTCCAAGTCATACAGGTAGAAAGTAACAGAACTAGAAGTTGAAGACAGGTCCTTGCACTCCAAATCTAAACCTCTTGCCATTACAGTACAACTGAGGCAACTAGATTGATTCAGTAAATTTCTGTTCTAATATATCTTCTAGTGCATTAAGGGTGTGAAAGGGTCAAAGCACCTTCTAAAATATCAGCTTACTTATGAGAAATAAGTAGAAAATGTAATGTACTATGAGAATACGATGCATTGACTTTAAAGAAAGGTGACTAATTCATATTTCTTTAGAAAAAGATAGTAGTGATTCATTCATTCAGCATGCATTTATTTATTTTCACTGATTTGTAATATGTGGTATTTGTTATTTATACAATTGAATAACCCTAGTCATTTGTGATGGAGGGGTGGGCCAAGAGGAGAGATATCAGAGAAGTAGATAAGAAAATCCCCATGAGATCTCTACTATACAGTGAGAATAAACACAATTGGCCATCTAGTCTAATATTGTTTTACAGAAGAGGAAAATAAAGATAAGAGCTGTTAAATGGTTAGTCCAAGGTCATCCAGGGCATAGATATCAGAATTTGAATTTGGGCCTGTTTCAGTTTGTTTTGTTACCATTCTGAAATTGAAACTACCAAGAGAACCCACTATTATTCTTAAATCATTGCTTCCCTGTAGCCCTGCCCTAAGGCCAAACCCCCCCAAAAATATGTAATTTAATCTTCTTCCCCAAATAGGAGTCCAAGCAACAAGTTTTGTTTCTATTTGAATTATTCAACCCAATTCCCTGGATTATAGTTCATTTGGTATTTTACCATTAAGCTGCATATGCGTCTCTTGCCTTCAGTGATTTCATTAGCCCAGTCTTAGAAATTAGAATTAGGTCCCTATGATTGTACTTACCCTTTGCCTATGTGACAGTAGGCTCCCTCAATGTCCGTGTCCAAGAAAGAGCTAATGCCCTGTCCCAGAAGCACATTCTGGGCAGAAACAAATAAATTTTTTTTTAAATAATTTAAGTTTTGCTTAATGTCATGTTCCAATGTCCATATTATATGTACTCTATTCCTCAAGAGCTTCCATGTTCTTAATCTTCCAATTAACAAGCTAATACTTCATTTGAGACTCTGATGGTCTCCACATTTTTCTTTCAAAGAAAAAAAATTTAAAATCACAATTTTAGGGACACAATAGAGTTACTCCATTCTCATTCTTGTTATGACAGAAGGAAGCTCTCTTTGGCCTTAGGAAGTGTGTAAAATTAGGAAGAATGATTCACATTAAACTTGAATCTGAAAAGAGTTATGGAAATAATCATTTCTAAGCTTGAGATTTTCAGGAACCAAAAACTATGTTCCTGTCAGTGATAAAAGTGAATTGACTTGAGAGGGAGGAACTCCACCCTCCCCATCCCAGCCCTGTATTTATTCTACCAGGTCCAAACCTCCAGAGGAATGTTTCATTTATTGCAGACAACACATTTCTTGGTCTGCTTGCTAGACTAATGGGATGCTGAAATCGATTGTATCTATTTCTCTGTCACAGAAGACGTGGTGAAGGTTTTGTGGGCTTGTTTCACTTTCGTAGCCCTCTTGTCAGTTTTTTTTTAATTCAGCATCCCTGATTCTGATGTCTTCCTTTATGAGAGAACCACAACTTCCTTGTTTTGAGGAAATATTACATTTAACTTGATAATGTCTCTGGATCACAGGCAGAATCATCACAGTCCATGTTGTGGGAAATTATCAGTCATAGCTCTCTAAAGTCTTGGGAAATACATTATAAGTATATCAAAACAGAGGGCTAGGGGGCTTATGGATAACTGCTAGTAGTGTACTAGGAAAAGTAAGTCCTGTTTTAATGACAGCTCCATTCACAGAAAGATATAAGAAGGGAAAGTGGATTCTGCCCCTCACTTGAGAGAATATTGATGAAATTTGAGAAAATCTATTTAGCTAGTTAAAATCTGGAGATTGACTGTTTTTATTCCTTTTTGTTTGGTGAGAATTAAATATTGACCATAACAATAATTTTTGGACAGCATCTATTTTCAGATGAAATTGCCCAGGGATCAAATATAAATAATAATCATTTTAAAAACTTCGGAGTGCAACATCAGATAAAGAAGTAGGGAATTATTCATATAGAAGGTAGATATTTCTACCGGCTATTCTGATCTATTTGCTATGCCACATAATAGACATTTGCTTTCCTTATTTTGAAGCCTTTGCTCAGGGCCATTCCCCTTCTCCCTACTAAAAACACTCCATGCTCGCTTCTCAATCTCAGACTACCTGGCTACCATTCATACTCTGCTCAAAACTCTCACATGGACAATTTTCTTCATGTTGTAAGTGATTAGTGCTCCTCCCAAATTATTCTGTATTCAGTTTGTATGGATTTTGTGGCTTTCTTTGTGTACAAATTATTACCCCTTGGGAAAATTTTAGTTCCTTGAGGGCACTCACTTTCATCTTGTTTTTATTTCCCCATCAATAGCTGCAAGTTTGGCATATAGTAGGAGCTTAATAAATACTTGAAATAATTAAATTATGCTATGCATATTTCAGTGCTTAGCGATTTGGTTAGTTCCCTTCCACCATTGCAAATACTCTTCTTTGATTTGGAAGACAAAGTTTGAATGTCAGTTATCACAAAAAAAAAAAAAAAACAAATTGTCCTGCAGCCAAACTAATAATGATCCAGCCTCTGTAGAAGCTTACTTAGGCTGACCTTACATTAACAAACTGGAAACTTTTCAGGTTTGTCAGGAAAGTCAGAGATTGCCCCCTGCTGGCATAACGCAGAGGCGTGCTGTTCTTGGGCCTTGTGTGCATGCTTTTGTTTTTCGTTCTTATGGGAGGAAATGGTTGTTGTTCTCAAGGACTTGAAAGGCCATTGTATGGATGAAATTAGACTCACTCTGCTTGGCACCCAAAGGCATAACTTATAGTAGTTGGTAGCAGTTGCAAATTGATAAATTAAGACTTGATGTAAGTAAAACTTTCCAACAATTAGAATTGTATGATAGGAAATGGGTTGCCTTGGGATGGAATGTCCTCCTACTCACTGTTGGTCATCAAGCAAAGGCAAGGTGTCCACTTTTTAGTTGAAATTATAGAAGGGACTTTTATTTGGATTAGCTGAACTCTAAAATCCTTTCCAATTCTGAGCCTCTATAATTCTATGAGAGTAATATACACATTAATAAAACACTTAGAAATCTGCTGTGCCTATTTTTTTTGAGACTTGATTACTGACTGATTATAGCACCATTGTTATCTATAAAATGGAAGCCGAGCAGACTAATTTTATTAAGGGTTATGAAACTGTTTGGAGCTTTTTGCTTCCTAGGGTCTGATACTCACATTAAGGTGATATGGAAATGAATAAAAATTAATGGATGATTCAGTTGTGAATCATAAAGTCAATGGCCACTAACAATCTATGTAAAAACAACAGAAACCACAACAAATAGATGAAGACCTATTTAGTTCACTTAGATGGGCACCTATCCAAGAAGGGAATGGGGTAGAATTAAAAGACCTCTTATTCCATAGTAAGAAGACCTGAGTTAAAAACCCTAATCTCTGACGTTTGTTACCATTGTTATCTTGGGAAAATCACTTCTCCTTTTTGGATCTCAATTTCATCTTCTGTAAAATGAAGAAGTTGTGCTAGATGGCTTATGAGGTCACTTCCAGCACTAAATCTATGATCCTATGACCTGTAGATACACTGTGAATTATAAACAGCTAATTGGCACAGTGTACAGGATTTTGGGATAGACCTGAGTTCTATTCCACTCTCACACAGTTACTAGCTGTGTTACCTTGGGAAAGTCACTTCAACTAGGTTTGCCTTGGTTTCCTCTTCTGCAAAATGGGGATAATAGTAGCACCTACCTTTCAGGGATTTTTTAAAGGTCAAATGAGATATGTGTAAAGCACTTTGCAAACCTTAAAGTGATACATAATTATTATTATTATCATCATCATTGTTGTTTTTTTTTAAATAGGATAAAGGAAGTAGCCAGGATAAATTGTGCAATAATTTCAACCGTCTCAAGTTGCTCCTGACACACACAAAAAAACCTTTTCTTTTGGACACCAATATTCTCCCAGTCATACTTTAAGGCTTTGTGGATCATGAAAATCCATTGTAATTAGTGCTTTTTAATTTTTTTAAACATTTTTAAGTATATGGTATGTGCCAGGTGCTCTGCTAAGCACTTTGTATCTGATTTGATCCATACCACCACCCTGGAAATGAGAGCTATTTTCATCCCCATTTAACAGGTGAGAAAACTGAAAAGCAAGCAGAGTTAATTGACTTGCCGAGCCTCATGCAGCTAGTAATTGTCTGAGTTCAGATTTGAGCTAAGGTCTTCTTGACTCCCGGCCCATAAACCACTTCCGCTGCCCCATCTGTCTTTGCCTATTCTCATTTGAGCCTCTCAAACCCTTGTATTATTATCAACTATTATTATCCTCACTTTTATAGGAAAAAAATTAATGCTCTAAAATATTGCATATGTTGCCCAAGGTGACCCAGCTAAATGGTGAAAAAGCACCAGTAGTACTAGTCATACTGCTGGTAGTACTAGCAGCTATCAAATGTCAAAGGTTTCTTCTAACACCAAGTCCAATGCTCTTTCCATTATACTCTGACACCCCACAGAATGCTGAAGACTAGTCTCATTGTGAGTGAACCCCACAAAGAATTAAAAAGAGGAGTAAAAAAAATCACACTGAATGAAATGACTTAGAAGGATTCTAATTTTTGTCCTTCAGAGGAGTGTCTACTTGGGTAAGGTCGTGACTCCAATGCAGTCTGCGTGTATAGTTTAATGGTTTTAAACACACTTTGAACACACTAATATCAGTATTTGTTTTAATTTACCTGCAATATCACCAAACATATTTGCATTCTTTCTTTGTTTAACAACCTTTCATTAAACTCATCTAGTGACAGAAAATTACAGCTTGCAAGTAGTTGTGTATGCATATTCAGAACGTACAGAGATGTTAGAATTTTTAAAATGCCTTACATGTATTTAGTAACTAACTTATTATGAAAAAAACTCAAAAAAATTAAAGTGAGAAAAATTTCAAATGGAATATTCTACACAAATCATTTGATGGTGAGAAATGGAAAAAATTAAGCATAGTGACAATTAAAGTTTCAGTTGTAGAAAAATCATCTTTAAAATAACTTTTCTAAGCAATAATGATAAAAATTATTTGAAGTTAATTAAAAGGACAATACCAATTCAATATTATATCAGTAAACTATTCTTATTTTTTCATTTATTCAACAAATATTTATTGAATTCCTACCGTGTATCACATATTTTATTTAGCGCTGAAAATTTTTTTTTAAAGTGATATGATCCCTTTCTTCATGAAGCTTATAGTCTGCTGGGGTATAAGAATATGGAAACATATAAATATAGAAATTTCTCTCCCCCTGAGGCCACCTACCCAACTTGCATTGTTCTGGAAGTTTGGGTTTCCAGGGGGCACTGCCTATTACTCCTTTCAGCGTTCCGGGGTAACCCTAACGGGGTGCTGCTTTTAATTCTGCTTTTTGGTAACTGATTATCAATCAACAGGTAGAACTTTCCCAGCTGCCAGAGAATTGCATTTTCTTAGAGGGTATAATAGGAACTATAGTTATAACATGTTTTTCTCAACAAGGAAGCACAGTACTCACACACACACACACACACACACACACACACACACACACACACACACACACACATCTTTGGTGCTAGTGAGTTCACCCTCAAATTACAGGTATAGGGATCACATGTGACCAAGGGGCATCTCTCAACCGTGATCACAAAAAGTCCTGTTCTCTTTTTGTAGGGTTTTTGTAAAGTATCCAACCTATGTTTTGCTCCGAGGATCAGCATTTTTCTAGTCTGTAGCCAATATTTCTCTCCTTCAGGAGGGATCACAATCCTGGAAACTGATGACAGGTCCAGGGAAACTTGTCTTGTTTCCTCCATCTGCTAGTACTTTCTTGTCCAATACCTTTACTTCAGCACACTATGTTACTGACTCCAGTTGCTAACTTCTTGAGGGCTCCCTGGAGCTCACTGTATGCCTGGGCAATCCCATCTCAGAATACTCACTCACCCAAAATCAGGGAAGAAAAAAACACGAAGTAAACTGAGAAGCCAATGCCCTGGTAAGGGAAAACGAACACACACACACACACACACACACACACACACACACACTCCAAACCAAATCTGGCAATTTAAAGGGATCCTCTTCATTCAAAAGTGAACAGAGAACAGAGTGACTGATTACTAGATCAAACCTTTTGTATGCACACCCGTTTGTAGGTCAGGGTCTTTTGAATCATCCATATTTCAGCTCCTGAGCTAATTTTA
Source organism: Trichosurus vulpecula (assembly GCF_011100635.1). Classification (NCBI taxonomy): domain Eukaryota; kingdom Metazoa; phylum Chordata; class Mammalia; order Diprotodontia; family Phalangeridae; genus Trichosurus; species Trichosurus vulpecula. The sequence continues at coordinate 90,556,264 of NC_050581.1, read as the reverse complement.
AGTCTTTCCATCATCACATAGCATGAATCCTAAGACCTCATGGTCAAAACTGTGTTCTGAAGTTCCACATGATGGATTGGCAGCTGGCAGAGAATACCCGTGTATATTTGAAGTAATGGGACCATTTGGCTAGCTTCACCCCTAGAATCATATTAGTATAATACACAGTAAATTGTAAAAGGGACAGAAAAAAAAATTCAGGAAAAATTCACTTAGGAAAGTTTGAGAGAAAGTACAAAATAACTAGAGAGTGTATTATATTCTCCTAATACATGCTGGTCTTCAAATTTCATTTTGTCTTGGGTTTTAAACAACTTTTATAGTGTTGTTGGTTGGGGTGTTTCCCATTAATTTTTGTACAACCTTATGATCTACTAGTTGCAGTTTATAAGAAAATAAATTTGACATACAAGCACTCTGTTAATGGAGTTGTGAATTGGTCTATTATAGAAATTAATTTGAAAGTATAGAAGAAATTTTAATAAACTCATATCCTCTGACTCAGCAGTTCCACTGCTGGAGATGTACCGTAAGGAGTTCAGTCACAAAAATATATGTCCTATATATAGTAATATGTATATCCTTGGCATGTTGACAGCTAGAATATTACACATGCATAGTATCTTGCCCTGTTTTAAGGTGAAATAATAAAGCTTTTACCCCCTGATTCATTTCAGAGAGGATCTTAGGTTGTTTCCCCCCAAAAAAACCCTATTTTTCCTATTTCAGTTCTGTTTCAACTAACCCAGTGGAAAGCACAATGTCACTAGGAAGAGCTGTTTGCATAATGATTCAGTCTTTATGCATTTTTAACTTGGGACATCCTCTGGTTTACAACTCTTTTCCTTTACTTTTTTATCTCTGTTTTGGCCTTTCTAACATTTTAATTAGTGCAGAGTCACAGTGCTTTCTCTAGTCTTTCCTTTTAGATGTTTGCTTTGGAATTTTTTGGCATTTTTTTTGCATCAGGAGGTAAAGGGAGACTGGTCTAGCTCAAGGTTATCCTTGAATGTTCTCATAGACAGCACACATATGGGTGGGCATCTATGTAAGCCTCAAATATGACTGTTATCCCATAACTGGATAGCTTAAGAATGCTTGTACATGATGTCCCTTAAGGAATAAAACAAGAAGCCAAAGTATCTGTCTGTCTGTCTATTTGTATGGATGTGCTTTGTGCTATTTAATAGAAACATCACCTTTACATGAAATCTCCTATATTAGGGTGTGCTATTACAGTAATATTAGACACACATGATCAAAACTGCTGAATTAACAGTCACTTACTTGGGTTATCATTTTATAAGACAGGTGGAGACACTAGCACAGGTTTACTTTTGATCTGGGCAGACAGGAAGGCAGCTTCAGAGGGTTAATAATCTTCCTTTATTCTAGTCTAGTCTTCTCAAAGGAAGTTCACAGATAATGGGACTACCAGCTCCTACAGCATTCCCAAATCACCCTTCTCACAGGGGCCAGTGCAAAGGAGGTGCAACTAACTCTGTGTTTCAATGGGGTCAATTGAGACAGACACAGCTTGTGCACTTCCCTAAATCCCCTCAAGCCTCAATGGGGGTCAGTTGAGGCAAACACAGAATTCCCCCTCACCTTGATGGGGGCCAGTCAAGGCCCACATAGCATTCCAGCTTGTGCATTCAACCCTAAGGGTTCACTCACTAACCAGTGCCCACCTGCTTTATAGGGCAACAGATAAGGAAGGCGTATTACCAACAATAGCCTCACAATTTTACATTACCTTATCCTCTATCTCACTTCACAGTTGCAGTGGATATTTATAATTAAAGAACAAATGATTATATTATTTATCATTATATAACACTGCGCAAGCATGATGGAGATGTTTTGAACCATGATCATGAGAACTCATATCTAACACCTGGGAACAAGAGATTGTTATGGCTATGGATCCTGGGAAGTAAACTATAATAAAGAATAACAAAAATCCTTACACACACTAAAATCCACCTTACTTACACATTTCATCCTGTAATATAATGTTTTATTTTTTCCCAGAGCTTATCACAGTACTCCATATACAGCATAAACTAATAAGTACTGGCTAAATGGAATGTATGAATTCATGAAAAGACGCATCAAACAGTTTATAGTAATTTCAGGGAAAGTTACAGACTCTGGGAGACTTTTCAAACAAGACCTTGTCTGATGGTCAAGAGGGAGTACCATTCTTACTATCTATATGGGTTATTGTGCATTTATAAAGCTTCTGCCTAATTAGATAATTCACATTAAGTATATGAGTGTTAATACTTAATAATTTATGAAAACCTGACTGATTTGTTTTTGGTTGAGCCTTAGATATAATTGTAGTATAAAAATAGATAAGATAATAATCTGAATTTCAAAGCTGACATAATATTTGAGTAGTAATAATAACTAGTATATATATAGCTCCTACCACATGCCAGAGACTTTGCTGAGTGCTGTGCAAATATTATCTCTTTTGGTCCTCACCATGCCACTGGGAGGTAGATGATTATTTAAATCTAAGGAAACTGTGACAAATAGAGTTCTGTGGTGACTTCCTCAGGATCACACAGCTAGTAAGTATCTGAGACTGAATTTGAATTCAGATCTTCCTGATTGTAGGCCCAGTTCTCTATCCATTGTGACACCTAGTTGCCTAGTTCCATTAGCTTTAGATAAAACAGCGTGTCTAGGGATATCAGTTACATAATTAGAATATTTTAAAATGGACATTATGTTCCTAGGCAACAAAATTCAGAACTGTAAAACTTCAGAATCCATCTCTACAAGAAATCTAATTTTTTGATAGCCCTGGATATGACTGCTTAGATAGACCTGAGGTGTGAAGAACTGGCACATTAATTCATCAAAGGATTCCCAGTACGAGTATATGAAGCAAAGAATTCAGCAAAATCCAAGAAGGGAAATGAACAGAAAGGCCCTTTGACCCTCAAGAGTTCCCAAACCTCTCATTTAGTATCTAGCTAGAGATGACAACTCACAAGTATGAGTTTGGATGATATTTCTCAAAATAAAACAAAAAAAGTTTATTGTTCACAGCTATGAACATCATAACCCATTTCCCCAGAGATCCATAGAAATGTAAAAATACAAATCCTACTTACCTCTTGGAAAGGCAAAAGTAATTGACTGATTATGGAACCCTCTGAATAAGAAGACAAATCACTCTTTTCCAAAGAAATGAAGGAAATGACAGTTTATAGAGACTTTGAATTAAACATGTTAAAAATCAACTTAAGTATTTCCAGAATGATCTTTAACTTGATGTCTCATTTTGTGAATAAAGCTTCTATCAATCAGGGCATTGCCCTTGTGATTGAATTTTTTGTATATCAATGTCAGTGGTCAAGGCCTAGTATATGGATGGGGAACAGCAAACTGAAGGCCCAAACACCATGGGAAGTGTCTCGGTCAGAAAATGTGTCAAAAGAAATGAACAGGGACTAGGACTATCCCCAAGCATAAGATATAGGACGGTCTATGGTTATACATCTTTTAGGGTTATTGAGCTCAATTGAGACAAAGGAATTAGGTCTAACTTAAGCTTCTGCCCAGGAACTGCCTTAGAGGATGTTATAGGAAGAGCTGAATTATAAAGTTGTAAGGACATTATCCCAAATAATATTGGTCAATACAAAACAGTCTGCCAGTATCATAGGATTTCAAACTGGAAGGTCCTCAGAAAAATACAACTAAAACTCCTCATATTTTCAAGTAGTGAAACCAGGCAACAGAGAGATAAAATGACTTTTATAAATACAGAGTTGCATTTGAACCTAGCTCCTTTCATAACAGACTCAGCCTTCCTTCCCTTAATTTACGCTATCTTTAATTATTACTTTATGTTATATCAACACAAAACTGTGTCTTTAAGGATGTTTTTATCTAAACTAGCATTAGATTTTTCATAGCCATAAAAATACTGAGGCATAAAATATGATAAAGGAACAACATAATTATAAGCATATATTTCAATGGATTTGCAGCTCTATAATAGTGAATTATTGGGAGTAGAAAACAATTAATGAAAGAAATCATTTGCAAAGTGGGAATTCAGCACTCTATCTCTCATTTATGGTACTTGCTTCACTCCTTTAGCTCAAATAAAACTTAGTCAATGTAAATCTTAACTGTTACCCAATCTATAAAATGCTGCAGCTATACTTAATGACTTCTCTACAGTAGTTCAAAATGAAATATGAAGTATATATACTTTGTCTTTGTGTCTGTCTCATATGCGACCTTCGACTCTATTAACTTACCGCATTTTCCTTTCTCATAAATGAATTTTAATACAGAATTGCTTGTGATAACCTTAGAAGAGCCCTTCATATTAAAGATGGTAAAACTGAGACTAGGAGAGGGGAATGGATAGAGCCCTAATCACAACATTGGCAATGTTTGTGACCTAGAGAGGGAGGAACTACCCTGAGGTGTGATTGGGTTTAGGAAGAAATTTTTCTGAAGTGTGACTGTGGGTATAGGGTACGGGAAGTAAGATCTGAATAGGGTGCTAGACATGTTCAGGAAGACAAGAGTTTGAATGCTTCCTTCGATACTAGCTAAGTCTAGATAAATCACTTTTTCTGCCTTAGTTTCCTGATCTGTAACATTAAAAATAATAACAATATCCTTTAAGGTTTGCAAAGTGCTTTACAAATATTATTTTATCCTTCATTTTGTTTGTTTTATTTTTTTATAATAACATCCTGTACCTCAAAGAGATTTTGTGATACTAAAATGAGATTATATGTATATATACACATATACATATATATGTACATATATGTAAGGATGTGTTTATGTATGTATGATGTATAAAAAGGTTTGTAAACCTTAAAGTGCTATACAAATGTTAGCTATTATTATTAAAAGGAGAAAAAGCTATTATTTAGTATTTTCCTAATCTTAACTAATCATTATTGTTAAGTGGCAAGTTCAGTTATTTACATGTTGCTTAAGGACAGAATGGCAGTAACACCTCTCTAAATTTTAGCTGTTCTGTTGTTTTCCAGTTGTCTGACTATTTTTGAACCCATTTGGGGTTTTCTTTTTTTTTTTAATGCAATTTATTTATTTAACATATTTGGTTTTCAGCATTGATTTTCACAACAGTTTGAATTACAAATTTTCTCCCCATTTCTACCTTCCCCCCCACTCCAAGATGGCTTATATTCTGGTTGCCCTGTTCCCCAGTCAGCCCTCCCCTCTATCACCCCCCTCCCCTCTCATCCCCTTTTCCCTTCCTTTCTTGTAGGGCAAGATAAATTTCTACGCCCCATTGCCTGTGTATCTTATTTTTTAGTTGCATACAAAAAGTTTTTTTGTTTTTGAACATCTGATTTTAAAACTTTGAGTTCCAAATTCCCTTCCCTCTTCCCTTCCCACCCACCCTCCCTAAGAAGTTGAGCAATTCAACCTAGGCCACACATGTATTATTATGTATAACCCTTCCACAATACTCATGTTGTGAAAGGCTAACTACATTTTGCTCCTTCCCAACCCATCCCGCTTTATTGAATTTTCTCCCTTGACCCTGTCCCCTTTCCAAAGTGTTTGTTTTGATTACCTCCACCCCCATCTGCCCTCCCCTCCATCATACCCCCTTTTATTTTTTTTTATCTTCCTCCCTCTTCTTTCCTGTGGGGTAAGATACCCAACTGAGTATGTATGGTATTCCCCCTCAGGCCAAATCTGATGAGAGCAAGGTTCACTCATTCCCCCCTCACCTGCCCTCTCCCCTCCTCCCATAGAACTGCTTCCTCTTGCCACCTTTATGCGAGATAATCCACCCCATTCTATCTCTCCCTATCTCCCTCTCTCAGTAAGTTACTCTCTCATCCCTTAATTTCATTTTATTTCTTTTAGCTATCTTCCCTTCATCCTCAACTCACCCTGTGTCTGCTCTCTCTCTTTTACATATATATATATATATAAACACATATATATATATACACATACATACACACACATACATATACACATAGATATATACATACATACCCATTCACTTATATATATACATAAACATATATATATATATACATATATATATATATATATATGCATATTTCCTTCAACTACCCTAATACTGAGGTCTCATGAATCATACTCATCATCTTTCCATGTAGGAATGTAAACAAAACAGTTCAACTTTAGTAAGTCCCTTACAATTTCCGTTTCTTGATTACCTTTTCATGCTTCTCTTGATTCTTGTGTTTGAAAGTCAAATTTTCTATTCAGTTCTGGTCTTTTCACTGAGAAAGCTTGAAAGTCCTCTATTTTATTGAAAATCCATATTTTGCCTTGGAACATGATACTCAGTTTTGCTGGGTAGGTGATTCTTGGTTTTAATCCTAGCTCCATTGACCTCCGGAATATCGCATTCCAAGCCCTTCGATCACTTAATGTAGAAGCTGCCAGATCTTGGGTTATTCTGATTGGGTTTCCACAATACTCAAATTGTTTCTTTCTGGCTGCTTGCAGTATTTTCTCCTTGATCTGGGAGCTCTGGAATTTGGCAACAATATTCCTAGGAGATTTCTTTTTGGGATCTATTTGAGGAGGCGATCGATGGATTCTTTCAATTTCTATTTTGCCCTGTGGCTCTAGAATATCAGGGCAGTTCTCCTTGATAATTTCCTGAAAGATGGTATCTAGGCTCTTTTTTTGATCATGGCTTTCAGGTAGTCCAATAATTTTTAAATTCTCTCTCCTGGATCTATTTTCCAGGTCAGTGGTTTTTCCAAGGAGATATTGCACATTGTCTTCCATTTTTTCATTCCTTGGTTCTGTTTTATAATATCCTGATTTCTCATAAAGTCACTAGCTTCCACTTGCTCCAATCTAATTTTTAAAGTAGTATTTTCTTCAGTGGTCTTTTGGACCTCCTTTTCCATTTGGCTAATTCTGCCTTTCAAGGCATTCTTCTCCTCATTGGCTTTTTGGAGCTCTTTTGCCATTTGAGTTAGTCTATTTTTTAAGGTGTTGTTTTCTTCAGTGTATTTTTCAGTATTTTTTGGGGTCTCCTTTAGCAAGTCATTGACTTGTTTTTCATGGTTTTCTCGCATCCTTCTCATTTCTCTTCCCAATTTTTCCATTTGGGGTTTTCTTGATAAAGATACTAGAGTGCTCTGCCATTTCCTTCTCCAGGTAATTTTTTAGATGAGGAAACTGAGGAAAACTGGGTTAAATGACTTGCCCAGGGTCACACAGATAGCAAGTGTTTGAGGCCAGATCTGAAATCAGGAAGATGAGTTTTCCTAATTCCAGGCCCAGTACTATCCACTATGCCACTTAGCTACTCTGCTAAATTTTAGTACCATTACCCAAAACCTGATAAACCTACCTAGTTATGACTCTGGGAAAAGATATTCAAAAATTTCCTTAGCTAGCAATTTTCTGCTTTTCTGTGATGCAGGACTTCAAATAATATAAGGTTCTGTAAATTCCTTGGTATGAATCTTTTCTTTCCCAACATGCCATAAGATTATGTACATACCATCAAAGACAATTTGTTGAGTATTACATGTGTACATGTGTGTATATATATATACATACATACATATGTAAGTATGTCATCACTTCTGAAAGCCAACACTGACATATGTAAAATGTATTAAAAGGAATGACTAGTTTGCAAAGATCATTATGCATCTTTTTCATCAGGACTCATGTTAGTGGCTAAGAATACAAAAAGAGTAGTCCACGATGTATTTTTAAACTTCAGCAAATCTACTTTGTCAGAGCAATATTATTAGTGGAGATGCAACAAACAGTGGAAAAATTATCACCCCTTCCTCAGTGATAAATTCTCCAAAAAACAAGAGAGGATGTGTTTCCTTCTTCCAAAGTTCAGTTGTAAATTATTTCCTGTTTCAAAGGCTGTGAACATGATTGTTAGCAATGAATCTTTACCCTCCTTTGATGAATCTCTCCAGGCAGTGAAGTGAGAAAGTAGTTTTATCTTTTATTCTTGGTGAGGCCTGAAATAGAATCTAGGACTCCATCTAGTAAGGTCTATGCAACTCTGGATCTCATAGAAATTTCCTGTCCTTGCAAAACTATCCCTTCAGCTCACCGATCTAGTTTCTTTTTTAGAGCCTGCCTCTTCGACCCTCCACCCTCATTGTATTTTCTCTAAGACTTCAAAAAGCATTTTTTTCAGATGTGGAGATAATACTTTTAAACTTACTAAAAATGTTTTTAAAGACATATGTACTTATTGGTGTATCATTTCCCTTAGATTTGCAAGTTGGAAATGCAACCCATCAGTAACATCCATGGCCTCTGTCTATGTAGACTCCTAACTGCCTAATAAAGATAAAGATCTTCAGAGATACATGTATCATCTTCCCATATAGGAATATAAACAGTTTAACCTTACTGAGTCTCTTAAGCCTCCAAAGGAAACCCTTTTAAAAAGAATTATTAAAATGATTTATTAGTTATGTTATCATTTTTTTTAAAAAATATATCACTTACACATGTGAAATCATGAAAAACATAGTTCTTTATTATCCACATCACAAAAAAGGCAAGAAAAATAAGGTGAAAAATTATACTTCAATTTACACTCAGACTTCATCAGTTTTCTGTCTAGAGGTGGATAGTATTTTTTAATCATGAGTCCTATGGAGTTGCCTAGGATCATTGTATTAATCAGAGCAGTTGTCTTTTACAATTGATCATCATTACAAATTGCTGTCACTGTGCACAGTGATCTCCCAGTTTTGTCCACTTCACATTGCATCAGTTCATACAAGTTGTCCCATGTTTTTTTTTTCTGAAACCATCCCCCTCATCATTTCTTATAGCATAATAGCATGACATCACAGTCATATGGCACATCTTCTTCAGGCATTTCTCACTTGATGGGCATTGCCCCAATTTCTAATTCTTTGCCACCACTAAAAGAGTTGTTATAAATATTTTTGTATATACATGTCTTTTCCCTTTTTCTTTGATCTATTTGGGGTGCTGACCCAGTAGTGGTATTGCTGGGTCAAAGGGAATGCATAGTTTTATAGCACTTTAGGCATCGTACCAAATAGCTTTCCAAAATGTTTGGACCAGTTCACTACTCCACCCACAATTCATTAGTGCACCTAGTTTTCTCTCATCCCCTATAGCATTTATCATTTCTGATGGATGTGAGGGGGTAATTCAGAGTTGTGTTAATTTGCATTTCTCTAATAATTATTGATTTAGAGGAATTTTTCATGTCTACAGAGAACTTTGATTACTTCTTTGAAAACTGCCTGTCCTATCCCTTGACCATTTATCAATTGGAGAATGGCTCTATATTTATAAATTTGCCTCAGTTCCCTATATATTACAGAGGTGAGGTCTCTATTAGAGGAACTTGCTGTAAAATTTGTTTATGTCTCTTAATTGCCTATGGTACATTTTGCCAAAATATTGTTTCCCTGGCTATCTTTAAACTAGGTCTATTTTTGATTTTGCTTTCTGTGAGATTATGATTGCTACCCCTGCCTTTTTTAGTTCAGGTGAAGCATGTTAGGTTCTGCTCCAGCGCTTTACCTTTACTTTGTGTTTGTCCTTCTCTTTCAAGTGTGTCTTTTTAAAATAACATATTGTTGGGTTCTAGTTTATAATCCCTTCTGCTATTCATTTTATGAGTAAGTTTATCCCATTCACACTCACAGTTATGATTACTAACTGTATATTTCCCTCCATCTCATTTTCTTTTGTTTATTATCCTCTCTTTTTCCTTTAACCAGGCCTCTCTCAAAAGTCTCTTTTGCTTCTGACCACTGTCTCCCTTAAAATGCTCTTCCTTTTATCACCCACCCCTCTTTCTCTGATCTACTTCCCCTCCCATTTCCCTGTTGGATACGATACATTTCCATACCCAACTATGTGTCTGTCTATCTATCTATCTATCTATCTGTCTGTCTTTCGTCTTTGAACCAAGTCCAATGAAAACGAAGTTGAATCATTGCCTGCCATCCCCACCCCCATATTTTCCTCTTTATTGAAAAGTTTTTTTCCTGTGTGCCTCTTTTATGTGAGAAAATTTTCCCCTTTCTACCTCTCTCCTCCCCCTTCTCCCAGCGCATCCCTCTTTCTCACTCCTATATTTTTGCAGGGAGGAAGAGATCATTCCAACATAATCAACTCATATCCATGTCCTTCATGTAGACTCCTAACTGCCCTAATGATGACAAAGATCTTAGGAGTTATGTGTATCATCTTCCCATATAGGAATATAAGCAGTTCAACCTTATTGAGTCTCTTATGATTTCTCTTTCATGTTTACCTTTCTATGTTTCTCTTGATCTTTCATTTAAATATCCAATTTTCTGTTCAGCTCTAGTCTTTTAATCAAGAATGCTTGAAAGTCCTCTATTTTATTGAATATCCATTTTTCCACTGAACAGTTTGTACTCACTTTTGCTGGGTAGATTAATCTTGATTGTAATCCTTGCTCTTTTGCCTTCCAGAATATCATATTTCATGCCGTCTACTTCTTTACTGTGGACACTATTAAATTTTGTGTGAACCTTATTGTCACTCCCCAATATTCGAATTGCTTCTTTCTGGCTACTTGACATATGTTCCCCTTGACCTGTAAGTGCTTACAATGGGCTATGATATTCCTGGGAATTTTTTTTTTTAATTTTGGGATCTCTTGCAGGAGGTGATCAGTAGATTCTTTCAATTTGTATTTTACCCTCAGGATCTAAGATATTGCGGCAGTTATCCTGTGTAACTTCTTGAAATATGATGTCTAGGCTATTTCTTTTACCATGATTTTCAGGTAGCCCAATAATTAGTATATTATTTTTCCTTGATCTATTTCCAGGTAGGTAAAATATTTCAAATATTCAAACATTTCACATTTCTTCTATTTTTTTTTCATTCTTTTGACTTTTTTGATTGTTTCCTTATGTCTCATGGAGTCATTAGGTTCCACTTGCCCAAATCAAATTTTAAGGAATTATTTCCTTTAGTGAGATTTTGTACTTCTTCTTCAATTTGGTGAATTCTGCTTTTTAAGTTTTTTTCAGTGAATTTTTATACCTCCATTTTCATTTGGTTTATTCTACTTTTTAAAAAATTGTATTAGTGATTGTATTTAATATTTTATTTTTCAACATTGATTTCTACAAGATTTTGAGTTACGAATTTTCTCCCCATTTCTATCCTCTCCCCTATTTCCAAGATGGCATATATTCTGATTGCCTTGTTGCCCAGTCAGCCCTCCCCTCTTTCACCCCACTACCCCCCCATCCCTTTTCCCCTTAACTTCTTGTAGGGCAGGATAAATTTCTATGCCCCATTCCCTATAATATCTTGTTTCCCAGCTGCATGCAAAAAACAACTTTTTTTTATTTTTTTAAGCATCTGCTTTTATAACTTTGAGTTCCAAATTCTCTCCCCTCCTCCCTTCCCACCCACCCTCCCTAGGAAGGCAAGCAATTCAACATAGATCACCCACATATCATTATGTAAAAAAACTTCCACAATGCTCATGTTGTGAAAAGCTAACTATATTTTCTTCCATCCTATCCTGTCCCTCTTTATTCAATTTTCTCCCTTGACACTCTCCTTTTTCAAAGGGGTCTGCTTTTGCTTACCTCCTCCCCCTATCTGCCCTCCCTTCTATCATCCCCCCCTTTTTTAATCCCCTTCCCCTTACTTTCCTGTGGAGTAAGATATCCAATTGAGTGTGTATGTTATTCCCTCCTTAAGTTGAATCTGATGAAAGATTCACTCATTCCGCCTCACCTACCCCCACTTCCCTTTCAATAGAACTGCTTTTTCTTGCCATTTTTATGTGAGATAACTTACCCCATTCTCTCTCTCCCTTTGTCCCTCTCTCAATATATTCCTCTCTCACCCCTTAAATTTATTTCATTTTTTTAGATATAATCCCTTCATATTCAACTCATCCCGTGCCCTCTGTCTATGTTCCCTTCAACTCCCCTAATACTGAGAAAGATCTCATGAATTACACACATCATCTTTATATGTAGGAATGTAAACATAACACTTCAGTTTTAGTAAGTCCCTTATGAATTCTCTTTCTTGTTTACCTTTTCATACTTCTCTTGATTCTTGTATTTGAAAGTCAAATTTTCTATTCAGCTCTGGTCTTTTCATTGAGAAAGCTTGAAAGTCTTCTAATGTATTGAAAATCCATGTTTTCCCTTCAAGCATTATACTCAGTTTGGCTGGGTAGGTGATTCTTGGTTTTAAGCCTAGCTCCATTGACCTCCAGAATATCTTTTTCCAAGCCCTTCAATCCCTTAATGTAGAAGCTGCTAGATCTTGTATTATTCTGATTATGTTTCCACAATATTCAAATTGTTTCTTTCTGGCTGCTTGTAATATTTTCTCCTTGACCTGGAAAATGTGGAATTTGGCAACAATATTCCTAGGAGTTTTCTTTTTGGGATCTTTTTCAAGAGGCAATGGGTAGATTCTTTCAATTTCTATTTTGCCCTCTGGTTCTAGAATATCAGGGCAGGTTTCCTTGATAATTTCTTGAAAGATGATGTCTAGGCCCTTTTATTGATCATGGCTTTCAGGTATTCCAATAATTTTTAAATTATCTCTCCTGGATCTATTCTCCAGGTCAGTGGTTTTTCCAATGAGATATTGCACATTGTCTTCCATTTTTTCATTCCTTTGGTTCTGTTTTATATCTTGGTTTCTCATAAAGTCATTAGCTTCCACTTGCTCAAATATAATTTTTAAGGTGGTATTTTCTTCAGTGGTCTTTTGGACATCCTTTGACTAATTCTGCCTTTCAAGGCATTCTTCTGCTCATTGGCTTTTTGGAGCTCTTTTGCCATTTGGGTTCGTCTACTCTTTAAGGTGTTATTTTCTTCAGTATTTTTTTGGATCTCCTTTAGCAAGTTATTGACTTGTTTTTCGTGGTTTTCTTGCATCACCCTCATTTCTCTTCCCAATTTTTCCTCTACTTCTCTTACTTGCTTTTCCAAATCCTTTTTGAGCTCTTCCATGGCCTGAGCCCAATTCATATTTTTCTTGGAGGCTTTTGATGTAGGCTCTTTGACTTTGTTGACTTCTTCTGGCTGTATGTTTTGGTCTTCTTTGTTACCAAAAAAGGAATCTAGAGTTGGAGTTTGAGTCTGAGTCTGTTTTCACTGCCTGGCCATGTTCCCAGCCAACTACTTGACCCTTGAGCTATTTGTCAGGATATGACTGCTTGTAGAGTAGAGAGTACTTTGTCCCAAGCTTTACAGTCCAAGCACTGCTGTTTTCAGAGCTACTTCTACTCCACCATCACCCCAGGCTCTGTCACAGCAGTGCTCCTCCTCCCCCAAGAACCACCAACCAGGACTGCAGTACAGATCCAAGCAGGGCACAGCAAGAGAATCTGCCTTTGTGCCCATTAGGTGCTCCTTGTACTCCTGCTCTGATCTGTGGCTAGATTCCTCCCACCTTGTGACCCAGGAACTCGGGAAGCAGCTGACACTGGTGCCCTGGAAGCAGCCTCAGGGTCTTCCTGCTGCTGCTACCACCAGCACCACTGCACCACTTCCTCCACCCCCAGAGCTGGCGGCTGGGGCTGCTCTGAACTCAATCCCGCAGTTTCCCCCAAACCTGCTCTTTGGCATTTGTGGGTTGAGAAGTCTGGTAACTGCCACAGCTCACTGTTTCATGGCCCCAAGGCCTGTTCTGGCTGGCTGACTCCGGGTCTAGTCTGTTCTAGGTGGCCCACGCTGGTCTGCCCTCCGCTCTCAGAATCATGGGATAGTAATTTTTTATAGTCAAGTTATTTGTTGTTGTTCTTTGCTCATTTTCCCAGCCTGTCTTGACTTTGAACTTTCTGTTAAAGTTTGACTTTGATCACATGGAAGTGGGGAGACACTGTCCCAAGCTTCAAGTTTTTTCATGCTGCTGTTTTCAGAGCTAGTTTTGGGGATCTGCAAGTTTTCAATGCTTCCAAGATTGTGTGATCCCAAGAGAGGTGTGGTCATTGCTCCTGGTCTGCACCCTGGGCTTTACCCAGGAAAGGACCCTGCTCCCCAGCAATACTGATGCTTCTCTCACACCTGGAAATATAATAGGGACCCTGCTCCCTGGTGACCAGTCACAACCATTGTTCCCAGAACCACTTTTGCTTATGGGCAATAGAGTTACTGATCAGCAACAGCTGCACCCAATGATAGTAAAGGGTCCCCTGTAAACTTTTTCCAACTAGTTGTCTGATCCCCTTGCTATCTCTGGGCTGGGAGCTCTTGAAGGCGATGCTATTACTGCTGTGATGATTGCCTACCAAGTCTACTGCTGGTGGTAGGAGTACTCCTACCACCCTCCAGGACTGTGACCATTCCAGTATTATAGACCTCTGCTGCAGACTGCCTAAGTTGTATTAGGCTGGGAAAATGTCTCCCTCTAACCTTTTGTTATGCCACTCTAAAATTTGAGTTGAGGCATTACTTTAGAGTTGTTTGGAGAGTTTGGCTGGGTCCTGGCCTATACCCTTCTATCTTCTTATTTCTTTTTATTGAATATCTCAAACTTGCTGTAAAGTTGGCCATCAATGGAATGTTTTTGGTTAGTGTGGTTGAGCCTCTTCCATAATGGAAGAGGTCATAGAATTCAGGGCTGGGAGGGACCTTCAAGGTCATTTAAGAGGAAACTGAGAACAGAGACTGACCATATTCTGATGATTTTGCCCAATGGCACATAACTATTAAGTAACAGAGCCGAGGTTCAAAGTTGGTTCACTAGACAGCCCAAATGAAATTCCCTTCCCATTCTCCCAAAAATGACTCTAAAAATTGGGAGCCTTCTACAACCATAATTAGGGAAGGTCTATGATATACAATACTAACCAAAGTCAGCTCTGTGGGAAATGTTCACAAACTACCTGGACAGGTTTTTTTATAATTTACTTTTATGGGCTTTAGTTTCAATTGAATTTTATAGGCTTAATGGCTTGGGGAATGATTATGGGAAACAATAATTCAGAGTTGACCTTTTCTGAGCTACCTATTCACTGATTGGTTTAGTTAGCCATAGCTCTAATTGAATTTGTCAGCAACAAAAATATGTCCACTAACAGCTGCTGACTTACATTTTATAATTATTGTTATTACACCAGATAAATATTTAATTAGTCAAGAAAACAGTGACAGCAGAACAAAGTCACCTACAGTAACAGAAGGTCATTGTACCTACGTAGTACAACTTCTTACTCAGGCTAACCATTCTTTTTCTTTTTCTTTTCTTTTCCTTTACCTTCTTTTCTTTTCCTTTTTTTGGGGGAATGGAAAGACTAAAATAAAATTTAAAATGATCTATTGATGGATTAATTTTTATTATCAATTACGCATGAAGAGGTTGTGATGCATCAGATTGTAGGACTCCCCTGTGCAATTCTCTCATCAAAACTCTAGCTCTGATTCAGTGCCGACCTGCAGAACTTGTAAACTTTTTCGGGTCACAGATAGGTTAGACAAGAGACAGACTGATGATGGTTGGTTTCTGTGGGTCACGTGACAAACAGGAGAGTGTGCAGTGGTAACCTTACATTTTTCACACAGCCACCTGAAATCCTTTGGTGGGCTGCAAGTGGCCCATAGGCAATATGCTGTGCAAGCCTGATTTAGTGGAAGCACCATAGGGAGTTGCCTGAGGCACATAACCGAGGGACACAAGAGCTAGTTAAGTGTCAGAAATAAGATTTTAACCCATTCACTGATCAGAGCACTATTCTGCACCACTCATTAGCAGTTACAATCTATGGCAATATTTATTAAGTCCTGAGAATTGTCTCAGATACCAAAGAAATGTGAAAATTTTGGTTTCTTCAAAGAACTTACATTCTTGGGATAACATGTTTAAAACAGAACCAAGATCTATTTCTTTGAGTCACCCAGGATCATAACCTTGAAATCATCCTCAATTTACTCTCTTTCACCTTACATATCTAATCAGCTGCCGAATATTGATTATTCTACATCCTTAATCTGTCTCAGTATTTCCCTTTCTCTCTTCCATCCTAATCCAGTCCTTTTCTTTCATTTCTTGCTTAGATTATTGCAACAATTTCCTAATTGATCTCCATGCCTCAGGTTTCTGCCCTCTCTAATCCATCTTCCATATAGCTGCCAAAGTGATGGTACTAAAGTACAGATCTAACTATGTAAGTCTCCTACTCAACAAAAGCTAGTAGTGACTGCCTGGTGCCATTAGGATCAAATATAAAAGAATTATTTTGATGTTTACCAAACTTGCTCTAATTTCCGTTTCTGATCAAATTATGAATTACTCATCTTCATGAAAATGCCCTTCCCTCACATGACATTTCATTTCCTATCCCTGTACCATTGCATAGGCTTTTTTTTTGAGGCCTGGAATACACACTTGCCTTTTCATCATCTTACTTCTTAGGACGCAGTTGTATTGTTGTCCAGTCGTTTCAGTCATGTCTGACTCTTTGTGACTTCATTTGGGGTTTCCTTGACAAATATACAGTAGTTTACCATATCCTTCTCTTCCTCATTTTAGATAAAAGGAAACTGAGGCAAACAAGGTTAAGTGACTTGCCCAGGGCCATATAACTAGTAAGTGTCTGAGGCTGGATTTGAAATCAAGAGGATGAGACTTCCTGACTCCAGGCCTGGTGTTCTATCCACTGTGTGCCTAGGTGCCAAGAGTTTTCTTCAAAGTTCAGCTCAAGTACTACCTTTTAAATAAGACCTTTCCTAAGACAACCATGTGCTTGCACTGCCTACCCACAAGAAATTATGTAATTTTTCTTGTTTACATGTTATACATAATGTTATACACACACACACACACATATGCAAATATATTAATATATGTATATATTTCCACATATCCATATGTAGATCTATCTCCATATATATGTAAATATGTATAAAATGTTCATATGGTGGCACTGTATATTTAATGGCTAAATTGTACAATTCATTCTATTTGTGCAGTAGTGTTGTAGAAAAATGGAAGATGAAAGCTAGGATAGTTAGAGAATATTTTAATGAAAAGATGGGCCTGTAGCTCAGCTCTGAAGCACTAATGGGATTTAGCTACATACTGAATCCATTCTGGATGAGTGGAAGAACATTAAAAAAACTTGGAAATTTAATCCAGCTACATTTAAGTAAAAGATGTAGGATAGTTTGGCATAGTAGAGAAAGGAAAGGAATAGAAGAAAATTAGCATTTATATAGCACCTATTTGGGCAGCTGGGTGGTACAATGGATAGAATGCTGGTCCTGGAGTCAGGAAGACTCCTTTTTCTAAGTTCAAATTTGGCTTCTTACTTGCTAGCCTTACTGGGCTAGGCAAATGGCTTAACCCTGTTTGCTTCATTTTTCACATCTGTAAAATGATCTGGATGGCAAATGACTCCAGTATCTTTGCCAAGAAAACCCCAAATGAGGCCACAAAGATGTTGGATGATACTAAAATGATTTGACAACAAGCATTTATTATGTACCTCATATAGTGTCAGGCACTTTACAAAACACTGGGGGTAAAAAGAAACGCAGAAAACAAAATAAGCAAACAAACAAACAAGCAAAAACAGTCAAGTCATTGCTTTCACAGAAATCACTGTCTACTAAATCATAGTCATTTACTTGGTGGAGGCCATTCCCACATCTACAAAAAAATAAACAAACAAAAAATATACCTTTATGAAATAACCGCCTAACTACAAGCTATTGACAAAGAAGGGTTGGGTTAAAGCTGCTTCTGAAATACAAAGAAAAAACAACAACAGGAATAAAGCAGAATCTTGATTTAAAAAAAAAAGTTTGCCACATTTTCTTTTAGTTGAAAAGTTACTATCTAATTGATGTCCTATTCTAAAGAAGGGAACATGGGAGGTCGCGGTTCATTAAACCCCCAAATTTTGTCCCCATACTTCTACCTAATTGATTTGCTAACTCCATTCCCAATTTCTCTAGAGATTTAGGCTCTACGTTCCTTGGCTTTAGGTGATAATTTTTTTGGAGGGTTGGGGTGCAAAATGATGTTGACACTTATCTGAGATTTGTCAGTTATCATCTCTAGCTCAATCTTAAATACAAAGTAGGAATTTTCTAGGGGGAAAAGGACCTTTCTAGGGGGAAAAATTGCCTTAACCATCCTTTGAGTATGTTGCTAAATCCTTTGCTTCTTCATAATATGCACATTACTAAGTTTGCAAAGGTATCTTAAGTATAGGGTTAAATATATCTTTATGTTATATGTTATATATTACATGTAATATAATGATAATCCTCATCACTATCATCATCATCATCATCACCATCATCATTATCATCATAATACCTTGCATTTATGGTCCATTAAGGTTTCCAAGGCACTTTAATAATATCTTATTTGATTAACACAGCAGCCCCAGGAGATAGATGCTATTATTATCCCTATCTTATAAATTGGAAAACTGAGAATACAAGAGGTAGTCTTTTCCTAGAGGAAATTTCTCAGGATTTCCTTCCATTGTAAATGCCAAATTTAAGCTAATATTAGGCATACATTTACCAGAGACAGTATTACTCCTATCAAAGCTTATGGGAATTAAAGTTTTCCCTTAGCAACCACAAAGTAAAATAAAAAAAATGATGCCTGTTCTACTTAAAGCTTAATGCTCTCAAAGGCAAGTGTTTATTTTTTCTTCTTGCATAATGAATTAATTTAAAAATATTAAAATGAATATTTGTATCTACATTTTTCAAGTCTTCACACTATTTCCTGTCCCTTTTTCAAGGTACTTGGGTGGGTGAGTACTGAGTGAGGTAATTCCAAATGTAAAAACTTAGAAAATTCACTTTCATTGCATCACGGAGGTGGCAGGTAATTTATACACATTTCTAGTTTCTTAGAAAGAACTTACTTCTCAGAGCTAAGAAGGAGGAGGAGAGACAGCAACCCAGCCAAACTCCCACAACATCCCCCTCCAAATACCTTTAAAATTACTCCTTAAATGAAATTTTGGAGTAGTAGAGCAAAAGATCATGGAAAGACATTTTTCAAAACTAAGACAAGTTAAGAGGCCAATAATAGAGGACTGTGACTCCTGGATGGGGGCTGGTCCAGACCTCACTGAGGAGAGGGTCTTACAGGTGGCTGTAACAGTGGCAGCAGCAGTAGCTTCTGGAGTTCTCAAGTAAGAGGGTTGGACAACTGGTCAGAAAGAGATTCCAAGGGATCCTTTCCTGGAACTAGCTTCAGTTAGCACTGATTGGCAGCTGTATTGCCCATATGCAGTTTTAGATCACCGTTCCAGGGCAGAGAGCAATGCTAGTCATCAGTACAAGACCTCTAATCACAGTACCAAACTAAAGAGTAGTGCCACTTATGGCTGCAGGGGACCATAGGCACCTTCCTAGGTAAAAATGATAGAACAGACAAGGAGAGCAGTGACTGCATCTCTCCCAGGGTCACCCCACCTTGGAAGTACCAAAATTTTGCAGCCCTGCCCCCTCAGAACTAGGTCTGAAAATAGCAGCAAGAAAAAAATCTAATACTTGGAATAGTGCCTCACCATTTCAGGTGAGCAGAGCCCAACTTTAACGTAAAGTTCAAAGTCAAGAGATAGGCTGGGGAAAATGAGCAAACAACAACGATAAAAGAACTCGAGTACAAAAAGCTATCATGGTGGCAGGGAAAAGCAAGACATAAACTCGGAAGAAAACAATGTAAATACAACTACAAGTGAAGTCTTCAAGGAGAAAATGTTAATGTAACACAAGCCCAACAAGAATTCCTAGAAGAGTAAAATAAAGGG
This sequence comes from Trichosurus vulpecula, assembly GCF_011100635.1. Lineage (NCBI taxonomy): Eukaryota > Metazoa > Chordata > Mammalia > Diprotodontia > Phalangeridae > Trichosurus > Trichosurus vulpecula. The sequence goes on along the minus strand of NC_050581.1, from coordinate 90,536,469 downwards.
ATAAGATAAATAAGTGAAAATGGGAAAAGAAATCAGAATGACCCAAGAACATTAAGAAAAGAGAGAGAACTGATGGACTAGATAAAAATTGAAATATAATTTTCTTGCTTTTTGCAACATGGCAAATATGGAAACATGTTTTGTATGATTTCACATGTATAATTGATATCACATGGTTTGCCTTTTTAGAAAATGAGGGAAAAATGAGAGGGAGGGAGAGAATCTAGAACTAAAAATTTAAAAAGAAAAAAATGTTAAAAATAAATATAATTTTTTTTCAAAAAAGTAACAGGAAATTGAATTATAAGTGAAGCATAATTAAAAATATAACTTCAGATGTTTATTGTTAGTTTGTAAAGAGATGTCAAAAATATTTACAAGTGAAGAGGGTGCCTCCTATAGTTCCATTCAGGGATGAAGTGTTTGTAAGCAAATCTTTTCTTTCCCACTTGTGTTCCACTCTTCCTTTCTCAGCATCTAGGTCTCATCTACAAAGCCAGTTCCCTTTTGTCATTCAAAATTCTCCTTGTATTGGTCCTTCATGAAACCTGTGAGGTTAGTTTGAATGACATATGAATAAAATGGATTTCTGAATAGTAATGAGTTGTTTATACAATGAATACAATTTTATCAACACTATACCAAGTTCCGAAAATTCCCAAACAGCAATCTATTTTCAACTCTGGCTTTACACAGAAGAGTATGGTGTGCGGACTTTAAATATGGTGTGTATAAAAGGTAAACTATATAATTCAGGGTCAAATGTAAAAAAAAGGACATGGAGATAAAAATATCTGTACTACCTACTTCAGTTGGTTATTGTGAGGAAAGTACTATGTACGTGCTACATGAATTTGGTGTTATTAGTACTGCCCTCATTTTTATTTTGAGAAAAACTTTGCAATACCTACATATTGAGGAAGTCATGCGGTAAGCAAGTACAGAAAATGAAGTTTCAAAGGATTGTGACTTTCATTTTCTACCATGCCATACTATATTTTGAGAATAACTCTTACATAAGGCTTCAGGACAGGTTTTTTTCTGCTTTCAGCTAAAGACAGTTCCCAATAATCCATAACTCAAGAATGCTTTATTGAATCCTTAGAGTATTTCTTCTCCCTCCTTGTTTACAACACATACTTTTAAAGGCATAAGGGACCTCAGTTGCCCTCTAAGGCATTCTATACACCCCAAAAGAATCCCCACTCTAACATAAAACAATAAATATTTATGTAGCCTTTGCTTGAAGACCGCCAATAGATATCTGTATGTGAGGGAAACCCATTACTTTCCAAAGTAGCCCATTCCAATTTAAATATCTCTAATTGCTGGGAAGGTTTTTTTTGTTTGGTTTTGGTTTGGTTTTATTCTGACATGAAGTTTAAATTTGACTTTGTGAATTCTGCCCATTGCTTCTTGTTTTGCTATCTGGGGACAAACAGAAAAAAAATCTTATGACTATTCCATGCATTCCAAATATTTAGAGACACGTATAATATCCCCACCCTAAATCTTCTCATCCCCATTTCCTTTAATGGATTCTTATATAAAATGAACTCAGGATATTCTTTAGCATCCTGGTGTGCTCCTTGGAATACTCTCGTTTATCTTTCCTAAACTGGTACATAGCAGTGCATAGAACCGAACAAAATAATGTAGCTATGCTCTGACCCAAGTATAATACAGAGAGTCTGTCCCCTGCAAATTTCTGAGAACTATGGTTTTCTGACTGCAGCTCAAAATTGCATTAGATATTTTTGGTTTCCATAAAACACTGCTGACTCATATATATGTATATTCCAAAATAAAAGAAAAAAACAGATCTTCAAACAAACTTCTCCCTATGTCCTGAAGAGTATGTCATCCTGCCTTTTGCTTATTATTTTTTTAATTTTAATTAAGATTTTTTATTTTTAGTTTACAACACTCAGTTCCACATGATTTTGAGTTTCAGATTTTCTTCCACCCCCCTCCCTCCCCAAGATGGCATGGAATCCAATATATCTTCTACATATAACTTCACATTGAACTTCTTTACACAGTAGTCAAGTAGTAAAGAAGAATTTTGAGCAATGGAATGAATCATGAGAAAGAAGAAACAAAACCAAAAAACAAAACAAAAACAAAAGAGAAAAAAAACAAAAGGAAAAAAAAGGAGAGCAAACAGTTTGCCTCAATCTGCATTCAGACTCCATGGTTCTTTCTCTGAATGCAGATAGCTCTCTCCATCATGAGTCCTTTGGAGTTGTCTTTGAACCTTGTATTGCTGAGAAGAGCTAGCTCTATCAAGGTTAGTCATAACAGAATCAATATATCTGTGGTTGTGTATAATGTTCTCCTAGTTCTGCTCCACTCACTCAGCATTATATTGTGTAGGTTTTTCCAGGTTATTACAAAGTCTGTATCTTCCCCATTTCTTATAGAACAATAGTATTCCATTACATTCATATACCACAACTTGTTCAGCCATTCCCCAATTGATGGGCATCCCCTTGATTTCCAATACTATGCCACCACTAAAAGAACAGCTATAAATAATTTTTGTACATATGGGTCCTTTTCCCACTTGTGTGATCTCTTTGGGATACAACCCTAAAAGTGGTATTACTGGGTCAAAGGGTATGAACATTTTTACAGCCTGGTACTGGCTAAGAAACAGAGTCATGGATCAGTGAAATAAGTTAGGTACACAAGATGCAGTAGTTAATGACTATGGTAATCTACTCTTTGATAAACCCAAAGAATCCAGCTTCTGGGCTAAGAATTCACTATTTCACAAAAACTGCTGGGAAAATTGTAAAATGGTAGGGCAGAAACTGGGCATAGACCAATATCTTATACCATATGCTAAAATAAAGTCAAAATGGGTTCGTAATTTAGGAATAAAGGCTGATACTATAAGCAATTTGGGAGAGCAAGGAATAGTTTACCTATCAGATTTATGGGAAAGCAAAGAATTCATGACAGAATAAGAGATGGGGAGCAATGCAAAATGGATAATTTTGACAATGTTAAATTGAAAAGTTTTGTATAAAAAAGCCAATGCAACAAAGATTAGGAGGGAAGCAGAAAATTGGGAGAAAATCTTTACAACCAGTGTCTCTGATAATGTCCTCATCTCTAAAATATACAGGGAACTGAGCCAAATTTATAGGAATACAAGTCATTGCCCAATTGAGAAATGGTCCAAGGATATGAACAGGCAGCTTTCAGAGGAAGAAATTAAAAATATCTATAGGCATATGAAAAAAATCTCTAAATCACTATTGATTAGAGAAATGCAAATCAAAACAACTCTTAGGTACCACATCTCTCCTGTCAGATTGGCTAAAATGACAAAACAGGAAAATGATAAATGCTGGAGAGAATGTGAGAATATTGGAACACTGTTACATTGCTGGTGGAGTTGTGAACTGATCCAGCCATTATGGAGAGCAATTTGCTTATTATTTTTTTAATGAGCCTCTTAGGGTAATTTGGCTTATAATAGATATAGCTTCATATTCTAGGGTTTATTTAGTGGTATTAATAATATCCTACCACTCTTCACTCATGTTTCTAGCTAATATTAATTAAACATTTCAAGAAACTCCATATAAGATCACCCAGTAGGATCATAGATTTAGAACACAAAGGAAACTTAGTGATCACTAAATCAACTACATTTTATAGATGTAGAAAGTAAGTTTCAGAGAGGTTGAATAATTTTCCTGTTATCATGCTTAGTATTCTCTGAATACAAATCTAGTGCTTTTTCCACTACAAAATACACAGCTGATCTGTGGTAACTGTTAGCTTGATAGGATGTTTGATGTCAAGTGGTGCTCCTACCCTCCCTCATTAGCATCCAAAAGAAAATGTTGAGCCTTTCTTATATTTCCTTCTTTATCATTGCATCATCAGAGAATATTCTCTGTTATGCATCTAAGATTTGAAATGTATTTTAGTCTGGGATCTTCTCTACAGCAGATTTGAAAGTAGTCATCCTATGCTGATTGGAAGTTTCTAATGATGGGGAACTCACCATCTCTTAAGCTAATATATGCCTTATAAAGCTATAATTATTACATAAGTTTTCTTTATACTGAGTTAAAATCTGTTTCTCTTCAATTTGCCTTCTTTTGTCCTGGTTCTGATCTCTAGAATCCGACAGATAGCCCTCCAACACAAAAAAAGCATCAATGAAGTATCACATAAGGCTTCTCTTTCCTAAACTGAATATCCCCAGTTCCTTTATTCAGTGCTTATATGACATATTCTTCAATCCTCTTACAATTGATATTTTCAGTATTTGGGACATACTCAAGTTTGTCAGTGTTTCTTTTTTGGAGACATAATATCCCAAAGATATTATAGACTCATACTGAAGTTACAGTCCACTCAGACACCAATATCTTTTTCACCCATTCTGTTATTGAAGCCTGATTCTCCCATCTTCTACAGTTAATTTTCATATCAAATATCAGACATTAGACCTACTTGATTTCATCTTGTTGATTTAACCCAGTGCTCTATGATGTGAGAGGGTTCATTTTTGTTGTGAATCTCTAAAACATCATCTACCATATTGGCTATACCATTGTGTCATCTGAAAATTTGATTAACATGCTATCTATTCTTTTATCTAAGGCATTGGGAAAAGGATTCAGAAGTAGAAATATTTTCTATTCAACTCTTTATTTCAATAAATACTTATCGAGTAACTGCTAAAAAAAACTGCCTATGTGAAAGTTTTCCATAGAGTTGACTAGTAGAAGATATTGCTGTCATTTACACTTAGTCTGAAAGAAATCTTTAAGCATTCACATGCTTTTGTTTTCCCATATGAATTCTAAGACCAGTGGCAACTATGTACAGACAATTCTTGGCTAACTTCGTGACTTGTAATGACACTTTTAACCTATGAAATTGGAATATTCTGCCAGATGTTCTCAAATACACTCTAGCATCCTCATTTTAGCATCTTTTATCTCCCTTTAACCAAATTCAGTTATAAGTTGGCATAATATTTGTAGTATTCTCAGTAAAAAAGCATCAGTTCACTTTTCTTTTTCATTTATTTTTGAAGTTAATTGGAATAAAGTTGAATTTATATTTCTGCTTGGTTCAATTCAGTGAACATTTATTGAGTGCTTAGTATGTGCCAAGCACCATACTAAGCCCTGGGGATACATGTAAGAAAAAGAAAGATAATCTTTGTTCTCAAGTAGCTTATAACCTAATGGGTGAGTTGTTATCCTCGGGTGTTTCAATCATGTCTGACTCTGTGATCCCTGTAGCAAAGGAACTAGAATGGTTTGCCATTTCCTCCTTCAGTAATGTGAAAGATAACACATAAAAGCAATCTGGAACGGGGCAGGTGAATTGAAACCAAGAAGAGTGGAGAGAGCTGGGAGTCCAATTTCTGACCTCTATAAAGAAAGGCTCTGGGAGGAGTTTAGTGCTCCACCTCTCCAATCAGAGAGAAGAGGCTGAGGGAGGTGGGAAGGTGTAAGTGTGAGCGTGACCAAGGCTTTTATTAGCAGCATGATGTTAAGATAACAAGTCTTAGATCAGTATCCTTCTGAGGGACATCTTGTTCCATGAAATTGAGACCAAGCAGAGCTGATTGAGTGAATGAAAGTCCAATTCCTGCCCTCTATGGCAGAGGAGAGAAAAATATAATGTATTTATGTTATAGCATTACAAGGAACAATATATATATATATGTATATATGTATGTATATATATATTTGTGTGTATATATTTATGTATATATATATATTGATACTATCAAAGAGAAGGTGGTTTGAGACAATTCTTGGTGTCAACTTAGAAATCTTATTCCCTTTCCCTTGTGTTTTGGGTTTCAAATCTGACTGGGTTTAACTAGTCAGCTTGCTAGACAGATGGCCCTTATTTTAAAATGAATAATTGTATCCGTGCCTAAATTACAGTAATTAAAAGGTAATGAGGATGATTGGAGGGTAGCGCTTGGGGAAACCGGACTCATTATTTTACACTGTGACACATAAATGGTCAATCCATAACTAATATTTTTTTTCTTTCAAGGACTTTCCATCTAGCAACTTACAGTACTTATTGTTATCTTTTGTTTCTGTCCAGTCATGACCAACTCTTTGTGACCTTATTTGGGGTTTTCTTGGTAAAGATGCTGGAGTGGTTTTCCATTTTCTTCTCCAGCTCATTTACAATGAAACTGAGGCAGAGTAGCACTAATACAAGATTGCTTATAGACTAAATGGAAAGCCCAGAGTTCTTTAAGGTGTCTACTAACATGTAAAATTCTTCAGGAAAGAGGAAAAAAATTAATTAAAAAAATTTCATTCTAGTTTTGAATATCCCCTAGAACAGGAATTTTTACAGATTGGACACTTCATAAATATTTGTTGGATGTCTAACTTATGTTCAAGGCACAATGAAACTGAGACTAGTCATTTGAAGGTTAAATTGATTAATCAAAAAGCATTCATTAAACAAATACTATATTCTTAGAACTTCAACTTTTTTTTATCTTGACTGTGTTTATAATTCAATGTGCCTTTTTCTCAATGTGCCTAGAAAGCAACCACTCAAAAGAATAAAAAAAGGAAAGGAGGAAGGAGTCCTTTGGACCAAAATCTCTAGAGCACAATCAAGAAACATATTAGTGTAGGCAAGAACAGAAATAAATAAGATTTAGAGATAAAAAGGACCAAAGAGGTCATTAAAACCAAAATTATTCTTTTTATATTTGAAGAAATGTAGCCCCAGAGTGGGGGAAGTGATTTGCTATAAAGGTTACCCAGGTAGCAAATAGCAGAGCTAAGATTTAAACTGAGATACTCTAAAGCTACACTGTATTTATCATATAGGCCTGGGTCCATTGATAATTCCAGTGAAGTTGAAGGATAATCATTGCTAAAGTTAAGTTAGCTTTCATCATTTCCCATAACTTTGTAATTCCATCATGTTTGTCATTTAGTTAACCCTAGGATATATTCATATGGTTATTAGCATTAAAACAAACAAACAGAAAACCCTCAAAAAGGTCTTTGTTCTTGTTCAGGGACATGAAACAAAATGTCAGCCATTTAGTCAATTAAGTCAGTTACAGTAAATATTTAAGTACCTACCATGTGTCAGGCACCGTGTTAAGAGCTGGGGATACAAAGTAAGGCAAATGATAGTTGCTCCCCTCAAGGAACTTAAAATCTAATGAGGATGCAGCATCTAAACAAATATGTAAAAATAGGATAAATTGGAGATAATCGACAGAGGGAAGGCACTAATATTAAGAGGATTAGAATAGATTTACCTAGCATATAAATTGAGCTTTTAAGATTTGCAAAACAAAAATTTTATACATATTATCTCCCTTGAGCCTCACAACAATCCTGTGAGGTAGGTGAGATTATTATCTTACAAATGAGGAAACTGAAGCTGAGACAGGTGTTGTGGTAATTACGGTGGGACTCTTTTTTACTGTTTTCTCTTTTGGAATGCTGAGGTAATCAAGTACCTTTCATGAGTCTTGCCTTTCAAATGTAATGGCAAGCAAAGTGAAGTTTTTGTTGTCTTTGTTTTGGAATGCTTCTCATCACTAAGGAAATCTCTGATGGAGTCGGGAGTCTCTGAAGACCTGCTTACATCAAGGGAAGGCTTAGTTTACATGAGTTTGAGTTGCAGGGCTGTGATGCCCTTTGACGCTGAGATGTGTATATAAGATCTGAGGTCAGCATTTTGCCTTTGGCGGCACACCCATTGAAAGTGTGTTGGTGATGATACTCTGGGTCAGCTGTTGAAGCAGCACCACTAGCTTTGAAAAACCAGAGGTTGGTGCTTTTCTGGTAATCATGTATTGTGATTTGGTTAGACAGAAAGGTTAATCTGTTTATATTTCTCTCTTTGTAATTGTTCTGAGGTGCTAGCTTTCCCCCTGAACTAAGTGGGTGGTCTATGTATGTTTAATTAAGGTGAGATTGTTAATCCCTTAAAGGTGCTTTCCTTGGAAAAGCAGATCAAAGAACCTGTGCTAGCAGCCTTACTGTGTGCTGGTCTTGTTGGTCTTATGCCCCCACAGCAGCTGCTAGCAACATTGTTGTTACAACAGGTTAAGAGCTTTGCCCAGGGTTATTTAGCTAATAAGTGTCAGAGGCAGTATTTGAACTCAAGTCTCACTGACTTCAAGTTAACATTTTATCTAGTAGCTGAACTATTGGCTGTATTATCTTCTGCAGGAAAAAAGGGAAGAGAACCCAACCTGCTAACCAAGGAGGAGGTTCAAAACCTAGTTCATAGTCTAAACCAGGGTGGGGAACCTGTGGTTTCAAGGCCACATGTGGTCCTCTGGGTCCTCAAGTGTGGCCCTTTGTTCTGTGGAGTTTGGATTTGGTCAAAGGGTCGCATTTGAGAACCTAAAGGGCCACATGTGGCCTCAAGGCCAGAGGTTCCCTGCCCCTGGTCTAAACAAACTGTAAACAACTGGAAAATGACAGAAATTTATATATGCAATTATGCACAAATATATGGCTGCATGATTATGCAGACAAGGTGTACCAAAACTCAGAGTGTTGTTTTAAACTTGAATAGCATAAAATTGCACTCAGACTTTTGGGACTCCCTATATGTGTATATAAGTCCCCCAGTATGTGCTAGGAGAGACTTATGAGAGTAGCACAACTCCCTCAGCCATCCAAATGAGGCCATGAGATATTCAATGATTTGTTCAAAATCACACAGCTAATAATAGGAGAGAGAGAATTTTAACCTTCGTACTTTGATTCCACAGCTAATTCTGCTCATACAACAGCATGCTGCCTGACTTGGTTGTTTTGTCATGATTTAACACGGTAGTAGACATGTAGCATAGATTATTAGTAAATGACTGTTAGGACACTCCATTTGATTACTTAATTACAGTAGAGGATTTTTGTTCAGTATCTAAGATTTTAGCAATAGAAGAAACCTGACAAGAATAGTATATTCATTCAAAAGCTAGTGACTTCAGATGGAATGAAGTGGAGAAATCACTTATAAGTTATTAACCTTCCCACTCACCCACCCCCTCTCACAAGCAAGTACTGGATTTATCAAGTACCAGACACTGCTTTTCTGTCTTTAGCAGTCTATGAACAGTCTATGAACAGTACCTAGTTACTTCTTTATGTTTCAAGAATGGATATAGGTGGTAGAAAAACAGTTTGGGATACTGGAAAGAGTCCTGATACTGAAGTCTGAAGGCCTGAGTTTTAACCCTGGCTCTCTTTCATTTCTACTGGGGAACAGTTCCCAATTGTCCAAAGCTTTAAGCTAGCACAGATGCAGTTATGGGTCACAGTTATATGGCAAAGAGTAGCATGAATGCGTGTGGCTGTAGGAGATCAAGGCCCTGGTCAAAGTTCCATGGTGGAGAAGAGTGCTTTTGGCTGCTCACAAGGTCTCAGTTCCAAGGCAGAAAGGAACACTAGTGTTTATGGCTATAGGAAAACAAGGGACTTGGTCACAGTTCCAGGGCCAAAAGAAGTATTAGAATTTGTGGTTTTGGAAGAACAAGGTTGCTTCCTAGGTAAAGACCAGATCACAGGCCAGGAGAGCAGTGACCACACATCTCCTTAGATCATACCTCTTAGAAGCGCCAAAAACTTACAGAAGCCCAGGATTTGCTCTGAAAACAGTGGCACACACACACACACACACACACACACAAACATGAAGCTTGGGACAATTCCCTCCTCCACCCTGGGAATGGAGTCTAAATTTAACATTTGTCTAAAAGTCAAGAAAGAGGCTGGAAAGATGAGTAAACAACAAGAACAACAGCAACCAAGAACCTGGCCTTTAAAAAGACTCTATATGACAGAGGAGATCAAAACACAAACTCTGAAGATAATGTTATCAAAAACAGCTATAAGCAAAGCCTCAAAGGAATATATGAATTGTACACAAACCCAACAAGAATTCCTGGAAGAGTTCAAAAGGGATTTTTAAAACTCAAATAAGAGAGGCAGAGGGAAAATTGACAAAAGAAATGAGAGTTATGCAACAAAATTATGGAAAGAAAATTAACACCTTGGGGAAAAGGGCACACAAATATTGAAAAAAAAACCTTAAAAACAGTATTGTCCAAATGGTGAAAGAGTCACAAAAATCCACTGAAGAGAAAAACTTCTTCAAAAGCAGAATTAGTCAAATGGAAAAAAGAGGTACAAAAATTCACTGATGAAAAGAAGTCTTTAAAATTTAAAATTGGGCAACTGGAATGTAATGACTCCGTGGGACATCAAGAAACCATCAAATTAAAAAAAAATTAAAAATAGGAAAAAAGTGTGAAATATCTCAATAGAGGGGGAAAAAGCCAATTTACCTAGAAAACAGATCAAGGAGAGATAATTTAGTAATCATTGGACAACCTGAAAATCATGATAAAAAAGAAGTAGTAGATTACCTGAGAGCCATGATAAAAAAAAAAAGACCTGAGACATCATATTTCAAGAAATTATAAAGGAAAAGGGCCTTGTTATCCTGGAACCAGAGGATAAAATAGAAAATGAAAGAATCCATCAATCAGCTCCTGAAAGAGATCCCAAAATGGAAACTCCCAGGAATATTATACCTAAATTCCAGAGCTCCTATCAGAAAATATTGCAAGTATCTAAAAAGAAACAATTAAAATAACATGGAGCCATAGTCAGGATAACGGAAGGTTTATCAGCTCCCACATAGAGTGGAGGGCTTGACATATGATATCCCATAAGGCAAATGCAGATTTTTATCATGTGTATAACAAGGACTCTGGGCATAGTGAATTTATACCTCAAATTGACTTTTTAGGAGGAGATTACACTTTGCTCAGGAGATAGTAGAAATGAAGCTTTTGACATTTGTTCTCATCATGGGCTGTTTTGGGTGTCTATTGAAGCCTATGGACCTCTTCTCTGAATATTTTTAAAATTTATTTTTTTAAATCTTTACATATATGTATATATATAACATAAAAATAAGAAAATTTGATATAAGATCTGTCTACATATCATTTATCTATATACCTATCCATCCCTCCATCCATCAGTCTCTATCTCTAAAGGCAGAGTTAGATATAAATCAAATTAGATAGACATATCTTTATCTCTACAGATAAAGTTGGATATAGAGATAGACACATAGACAAACATACAAGGACACAATAACCTATGCAGTTTTATGAAGTCTTAACATTTTTGACTTGTTGTTTGCTAATGGAGACCGTTATCTGTGATTATGTCAAGTGAGCTGGAGTGGGGGAAAATTACATCATCCCCTCTTTATATATTCATATAAAAAGTAAAGGGGTATAGGGTGTGTTCAGGAAGAACTGGTACCTCTGGTGTGATGGCTGCCTAGCCCTTTTCAGGCCTGCTTTCCACCTTTGGGGTCCACCTGTTCCACCCAACTCTCACCCGTGACTCCAAGAAGCTGTGGCATGTGCAGCGGCCACACCCCAGTAAACCACATTGGCAGATGGGCTGAACCAGGTTGAGGGTAACCAAGGGGTCTCAAATCCATTGGTGAATTAGGGGAGTGTTTACCGCAAGCATGTGAAGACTTCCCTTGGTGGAATGGGTGGATGAGAACAATTTGTTTCAATGGCCACGAAGGCAACTGAGAAGCCACTGTGGAGCACCTAAAGCTTGGTTAGATATCGAAGACACCAAAGACACCAAGGTCATCCACTGCATCTTGAGCCATCATCAGTCATCTTGTTTCTGTCCTGCCACTGGACTGTGATGACTCTGGAGGAGAGAAGGAGGCTGATGACTTCATGTGACTCTACCTCACCTAAATATAATTTACATAAGAATCAAAAGATATCACCCATACCATTTTACCACCATATACTTATCTCAAAGTCCTGTGGTTACAGGTGAGTGATGAAGTAGCAGGTGCAGATACACTGGGAGCTGTAGTCACAATCCTGCACACAGGTGGCCCAGGCCATAAGGTCATTTCTCACTGGAAGCAGCAGTGGAATTCGGCAATCTCCTAGGTGTCTGAGCAGCCTCTTAAGGATTGCACTGCTCACCTACTGGTATGAAGAAGGGGCTTAAAAAGGTGCCCTAAAATTGTCTGCTTACCCAACCTTGGCCTGATTACCACAGCAGATGGGGAATACCACTCTGAGGTTGAAACACAAAAAAATTGTGCAAAAACATCTGCAAAGATGATTCTGCTCACCTTTGGCACATGGAACATGTGCACACTTATAGACAACACAAAATCTAGTAGACCTGAAAGAATAGCAGCTCTTGTTGCAAGAGAACTCAGTAAGTATCACATCCAAATAGCAGCCCTAAATGAAACAAGGCTGGCAAATGAAGGCCAGGTTACTGAAGCTGGAGCTGGATACACCTTTTTCTGCTGTTGCCACAGTGAAGGGGAGTGCTGTGAACTGACATAACTTTTGCCATCAAAACTAATCTAGTGAACAAGCTTGTATGTTTGCCAAAAGGAATGAACAACAGGCTCATAATAATGTGATTGCCAATTGCAGGAAAATGTCACCTACCATCATCAGTGCCTGTGCTCCCACCATGACAAACCCTGATGAGGTCAAAGAAAAAATTTATGAAGACCTGGAGACCCTTATCATCAGCGTGCCAAAACAAGACAAGCTTATAATTCTGGGTGACTTTAATGCTAGAGTAGGCTCAGACTACCAGACTTGGCAGGGAATCCTAGGGAGGAATGGAGCGGGAAACAGCAAGAGCAACGGTCACTTACTACTAAAGACTTGTGCATCTCATGACCTTCTCATCATCAACACTGTCTTCCATTTACCTAAATGCAAAGAAACTTCATGGATGCACAAACATTGGCATTTAATAGACTATGTGATTGCAAGCAGAAGAGACAGACAGGATGTGAGAATGACAAAATCAATGTGTGGTGCAGAGTTCTGGACTGATCATAGACTTATCCTTTCCAAGCTAAATATTTGCATTCCCAAAAGCAGTGCCCCCAAGGCAAAATGACTACCAGAAGAATTAATGTCAACAAATTAGAGTTCTTCCCTGAGCAGGAACAGTTTGTTGCTAACTTGGAGGGAAAATTGAGCCAAAACATTTGGCAACAGTGGAGAAGTAAAGGAGTGGACAGCTTTCAGAGATTTGGTGTATAGCCCTGCATTTGCTCATCTGGACCAGAACACCCGCTAACACCAAGACTGGTTTGATGAAAATGATGGGGAAATTCAGAAGCTGCTAAATGAAAAACAAAAACTCCACAGAGTTTACCAGCAGGATAGCTCATCCATCTCCAAGAAGGCAGTATATAATTCCATCAAAAGTAAAGTACAAGCAAAGCTTGGAAAGATGCAAGATTCTTGGCTCAGTAAGAAGGCAGATGAAATTCAGTTTTATGCTGATAGTAATAATTCAAAGTGCTTTTATGATGCCCTGAAGGCTATTTATTGGCCAAAAATCTATGGTGCATCTCACCTACTCGGTGCTTGATGGGACCACATTGATTAGTGATAAGGACACAATCCTAGAGAGATACGTTGAGCACTTCCATAGTGTCCTCAACAGATGTTCATCAATCAATGCAGAAGCCATTGACTGTTTACCTCAGATTGAAGTCAATCCTTCCCTAGCTGAAGCTCCAATTGAAGAAGAGGTTTTGAATGCCATTAGGCTCCTTTCATGTGGCAAAGCACCTGTTGCTGATTCTATTCCAGCTGAGATTTACAAGGTAGGGAGTCCATTGCTCATACAAAAGCTAACTGAAATTTTCCAGGTTATATATCAAGAGGGGGTTATCCCCCAGGAGTTCAGTCTCCATTGTCCATCTCTATAAAGGTAAAGGAAATAGATAGATTATCCTGCAACAATCACAGTGGGGTCTCTTTGTTAGTCATTGCTGGCAAGATTCTTGCCAGAGTCCTCCTTAATAGAGTGATCCTTCACCTGGAAGATGGTCATCTACCTGAGAGCCAGTGTGGCTTCAGAAAGAACTGAGGAACAGTCGATATGGTCTTTGCTTCTGGACAACTCCAGGAGAAATTCCAGGAACACAACATAGGTCTGTATACGATATTTGTAGATCTAACCAAGGCCTGTTCATCATGAGGGCTTATGGAAAATTTTGTAAAAATTTGGTTGCCCAGAGAAGTTCATTAGCATTGTACATCAATTTCATGACGGCATACTTGCCTGGGCTCTAGATAACGGACAATGCTCTTGTGCCTTCCCAGTCACCAATGGAGTGAAACAAAGCTGTGTGCTTGCTCCCATGCTTTTTAGCATGATATTTTCAGCTATGTTGTCAAATGCTTCCAATGAGGATGAACATGGCACCAAGGTCAGCCACTGTACTGATGGTAAATTCTTCAATTTGAAAAGGCTACAAGTCAAGATCAAAGTGGAGGGAATGTTAGTGCATGATTTTCTGTTTGCAGACAACTGCGCACTCAATGTAGCTTCTGAAGCTGTGATATGACAAAGTATGGACCAATCCTCTGCAGCTCATGCTAATTTTGGTCTAACAATTAACACCAAGAAAACAGGTGCTTCATCAGCCACCATCACACCATCCATATGTGGAACCATCAGTTACAGCAAATGGAGAAATTTTGGATGCTGTGGATAAGTTCACTTACCTTGGTAGTGTACTTTCCAGGGATGTACACATTGATAATGAGGTTGACACACGCATCGCCAGAGCTAGCTCAGTGTTTGGGAGGTTCCTATGGAAAGTATGAGAGAGAAGAGGTATTAGGCTGATTATCAAATTGAAGGTCTATAGAGTTGTGGTGCTGACCTCATTGTTGTATTCCTGTGAAACCTGGACAGTCTACCAGTGCCATGCCAGGAAACTGAAACACTTCCATTTGAATTGTCTTAGGAAGATTCTGCAAATCACCTGGCAGGATAAGGTACCAGACACTGAGGTCCTTATCCAAACTAAACTGCCAAGTACTCAAACTCTGCTTCAGAGAGCACAACTTCAATGGGCTGGCCACATTGTTTGAATGCAAAATGTACACTTGCTAAAAAGACCATTTTACGGAGGACTCACATAGGGCAAGGGTTCACAGGGTGGTCAGAAGAAGCAATACAAGGACACTCTCAAGATCTTTCTCAAGAACTTTGGAATTTATTGTGTGACATGGGAGACATTGGCACAGGACCACTCGGCATAGCATGCCCACATCAGAAAAGGTGCTGTGCTCTATGAGAAAAGCAGAATTGAAACAGCTCAAAGCACAAGTTTGGAGTATTCATCCCAAATGTTCACACAGACTGTTTGTGCCTAACCTATGGTAGAGCATTCTGAGCTCATATTGGCTTCATCAGCCAGTCGAGCATATTGAATCTTGACTCAAGCATCATGATGTCCTTTTGGTCTTCTTCAAGAATGAAGGACAATAACCAACTAGCTACCAGTTTCCAATTGTAAGATTTAGTTATAATTTGGGTAAACAGAGAGACATTTTCCTTTAGCTCTTATATTTGCTCCCTCCACCTCCTTTTCCTTTTCAAGTTTAGTAGTAGAAAAGAAACATATCTATTTTTATCCACCTGGAAATCAAAATCTTGGGTTAAGTGGAAAATCAGTAAATCTAGTTCTGTGTGATGTAGTAGTAACAGCATTGAATTTTGAGTCAGATGATTTTATCCAAATGCTACTTGTGTTCCTTGGATAAATCATGTAAACTCTCTGGGACTCAGTTTCCTTATCTGAAAAAATGAGGGAATAATAGGATAACTACCACCGCTACTACTACTACTACTACTACTACTGATACTACTGCTACTATTTCTCTCTCACTCTTTCTTTCTCTGCCTACACACACACACACAAACACACATGTGTATATATACATATGTCCATTATATATACACATGTATATGTATATATACACATATACATGGATATGCACAGTACTTCAAAAGTCTTACAACAATTTTAAGTTATTAAATACACACATATACAACATATATGTACATATGTACATATGTGTATACTTATATGTACATATATAATATCTCTGGTACATTATACATAGTACCATATACATACATATGGTACCATATGTGCCTTATACATAGTACCTTATACACAAAGATTTCATAAGTATTAATTTTTCAACTGTAATCATTGAAGTAGCTAATAAGTTGAATATGTACACACATATATATTTATTTTTACAGAATGTCTTTCCTATTGTGATTATTTCTAGCCGTGTATATGAAATATGACATTTACTACACATACACACTCATAGTTGTGCCCAAAATTTTAAAAAGATGAGGCGACCATGCTGATTGATGTCTATGAATAAACAGCTTAAAGTGAATGTTCAAAAAATAGTGAGTGGTTATTAAAAACCTTGAAGATAGCTGGAAGTACTGAGGTTTGTTTTGGCCTTTTTGTAAGCTAGAAGTTTTGAATAATATTTTTATATCCCTGTTGTAATATATGTGCTGTAATATTTATAAAGTATTAAGATTCTTGAATTAATAATTATCAACTCTTAAATACTAGACAGTTTGCTGTCTTTATTTGTTGTCCTTTCTTTATTTCCACATTTAATGAACCAGAGTAAAAAGGATAAAATACTTTTTTTTCTTCCCTCAGGTGAATGGCTTCTTTTATGCTCTGGGGTGCCATTTGTTATAACAAAATAGGCAGTTTTCTAAAGTGGTTCCAAGTAACCAAAATGTATAATACTGAATAACAATAATACCTTAGATTTATCTAGCACTTTACAATTAAAGCATAATAAGGATGCTTTAGGGGCTGGCTCTATCCACCAAATCCTGTCAATTTTATGTTGACTTGTTTGTCTTGTAAAATAGCTCTCAGGGAAGAATTAATAGTGAATCATGGCTGTGCACAGTATTGGAAAACATTTTCTTCCTTAAGTAGAAAACTATAGAAGCCAGTTACTTTACCAAAAGGAAAACAACATAAAAAAAATTAGAGGACTTTGGTTCCTATATCTGCTACTGACTAATCATGTGATATTTCTTTCTCTCATTACCTGGCATTCAGGTTGTGGTTTATCTTTTGTTCTCAAAGAGATCCATGATATCAGGAAGATGATGCCATGACTTGCAAATGAATTGAGTTTCAGTGAGGGAAGGCTGTGCAAAGTCAACAGCCTCACTTTCTCCTCCAGAGCCATCTGAGTCCAGAGGCCAGATATAGATCAGGACAACTAGAGATGGCCCAGAATGTATTGGGAGACTTTGTCCTTCTTAAGCTAAGGTCTTTCAGAGTTCTCTCTTTGAGTGAGTCAACCCTCCACCCCACCCCTACCAGGGAATTAGGACTGTTTAAGAGGTTAGCCAAGGGATGGCCCCTTTAATCCAAAAAAGAAAAAAATTGACCTGGGAGAGGAAGCCCCTCAGGGTTTCTGGCCAATCTCTCTAAGCTATCAGAGCCCAAACAATAACTATTAAGTTGTGTTTGGGTAAGGACCTATTGGGCCAATCAATGAGAGCCAGGGTGAATTGGATTTAAAGCATGGTCTTCAAGAGAAAAGTCTAGCCAGTAAACTCCAAGATATCCAGGTAGGTTTAAGCCTTCAAAATTTACCTTCCTTCGGGCAGAGCACCCTCTCCACCCCATGTGGAGAGAGGAAAGGAGAAGAGAGGAGAGAAGGAGAGGGAAGGAAGGGGAGGGGAGGGAAGGGGAGGGGAGGGAGGGGAAGGGAGGGAGAGGGAAGGAGAGGAGATGATAGGGTGATAGGACCTGGACCCCTAAAAGGAAAAGGCAATATCTTTGAAAGTTACTCAGTTCCTGAATTTTTCCATGCATTTCAGCAGCCCTGATCACTGGCATCTTGCTTAAGACATCTGGCCCACCCCAGCCCTCCTAGATACTAGATTGTCCTTTCACTGTCACTCTTGGCCCACCCCAGACTACTTTATTCCTTTTACTAATGTACCTGGCCCACCCTAGTCAATATACCACTTTTTAATCCCATCCAGATATTTTCACTGTCCTTTTTTTGTATATAAGTATCAGTCTTACCACCATTAAGTTGCAGATTCCCTAAGAATCTCACCTTCTACTATTGGTGTTACAATAAACCTTGCTACTTTGACTGGAAGACTGAGTACATGAATTCATTACAGGTGGAAGCCACCCTGTACCCTGACATTTTGGGGTTTGCAGCAACTCTAAACTGCAGAGGAGAGGAGAGAAGGGGAGGGGAGGGGAGAGGAGAGGACGAGAGAGTAGGGGAGGGAAGAGGAAAAGAGAGAGGAGGAAAGATACCATGTCTAAACATTCTAACTTGCTTAGCCTGTGGCACCTTGTTTTGCATACCAAGGAGCTTAATCTATTTTTGCATAATTAAATTCACTTGAATTAAATTTATAATGACTTTCATATGCTTTATCTCATTTGTTCATTATAATAACTGTATGAGTTGAATACCATAGGTATAGATGAGGAGAGAGGTTCAGAATGTAAGTGATTTGTCCAAGATGAATAAGTTTTGAAGTCAGATACATATCCAGTTCTTATGATTTACAATCTCCTCCTAGTAGTGGTAAGAGGAAGAGAAAAAGAATTTGTATTAGCATTATGTTTAAATATCTAAAATATTAAGCTTATTTAGATTGTGAATCATGAATAAGCTCATTAAGAATACACAGTCATACCAAATCTAAAATCATTATCGCTCCTTGGCTTTGGTGGTATTATGGGAAGACTTATAAACTAAGAATCAGAAGAATAAGTTTTTGTGGTTTAGGGGAAAGAGTGAATGACTTAGGTTCAAGAGTCTTCCAATGCCTAAACCTTCAACCTTAGGAATAACACTTCATCTCTCAGGGATTCAATATATTCACCTATAAATTGGTTGGTTAGACAAATTGATCTCTAAATTCCTATCCAGTGCTAAAATTCTATTCTCACCCTGATGTCACTAATTCAGTTTATAAACTAGGACAAGGCAAAGAACTTTTCAATTTTCCAATTTAATCAAATGTTCACAGGGTTTAGACCTAAAATGTATCTTAAAAACCTTTTCATCCAACTATCTCATTTTACTGAAGATGAGTATCAAGGTCCACCAATAAAATGACTTGTCCAGGGGTAGAAAGGTAATGAGTAGCACATGCAGCATTAGGCTAATAACATCTATCCTTCGTCCCTAAGGTTGGGGTGAAGATTTTTTAAGATTAGATTTGTAAGTTCCCTTTTAAAATGATAAATACTTTCCTTAAAAAACTAAGAAGTAGCAAGTTCTTGTTGTGGTGGTGATAGTGGTTGGGATTTGGCTTGTGGTTGTTACTGTGGAAATAGAGACAAGTCAGTGGAAATCTCTCATTAATTTGGAGATTTTAATGGATTTCAGTAGAGAATCATAGATTCTGTATTGCTTTGGCTATTGAGTCCAAGGTGAAGGAACCTTAGAGGTCATGTGGTCCAACTCACCTTTGACCAGGAATCATCTCTAAATCTTCTCATCAGTTATATATAAATATTGATGAAATTTATTCTCCTTAAGAATCATAATTTCATATATTAAGAACCTGCTATATAGCAGGATTATCATCTCACAACATGTATTAGTTCTATCACCTATACCACCATTTTAAGGGGTGACACTCTAATATTTTAAATGCCCCCCCATAATTTGGGGGCAGCCAGGTGGCATCGTGGATAAAGCACCAGGCTGAGAGTCAGAAATACTGGAGTTCAAATTCAGCCTCAGGACATTCACTAGCTGCGTCACCCTGCTTAAGTCACTTACCCCTATTTGCCTCAGTTTCTTCATTTGTAAAGCGACCTTAAAAAGCAAATGGCAAATCACGTCATTATCATTGTCAAGAAAATCTCAAAGGAGGCCACAAAGAGTGAGACATGACTGAAACAACTGAAAACCAATAACAACAAAAATATATTGACCAGGATTCCATCCCCTTTATAAGTGCATAAAATTCAAAATGTTAAAACTTTTTTGGAATTGAAAAATTATCCCCAAACTCTGCCCCTCTGGTTCTGACATTGGAGAATGGGTTCTAGGATTCTGTCCATAGATTCAATCAAAACAGATATAACCCCTGAACCTTACCCCCTTCTCTCTTTAGGGACTGATCACTTAAGTATGGGTGAGAAGGGTATTCTTCACATTAGTCCAGTAGCCCCAATTAGCCCTTGGGGACATGATATCTGTCATGCAGGTGCATTGTCTTTTATATGTTGTCTTTTTTTTCCCAATTGGAGTTTAAGCTTCTTGAGAGTAGAGACTACCTCACTTTTTCTGTTTGTATCTCCAGTACTTGAAACATGATTAATACTTAATAAGCACTTTCCAATAAACACATTCCAATTTCTCATTGAAGAAGCATGATCAGTAAGTGCCAGATTTGTGTTATCTCTTCCTTCATGCAACAGTTTCCTCATTTTTTCTCCCAAGGACAAGAAAATTGGATCCAGTTAACTAAATTCAACTCATCCAAGCAATCCTTTACAATTAAATGCTTCTTCAGTCATTTGAGCTTCTCCTCTTAGCATGTGAAATCAAAGCTAACAACATGAAACATTGCCACAATCCAGCTTGTCTATATGCCCATGGCCCCCAAACTGGCAGGGCACATTTTCTTCTAAAATAATTACCATAATGTTCCAGTGATGTTATGGGTGATTGTTTTATTTTTTTCCTTTGAAAATTCCCACTTTTTTGAATTTATAATTCATGTCCATGCTTTGAAATTTACATAGCCAATTTCTAAAACTCAGAAGAAATGCTTCAGTAACCTGTTTCTTGTCAACAATTACCTTAAAAGGAATCATGAATTCTCCATGAAGTCCAATATATTCAGAATGTTCTCTGGGGACTTTTTTTTAAAGTAACAACAGACATTTCATTGGTTTAAGGTGGTGAAATCTTTTAAATAATAGGTCTTTTTCTTTGTAAAAATAAAAACAAAAACAAAGCTGGATTTTGTGATTTTATATGTTAATATGTATCTTTTTAAGTGATATGGTAGACTTTTACAAGAAACTTAAATCTCTTGGTGCCTCTGATCCTCCTTTGCCTGCTGACTGTAGTGATGCATTTTCTCAAACACATCCCCAGGGGGTTTAGAGTCCAAGGTAATCCTCTCTGTGTGCTTTTTTAGCCAACATGTTCATAAAGATCAAATCAAGAGATAAGGGGAAGACAGTGTAGTGGAAGGAGCATTGAACTAGAAGTCTGAGTATCTGTGATCTTCACCCAGCTATACCACTTACTATGGAAGCTTAGGCAGGTCTTAACAAACTTAGCTTACTTCCCTTAACATGGAAAGTGCTCTCTCCTCAACTCATCCTGTCAGAATTCTCCCCTTCCTTTAAATTTCAGCCTATGTACTATCTCCTCCAAGAAGTCTTCCCTGATCCTTCCCAATTAAATTAACCATAAAATTGCATTTATATGTGACCTTAAAATTTGCAAAGCACTTTACAAATATCATCTTGTTAAATCCTCACAACAACACTGGGAGGTAGTTGCTATCATTATCTATATTTTATAGGAACAGAGGAAGATAGAGGTAAAGTGACTTGCCCAAAGTCACATAGTAACTGTCTGAGGTAAGATTTGGACTCAGAACCTCCTTTCTCCAAGTCAGGTCTACCATTTTAGCTGTCTCTAATGTTACCTACTCCAAGAAAAATGTAAGCTTCTCGAGGGCAGGGAATCTTTTTAATGCCAATATTCTCCATTGGCTCCTTATAGTTATGAATCATAGAATTCTGTCATCTGATGAATCAAAATTGCAGGTCATACGGAGTGCCCTGGGGATACAGATGGTAGATGTGAATAGGCTGAAATATGTTGTAAATAAAGAACTGTACATAAGAACTACAGTAAAAAAAAAATCATCAAACAGATTTATTAATGGAAAAGGGGTTAGACTAGTCAATTAGGGAGAGTAAGTTAGCCATTGAATGGACTATATACTGTCTTAGTAACCACACAATGTCAAAAGACCAGGAGCATGGGACCTAATGAATTTGGTAGACCTCTGTGGAGGATTTATGGAAGAAAATGAACAGGAACTACAAGATGAGGTGTGTATGGATTGCAACCTGCAGCTGATAATGGAGCATCTGTCACACATTCATTGACAGATTAAAGTGTTAAAATGATCGTGGGAAAAAGCACTTAAATTTTTTGGACCTCAGTTTTCTCATTTGTAAAGTGGATATTTTTGTTGTCATTCAGCCAACTCATTGTGACCTCATTTGGGGTTTTCTTGTTAAAGATAGTGGAGTGGTTTTGCATTTTCCTCTCTACCTCATTTTACAGATAAGAAATTGAGGCAAACAGGATAAAGTGACTTGCCCAGGGTCACACAGCTAGGTAGTGTCTGAGGTCAGATCAGAATTCAATTCTTCCTAACTCCAGGAGCAGCACTCCGTCCACTGCACTATCTAGCTGCCCCAAAAGTGAATTTTATACCTTTACTATCAACCTCTTAGGATGAAAACAGCCATTGACAAAATGATGGCAATGTGACACTTAAATATGATTTCTGTATTCATGACTACTGTCAAGTAACAGATCATTTCTTCTCAGCTATGTCAGTTCAATGAGTTCTCATTTGAGACTTCTTGTTTTTAGGGCTGTCATAGGAGGGTATAAGAAAAAAATCAGTGCTCTTGGAGTCAGAATATCTGAGTTCAAATTTTGTCGTTAAAGTCATTAAACTTTTATTTCTTTGTCTCCTCATCTTTAGGATGGGGGTAATAATTCTTACATGACCACCTTCACAGGATTGTTGTAGGAAAGTGCTTTGTAAACTTTAATTTTCTACATATTTTCTACATTATTAATTTTACATTATAATTTTACCTTATAATTTTCTACATTATTATTTACTCAGGACATATCATGTATACCTAAATCCAAGATTGGACCTCTTGTTCCTACCAACACTTGGCAAAAAAAGACAGAAAAAGGATAGACACAGGGCAGTTGTTGAGAGAATAAAGCTTCCCACAGAATAAGTTTCTTTAGTCAAAAATCACAGAATTTGTGCATAGTTATAACTAAACTAAAAGACCATTTAATGTATATATTGTTGCTGAATTTAGAATCAGTCAGTCAGTTCTACTTCTGACCTAAGCTGTGTGATACTGGGCCACAGAAGTTACATATTCAAGAAAAATATTTATATCTTTTTTTTTAACTTCACTTTCATTTTCAATATCTTCTCCTTCTAATTCCTATCTGTTTATAGAATAAATGGGAAAGTGAAAAAAATCAGTTCAGCAAAACCAAGCAACACATCAATTGAGTCTGATAGTACATGCGATATTTGACACCCAAAGTCCCCAATCTCCACAAAGAAAAGAGGAAGATGCATTTCCCAATTCCTCTCCACAGCTAGGCTCATGGAACTAATATTTTAATAAACTATAACAAAATAAATGGATATAGTGGATTTAAAATGTTGAAATCAACAGAAACCATCACTGGTTATATTTTTGCCTCTCAGCTAAAACCTCAACATAAAAACATACATAGCTCCATAAATAAATCTATTTTCCAGCATCATATTTCACATGAAAGAGCAATTTAGACATGGGCATAGGTGAACAACATCAGAATAGAATAGTAAAACTAAAAGTAATTCAGGAGATCATCTGGCTTAGCTTTCTACCTCAATGCAACTTAGCACCCAGGCCCTCCAAAGCAGATGGCTGTCCTATTTTTAGATGATCTCCAAGGACAGAGATTATACAACCTCTATCAACAGGCATTTTCATCATTTAATTTTTCTGATAGTTAAAAAATGACTCCTTTTATTTTGATCACTGTAAAAATGGAAACCAATAGTCATCCCCATTCTACCAATCCTTGATAAAATTAAATTCAAGTCATCTTCAACTCTGTCTTCCCCTTGTAATCATAACTTTTTTCAGCTTTTTCTAATTTCTCTTAATATCTTTGTAGAATCCAGTTAGGGAGTCTGTCTGTCTGTCTATCTATCTATGTAATCCATATCCACATTGATAAATGTACAAATATGGCTATGAATGATATGAATAAATGTTGTTAGAATCTGGCTCGCCCATCTCCAAAGGGTACTTGGTTCCTACCTTGAAAGAAGCAAGAAAAGAGGTACTTTGTCCTTCCAAAATCTTTAGGGTGGCAAGATGGAAATTAGGGCTATGTTGAGGAATTGGCTTCCAGTACATATCTGCAGATTTCCAAGTCTTTTTCATTCCAATCCCTGGAATGTCCTCTGTCCACAAATCTCTCTCTTGAATAGTGTCTTGGAACCACATCTATCTCTCCTTCAAGAAACTCTAGCTGACTCTGAACTTTTTAGATATGAAGGTTCACATTCTCTCCATCTTTTTGGAGCCACGTCTTCCTCCACAAACACAGCTGCATGCAAAACATACCAGGCCGAGTAGGTAGCCTAGTTGCTCAAGTCATAAAATATGTACAAATTATATTCCACCATAAAGTTTACAGCTGTACCTGTAATTTCATTTATATAGGGGAATCCTTGATGAAGAAACTCCTCTACCAATGCAGGCTGGCAACTTTTCTACAGCTTATTGTTTTAAAGATTTGCCAAAAGAATGGAGAAGTAACTTTCCCAAGGACAAGTAGACAGTCAGTAAGTGTAGCATCCAATGACTGTTGTTTTCTTCAAAATAATTAATTGCACAATTACATGCTTACTCTGACAAGGTTGTCTTTATTGGGTTTTTTGCCACCATATTCAGAATTAACATATTATTTAAAGTATTCTCAGTAGGATATGTTTTCATTGAAAGTAGATTCAGGGGGGCAGAGTCAAGATGGTGGAATAAAAGCAGGGTCTTTGAGCTCTCTTCCAGAGCTCCCCAAATAACTTTAAATAATGACTCTAAACAAATTCTAGAATAACAGAACCCACAAAAAAACAGAGTGAAACAATTTTCCGGCTCAAGACAACTTAGAATGTTCATGGGAAAGTCTGTTGCTCTGCGGTGAGAGAGGAGCACAGTACAGCTCAGGCTGGGCAAGTGTAGACCAGCCCTCAGCAACCCAGGGGTAGGCCTTGGGAGCAACTTTAACAATGGTGGCAGTGGTGGTTTCTGGACCTCTCAGCACACAGATAACAAGGAAGTCAGACAGTTGGTCAGAAGATTTACAGGGGTCCCTTTGCTGGCACCAGGGGCAGAACTCTGTTGCGTTTCCTATACTTGGATCTGGGTCACAGTCCTGGGTCTCAACATGTAGTTCTGATTAGCATGGGAAGTTTCACCTGTTTCAATTCCAACCAGAGCTAGTTTGAGCTTTCTTAGACTACCTCGTATAATGCTTATTCCTAAAAGCTCACCATATTGATGTTGAACAGAATTATAGACATGGGACACAACTCCTAGCTCAAACATACAAATTCTTGATAAACTCTATGCTCTATAAGGTCATTTATGATATCTTCTCCATACTTAGTATACATATCAGCAGCTAGTGAGATCTTTGCATACAGTATATCTTTTATTGATGTTTGTTGACTTCTGATTTACTAGGTATCCTAAAAACAGCATCCCCCTGAAAAATAGAGTTTTATCTCTTTAGTTGATCATCTTCTATTTCACTAAGGGATCAAAAAAGTTAGATACAGATCTTGGAGATTATATCGTCCTATACCCTCATTTTATGTATGAAAAGACAAGTCCAGAGATGTTGAGTGATTTGTCCAAGGTCACATTATTCACAAGAAGTCCAAAACCAGAACCCAGATTTTATAAATGTAGTGTTCTTCATATTGCTGGACACTATTCCACTAATTCATAGCACTCCCTTCAATGTCTTTCTGCCCAGTAGCTTAGACATTTCATCATGTAAACATCATTTGGCTTTTTTCATCCCCTTGACTATATACATAGATTGTTAATTGTTCCAAGTCCAGTTAACTTTGTTCATCTTTAAACAGTCAACATGCTCAAGCAGAGACTTGTACTTGAACTTTCCCTTCCAGCTTTCCCCTCTGTCTCAACTGCTGGTCAGATATAGTCTTCTCAGACTGGTCTTGCAGTCAATTTTGCAAATTACATCCTCCAAGCAATCCGATAACTCAATAACA
Organism: Trichosurus vulpecula; assembly: GCF_011100635.1. Lineage (NCBI taxonomy): Eukaryota > Metazoa > Chordata > Mammalia > Diprotodontia > Phalangeridae > Trichosurus > Trichosurus vulpecula. The sequence goes on along the minus strand of NC_050581.1, from coordinate 90,510,415 downwards.
AACTATGATTCTAAAGAAGCAATGATGAAGCAGGTAGGTGACACAGTAAGTAGAGCACTGGCCCTGGAGTCAGGAAGACCTGAGTTCAAATCCGGCCTCAGAAACTTGACTCATTTACTATCTGTATAACCTTGGGCAAGTGACTTAACCCCAATTGCTTTGCCTTTCCCCCTCCAAAAAAAAGAAACAATTATTAATCATTCTACCCACCTCATGACATAGAGATGATGAACTGGGGAGGGGAGGGAGTGTAGAGCAAGACATTTTTTTAAACATAGTGTAGGAATTTGTTTTTCTTGAGGCATATTTGTCATAAGAGTTTGATTTTCTTTATTTCAGTAGATGGCTGGTGGGGATGTGTGGAAAGGAGAGAAAAAATTGAGAGAATTAAGAATATATAAATAAAGTTCTACATGTGTGTGTGAAGAATACTCCTTTAGAATAAGCTTTTCTATAAATAGGCAATGATTAGAGCAGGGGTGGGGAATCTGCAGCCTCAAGGCCACATGTGGCCCCCTATGGCCTCAAGTGACACCCTTTGATTGAATTCAAACTCCACAAAATAAATCCCTTTATTAAAAGGATTTGCTTGGTAAAACTTGGACTCAGTCAAAAGGCCACCTCCAAGGACCTAGAAGGCCATATGTGGCCTCAGGGCGTAGTTTTTAGCTATAGCCGTAGTTGACATTTCTCTGACATTATTATAAATGTAGAGCTGAAAACAACTTCCGAGGTCTTCTCAATAGATCAGTTTATTTTTTAGACATGAAAACTGGGATCCAGAGAGGGTAAGCAACTTGCTCACACAGGTAATAAATGGCAGAGTTGTGATTTCAACTTTGAAACCTTCAATATGTCACAGGGAGCCACACGGCCTTCTGTAATTGTGGTTTGTTCTTCATTCTTGAAGAGGACCATGACTTTAGGAAGATGATGCCATGACTTGCAAGACAATTGGATTTCAGTAATGGAGGGCTGTACAAAGTCACTAGCCTCACTTTCTCCTCCTGAGCCTCTGAATCTTATAGCCAGATATAGATCAGGACAACTGAAGATGGCCCAGGGTACAGTGGGAGACCTTGGCTTTTTTAAGCTAAGATCTTTCAGAGTGCCCACTTTGACTGAGGTAATGCCCATTCAGTAATGAGGGCTATTTAAGAAGTGAGCCAAGGGATGGCCCATGTAATAAATAAATAGATATGTGTAGTGTGTGTGTACATGTATAGATATATAAATATAGATATATATATACATATATACATGTACATATATGTGTGTGTCTATCTCTCAAACTAGGAAGGAAAGCCTCTCAGGGTTTCTGGCCAAAAGAGAAACAATTGCTATTTGCATTCAATCTGAGCCTTCAGGGCTCAAGTAATAACCATTAAGTTGTGCTTGGGTAGGGACCTATTGCTGGCCAATCAATGAGAGCCAGAGTGAATTAGATTTAAGGCATGGTCTTTAAGAAAAAAAATCTAGTCAGGAAACTCCAAGATATCTAGATAGGTTTCAGCCTTCAAAATTTAACATCCTTTGGGCAGAGTCCTTCAGGTAAGGGCATGATACCCCCTGTGGAGTGATGGGAGAGCAGAGGGGAGAAGGGTAGAGGAAGACAGGGGAGAGGAGGAAGAAGGAGAGGGGAGGAGAGGGAGTTGAATTGCTCAACTGGAACTGGCCAGTTGGGTCTCCAGTGAGGCAGCTTGGACTATTCACAGGTTTTGGTTTATCTTTTGTTCTCAAAGAGGGCAATGTCATCAGGAAAATGATTCCATGACTTGCAAGTCAATTGCATTAAAGTGAGAGAGGGCTTTGCAAAGTCACAAGCCTCACTTTCTCCTTCAAGAGCCATCTAGATCCAGTGGCCAGATATAGATCATGACAACTGGAGATGGCCCTTCTAACATTGTCCCAACATTCTCTTCTTTTTTTAATTTTATTTTTAACTTATGAAATAACACAAGCATTTCCATAACATGGTAAAAAAATGATTACACATGAAATTGCAACTCTATCATGTACAACTTGCTATTCCTTTTAATATATGATAAAGTTATCATGTAACTTTCTCTTCTTTCCCTTTTTTTCTCTCCCCCACCCCAACCCTGGAGAAGTCTCCCTACACACGGGCATGCACACACGTAAAACCAATCTATACATATTTCTATTTATCAGTTCTTTCTCTGGATGCAGATGGCAATGTCTTTCGTAGTTAATTTGGGTATTTATAATCGCTAAAATGATTTAGTCACTCAAGGTTGTTTTTAAAACAATATTGCTATTACTGTATACTACATTCTCTTGGTTCTGCCAGACATGTTTCTAAAGAGATTGTTTCATGAAATTTCCTATCTAGCTCTAAAGCAGGAAACTGAAATATATTCATGAGGATTTTATCCTAATGTTTCCAGTAAATAACAAAATTTATCATTTCTTCCAAGAGAAGGTGATGAAGAGCATAAGGATCCAGAGTTTAAATTTAATGATGATGATGATGATGGTGGTGGTGGTAACCCAGGATTTAGAAAAAAGTCTGTACTGGGTTAATTAATAATTAAGATACATGCCTTTTAAAAACTATTCACTTAACTACTTGAAGTATTTGGCAGACCCAATCCTTTGGGAGTAGAGTGAACAGTAAATAGAAAATGCTGACCTACTTTTCAAAAAGATCTAAACCTTAACCTGACAAGCTCCAGTTGTTGGGTGCCTTCACTACAGAATACAGCATTGTAAGCACAGTTTGGTTAGTTGGCAGTGACATGTTAAGACTCATGATACTTACAGATTTTGATATACACAGGGCCAATGCTATTTTGATATGAAAGTATGGAATCTCTCTAAATCTAGAGTTTATAGGTATAGCTAATAAAATTTTATCTTACCTGAGACCCTAATTTAGAAGTTTCATGAGTCTTCCACATTTTCCATAGGGTGTCAGCTCTATTCATAATTTCACATGTTCTTCTTTTACACTTAGCTTATGACTCTAATGAGTGTATTGTAGCCAAGTGTCAATTTTTAAGAGTAAAGCAGAATAGAAGGGAAAGCAGTTGTAAACCAGAAGGCTGCTGCCATGTAGTAGAAAGAACCCTGGATTTGACATCAGAGACCCTATCTTTGATTCCCAACTTTCTCACTTACTAGGTATGTGAAGCTGGACAAGTTACTTCACCAGCCAATGCTTTATTATGTTCACTACACTTATGGTTGCTATTAGAATATAATGAGATGGGGCAGCCAGGTGGTGTAGTGAGTAGAGCACCAGCCCTGGAGCCAGGAAGCTGTGTGACCTTGGGCAAGTTACTTAACCCCAATTGCCCTGCCTTTCCCCCTCCAAAAAAATCTTAAAAAAAAGAATATAATGAGATAATGTAAAAGAACTTTGTCAGACATAAAATACTGTATACATAATGCATATGTATGTGTATGTATGTATATATGTAAGTGTGTGTGTGTGTGTGTGTGTGTGTGTGTGTGGCATCTATTAAGCACCTACAGTGTGCTTGGAACTGTGCTGGGTGTTATGGACAGAAATACAAAGATCAGCTAGTCCCTTACTTTTGGGGTGCAGAAAAACAACATGTACAGCTGGATGCACAGTGGACAGAGTGTTGCACCTAGTATCAGTTTAAATTCCATCTAGGACATTTACTAACTGAGTAACCCTATATAAGTCATAACCTCTGTCTATCTCAATTTCTTCAACTGTAAAAGAAAAATAATTTGGATAATCATGAAACCTACTTCCCAAAATTGTTGTGCAATCAAATTAGACAATGTTTTTAAAGTATTTTACATAGCACCTGGCACATAATAGGTACTCAATAAATGCTTATCCCCTTCCCATTCAAAATATGTACAAGGTAATGTTTTGAAATACCAAGAGATTAATTTGAATAAGTAAGTAGAGAGGATCCTAGCTGATGTAGAAACTTGAATGTTAGACTGAAGACTTCAGATTTGTTCCATTACAACTGAGCAGCAGAGATTGGGTAGAGGTGGCTGAGCAATAGGAAGCAAGAAGTAGTTCAATGATTTACATATCATTTGAAAATGATTATTCTGTAACTTGGAGTCACAATATCTCAGTTCAAGTCGTAGTTCTGCCATGTTATATGACCTTAGGTAAGAGATGTTTCCTCTCTGGGACTTAGTTTCCTCACCTAGAAAATGAAAGGATATGGAAGGAAAGCAGAGAAAATGTCTGTTGTGGGTAGTGCTTGAGGGAAGTGAAACTAGTATGTTGGTCCTCATGCAGAGCCAGCAAAATGAGGGAAGCTCAGCTGGAAGGTAGAGCAGCCACAACACCGTATGCAGATTTGTAGCTGGCTTCCAGCTGTGGTACAAAGGGGTGGATTTGCAGGCAGTAGTGAGAGGAATAAAAGGAACATATAGTTCTGGGTGCCTCAGGAAGGGTAAAGAGTGTCCAAAAGTGTCAGTCATTTAATTTTCTTTTTCAAAGCACCCGTGATTTCCCAATCTAGCAAAATTTGAAAACATTCTTATAAAGATTTGGCACCAAACTTAAAAAAATAAATTCCATCTTACTTTTCACAGTGTGACTGACTACCAAGAGATAGGCCATAGAGTTGATTAGATGGCCAGTGAAATACCCCCCAACTCTTAAATGTGTGAATTTGTATATGTATTATACACATGGGATTTGAAGATGCATTGGGGATCACAAAGAAAGCAAATGGAGAAATGCTTCATTCTACCACATAGAACTTTAACCCTCTATCTAAAAAGAAATAAAAAAGTCACCAACCAGTTGCTGAATTTTGCTTTAATTTATTAGGCTGTACTTGAATTTTGCTACATTTTTCCCATAGCTTAAACTCAATCTTTAAGAGTCTCTTTATATTCCCCACATAGTGAATGAAAGTTGGACATAACCCAGCACAATATAAATGCCTTGGCAATGCCTAGCACAGTGCCTTGCTTAAGCCACCTCTCAATAAATGTTGAAGTTGTTAACCTGTCAGTAAGTAAATCAATAAACAAACCTATTAAGCACTTCTTAAGTTCTAGGCACCTTGTGAATGTAACACAGAAACAAAGGTTATTGGTATGGGACTCAATCCATAGAGATGAATGACTACCCTAGGTGGGGGGGGGATGGCAGAGTTTACAAGAGCTTCTATCATGTATTCCCAGAGTCTTTTCCTTTAGCAACCTAAAATAGGCTTGACCTCTTCCATCTTCCTTCTGAAAGCTGGAAGCCAGAAGCACCTGAAAGCACTTGAAACTTGAAGTGTCCCAAAGACTGAGGATGGAAGAAGGTTGGAGCTCTCCTGGCTTTCCTCAACTCTGCCCCACCCCTCACATAGCATGCCAATAAGGAGAGAGTCTGGTACCGACAAGCTTTGGGAAAGGAATTTCATAAACTTCTGGGAATATAAAATGAAATAGTCCCAGTTCTTTTAGAAGTTTACATTCTAAGGGTAAGGTACTATTTGCATGCACAAATATATACCAAATATATACCAGATAAATAAAGGTCACTTGGACTGAGAGCAGTAGCATTAGAGAAAGGAAGGATCAGAATGTGCTTGTCATACATAGAAAATGGCACTTGAGCTTTGTTCTTTTGCTTTTATTTGGAAACCAAGGTTTCCAAGAAGGTAAGAAATGGATCATTCTAAGCATGGGGTACAGTCAATGCAATGATCAAAAATGGGAAATTAAAATGGGAAATGAAGTGTCACCTGTGGGAAACAGCAAGGCCAGTATGGTTGCACCCCTAAGTATGAGGAGGACAGTAGTGGACAAGAAGATTGGAAAGATAGGAAGTGGCCATGTTGTGAAGAACTTTAAATCCCAGGTATAAAAGATTATGTTTTATTCTGAAGGTAATAAGGAGCCACTGCCATTATTAAGTAGCACTGGAGGTGCTTTACTGATTTTTTTCCTTTAAATCAATTGAGATAAATGAAATAAAAATGAAAATCTAATTTACAAGCCTGTATACAAAAAAGGACAAAAATCAAATCCCTCTAACCAACCATATGTTGTCCATTGGTTTCCAGTGGTGACCAAAGTTCTTGAAAGAACAGGATTATGACTTTTTACTTCCAGTCTTTATAAACTTACTCCTTGGGGATATATAGATTATTTTTATCTTCAATGTACTAAAGGAATAACCCTACTTAAGTATAACTTCTAGCAATATAAGGCTTAACAAGGTAATTTTTCTATGGTAAAAAATCTTAAATCATATCCACTGAAATACGTCTAGGCATTCTACTTGGTGAGATAGCATTGTAGAATAAAGGTTAAAAAACAACCACAACAATAACTATTATTTGTCCTCCCTTAATAATGCATTTGCCTTGGGCAGAATCTTTGTTTAGCTAATCCTACCTGGACCCATACATTTTCACTGTCCTATTCAGACATGTTTTATACAACCTTTTGTTCACATTGTACATGGGAATTGGGATAACTTGGCTTAGAAATTTTGGCCCAATCCCAGTTTAATCTATTCTGTTTGTATTATGTTTTGTATATATTGCTTATATGCTTCTGTACTTGCTGCCTGCTGCACTAAAAAGTACAAAATAATACAACTGATACTGAGTTATATGGACCAAAGCTCAAGAATTTTATTTTATCTTATTAATTATAAGCCAGGTTTACACTACTTAATGATGCAAGTAGTTTATTGCAATTGATTGGAAAGAAAGTATATGAAAAATAGGTACTGAAAACCCCCCCAAAAATGTGCTGTGCAAAAAAGCCATTGTTTTGAAATGTATTTTTATATTGCCAAATGGAATTTCTGTAGCTATATATAGGAAGAAAAGTTTAAAACTCTGTTCTTTTTATACATTGTTTTTCTTTTTCCCTCCCCCCACTCAGGTGTAATATTTTTGGATGAAATTATATGCATACATACACATGCATCCATATTATTATCTAGGGGTTCCAGATCTGGAAGTCATGAGTAGCTTGCTCAGTTCATGGCCTTGGAAAGGTTTTCTGATACTTAATGCACAAATGCCTACCAGCTAAATGACCTTCTTACACACACACACACACACACACACACACACACACACACACACACATGCTGAAACGTATGACCTGTCTGGAGACCATTACTTAGTAAGACAATCTTTTGCTATGTGTTTCTTTTGAGTAAATAATGCTCAAAAATAAAGAATATAAGTGGAGAGAAAAAAAGTCAAGACCAAAATGGCATTGACAAATGTCATCACCCTTGAAGTTTAAGGCAGCATGCAGAAATAAATCCAGATACAAACTGGTCACCCATACCTCTAAATATATGTATTAAAGATTTTCCAATTATGTTAATTTAAGACAAACTTCAACCATAAAAATGTTAACTCTGCCAAAAATTTTTGGATTCTCAGAAATTTAATGACATCTGTTTTGAACTGACTGTTTTCCACTCAATGGGAGTGTTTAGAGTGGATTATTTTGAACTCTTGGGAGCAGAACTGACAAGGGCAAAGTATCAAGGTGAATTGATCCCCAAATTTCTCCTCCCATTCCTGAGCAAGAGCATCTGTATAAAATGGACAGATTTGCTATTCCACAAATAAGACTGCATACTATTAGCTATATGGCTCTCAAAGATCAAGGTCTCTTAGTAAGTTACAGCCTCACTGAAAGCAAATATTCCTTCCTCTGACAATAGAAAGTCCCCAAGAAACTTCATCACACCAGTGAGAAATTGGTTCTTTTATAGCTATACTCTTTCTAAAGTAATAGACTAGGTATTAGCTGTCATTCTTACCCTCCCACCCCTGTACTCCCACACAGATACTCCAAGGATTCACTCTTCAAGGGGTATATGGTTTCCTTCAAACCAGAGAAGGCCTGGAATTTCATTAGATACTAGTCTTGATTCCAGCAGTATTTCTACCATTTACTTAGCCATATGAACTTACTTCTCTTTTGAAACTACTACAATTTGATGCTGCATAAGAATCCTCTATAAGGCATGTGGTCCAGGTGATGATGGTTTCTCTCTCCTTATTCCGTAGTCTCCCTAAACAAGGGCACATTTTCAATATTGTTCCTACTCTCCTCTTATATTCTAAAATCTAAACATGAATACATACCATATAACTTATGATTGGATAACACATTAAAAATGGCAATCACTTACTCTTTACAAATTTCTTACTAGGTACAATATAAGAAGTAGTCTTCATTATATATAAGCCTAAGCCACTCAACTGGATTACACATGTCACCTGGACATAAGACTTCTCTCTTCTCAATTCACTTCTTCATTCACACATCTTAGCTAAATATATACTTATAAATATATCTCCTTGGTTTATATATATATATATATATATATATATATATATATATATATATATATATATATATATATATATATGTATATACACACACACATACTATGTAGCTATATATAACTATATATATATAAACTACATAGCTATATATAACTATATATATAAACTATATATATACATACATACATACATACATACATACATATATATATATATATATATATATATATATATATATATATATATATATGTATAAACAATACAGAAACCAAACAGACTATCATTTTCTACATTTTAACGTCCCAGGGTCAGTATGTTATCATCATCCAGCAGTGTGACACTTATCCCTGGTATTAAATAATTACTCTATCTTAATTCCATTCAACAAATTAAGCATTTTAAGTATCTGCAAGGAAGGCATAATACTAGGTACTGAGATTACAAGGTCCAAAATGCAACCAAACAAACAGAAAGACACCTCTGTCCAGAAAAGTTTATAATCCATTGTGATGTTTCATGAATTTCTTTCTATCAACAGCAAAAGCAAACCATCTTTTGTAAATTCTTCTTTCTTATCATACCTGACCCTTTGATATCTCATGTTTTCCTTCAGGCTGATTGAATTGCTTTTTGCTCTAGTCAAACACTCACTTCTCTTACAACATACCTAAACATGCTCAACAGCTTCATTATTATTTAATTGCTGGATCAAGATTTTATCTATATGTGGGTGGATCTTATATGGCAATGTATAACATGGACTTAACCCACTTGCAGATCATCTGATCTCTGCATGTAAACTTTAATATAATTCTGAGATATGTTGGTTAAAGCTACAGAAAAAAAATCTGATACCAATGCTTCATTTTGGTATAGAGGTGAGCCTAGTTTCTCCAAGACAATTGTAGTCCATTGAAAGCTCTGACTCATCCTAGCAAAGTGAAAAAGGCATCACATATTAGCCTAGTAACAGGCTGCATGTGAGTTTTCTACGTGCTAGCCTAGTTTAATGTCAAAGGACTAAGTGCCACAGGGTTGGATAATAATTAACTGATCTTTTTCAATCATGAGTGACCATGTCAATGCTTGAGACTTGTGTTAGCCTGGGAAGATCTTACTAACTAAGGACCATCTGAATTTTGGGAGGCTGATCACCAGTTAGCTACAGGATGGTTATTTTTTGTTGTTGTTGTTTATAACCCTTGATAACCATCTACTAAATTAAATGATTTGCCAAAGTGGAAAAAGCTCCAATACCAACTAAATCAAATGTCCTTGACATCCTGAAGAGCTATTACTTAGAGAACTCTTTTAAGTTTTCATTCCATATTTTTGACTACCTGAAATTTATGCTAAGAGAAAAAAAAGATTTCAGAGTTAAGCAGGAGTTCAGTTTAGGCCAACCTTTACATGAAAGGAATCTCCACTATACTATACCCAACAAAAGAGCATCCATTCTCTGCCTGAAGACCCCTATAGTGAGGGTGAGCCCACTACTGCAGAAGGCAGCTAGTTCTACTTTTGGATAGCTATAATTTTAAGGAAGTTTTCTCTGATTTCATGTCTAATTTTGTCACTTTGAAAAGTCCAATCATAGCTCCTGGCTGAAATTGCAGGGATGTGATATCTTCAGATGGACATTCAAACATGATATAAACATCGATAGTTAGTAGACAGATAATATTCTTACATATAGTTTGAAAAAGTCACATTGATATGCCCCCTAAATGGTCTTAGAAATATCTTTCCTTTTGGCTGCAAAGGGTGGTTTTGCTTGTACCTCATTAGCATAGGTGCCACTCCAAAATGTAGTTTTATTTTTTTCTGTAACACTGCACTGTTACATTAACTTGGTTTTAAAGAAGATGAATAATATCTTTTTTAATTAAAATGGGCATAGTTTTTTTTTCCTCTGAACTTTGGAAGACTTTCCTGATTCCAAAGGGGGAGTTAGGATGTCTTTGCTAGATCTCAGAAAATAAGTGTATGACATTAAAAGAATCATTTAAATCATTTAAATTCTCCTGAAAATTTTGATATTCGACTTAATGGCTTTTCTAATGTGATTATAGTATATGCATTTGAATCCACAATAAGGTCATAAGTCAAAATTAGCAAGTTATCAATATGTATTAATTTTAACATAATGTAGAAAATAGAAAATGTGTTTAAGACATGTGATTTGTATGACACTTATGAGTGAAAGATTTTTAAATGGCTCTCTGTCTTTAAAAAAAAAATAGGTTCCACAATTCTCGATACTATGGTCCTAAAAATACAGACCACATTGCTAACATAATTGAAAAATGCTATCCACACCTATGAATGAAGCTTCACCTGCATCTTTGAAGGGTCAGTGATTTTTAAAAACATAATTGATTTAACAAATATGAGATAGAATGTATAATAGTTGTACATAAGTGGACTCCAAATAAAACAATAAAAGTATTTACAGTACACAAAGTTTAAACACTATTATTACAACATAATATAATCATTGTCTAGAAACAATACCAGATAAACATATACCACTTGCTTCTCAAACATACACATCTCTATTTTTAATTCAGGAAGGTGATTACCAATATCATTAAAAATTAATGGTATCCAAATTCACCCATTTGGCTTATTACATTAGTTTGATTTAACATCTGAATAAAATGATACTATATTATATAACTAAAAGCTTTGTTATTCCCTCCTCAAATCCCTTGAACCTCTCTATACTTGAAAATATTCTAACATCTATTATATTTGTGTACATCCTTGCTGCTACGTGTGGAGCTTTAATATGGGGACATTTGCATTTTTCATCAAAAAATTGATGTTAATTTTCCTAGAGCATTGTTCTGACCATGTCACTCCTTTGCTCAAGATTCTTCAATGACTCCCTGTTCTCTAGAAGATAAAATATATCTGAGCATTTATTGTCTTCCACCAGGGGGCTCCAATTTTTCTTTCTAGGGTTATTTCATGAACACTCTATGTTCTGTTACACTTGACCACAAATTATTCTTAGGTCTGATATTCCTCTTTGCTCCTGTGCATTCGTGCAGATAATTCCCCATTCCTGGAACTAAAAGTCCCTACACATTTCATTTATTGATAAACTTTTTTTCCCTCAAGGCTTATTTCAAGGACCACTTCCCATTAAACCTTCCCTGATCTATTCACATAAATGTGACTATTTTCCTCCTCATATTCCCTGTAAATTTTTCTTTAAATAATTCCTTTGTTCTTAACACTTTCCACCTTGTATATCATCATATATTGTATTCTCTCACCTCTCCCCACATTATAAGATCAGAGATTCAAAGGATTTAGAATTAGAAGGGACCTTAGGAACCATCTAGTTCAATTTCCTTATTTTATGGTTGAGAAGGAGAGTCCCAGAAGGCTAAAATCATTTACCTAAAGTCACAGTGGCAATCTATAGGTTTCAAGTAAGCTCCATGAAATCAGGCTGTTTCCTTACAATTTTTGTATCCCTAGCACTAAGCAAAGTGCTTTGCACATAGTAGGTGCTTAATCACTGTTAAGTGAATTATACTTACAGACATCTGTGATGACTGCAGGTGACTGTGTGCTGCATTTTGTTATTGATGTGTCTTGTAAGAAATAAGTGTTGACACTCCTATAATGAAAATGCTGTTACTGCAAATCTGTCAGTTTGATGGTACCCTAGAGCTGCCTTGTAGGATTTCATTACCTATTACGGTAAATAACATTTCTGCTGTGAAAATGTGAAAAATGAGTTTCAGTGGACCAGTTATCTTCTTCCAGTTTGCAATCAGTATATTAAAGAAAGATCCTACACAGGAGATAAGATTTATCCCATGCATTACGATACTGCCAGGCAAGCTGTGCATGAAAAAATAAAACACAGTTTACTGAAAAAAGACAAATTCAAGCCTTAAAAGATGAGCTCAATTGTTTGTCTAACTGGCTTGACTAATCATGAAAATTAATGTTTATCATGGAATTATATATTTAATTAGGGTAACACTGCAAACTCTAAAGTATGAAATATTTCATTTACTATTAATTTGCAAGTATTAATCATATATTTAAAGGTCAAATTTTAGACTTAATAATAAATCCTATTATGTTTCTTAATATTCTGCTTGTGTTTATATTAGTATAAAGCATTTTTGTTACTAAAATAGATTTTTTCCAATGCAAAATAACTTTAAATATTTTCATGTGAGGAGTTAATTTGTATAGGAAGTCCTGGGTAGTCAGGCATAAATTCCCAAGATGCCCAAAATTAAAGTAATTTTAACAAACTATCCTTTGTCCTCATTTCACATAAATGCCAAAGATGTCTGAATGTAAAGTAATTCATAAGTACTTGTAATGAATAGGGGAAATTCAAATGGAAGCATATCTGAGGAGATTAGGAAGTTGACCTATGCTAATTAGTGTATACTTATTTTTTCTCTGTCCTTTTTTCATTTCCTCCTTTCTTCCATTAATTTTTTCTATCATTGAGGATAGCCTCAAATAGACTGGCACTAAAGAGTAAATAGTCAGTCAGACACTACATTAAGCATGGGAATACAAAAAAAAAGGCAAAAGATAGTCTCTACTCTAAAGGAGCTCATGGTCTACTGTGGGAGACAGTATGCAAACAATTATGTACAAATAGAACTACTTATGGGATAAACTGGAAATAATTGACATGGTGAAGATACTAAAATTAAGGGGAAAGGATCCCTGTAGAAGGTGAGATTTTAGCAGAAACTTGAAGGAAATCAGAAAAGTCAAAACACGGAGATGAAGAGAGACAGTGAGCACTATAGGCATGGAGGATAGTCAGTGAAAATGCTTGGAGCTGGGAGACTGAGGGCAATATCACTGAATTACAGAGTATGATGGAGGATCAGGTAGAAGAAGAATGGAAAGGGGAGAAGGGGAAGTTGTGAAGGAATTGGAATGCCAAATAGAAGATTTTGTATTTGATCCTGGAGGTAAGAGCGGACCACTGGAAGGGGTAGTGGTGGTGGTAGTGGATGACATTGTAGGTCCTGTCCTTTAGAAAGGTCACTCTAACAGTTGAGTGGAAGATGTACTGGAGAAGGGAGAGACTTGTGGCAGGGGAACCAACTAGCTGGCTATTGCAATAATCCAGGAGTCATGTGAAGATGGTCTTCATGAAGATGGTGTCAGTACCAGAGAAAAAAGGGGCAAATTCAAGAGAAAATATGAAGGTAAAATTGATAGGACTTGGCAATAGATGTAAATGATAGATAGACTTGATACTTACAGTATTTGCTTTCCAAAGTAAAAGACCTCTAAATAGGATAAAATTCTATTTTCATATGCCCCAAAGTCATTGTTTATAATAAAGAATAAAAAAAAGCAAAGAAAGAAAGGGAAAAGGGGTCTCAACAAAACTAACCAAGCCATCAATAGATTTTGACAGCATATGTAATCTTCCAAATCCATAATCCCATACTTCTACAAAGAAGACATTAATGTGCATCTTCTTTTCTTTTGAGTCAAGCTTGATCATAATAATTTTACAGCATTCAGTTTAATTTAGTTGTTTTGGGGGTTTTTCCATTTACAGTGTTGTAGTCATATATTTTGTCTTCCTGGTTCTTCCTACTTCATAGTGTATCAGTTTTATTCATAATATTTATTTCTTATGATGCTTAAATATTCATTATATTCATATACCAGTAAGACAGGGAGTAGGAGAATAAAGATAAATTATTGTTACAAAAACTCAGATTAACAGAGAGGATCAAAAAAAGATAGGATGATCAACAATGCAAAAGGTAGCAGGTACAAAAAGGATGGAGACTGAGAACAAAGGATGGAGACTGAGAACATACCATGAGATTTGACTATGGAGAGACAGTTCACAACTTTGGAGAACGCAATTCAAGATAAATGATGAGGTCAGGAACTAGATTGCAAAGGGTCGAGGAATGAAAGAAGAAATGGAGGCAAAACTATGGACACTTTTTTTTTCAATAAGTATGTGTGAGAAAGGGAAGAGATACATGAGAATAACTTGAGTAGATGCTAAAGTCTAGTGAAGGATTTTTAAGGATGTGGGACATGAACATGTTTGATGGCAGGATGAAAGATAAAAGTTGTTTAAGGTTGAAGAATTTTTTTGTGGGGGGAGATGATTGAAAATAATTATAGCTAGCATTTATAAAGCACTTTATGGACCTGGGGAAAAGAAGAGAGAGTGGAAGAAAATATACAGGGGTTCTGGGATGTAGAGAATGCAAGAAGAGTGAACTCATGTCCTGTGTTATCCTGTGTTTTCCTCAGGAAAGAGTCAAGAACCTCAGCTCAAAGAGAGGGAGCAAACAAAGGCATGGGAGGACCTCAGTAAGAAGGAAGGGAAGATTCAGAATAGTTCTCTGAGGAGTGAGACATGGAATCACTTAAGGAGAAATAAAAGGACTGGCCTAATGCAATGAGGACCCATTTGAAGTTGCATGCCATGAATGTGTAATGTACACAGCATTATTATGGGATTTCCTTTCTGCTTAATTCAGCTTTTTCTGAGTAGGAGCAGAGGAGGCAAATGGTAGGAACAATCAAGAGTCAAAGTTGGGTAACAGAAGAATGTTTTTAGGACAAGGGAGCAGGAGATTTATGATCAGAGGATATTGTAGAGTTGCAATGGCTAGTTATTGGCCTTAGCATGGAATTTATAATTTTCTATAAAAATGAATGCTTATTCCTCACATTCCCAATAGATAAAGCTATATTATTTTCCAGACATAATCAGCTTTTTGTTGTAATGCCATAAAGGTAGTCCCATGTGTACTATTAAGAATTGGTTTTCTGCTTTGGCGATGTATACTAACTTTATTTCTCAAATGATTATCCCTTTTCTTTATTTTTACAATTTCCCACATGTAGCAGAAAACCAAAATGACCAGAGAAAAATAACAGCAGAAAAACCAATAGTATGGCCTCCAGGACTATATTATTAAATTTAAATTCAGTTCGACCTCAATGAATCTCCATCTATTTGTCTAATTGGCCACTTCCATAGAGATTGCAATTTAGTAATTGACAATTAGTAAGTACTTTTATTTAAACTTATCTTTGTACACAATGTCTGAATCTGGTTTTTGTCCACATTTCTTGGCCAATATGTAAGAATAAATATGTAGTATATATAACATGAGGCAGGACTGTGAATCAGTATGATCCAGGAGTTTTTCCCCAGTTCAGAACACAATGTGCTACAGTATGATAATGTACATGTAATTTGGATTGCATGGTTTTACTCAGAGGCTATGGCCAAAAACAAACATAATTCTTCTTTGGCTAACTTCCTTCTAAAAGCTTAGTCATAATGAAGAAGCCCAAAACTTCTTGGCACAGCTTTGAGTTTTGGCAATATTCTCCAAATGGCACACAGCCTAAGTCGTGGGTATCCATATGTTCAACCCCAAAAGATGTCCATAGAGGAATGCCGTACTAGTTTAACTGAGCATACTTTGGGAGAGTGGATCTGTTACTGTCATGGACAAAACAGTCAAAAGTGAATATCTCAGAGGATAATAGGAACTGGAGCCTAAATGGTTCTTCAAAATCACAGTACAATACCCTGATTTTACAGATGCTATAACTCAGAAAGAAGAAATTATGTTTAGTCTAGACTGAGAAATGACTATGTGTCAAGAAAAGGAGATGATAAGTGTCTTCAAAGGACTTAAATATCTGTTATGCTTTGATATAGAATGTAAAACAAAGAACCAGTGGGAGCAAAGAAAAAATCTCAACCCATTAGAAAAGTTGAACTATAGGAGGTGGTGAGCATCTCCTCTGTGAATAGCTTCCATCAGAGGATGAGTCACCACTAAATAGGATGCTTTAGACCGAGATGAACTAGAGCAGCACTTCTTAAACTATGGGTCACAACCACATATGGGGTTGTGAAAAAATTGGCAACAGTAAAAGGTTTGTGAACATGCAATAACCAAAAATAACCAAAAATTGATTAAAAATCAAATGCACAATGAATCTGAGGGCAGTGTTTCCCTATATTGTGTGGTGACACTTCATTGTACTCTGGGTTTAGAACACCAAGCTTGCGCACTTTCCACTGTGCATGCACTTAGACCATGCAATGCCAATGAAAGCTGCCAAAATGAAAAGGGGTTAGGAGTGGAAAAAGTTTAAGAAAACTTGTACTAGAGGACCTTTTCAGTTTCTTCACATTCAGATAGGTTATAGTTCTTTAAACTCCTGACAGTAAAGGATAACTGTCAAATAAGATATATGAATAAAAGTGACAAGAAGTTCAGAGGGAAAAAATAAAAATCACCTTCTAAGTGGGTTCAGTAAGACTTCATGGAGAAGACAGAGCTTAACATCGGTCTTAAAGGATTGCCAGACACTAGATAGGCAGGAGGTACTATAGTAGGCAATTTATTAGAAGAAGGGCATGTTAAATATATGAAGGTAGGAACAAAAACATGATATTTAAGGTTAATAAATAAATCCATTTAGCTAAAATGGAAGGTTTCAGAGCCTGAAGATTTGTTAGAGAAAATTATGGGAAATTGATTAATTAAGGTAGTATTTGTGGTTCTGTTGGGCAAATAAACTTTTTTGTTGTTTTTTAATTTGAGCATAAGTAAGGTTCCATGACCTCTTAGACTTTTGAACATCCAATTTAAGTTGACCTTCTAATAAGAATCTTTGAAATGGAAGAATATAATCAAAACATATTTGTAAAATTTCAGTTCAACTTAATTCCCAAAATACTTATCAGATGCTTACTATATTCAGAGTACCCTATTTGTCACTGGAGGCCAGATACAATTTGGATGATACACAGCCCCTGCCTTCATGTAACTTACAGTTTAATGGGAGAATATGATGCATACAAAGAGAAGAATAAAATAACATAATGGATATGCCCACCAAAATAAGGCAAAGCTTAGTGTTTAGGGAATTCTAAAGGGAATTCTAAAGTTGAATTCTAAAGGGAATTCTAAAGTTGAAGATTGTGACAAATTATAGACAAGGCCTCAATGGGGGATCTAGAATTTGAGGAATAGACCAGGAAGAACTCAGAATCTCAGATGTGGCAGCACATGTCTGTAATCTCTGCTACACAGAAAGGCTGAAGCTAATGGATTGCAGCAATATAGTGAACCTCCCAGAGTGGTGAGAAGATTAGAGGGGCATCAAAATGATTAGGGAGGGGAGAACCAACCTATGTCAGAAATAGAACAGCTCAAAGCTTCATGGGATTAGTCCATGAGTGATGACTGCAATTTCAACCTGGGCAACACAGGAAGACCTGATCAAACAAACAAACAGAATCAGCAGGTCAGCAAATGACAGGGTGGCATTATATAAGAAATAGCATGAGCAAAAACACAGGCAAAGTCTAGGACATGTGGAAGACATTGGATTATCTAGTTAGTATGGAATATAGAGTACATGAGTGGGGATAATATAAGACAAGACTAGCACCCTGGGTGCTACCTTCTTTGGATGAGAACTACAATGAGTCCCCTGAAAAAGGGAAAAATAAATTTACATGATAACTTTATTATATATTTAAAAGAAATAGCAAGTTCTGCATTAATAAATTTGCAGTTTCACCTGCGATCATCTTTTTTGTTTTCCTATGTTATAGAAATGCTTGTTTTATTTCATAAATTAAAAATAAAGTTTAAAAATTAAAAAGAGAGAAGCATTTTTCTCAGACAATAAGAAGCTTTTTTTAAAAAATCCCTTGAAAAAATCAAGATTGTGTCCTTTCAGATGGTCTCAAATGGATTAAAACTAGGAGGGAATTTTTGCAAGTCTCAATCAGTATTTGTATTTCAAATTTCTTTACTTTGTATAAAGATAAATTCTTGTTAAGCAGTTAAGCTAGCCCCTTAGGACTGTAGCTGGAGGTTTACTCTGTATTTGGGGTATAGACACTCATTTGAGGTAAGAAGGTATAAATAGAGGATATAAATAAATATCATTTTACCTCAAAAAAATAAAGATCCATGTCAATAATTTGAGGAAGAAATCATTTTAACATTTTATCGTTCAGTTCCAGCTCCATTGTGCTTCCCTTTTTTTGTGGCTTCTAAGTTCACATGCCATGAAGGAAATTGGTTTTTTTTTGTACCAAAGTGTTCTATACATTTCTTATGTTGATGAAGTGTGCTGACAATCTTTGTTTGAATAATTGATGTCCCCTAGCATTACTACCTAGCTGGAATTTACAGTTCCTCTAGTCTTGATTAACAACTCTAGTCTATAATAACTATAATAAAGACAACCTCAAAAAAATAAATTGTTATAATTTGCAAAGGAGCATAAACATTACCCTGATTAATGAATTAGTGAATAGTTCTACACTTATGAAAATTAGACTACATTTTGCTTTTTTAATGAAATACAGATATTTTTATTCTTTATGCTAATGGGATCAAGATTTGGGATTATACATTACTGTTATTAATATTTATTTCTTATTCCTACCAATATTTGCTTATATTTATTATAGGAATCACCTTGAGCTAGATAAATGCCAATATCTTATATTTTAATGAAAAGTTTTATAGTTGTTGGTTTTGGTGGTGATGGTTTTTGTTTTGCTTTTTACAAATAATTATATCGCTAGTTTCTCTACTGCTTCATGCTACTAGAGCTCCTCACGTGAATGAATAGGCACATTCATATTTATTAGAACTTAACTGTAGCATGTGGCAAATTGGGAAATCACAGCATCTCTTATTTGGATAGATTATTGGGAAAACAGACTTGGAAATTATTTTTTTGACTAACATACAGTACAAGTCAATCTACCTCTCACATTTTGCCCATCAAAGAATTAGTGCTGATTTTTGCATGGATATTCACTGCATTGATATCTTAATAGAAGGCCACAAAATGAAAATCAATCATTTTGGTTAATTTTTTGCGTGAATATCAGGAAGAAATAAATAACCTAAAACTAAATACATTTTGGGACAATCTGTAAGAATGAGATTCTGTGATTGATTGAAAAGTAAATGAAGGCGTTAGACTGAATTCATATATTCATTCATTCATGCAAGAAGCACTTACTAAGTACCTACTATGTACCAGGTACTATGCTAGGTGCAAAGATAAAATTAAAATAATATAGTGCTAATGGAACTTATATTCTGTTGAGGTGAAAGAAAATCACAAGTGAATAAAGGAAGGTAAATAAAACATACCTGCATCATCACATGCAAAATAAATATCTAACAATTTAAGGGAGAGGGATCTAGCAACACTTGAGTTGAGCCTTGATTGAAGTTCAGATACTAAGAGACAGAAATAAGGAAATAGTATAATATAGATCTTGGAAATAGCCTACGTAAAGGCATAAAGATGATAATTGGACAATATCATATGGAGGACAACAGTTCAATTGTTGAAGGCATTGTAGAGGTAGTTTGAACACAGTTTTAGAAGTAATTACAAATGGTGGGTAAGAGAGAGAAGAGTAAGGATAACTCCAAAGATGTGAAATGAGGTGACTAGAAAGATGGTGGTACCTTCAACAGAAAATCAGGAAGTTAGGAATTACAGAAGCCTTTTGAGGGATAGATAAATTCTTTGACATATTAAATTTAAAAACTTGTCTATGGGGCTTTCCATTAGAAATGTATATAGGCAACAGCTAATAAGGGACTATTCCTCAGAACAGAGAGTAGTTTGGAGAGTTATCTGCATGCAAATATTTGAATCCATGGAATTTGAAAAGATTATCAAGTGAGAAAATAGAAAGAGAGAAGAGAGATGATGGCAGAGCCCTATACTATACCCACATATTGGAAGTGGGAGATGTATACTGATCCTTCAAAGGAGTAGTCAAGAGCATTGAAGGAGAATCATCAAAGAGCAGTCTCACAAAAATGGAAAAAATCAAAAGTAGCTATCTATGGGGTGGAGATCAACAATTTAAAATTTTTGGAGAGGTCAAAAAATGAAGAGTAAGAAGATGGCACCAGGTTTGACAATTATATGATCATTAGTATCTTATAAGAGAACACTTTCGGTTGAGTCAGATGACATAAAAAGTCAGATTGCAAGTGTTTAAGAAATGAGTGAGAGGAAAGGAAGCAGAGACAACCAACATATCCTAGGTGCTTGGTTATAAAAGGGAGGAAATACATAAAACATAAATACAGAAAATGAGTGAATCAGGTAAATGTTTCATAAATAGTGGGGCGATTTGAGCATGTTTGAAGATGAGAAGTCACTAACTATGGAGAGACTGAAAACAGAATGGGAATATTGAAGAGATCAAGCTGCTCAAAGAGGTGGAAGGGGACTGAATTCAGGAAGCCCTGAGTTTGTTGCTATATGACTCTAAACAAGTGAATTAATCCCTCTCAGCCTCAGTTTCTTCATTTGTAAAGTGAGGATAGTAATAGCACCTAACTCAGGGATCTTGTGAGGATAAAAGGAGATCGTATTTGCAAAAATGCTTTGTAAACCTTAAAGTGCTAGATAAATGCTAGCAATAATAATAATTATTATTTAATTATTTTTACAAAAACAGAATGATGTCTATTTCTTATAAGCAACCTTTGGAATTAATATTTATTAAGCATCAGAACAGATTATATTATGTCCATTATGAAAATTAGATCATTTCAGTTGATTTTTAAATTTGCAAAACTTCTAATCTTCACTTTGATATTTGCAAATAATTCATTAATCATGTATAGAAAAGGTATGATGTGCTAGAAATCTTGCAAAAAAATAGACATTTCAACTTAGCAGTACAATTAAACAAAGACCAATTATTTCATCTTAAGTTCAAGTTATTGGGCAAATATGCTTCCTGTGGCTTACTTTTTCTAGCCCTTGGTATGAAAGATGCAAAAGCAATGAGCGAATGAAAAGTATTTTGACTGTCAAAGTATCTGATGTGAATAAACCCACTTAGAAGGCAAATAAATTTGCTACTACACATGTGTCAAAATGTCTTTCAAGTTAAGAAAGGGCTGTTTGTCTAGCACAATGTCTTACACTTGGTACTTCTTCATAGAGATGTTGAATAAATGATAATTTTTTTTTTCCTTCTTAAATGGGTGTTTCACTTATAGGTGGGATTAGAGACTTTGAGCTGATTCTCTAATTAGCTGTCTCTTCAATAAGCAGTTCACCCCCTTCCACCTTCCTTTTATGTACTCTTACTCACCTCAAGGAAGGAGAATTTCCCTTGAGCTACCAAACTGCTGCACTGTGCACCTAGCCCAGAAATATTCTTGGGTGCCCCAGGCAAACCCTGTCCAGCACTGTACTGACAAATACCAAACACAACTCTTTCTTTTTAGAAACTTGCCTTCCAACACAGGAAGACTAAATAGACCAAAATAGGTCAAGTTTTGAAACCTTAAACAAAATAAAGGTTTGAGTTTGAATAACTCAGACATAAACACTATCTCTGAGTTATGCGAATATTTAACTAAATCATCTGCTTACTTGACTCAATCCCTCACTGCCTCTACTTTTACCAGGTCTGTTTAGCACATCTTTCTTTCTGATAGGTGCAGTAATATGCTAGTTTCTCAGACCTAAAGAAGACCCTTCCTCCTCTCCTCAGCATTTTTGGGGCAATCTATGCCAATGAAAAAACAGGTTCAGTCCCTGTAACCATTCTCTTTTTTGGAAACTCCTTTTCATATCTCTCCTCTGGCCCTGAAAGCTATCCATCAAGGTACTCCTTATGTTATCACTCCCTTTTAATCCACATTTTCTTCTGTGGATCTTCATATAACTAGTGAATTTTAGAGCTGGAGGTTTTGCAAAGATCACCTTGTCTAAATGATTCATTTATATACAAGGAAACTGAGGCCAGGAGAAGAGAAAGTATTTACTTAACATAATAGATTTGGTTTAGAAAATGGAAACAGGAATAGCACCACATAATCTGAGAGTTCAAAAGCATTCTAGAGGTCACTTATGCCAATCCCCAAATGAAGCATGAATTCCCTCTATAGTATCACTGACAAAGGTTCATCCAGCTTCTGCTCAAACATGTTCTGTCAAGGGAAATGCTCAAGTTATCTAGGCAGTGCTTTCATTGATGGATGGTTGATGATTTGACAGTTCTATTTTACATTGAGCTGAAATCTGCTTCCTTATGTCTCCTTCTTTGCATTTAGTTTCTGAGGCCAAACAAAACAAACTTATGCCCTCTTCTACCAGACATCCTTTAGAATATTTGAAGACAGATTTCATGCCTCACCTATTGCTCCCCTGCCAAATCTTCTTAATGAAGCCATGTTGTAGCTCTTTGGGATCCCTTCTTTCCTTTTCTTTTCTAAATATATACTAGCCATGCTTGGAAAAATAAAATTCAGAATGTTTTCAGGAATCAAAGTCAGGTCTGTTGGTATATAGTTTATGGACTCTTTTTTCTTTTCTGAAAAATCAGGAAATGTTTGCCCTTATACAGTCCTTTGGTAATTTTTCTATCCATCTTGGATTTTCAAAAATTATAGAGAGATACAGAATATTCATCTTAGACTAGTGACAAACATGTCTTAGGAACCTAGACACTGCCTTGCTAAGTATTGTCATTTGTATCTAAGCTTTTTGTTAGCTGTTTTTGTTAGGTTTTCTTGCATCCAAAGATTATTCTCTTGTCACCAAATGTCAGTTTTGTTGTTTATAGTATCCTTTTGCCAATCTCATCTCATTATGAGATGGTCCCGAAATAATTCATAAAAGCCTTCCCACAACATTGCATTCATCTTCCAGTATTTACCCTAGATGGTACAGTGGAAGAGTACTGAGGTTAAAGTCAGGAAAACCTGAGATTGAAACTGGGGTCTTACACTAACAGCTGTGTGATTCTTGACCAATCACTTCTATCTGCCTCAGTTTCTGCAACTGTAAAATAATAGCAACTACCTCCCAGGGTTATTTTGAGGGCCAAATAATATTTATAAAGTAATTTGCACATACATACAGACACTAAGAGTGGTTGATGAATTTCCTCTTTAGCTAGTTCTTCCTTTTTCATCCCCTTTTGAAAGATTCTACTTTCTATCCTCAGAATTTCGTTCTTAAGGCTTTCTAATCTTGATAGGTAGCTTTTCTCTAAAGAATTTTAGTTCTGAAGAAATTTAGTTCTGTAAAGAAATTTAATTCTGAAGAATTCTCTAAAGAATTTCCTGAACGCTTTGAAATCAGGTCTGCCAAAAATATGATCTAATCATACTTAATTATCTGTCTTCCATTTCTCCATTGTAAAAATTAAGACAGTGGAATCATTTCTACCAAAGTTTATTATTATTTCTACTTTAACAACCAGTTCTTGCTTTTTAGTGAGAATCAAATCAAGGATAACAGTTGCATTCATTGTTTTCTATACCTGTTTACCTGTTTAAGGATTAAATTATTGAATGAGCTTAAGAATGATGAATTGCTCTGGAAGAGAGAACTTCTGCAGGTATGCTGAAAATTTGAATCACTTTTAATTGTATTTTGCCCTTTGCCAGGAGTGTCATCTGCCTGTTTCCAAAAATCTTCATCTATAATATATATAATATAAAACACCTTCAGTTCAGGTGTTTTATTGTATATATCTAGGAGAATATTACTTTTGTTTCTCCTTTCAGTGATCTTCAACCAAACTCTTAATTCTTACTCACTTCTAATCCACAGATTTTCTCGCATACTATCTATGCCACCATTTAAGTCGCTGGTATACATACTGCATAGAACAATAAAAAGGCAGCTTCCTAGGGTGCAACACTAGAGATTTCCCTTCAAGTAAATTATCTTTAGATATATCTTTTCAATTCATTTCAGATTTTCCTAACTATACTGACATGTAGTCCTCACTATTCCATAATTACTATAAGGATATCAGAGGAAATTTCAAATTCTGAGTTGAAATCTAAGAATACTACTATCTAAACTATTTTCATGATTTAACATTGTAATAAGTCGTGAAAAAATGTAGTTAAGTTCACCTGGCATTTTCTTAATGAACCATTTCTGGCTTCTAGTGATCTTCTCTTCCATATGTAAGTACTCACAAGCCAACTATTTAGTAATCTGTTTCTTTCTCCCAATATAGAATGAAAAATCCACCTTCTTTACTATTAGGAAAATTTATTCATTTGTCATTTTCCAGTACAATAACACTTTTTCATGAGCAATCATTAAATCATCCCTCGGTGGCTCAACAATTTCATGGGCCACTACTTTTAGTTCCTTACGTTTCAATTGAACTGAGAGTAGGCACCAGTTTTGTTTTCTCTTGAGTCTTTCTTTGAATGCCCAGTACTTACCACAATGCCTGGCATTTATTTGATACTTAATAAATGCTTGTTGACTGACTGACTTGAACTTCTTAGGGGCAAGTAGGTGGTCTTTCATTATCTCACTTGTCTTGCTGTTCAACTCCTTCCTAACTGCAAGTGTGACCCTTTTCAACTTGGAAATCATATCCCCTTAATAGGACATACAGAAGCAAAATAGGAATTAAGCAATTCCCTTTTCTTTCTGTCACCTGTAAAAATCTTCCCATCCAACTCAAAATGGCTGGCTGGCATTCCTTGTTTTTCTTCTTGCCTCCAGCTGAGGTTAAAAGGTCCTTCTTATAAACCATTCTTTGCAAGCCTCAGCCAATCCTGGGCTTCAGTTTTATTGACAGTCAATCTTTTTAGTACTCTGCCACTTTTAAAAATTCTTCTTTCTTTATAAGTCTATGCTTTCAGCTATGTATACAACCTCTTGAAATCAGTGAAAACCCCATGTAGGCTCATTATTGTCCTTACATACCTTCCTATTTTTTTCTCCTTATCAGTAATTCTTAATAATAAGCATTAACGGAAGAGAATATTTACATATTTGTATACACATACCTATATACACATATGCATGTATACCTACATACACGCACATAATTTCCCCATTGTAAGCCTGATGAATCCTGCAGAATCTGTCTATAAATAATGTTTCTAAATAAAGTAAAATACGTGGAATTGTAAAGGAAACTAAAGGTTAGTGAAAATTAAGATGTATTTTTTTCATTAAAGTTTATAGAACCTCCCCCACCATGATCTCCCCGTTTGACCCCATGATACAAACCCTTGTTTTATGGAAGAAGAAATACTTATAATTAACTTGTTCATGGTCTCCTCGAATCATTTCTTCTATTCTCTGTAAGGACTTTTCATATGCTGCACTAAGCCAGAGAGGGTAAAAACGTTCCAGCAGCCCTTTGAGCATCTCCTCAAGCTGGGAAACTCACAAACATTTAGTAAAAACCATAGTTGTCAGTTGCATCTGAAAGAAACACAAAAAACACCCTCCTAATGCCACTAGAGCAAGTTCATTGCCTCTCTTCCTAAATCTCAATTCTAATGGTCTTTGTAAAAGGTGAAAACCTTCAAAGCAAAACATAGCAGCCAACTGTGGGCTTAGCATGGCTGTCTCCAGGTTTACTTTTGGGCTTTTATCATCTTTAGACTCCCAGCTATTTCATACCTGGTCTTCAGCTCTTTTCTTTCTGCATTGCCTCCAGTTGACATTGTATATATCTGGTACACACATGGTTGTTTGCATGTTATCATCTCTTTCATTAAATGTGAACTCCTTCAGGGCAGGGACATTTTTTGTTTATATATTTTTGCCTTTCTTTTCATCTTTAGTGTTTAGCACAGTGCCTGGCACATAGTAAATGCTTCCTGAATGTTTCTGATGACAGTGATGATGAAAAATAATGACTTCATTGAGAAAGAACTCAGAACTTCCAGATGAACTAGTAGCTAGATGAGTGATTAGATCTGCAATTAGAAGCAAGAGTCCCCAACCAAAATATCACAACCAAGGGTGTTTTATAGGAATGTCCTCAAATATGACAATCTCCCTTCTTTGCCTATCTCTTCTATCTTACAGGTCAAAAAAAGTGCCTCATTGCTCCAATGCCTTGTACAATTACAATGCTTTCTGATTCTTAATACAGTGCTTTCTACAAAAGTGGGCTTCCATAGTTTAAAAAAACCATCATAAGCTTTACCCTTCTCCACTTCTGTAAGAAAGAATCATAGAGCATTGCTCTAGAGAAAGAAAGGACATCAGAAGTAAACTAGATCAACCCTTTCATTATATGGATAAGGACACTGATGTCTGGAGAAGTTAAATGACTTTCCTAAGGTAACGTGGGAAGTATATATCAGAAATGAGAGTTGAACTCATGTCGTCTCGCTCCAGAGTCAGGGATCATTTCACTGCCCCATGATTCAATGAAAATAATAACTCAGTCTATAATGCTATAAGATTGATCAAGCACTTGCCTCAAAACAATTTTATGAGGTGGGTTTTAGTTACAGAGATCCCTTTTCTAAATAGTTATGGCTGTCAAGGAATGAAACTCAGTCTTGATTCCTCCCCTGTGTATGTCCTCATTTTGCCCCCTCTCTTTGTATCCTATATCTTGTGAGGCACATTAGAATGATACTGAGAATACTCACATTTATGCATCCATCGGTGGAGCTGTGAATCATACTACCATTTCAGAAAGCAATTTGGAATAATTCAAATAAAGAGACTAAAATACCTTACCCTTTGACCCAAAGATTCCCTTACTAGGCATATACTCTACGGAAATGATTGATAAGAAGAATAGAGCTGTGTACACCAAGATATTTATAGAAGCTCTTTTTGTAATAGCAAAGAACTAAAAGCAAAATAGTTGTCCATCAATGGGGAAAAATGGCTTAACAAATTGTGTTACATTATTGTAACGAAACATTATTCTGCTATAAAACAAGAACGAATATGATCATTACAACAAACATGAAAAGACATATAATCCGATGAAGAATAAGACAATGAAAAGTTACTTGTATGTGTTTTTCCTTCTATTAGGACAAATGTACTTAACCTAGGGTCCATGAAGAGATTTCAGGAAGTCCATAAACTTTGATAGGATAAAAAGCTTTGACTATTGTAGATATTGCTTTCTTGGATCTGCTCATCTAAGTTAACTGCAACAGTCTAAATAGAAAGAACAATCACAATAAAACATAAAAGTGGATGTAGCAAAATTACAACAAAATAAATATGTTCCAAGGAAGAGCTAATAGTAAGGCGACCCTACCTCACTCCTTTGCAAAGATGGTGGGGCTGACTGTGGGATAGTACATATGTTTTCATTTTAAAAAAATAGATGATCAGCTTCTCTGATTTTTTGTCTCTTATTTTAAAAATATTATTGGTTATACAGCATGGCTATCTGAGAAAGAAGAAGGGGAGGAATACAGGGAGCAATTTTGATGATTTAAAAATAAAAAGATAAAATAATTTTAAAAAAATGCTTAGAAGGTGCTCAACCTCTGCATGTATAACAGAAAAGGGATTTTCTAAGTCTCTTAGGATGCAAGCAACTATAGATGTCCCTTTGGTTCCTGAAAAACTTTGGGGAAATTCGCAATTTTTTCTTGAGCAGTTGGTATGGAAGAAATGTTCATGTCACATGTGCAGTGCTTAATGTGACAGAAGCATGGGGCAGCTGCATGCAATGTCAAGGTGAATCTAGTAATTTGCTTTATGAAGAGGTTCTGAGTTTAAAGCCATACTTCTGACAGACAGACAAGCACATTCAAACAAACATAGGGCATGGGGGAAAGTACATGTTGTCAAATGTTGCAAAAGTGACTTACAAGTTAGAAAAAATATTAACTAAACCAAATTGAGAGTTATTTGCTTTCAACTAAGGGTTTTCTAGTAATGAGCCACACATCCCCCTAAGTACGCTAATCATTATTTACCACTAAGGTTTTTTTTTAATATTAAAGCTCCCGTTTCAGTATAAATTCATAAACAACTTTTCCTGTAGATAATTTCACTTGTGAAATGTTATCCATTTGTGTTAACAGAACTAGTATTTAGGAATTCACAAATCACCCTACATGCATTCAAAGCACTAAATATTTAAGCTACTTAAAATTTGAACATGCAATTTACAAAGGGAACATGAGAGAAAATTCCCTTCATTTTGTTTGTAGTTCATTCTCAGTATGGCTGTGTGAAATTATACAGTTTCAGTTTTACTTACCATGTTTAAACTATTCACAATAGCAGCTGGGTGGTGCTATTTGCAAGGCTGCCTGTGAACCACAGAAAGTATTTTTGTTAGAGGCAAAAGAAAATGTGTGATAGTCCAACACGATGAAGCTGCTAAGGGAAGTTATTTTCCTACCTTTTTTAATCTTTTTTTTCTTCTAAACAACATTTAATGCATGGTAATTGAGTTGCATGCCATAGTTTAAACAAACTTTGGAGTGTTGACTGATTTTAGCTCATGATTTTATTTTCCTGTCATTTCATTTTTATTAACCATATGATTTTTTCATTGTTAGTTTATATCCCTCTCTCTATAAGACTCTCAATCTCATGTTTTGCTAGAATGTGAGTCAACATTCCTCATGATATTTCCATTACTTAATAATATATGTAGAATGAATTATTTGAGGAATGATTCTGGTGAATGAGGTTGCTAAAAATGTCATTATCACTTTTAATCATGACACTTTTAGAGCTATTTGGTTTCATAGGAAGGTGATTAATTTATGGCCTCCAAAAGCCCTATTGCTGCTTACATGATTGTAGTCATAATTTAAGAGTGTAGTTTCTGAGTTGAACATCAAAGTAGAACAGCTTGGTTTCATTAAAAATGGATAACAGGGACTTTTATATTTTAAAATGGCTTTTAAAAAACTTAATGCAAATATTTAATAGTATAATGCATGTATAACTACTAGAGCTTAACTAGGTAAAACTGTGCCTGGGGTAAATTCATTAGGCAGGAATGGAGTTGGGGAAGGAATTAAAGAAGACAGCCATACCATATGCATGCACATTCATATCAAAAGGGAGAAGATCAGCTCACGGATTGCTACCTAAGTACTGACTCCATGGGAGTCTGGAGTGGAATGGAGCCCCTGAAGAAAGAAACTGCAGTGACAAGACCCTGACAGTGGAAGTTAGAAGTCATTATGACCCACATTCCTGGAGGACATTAAGCTAAGCAAGAAATGTAGATGGCAGTTAAATGAGGAAAGTAATGAGGTACTCCCTTATCCCTCTCCCATCCATGTGTTAGTTAGGGCTTTGCCCTTAAAGAAAATTGTTTATGTAATGTTTCTACTTAATAGCTATAGAAAAAAAAATATATTCACACAAATTCCACTAAATAGACTTCAAAAAATGCTTTACATAGCTCTGAAATAGGATTTTATAGCATACAAAAGTGATTTGTATTACATTTCTATAAAATTTTTTTTATGTAAAGAATTTTAAGCAAAAAGAATTATGCATTCATAACCCAACCCAAATCAATCCCTACTCATATAGAATATGGCCAATGGAGATTTGGAGGCAGCTAAGTGGCACAATGGATTGATCATTGGCCTTAGAAACAGGAAGACTCATCTTCATGAGTTCAAGTTCAGCCTCAGACACTTATTAGCTGTGTGACCCTGGGCAAGTCACTTAACCTTGTTTGTGTCAGTTTTCTCATCTGTAAGGTGAGCTAGAGAAGGAAATGGCACCCTAGTATCTTGGGGACATTAGACAACAAAAAGATAAAACAAAGGATGAAGGGTTTTTTTTTTCTTTTTAATAGATTTCTTGTACTGTTTTGGTGTATATGATTCACTGTCTGAAAAATTAGTCTTTGGAATAAGTATACCCTATTTTTCAAGGGGTCATTCAATAGATAATTATTTCAAGAGCAAATTCAGTGGTAGAGATAGAAATAGAACTGGGTTATATCATTCTCAGTAATGTGCTAGATAAAACTCAACTAAAGACTGGATAAATGCATGGAACCTAATATAATACTCTTCCCCCCAAAAAATATCATTTATTTATCTGCCTGATGAAAGTTAGGATATCACTCCATGTAGTCTAGGAATATAGGCACTTCTGACCATCTGCATGCATTCCCTTAAAGTGCTAAACTTTTGGCAGATATGTGTAGTAGGGGCCCTGAATAAGACATGCATTTTCATGCATGGTTAACATATTGATTTGTTTTGTTGGATAGTACTTATTTTTATAAGGGGTGGGCTTCCATCTAGAGGGATTAGGGGATGGCAGGTTAGAGGAGAACTGGTAGGCAGATCAACAAAAAGAGCTTTGATAAAACATCAGAAGAAAACAAAAAGGTACAGAATGGGTAAATAAAAAGCAATTTTATTGCTACTTTGTTAAATTTTTTGTATTTATATCATATATACATATATATACATAAAAGTTCACAGTTTCTTAGAACATTCTTCTTTCCTATTCTTTTTGTATTGAAATATATTTTGATCATTAAGTCCATAACAAAAAAGAAAATTGCTTAAGGTATGTTTTTTTTCAATAAGGAAGTGCTAAAGGATGGCCCCATCCACTAACCATATTTATAGAATGTGCATAGGAAGATATTGAAAAATGTTCTTAACTTCTTCCACAAAAACAAAACAAAACAAAACTTCAACCTTGTAAATATGAGCAATACCCCCAACAGTTTATTGCCTCTGGAGAAAGTTGCATCCTGAGACAAGGGGGAGAAACTATATTCTCCTTGCTATCATCATCATCATCATTATCACCATCGTCATCCACATTCCTATTTCCCAAATCACCTTTCTTGGCTCTATTAATGAGCAGTGGGTATTCAGGACTTTTTTTAAGTCATAGAGAAAATGCAGATTTTAGGCCTGAGTTGATTTCTTTTTCTTTTCTAGTCTTCTAGCTTTCAGTCAGATATTGTGCATAATCACATAACCATGTGTCTTAGTTATAGAGGTGCCTGGATTTTTGCAAGGCTGACACAAATTCCCACTGCCTGTTCCCTAGGGCCCACTCCAGAACAGTCACTCTCAGTTTCCATTTGCAAGGATTTGGGAAATCAAGTTCCAGATGTATTTGCAGGTAGGGACAAGGGTCAGCTAATCTTACTAGGATCTTTAAAAGACTCCTTTAAGAGTATAGGGTGTGGCTAACATTTAAAACCTGCTTTATATCATTAAATGACCTTCAATCTTTCCTTGTAGCATCTCCCCTAAAGATGGGGCATTCATAGAACAGGTTGTGCTGTTCATGTGGCTACAATGAGTGAAAGTGAATTTAGATAATTAGCAGGGCATATCCTTGTATTAATGATTTATTATGCTTTTTATGCAGATCATTATTTTAATAGCTAAGTCTTTTGCAGAGAATTATTTATTATGCACACATAAAACCCTTAATCTCCAAAAGGGAAGCAAGATCTATCACTCATTAAGCCCCCTCAATGCTGACATAGCATTGGTCCACCTCAGAAACAGTTTTAATGGAATTTATGTTCAAAAGAATGGAAAGCCAAGACCTACCTGATACATCTAGCTGAATCTGACAAGCACATTTCCTGAGCATATTGTATATGTGGGAAGTAAAAGAAGGAGGGGGTGGGGGTAAAGGAATTACTGGAGTTTATAGACCTTGAAAGCATGAATAAAGAATAACTGCTGAAAAGTGAATTCAGCAGATCCAAGAGGCTAGGTGAACCCTGGTGGGTCTGTAGAATATATAATATATTTTCTTAGAAGCTGAGAAGGCAAGAACAGATCTTGCTTTTCCAGTCCTGCCAAAAATATCTTTGTCCTTTTGCAAGAAATTCTCTGGACCATCCTAAGGGTATTACTTAGATGAGACAGTCCCAATTTGCCTCCAGGGTAGATATTCTCTCTAAATTCCCATTTATTATTGTTTCTTACCTAGGATCTCTGATCTTTCACCCGTGATCTCCCTCTATCAATTAGAAATACAACAGGTCTGTGATTTCGTAACTAAATCAAAAGGAAAGCAAGTGCCTGGGGCTAAGAGAGATTGAATGA
Source organism: Trichosurus vulpecula (assembly GCF_011100635.1). NCBI lineage: Eukaryota > Metazoa > Chordata > Mammalia > Diprotodontia > Phalangeridae > Trichosurus > Trichosurus vulpecula. Next base: position 90,478,251 of record NC_050581.1, on the reverse strand, counting down.
GATCCCAAGATCTCATAGCTAGTAAGGGTCCCTGGCAGAATTTGCTCCCCAAGCTTCCTAACTCAAAGTCTATGCATCTACTATAGCAATTACCTCTATCGCTTATTTTATTTTAAAAGGAACAAAGAAGAGTAGAATACATAATGTTATAAAGTGCAGCCAGTTGGGTAGGTCCCCATGAAATCCAATATTTTGGTCTTTTGTGAAGAAAGAAAGAATTGAATGTAGTATTATGTATACAAACACCCAAGCAGAGAACACTTAATAAATGCTCGTTAGGGGAGATAACATTTACTAAGAACTGCTGTAATTTTATAGAACTGAGTCCAAGCTAGGGGGCACGGTAGATAGAATGCGGAGTCCTAGAGTCAGGAACACTCATCTTTCCGAGTTTAAATCTGGCCTCAGACACTAACTAGCTTTATGACCCTGGGCAAGTCCCTTAACCCTGTTTGCCTCAGTTTCCTTATCTGTAAAGTGAGCTGGAGAAAGAAATGGCAAATGAGGCCAGTATCTTTGCCAAAAAATCCCAAGTAGGGTCACAAAGAATTGGACAAGACTGAACAAAAACAAGCAAGTTAGGGAAGTTCCATCTCATTGCTAATGGTCTCCAGAGCCAAAGCATGGCTAAATAGACTGGGGAAGGAGACTTCAGAGCACCATTTTTCCCTTCTTGTTCTTGACAGTAGCCCTAGAATAATAGCACCTTCAACTCAAAACAACTCAATTCAACTCAACAGGCATTTATTAAGCTCTTGTAGACGAGGCAGCCTGTCTAGAAGATAGAGTGCAAGCCTGGGAGTCAGAATCAGGAAGATTTGAATTCAAAACCTGCTCTTTCTACCCAGGGCAACTAAAATTATAAATTCCAACTAAATTGTCCTCTGAATCGTTGGAAGTTGTCATACTGGAAGTACCCTAAATAGAAGAAATCACAGGTATAGATCAAACCCCACCCTCTACCCCCCCAAAAAAAAAACCTAAATGTAAATCATCATTCTAGGCATTTGACAAGAATGACAAAGACAAGAATCAGTCCCCATCTTTACTAATTAGGTGGGGGTACGTGAAGAGAGAGGTGATGAAATACATTTAAACAGATATGTATGAGTTGATTCCCCGAGTCTAGACCCGTACTCTTAGCAGAAGAGTTTTCCACATTTTAAGTCTGCATACTATATTTCTCATAGGCCTAGTAAACGTAAATGGATGTTGTGTAAGTCTGCCTTTTTGTGAGAAGCCAGTGACATTAGTAACGTAATGGTGCCAATTTGTGAAAGCAGTGATCAAGGGGCAATTCTGAATGGTAGTTAGTCTCACAGTCAGAAGTGATGCTTGTTTGAATTAAGGCATTTCTTATTTAATCACCAATTAAAACAGGAAATAAAACCAGAACACACACAAACACACACACACACACACACACACACACACACGAATAAGTAGCTTATTAATTCTGTGCTCTCATTTTCAAAAAAAAAAAGCTTCACTGTTAAAAATAAATCAGATCTCAGTATAAACACTATGCCTCCAGGCTTAAACACATGTATATAAATGCTGTATTTCATATCATAGAAACTCAGCCTTCAGTGTTGAGCATTATATTCTTAAAATGTTTTACTTCTGAACACATTAAGTTACAAGCAATAAAGAGATCAAAACAGATTTTTCCCCCCTAAAACAATTTAAATACAGTCTGGCTTGTTAAACACAGTTGAAATCTACTTCACTATATAAAACCAAAGAATCAAACACCCTTAGGGTTTTTGCCCTCAAACCCCCTTCATCTCCAACAAATAGAGGATTTGATCAGATTTCATCATGAATCAGGATTAATATCCAATTTCCTTCTTTCCTCTGTTACAAATCATTGCCAGACGCCACCCCCCCAACTGTGTACCTAAAGGGTTTTTGCTGCAATTCTGAGAGTAAGAGGAATTATCCAGAGACCAATTTTTAAAATAGCTCATTATTTGAGATTCTGTTTCTCAAAACATAGACTTGGTTTATTGGTTTGTTTCCCTTGAAAATTTTATTATCCTGTTTTAAAAAAAATAGTAGGTATAGTCACCCTGCAAATAAAAGTTTACCTGTCATATTGTTTTCTCTCATTTTGGCTGCTAAGCTCTGAATATGTGACTACCGTGTCTCAGAAAATGACTCCAATAAAAGTGGGGTGATTGGGCATCTTCCTAAAATGTGTGGAGCGGTTTCCTACCTACACACTGGAATACCTGTCCCTAGTCAGATTTGATTAAGTACAGATTCAGACACACTGTTGAAGGAATGCATTTGAAGCAGCTCTGAGATGTTCAGTGGCATTCATTCATATTTATTCATCAATAAAAGACTTGTGAAAGGTTGGAAAGACTGGGAATGTAAATCTTGTGCTCCTAGAATCCATATTTTGGGAATAGTATTTTTGCAAACTTTACATTCAACTCCCCCATTTATACCTAAAAAGTCACACACACACACGCACACACACACACACACACACACACACACATACACACACACCTTTAAAAATGCTTCTTGGAGGACAGAGCCAAGATGGTGGCTGGAAAGCAGGGACTTGCTTAAAGCTCTCCCCCAGGACCCTCCAAACACCTATAGAAAATGGCTCTGAACAAATTCTAGAACTGCAGAACCCACGAAATAGCAAAGGGAAGCAGGGCTCCAGCCCAGGAAAGCCTGGATGGTCTCTGGGTAAGGTCTGTCACACAGAGCTGGGAGCGGAGCGGAGCAGAATCCAGTGTGGGCAGCTCCTGGACCAACCAGACCAGGAGCCAGGTGGAACAGGCCCTAGTGCCCTGAATCAGTGAGCTGTGGCAGTTACCAGATTTCTCAACCCACAAACACCAAAGACAACAGAGAAGGATAGTAGGAAAAGCTGTGGGGGACAGAGTGAAAGGAGTTCGCTGTTTGGCGACCAACCCGGGGGCAGTGGGGGTGGTGCAGCTACAGAACTACAGCTGCAGTTGCTTCCTGCCCTAGGCCCACCTGGTGGGAGGAATTAAGTGGTGGGTCTGAGCAGGAGTGCAGAGCCTGCTTAAGATCGGAGTCCCAGTCGGGGTTGGTGGTTCTTGGGGGAGGACGAACACAGGTGTGGCAGAGCTTGCTGGGTAGAAATAGCTCTGAATATGACAGTGCAGCCCCTCAAGCTTTGGACAAAGTACTCTCTACTCTACAAGCAGTCTTACCCCGATGAAAAACTCAAGGGTCAAGTAGTTGGCTGGGAACATGGCCAGGCAGCAAAAACCAACTCAGATTCAGATTCAGACTTCAGAATCTTTCTTTGGTGACAAAGACAGTCAGAAGAAGTCAACAAAGTCAAACAGCCTACATCAAAAGCCTCCAAGAAAAACATGAACTGCTCTCAGGCCATGGAAGAGCTCAAAAAGGATTTGGAAAAGCAAGTTAGATAATTAGAAGAAAAATTGGGAAAAAAAATGAGGGTGATGCAAAAAAAAACATGAAAAACAAGTCAATGACTTGCTAAAGGAGACTCAAAAAAATACTGAAGAAAATAACACCTTAAAAAATAGACTAACTCAAATGGCAAAAGAGCTCCAAAAAGCCAATGAGGAGAAGAATGCCTTGGAAGGCAGAATTAGCCAAATGGAAAAGGAGGCCCAAAAGACCACTGAAGAAAATACTACCTTAAAAATTAGATTGGAGCAAGTGAAAACTAGCGGCTTTATGAGAAGTCAAGATATTATAAAACAGAACCAAAGGAATGAAAACATAGAAAACAATGTGAAATATCTCAACTACTGACCTGGAAAATACATCCAGGAGAGGTACTTTAAAAATTCTTGGACTACCTGAAAGCCATGATCAAAAAAAGAGCCTAGATATCATCTTTCAAGAAATTGTCAAGGAGAACTGCCCTGATATTCTAGAGCCAGAGGGTAAAGTAGAAATTGAAAGAATCCACCAATCACCTCCTGAAAAAGATCCCAAAAAGAAAACTCCTAGGAATATTTTTGCCAAATTCCAGAGCTCCCAGATCAAGGAGAAAATACTGCAAGCAGCCAGAAAGAAACAATTTGAGTATTGTGGAAACACAATCAGGATAATACAAGATCTAGCAACTTCTACATCAAGGGATCGAAGGGCTTGGAAAAAGATATTCCGGAGGTCACTGGAGCTAGGATTAAAACCAAGAATCACCTACCCAGCAAAACTGAGTATCATGCTCCAAGGTAAAATATGGATTTTCAAAAAAATAGAGGACTTTCAAGCTTTCTCAGTGAAAAGACCAGAGTTGAATAGAAAATTTGACCTTAAAACTCAAGAATCAAGACAAGCATGAGAAGGTAAACAAGAAAGAGAAATCATAAGGGACTTACTAAATTTGAACTGTTTTGTTTACATTCCTACATGGAAAGATGATGTGTATAATTCATGAGACCTCAGTATTAGGGTAGCTGAAGGGAATATACATATATATATATATATATATATATATATATATATATATATATATATATATATATATATATATACATATGTGTGTGTGTGTGCGCGCGCGCATGTGTTTGTGTATATATATAGAGAGAGAGACAGAGAGAGGCAGAGACAGAGACAGAGGGCACAGGGTGGGTTGAATATGAAGGGATGATATCTAAAAAAATAAAATCAAATTAAGGGATGAAAAAGGAATATATTGAGAGAGGGAGAAAGGGAGAGATAGAATGGGGTAAATTATCTCACATAAAAGTGGCAAGCAAAAGCAGTTCTGCAGGAAGGGAAGAAGGGGCAGGTGAGGGCGAATGAGTGAATCTTGCTCTCATCGGATTTGACCTGAGGAGGAAATAACATGCATACTCAGTTGGGTATCTTACCCCACAGGAAAGAAGGAGGATGGCGATAAAAAAAGGGGGGATGATAGAAGGGAGGGCAGATAGGGGGAGGAGGTAATCAAAAGCAACATTTTCGAAAAGGGACAGGGTCAAGGGAGAAAACTGAGTAAAGCAGGATAGGATAGGAAGGAGCAAAATATAGTTAGTCTTTCACAACATGAGAATTGTGGAAGGGTTTCACATAATGATACACATGTGGCCTATGTTGAATTGCTTGCCTTCTTAGGAAGGGTGGGTGGGGAGGGAAGTGGGGAGAAAATTTGGAACTCAAAGTTTTAAAAGCATATGTTCAAAAAAAAAGTTTTTGCAGGCAACTAGGAAATAAGATATACAGGCAATGGGGCACAGAAATCTATCTTGCCTTACCAGAAAGTAAGGGAAAAGGGGATGGGGGAGTGTGGTGACAGAAATGAGGGCAGATTAGGGAATGGGGCAATCAGAATACATGCCATCTTGGAGTGGAGGGAGGGTAGAAATGGGGAGAAAATTTGTAATTCAAACTCTTGTGAAAATCAATGCTGAAAACTAAAAATATTAAATAAATAAGTAATAATTTGAAAAAAATAAAATGCATCTTGAGGGCTAAAAATAAATAAATAAATAAAAATGCTTCTCTGTGATTGAAACTGCTTTTTGATTTTTAAAGTTTCTTGATAACTCCAAGCAAGTTCCTAATTAATATTAAATTCTTAGAGCTAGTTTTCCATAAAGAATGAAATTGAAGATGCCATTTTTTTCTAGCTTTCAGGCGGTAACAGCTTTGTCATTTTTGAGCTGTTCTGAATTCTCACTAACAAGACAGAAGGTCTTTCTTTTATCATTTGGCTTCTTCTTAAATAGTTCATAATATACTACCTGTCTTTCATCCCACATTCCATTTTTTGGTGATGGAGTTAGAGCCTATTTCTTTCTCTATTGTTGCTAATCATTCAGCTGATATATATGCCACAGAATAAGATTAGGCTACTCTATCTACTCCCTGTGTCTGATCTCTTCAGTGATGCCACCATCTAGTTTTGTATCACAGCATATTCCCATTCATTGTAGCAGAGTACAGCATCGAAAACAAAAAATTGTATAGAAGACAGAGTTTGATTAGAAAAGAGAACTATTTACACCTACATGGATTTCTCTTATCTCAATGTTCAAACAGAAGCTATTATGGTTAATGGGACTTACATGTGTCCATTGAGTGGAGAATAGATTTTAGTATTATATCTTGGTAATCAAAAGTAATGGAAGATGAAATGTTGGAAAATACAATCTAGTTTAATGGAATCTAGTAAGTTGTTTCATTTTCTAAGTTTGTCTGAATGTGACAGAGACTACTTAATTTTCAGTACTACATAAGTGGCAGCCAAATGTATAAACTGCCTGCTTTGCTACTCTGCCCTCTCTGCTGTCAAGATGAGACTGTGAGGCAAGAAGAAAGCTTTTATAGCTTTCTAAGGATCATCAGGTAATATTTAAATACTGAACATTATGATTTTATAGCCCTAATGAATTCCTGAGATGATCTTTCCTAGTGTTTGACCTAAGGAGACCCTGACATTTCACTTAGTTACCCTGTTGTTATGGAAACACAGCCAAAATGTGATTTGTTGTGATTACATAATGCTAGCACATTTATTTTTCCTTTTGCATTTATGTATTTTATTCATTCATTCAATAAGCATGTATTAAGTACATACTTGGCACCCAGGAAGCAAAATATGCAGGAGCATACATCTAAAGAATATCTTGTTATAGAGAGCAGTGTCAAGAGGAATCTTGTCATAGTTGATAGAGAGCTGGCCCCAGAGTCGAGATGACCTAGATTCGAATCCCCTACTTAGCACATAGTAATGATTTCACCTGTCAAGTTACTTAATATCTCAGTGGGGTAGGCAAATCTCAAAATATAAATTAACAGTGCCTTGATGATTTGAACTTGTGGAAGGAATTTCCCAAAGCGGAGTTTCCGATATGGTTGAAATGATAAGTTTTGAAAGAAGGGAAAGGAAAAAAAAAGAGCCATTTCTAAGAATTAGAATTTAAAATCTTAGCTGGTAAATTGTGAGCTAGAAGGCAGAGACTTTTACCTTATTTGTATCCCCAGCACTTAGTATACTGCCTGGCACATAGTATGGGTTTAATAAATGCTTGTTGACTAAGAGGTGGATAAATGGTGCTGCTTTGACTTTGCCCACAGGCAAATGATTTGTATAACCACTGAGAAGCTCAAGACAAAAATCTGGACCAGCACAAACACTCCTAGGACCCTAACAATAACAAAAGGGAAGAATGCCAAAATACACACACCTCCAAGCCTATACCATTTTCTGCCCTGAATGTATTTCCCTGACCTTCACCACTGTACAATACCGACTAATTCCCCCTAAAATCTTTTTCACCCTTCTATTTTTTAGACATAAGCAGGAAGAGGCCACTTTCCATATTTAGCTCTCATTCAACATTACATTCTTTATATAACAAAGGCAAATACTGGTTTATGGCAGCTTCTCACAGCAGCTATTCTTCCCAGGACAGAATCACTCAGAAAACCTTCCCTACATTATAAATGGAAGCTCATGTTATCCCTTCCACCCAGTGGGCAACTCAAGCATCTGAAGTATCTCTGATATTCAAAGTCAACTTTTATTGGAAAGATAGGACATGAATACTTGAAGGGACACAATTATAGAATTTAGTGAAAGGAAAAAATCATTATAGACTTTTATTAATCTGGAGATGCTTCATAGGGATGTCTAAATCAGGCCTAATGAAAGATTGTAGTTGTTTAGCCATGCCCAATTCTCCATGACTGCAGTTGGGGTTTTCTTGGCAAAGATACTTACTTAGTTTGCTATCTCCTTCTCTCGTGGATTAGGCAAACAGAGGTTAAGAGACTTGCCTAGGGTCACACAGCTAGTAAGTGTTTGATGCCAGAGTTGCACAGAGAATGGTGATTCTCTGGATGGATGATTGAGACTGACATCAATGTAGATAAAACAGTATGTTATCTATCTTTCATCTATCTATCTATTTATCTCTATCATTTATTCCCTTTTGTATCTGTAATATATATATATATATATATGTGTGTGTATATATATATATATATATATATATATATAGTCTCTATCTTCCAATATTTAGCTCCCTAACCCTTCACTCTCCCAAGCAATAAAGCAAAGCTACCAAAATATCAACCCAAACTGCCGTCCACAACCATATTCTCCTGCTTCTGCAAAGAAGTATGGTTCTGCCTTCTCATGTCTCTTCTTTGGGGCCAAGCTTGGTTATGATAATATTCACAACATTCAGTTTCTATTTTGTTGTTGTTGCTTCCACTTTGTATATTTTTTCCTAGTTCTGCTAGCTTCGTTTTGCATCAGTAAATATGTCTCCCTAAAATTCTCTAAATTGACATCATTCATCATTTCTTAACAATGCAATAGTATTACATCATATTAATGTGCTACAAATTTGTGTAACCATTCCTCAGCTGATGAGAATTTTCCTCATTTCTAGTTCTATGCTAGGACAAAAAAAATTCTACTATGTAGACTCTGGTGTTTAGCACCTGTGTTTTTATTATTCACCTCCTTGGCATATATGTCTATGTCTGCCAGTGGCAAATCTGAATCAAAGGCTAGAAATATTTTAATAACTATAATTCTAAATTTCTTTCCAGAATGTTTAAACCAATTCATAGCTACACCAAAAGTGCATTCATGTGGCTGTCTTTCTATAAACCCTCAAACGGTCCTTTTTTTTTTTTTTCATTTTGCCAGTTTCCTATGTGTAAGGTGAAACCAGGCTTTGATTTGCACTTGTCTTATTATTAGTGATTTAGATCAATCTTTGATTTGGTTGTTAAGTGTATGCTATTTATTTCTGTTACTTATCTTTTACCACTTATCCATTGGGAAATGGTTTTTGGCAAGGGAACTATCTTTCATAGCCATAGGTAAAGCAAAATGGGACTTCATTTTGGGTATCAACCTTCAAGAACATGCATTTCATGAGATTCTGATATCCAATAAGAGGAATTTTTCCTTGTGGTGTTACTGAGCATCAGGGGATCAGCAGAGTATCATGGGTATGAGAAGTAAATTTGCTTTCCCTCATTCCAATGTCTACCTGGGGCTAATACCTTACGTTACCAGCACCATCAACACTGAGGGTCCTTTGGCCATCATTCTCTCCTTTCTGGGTTTGCCTTCACCAAGCTCAACTGTACATAGATGGGAAGGACTAACTCTGTCCTGAGCATCTGAGCCACATAGATTACCTTAAATAAGTTCACACGAGTCTTGGGGGCCAATCACTGAAAATTTGCCACATATGCCAGAATGTTCAACTGTGGCTCTGAATTTTCTTAAGCTTAACTCAAACTTAATGCTCCAATGAATAGTTGCATATATATATATATGATATATATATATATATATATATATATATATATATACACACACACACACATATATATACATATACATATATATGTATACATACACACACACCAGAAAATCATTTGTATAAGATCAAGTATATTCAGTCAATATTCATTGCAGTTTTCTTCTGAGAAAGCTTATTTATTTTGGCATCTTGTAAGTGTAACTGGACAGATAGGAGATGAAATGGCCCAAGGGAAATACTTTTCTTGAATTGCTACTATCATTCATTATTAAAGAGAGAATTGTACATAGCATAATAGCAGCTGTTAGGGATGCTTCATGGTTAAAATCATAATACTTACACTTATAAGATAACGTATAAAGAAAAACATTCAACAAATTGGTTTATAATAGTTCTATGTAGCTATTCCCTGGTTATGAATAGACTCGTAAAAAACATCTTACTCCAGTCCCCATGTGAAACGTTCTTCAATAGTGATGCTGTCTCTGTGCCCTATTTGACTTCCTTTTCTTGGCAGCATCTATATTTACTGCCTTTCTTTCCATTTTTTCTGTGTTTAAACTTTTGTCTTTACTATTACTACTGCTACTGCTACTACTACTACTACTACTACTCCTACCACCACCACAACCACCACCATACTACTACAGTAAAACCCTGGCTATCTGTAATATTTTTACAAAGTTCTAGAAAGGCAGGACCTGTAGATAACTGAGGGATTTTGTTTCAATGGCCTTATTTTTTTCCCCTTTCAAATTTTAACCAGCAGAGTGGAAATCTTTCTCAAATGTAGTATACATTTGTTTGCCTATGTGAATGAATGACTTCATTATCATTTAGTTGTAGACATGTTGGGCTCTCCTTGCCTCCCTCCAAAAAAAACAAAGTAAATTGCTCAAAGCAGGATATGATTAATTTTTGGCTTTGTATCCCTAGTTTCTCACTGCATAGTAAATCCTAAGACATGTTTGTTGAAGTGAATTGAATTTTGAGGCAGAGAGCCAGAATCAACAACAATTTGAAAGTGCCCCCAAAAAATAATAAAAAAGGAAAAAAAAAGAAAGTGACCCTATTCATGAGGAGCCCTTGAGGGCATCAATGCATCATAAGAAGCTAATCCATAAATCAAGGGATAGAGTGCCTGTCCTGAGGTCAAGGAGGCTCATCTTCCAGACTTCAAATCTGGCTTCAGATACTGACTAGCTGTGTGACTGTGGGCAAGTCATTTAAGCCTATTTGCCTCAGTTCCTCATCTATAAAATGAGCTGGAGAGGGAAAAGGCAAACCGCTCCAGTATCTTTGCCAAGAAAACCTCAAATGGGGAAAATTGTATGCATTATTTAAAAAAATATTTCCCAAATATATTTAAATCTGGTTGGGGTCTGCACTTGGTTAAATTGAGTGGTGTGTTTGGCATTGTAGGAGTAGATAATATTATAAGAAAGAAGAAAGAGTATGTCTGACTTATAAGACGTACATGTGATATCATCAATGCAAGTTGTTCCAATAGGGCAGTTATCAACTTATCTACAACTTCCTGTGTTACGTAGTTCCTATCCATGTCCTTTCATAAATCCTCCTTAAGAGTCAATCCAATACAAGTCCCCAACAGGGGACCCTCCACTGAATCTTTTGTATTGCAAGGGTACAATTTCAGAATAATGGACGTTCATTTGTTATCCATCATTTTTCCTACTGACCCCACCCACATCCTCTTCTGATCATACATCCTTTGGTGATATCTTTTATGACACTTTTTGTGTGCAACTAGATTAGTCCACAAGCATTTATTAAGTGCTTACTATGTGCTTGGCATTGTGCTAGGCAATTTGGATCCAGTGAAATCAAAAACAGATTCTATCCTCAAGGAACTTACACACTAACAAGAAAGATAACATATATATATATATATATATATATATATATATATATATATATATATATTATATATATATACATGTACATATCATACAGATACATACACACATACATATAAGAGTATATATTATGTATATGTATATATAAGAGTCAGAGAGACAGGGAGAGAGTGTAAAGAGTGGTACAGTGGTTAGAATACCCAGCCTGCAGTCAAGAAACCTAAGTTCAAATTCAGCTTCAGACACTTACTAGCTGTGTGACCCTGGGCAAGCCACTTAACCTTGTTTGCCTCAGTCTCCTCATCTGTAAAGTGAGCTGGAGAAGAAAATGGTAATCCATTCCAGTATCTTTGCCAAGAAAACCATAGATATATACATAGATAGATTTCCAAGCCCAATTATTTTTAATAATCATCGATACTGGTTACTAGGAATGCTGAATAGCAGTGACAACAATTATTTTATATGACACAATAAATGATTAGACATCTGAAATCTATCACTACAAATTGGCACACCCTTAGCCCTAGGTGACTTCCCTGTGGTAAAATCTAAATGAAGTTATTCATTAAATTAAAAAAAATATTAGCAACATTGTGTTTGATTCTATATTTTTAAAAATGAGAAAAAATAAATTTTTCAGATCTGCCTTTTTTTAACAAAGAGTTAATCTTTTGTAATTTTGGCATTGCTAGTCCAAAGTTTCATTTTTTTATTGGGCATGTTATCAAGCAAACCAAACTCTATACTTGGCTTCCAGGATCAGTATTTTAATATATGCAATCATTATTCATTCTGTCACTTGCATTATAAAAATGATAATGAATCACCATATATTCATAGTTCTGCTTCACATACTTTTGTGCCTCAATTAAAGCATATTTTAAGTTGTATTTGAACGTCTGTGAATTCTTGCTTCTGAATGTGTTGATGAAATAGCGAGACAGTTTTCCTGGTCTTGTTTTTAGTAAAATAGATAGCAGTGACTTGGTGTTAATATCAACTGTTGCATCAACACATTTTATATGTTTTATAAAATCATACCCAATTTTGCCGTAGATCAAAGGGATTCCAGGGACTCAGTAAATAGCTGGCAATGATTATGAATGAATTATAAAGAACTTACTATGTGACAAGCACTGTGCTTAGGGACAAAAATGTAAAGGTGAGGTAATCCATGCCTTCACAAAGTTTACATTCAATGAGAGTGAGCATATATACATATACATATACATACATTCATACATATACACACATATATACACATATATATGCATATACACTGTGACCGTATGTATACATACACTAAATATTACATACCTATGCATGTGTATGTATGTACATGTGTGTGTATATATATATATTATGTGTATGTTTGCATGCATACATCTATATATAGTGTTTGTATACTATGTGTATGTATGAGGTACTATATATATGGGGTAATGGTATCCAGGAAGGAGTGTTTAAGTTTGGATAGTCACAGGAATGGTGTGTGAAGCCATAGAGAGGAGCCTTTCTAGTCACAATGGTTGTTTTGACTTTTGACAGTTCCCAGAGGAACAGGGGGTGTGCGATGAGAAGTATGGGAAAGAAGAGTGTTTAGTACAGAGTAAATGGTCAGAACATAGCCAGAGTGGAATGTGACACATGACTGGGGAAGACTAGACATAGTAGACCATGTCAGACGTTTCATCAATGGGTTGTGGGAGAGGAAGATAAGAGTTCCAGTAACAGGGAACCCCCAATAACAAGTGCAAATTCAGTGTTGGTCCTTTTGGGGACTAGTGAGCAGCCATTGGAATTTGAACCCTTTTGGTAATTAATTTTTAAAATCCCTTTGAAACAGTATTACCATTGTACAGATTCAATTGTTCCCCAGTTACATGGCTATTTAAATACGAAATAGGGAGGTGAGTATGGTAGATTAATGAGATTTTCCAGAACTGGAGGAAACAGTACTGATGTAATGACAAAAGTTAGAAATGTTCAAGTGGGTTAAATTTCCCCCCCCAAAAAAAATGATCTCTGGAGATCAATTGATCCAAAGGGTAGAGCAGATGGCAAAGTAAATAACAACAGCTAATAGCTAACATTTATGTAGCACTTACTATTGCCATGTACTATGCTACGTGCTTCATAATTATCTCATTTAATCCTCACAACAACCCTGGGAGGTAGCTGCCACTATTATCCCCATTTTACAGATGAGGAAGCTAAGGCAAACAGAGGTTAAGTGACATGTTAAAGATCACAGTCTTCCTAACTCCTGGCAAAGTCAAGTGCATCAAGATAATTTCAAAAGAAAAACAAACTAGTCCAGGGAATCACAGTGGAAGTAGAATCATTTACCCCCCACTGCCCGTCATAATCCTAATGACTACAAAGACTTAGGAACAGGGATCCCACAATTCCAAGTGCAAATTTGGCATTGGTCCTTTTGGGGACTGATAAACAGGTGTTGGAATTTGGACCCTTTTAGTAACTGATTTTTAAAAATCATTTGAAACAGTATTATCATTATACCAATTTAATTGTTCCCCTGTTACATGGCTATTTAAATATGAAGTAAGGAAGATATGGAAGTAGGTATGAAGTGGATACGGTAGTTGAAAGAAGTCCTCCAGAGATGGGAAAAACAGAACTGACTTAGTGATGAAAGTTAGATATGTTAGAGAAACAACCAAACTGAAAAGGCTGTGTTTTACTCCCTGGTTATTAGGCTTTGAGACTAGACATGAGGAAACTCAGAATCACACTCTCAGAGAACAAGTAAATTTATGTCATCTGGGGCCACTTCTCATCTTAGAGTTCTCTGTTTTCTAAGCAGGGAATATTTCCCTCTTGCCAATACCAGATAGGCTACTCCAAACAGGAAAATGACGACTATAAATCACCCATTCTTAGCACGAGGACTATAGCTGACAATTATAATGGAAAGAGTACTGGACCTGAAATACAGAAATCCTGGGTTCAAATCTTTCTTGCAGCATTTACTATGTTTGTTACAATGGACAAATAATTTAAATATATGATATACTGCCTCCAGGTTTATTGTGAGCTTGAATGAGATAATGTACATAAATTACCTTGTGGTGCAATATTAAAGTGATATTGATTATGATTATGCTTTTTTTAAAAATGGTACAGGGGACAGAGCCAAGAAGGCAGAGTAAAGGCAAGGCCTCACCTGACTCTCCCCCAAACCACTTCAAATACCTTTAAAAAATGACCAAAGCAGAGGATTCTGGGAAGATTGCCCAGTAGGTCAGAAAATTCCAAGCTCTCAAGATTTTTCTCCCACAGAAGAGTTAAAATAGCACCTTAGCGCTAACAAAGTCTGGGTGGAGATAAAGAAGAATAGGGGCACAACCAAGGTCTTCCTGAGACAATTTGAGAAGATTGGAAGAAAAATAACAGGAAGAGATTTGGCCTCACAAAGAGTCAACACCTCCAGGCTAGGTTCAGTTTTAACCACAAGCCTCAAGCCTTAAACAAGTAGCAAGGCCTAGGGTTAGTTGTTGTGGGTGGCTGCCTCAGCCTCAGCCATAGGAACTTTTCACCCCAGGAGAGTGAGGGGAGTTGGGTGTTTGAGCCCGGGGAAGATTGAGGGAAGATTGAGGGAACCTCTGCTGACGAGAAAGACCCAGTTGTGTGGTGAAGAGCAGACGGGGTGAGAAGGAACCAACACACTCTTGGTGAGTGAAGAAGCAGTGGGGCAGAAAGCCTCTGGCTGTGGACACTTACAAGAGGTTGGAGGTTTGGCTTTGATTCCAGGCTAGAGGGGAGAACTGAAGATCTGGGGCAAAAGGCACCATTGCCCATAATATAGGGCTAGAGGTGACTACAAAAATCAAGCTATTACCACAAAAAAATGCACAGGCAAAGCAGAAAGAACTCAACCATAGAAAGTTATTATGGGAATAGAGATGACCAGGGTTCATCTTCAGAGGAGGATATTGAAGTAAAGGAACTCCCAAAGAGTAATGTCAAATGGTTACCTGCCTGAAGAGAATTTATAGAAGATCTTTAAAAAGACTTTAATAATCAAATGACAGAGATGGAGGAAAAACTAAAAAAAAAAAAAAGAAAGAAAGAAAAATCCAAGAAAAACAAGATTATGAAAGGAAAGTCAACCAATCAGAATAGGAGACCCAGAATCTTAAGGAAGAAAATGACACCTTGAAAATTAGAACTAGGTAAAGTGAAGCCAGAGAAATTATAAGAGATTGAGAAATAATTAAATAAAATATGAATAATGAAAAAATAGAAGAGAAAGTGAAACATCTCATAAGAAAAACAACAGATCTAGAGAATAGTTCAAGAAGAGAAAATATAAAAACAATCAGAGTAACTGAAAATTATGATCAAAAAAAAGAATCTTGATACAATAATATAAGAAATAATTAAAGAAAATTGTCCTGAAGCATTACAAAAGGGGCAGATATAGAAACAGAAAAAAAAAATACATCGATTACCACTTGAAAGGGATCCTATGAGGAAAACTCATAGGAATATTGTAGTTAAATTCCAAAACCCCCAGCTCAAGGATAAGATATTGAAAGCATCAAGATTAAAACAATTTAAATATGATGGTGCCACAATTAGAATTACACAAGACCTAGCAGCAGAGACATTAAAGGACCTCAGGTCTTGGAACACAATTAGCAAAGAGACAAAGCAGTGGGGCTCTGGCCAAAAATATTAGACCCAGCAAAGTAAAGAATTATCCTGAATGAAAAAAAAATGGATATTCGATAAACTCTCAGACTTTCAAGACTTTGTTAAAAAAAATCCTGAACTTAACAGAAGATTTGACTTACAAGAACCAAGAGGAATATAAGGCACATACCAAAGACTGATTATAAGAGATTCATAAGGACAGACTGTTTACTTTTTATATATGTAAAATATATGTCTAAGATTCTTATTAATAATTGGGTAGCTCATAAGAAAGGCTGGGGTAAACCTGGCTATAATATGAATTTAAACAGTAAAACCATTTAGGTACAGCTAAAAAGAGTGATTATTTTATACAAATGAGGTACAAGAGGAAGAATGGATGTAGAGGAATGAGATGGGAGAGGAGGGCTGGTAGTTCTGGTAACCTACTTTCATTGGGAATGGGTTAAGAGGGAACTATTTGTATGTATATATACACACATATATACATATATATATACATATATATTTAGAAGAGTATAAAAGTCTTCTAAATTCAGAAGAAATAAAATAGTAGGGGCATAGGGAAGGGGGAGAGGATCAGGGAGGGATTTTTAGAGGAGAGGATGAGGGAATAAGAAAAAGTGGAAGTAAAAATAGGTAATAGGGTAGAAGGGTGTTTAGATATATGGGAATGTGAGCATAGGGGAAGGATCCTTGTGTAACAGGAGGGCAAGGTAGTGGGTGGAAGTAAAGTAGAGGAGCCAGGAGGGAGAGAAAATAACATAAAAACAAAGATCAGGACTAGAATATATTTGGGAAAGTATATGTCTATATATGTATGTATGTATATATGTATATGTGTATGTATATAGCTAAAACTATAGAGAAACTTAACTAAACTTTATTGTAGCCTTCTGGGGGAAAGGAAAAAAAAAGAACAAAGTAAAAGAGTGAACAGCAAAAAACAAAAGAAAACTAACAAGGAAGCAAAGAAAAGATGGACAATTCTCAGCACAATGTCTATTATTTATCATAAAGACTTCCTTGAAATGAAAATTTATTGTTACACATTTTGAATCCTCTCTTATGTTTTTATATGCATATGATGAGGTTTTGTTTTTTCTTTCTAACTTTGTATTTAAGTTTCAATATTTTAGTTTACAGAATGTTTTTTTTTTCCTTTTCTTTGTTCTGTATTTGTGTTTCATGATATGTTTTTGTTTCTTTTCTCTATTCTGTATTTGTGTTCTGGCCCTTGAATCTAAAAAAAATTATTTTTAGAAATGACTCTAAACAAATCCTAGAGCAGCAGAACCCACAAAAAGATGGAGTGAAACAAATTTCCAGCCCAAGGCAACTTGGAAGATTGGCAGGAAAAATCTATTTCATCAGAGTGAGAGGAGAGTGCAGGTTGCACCAGCACAGACCTGGCCCCAGAACACATGGAGCAAGCCTCTGGGTGACTGAATTACTGACAGCAGTGGCCATTTCCAGACCTCTCAGCCCACAGATACCAAAGACAACTTTGAAGTTCAACAAGAAAGGTCTGTCACACCTGGGTAAGAGTGGAGCACAGTCCAGCACAGTACTTTCCAGCATAGCCTGGGCATCAGCAAACCAGGAGCAGGTCTTGGGAGTGACTGAATCAGCAGGGGCAGTGGCAGTGACTGCTTCCAGAGCTCTCAGCCCACAGATGGTAAGGCGGTCAAATAACTGGTCAGAAGGAGATTACAGAGGTCTTTTTGCTAGCACTGAGGCAGGACTCTGTTGCTTTGACCATACTCTGATCCAGGTTGCAGTCCTGGGTGGCAGTCTCAGGGCAAGGAGGAGCCCTAGCATAGCAGAACTTGAGGCCACAGTGGAGGGGGGGACCCTGATCTCAGTTCTAGGGCAGAGAAGAGTGCTTGCGGTCCCTCACAGACCTGAGCACAGGCCAGAAGAGTAGTAAATACCTCTCCTTTCAGATCATGCCACATTGGAAGAACTGAAAACTTACGGGTCCCCAGAAGTATCTCTGAAAACAGAGCTTGAGATAGTTTGCCTGCCGCCCTGGAAGCAGAGCCCTACTTTAACAAAATTAAAAACGTTGGAGAAATGAGCAAACAACAGAAAAACAAAATGAAACAAAGCAAAACAAAACCAAAAACCTCTGACTATAGTGAGTTATTATGGTGACAAAGATCAAAATCCATACTCAGAAGAAGACAATAAAGTCAAAAGTCAAAGCTCCTGCAACTAAAGCCTCTAAGAAAAACATGAATTGGTCTCAGGCCCATGGAAGAGCTCAAAAAGGATTTTGAAAACCAAGTAAGAGAGGAAGAGGAAAAATTGGGAAGAGAAATGAAAGTGATGATGATTGATGATGATGATAATGATCGATGATGATGATGGAGTATAGATATTCCAATATGAGTGGCCAGATGTCGTATTTTATTTGGTAAACAAGTAATGAAGCTTGGAGGGATGACATTGACAGGAATTTTGAACTTGAGCTTGAACCATAAAACTTCATACTGCACGTTATTACAGACTTCATAAACAAAATCATGGGCCCTGTCATTTAAACTTTCTTGAAAAAGAGTAAATTTGAACTCATTTTGAGCAGAGGAATAGGCAAGCATGTAGAACAAAGTACTTCAGTAAATATGAGGGGAATTGAAACAGCATCAACAGTGACAGTGACCTTTTGACCAATGTGTCTTTATTATGGTTCATAAATGACTACCAGGAGTGGGGAACCTGTGGCCTCAAGGCCACATGTGACCTTCTAGTTCCTTGGGTGTGGCCTTTTGACTGAGTGCAAGTATTACCTAACAAATCCTTTTATTAAGCGGATTTGTTCTGTGAACAAATGGATATAGTCAAAGGGCCACAATTGAGGACCCAGGGGGCTACATGTGGCCTCAAGGCTGCAGGTTCCCCACTGCTATAGGTGTTCATCATTAACGACTTGTCTTATCTAGACTTATTGCAAAAGACATAGGGCTCCATAAATTATATATCCTATAAACAAGGAGCGATGAAAGATTCTTATCCATCATCTTTTTTTCCTGAGTAGCATTATGGATATGGTCCTTAGGCTTTCGTGTTTTCCTAAATATCCTGACACATAATCTCAGTGTAAAGCAGTCCTTTTACAGATAAGGAACCACCAGGGAGGCATGACATACTTTGTGTGGGAGGAGAGGTGGGGAGGGAGGGAGTGTATTTATTGAGTAATCTAATGGAAATGAGAGCTGGGCTATGGTAAGTTTGTGCCTCTTCCATTTTTAAAGGAGAGATAACCATCATTTGATGACAAAGAATAAAATTCACTAAGTATTACAATATTGTAATGGCATGCATTTGAATCTAGGGAAAGTTAATTTATGTCTAACGACAGTATTTGTTTTCTACCAGGCATCAGTTGTATGCTAAGATATAACTTCATTTTAAAACATCATACTTTGTCTCTTCCTACTCAAACCCATCCTCAACAAAGCCACCTAAAGTGCTAATCTCATTATGTCCCTCCCCTATTCCAAAAATTCTAGTGGCTTCCTATTGCCTCTAGGATCTAGTATAAACTACTCAGTTTCGATAAACTTTTTGTCATGTAAAACCCTTCAACCTTGCCCTAACCTGGCTTCCCAACTTTATTATACATTAGATCCCTCTGGGCACATTGTGGTCCAAATGGCCTCTGCTTACTGTTCTTCAGACATACCACTTCGTCTCCCTTCTTTGTGCCTTGTTCCTGGCTTTCCCTCTTTCTGAAATGCAGGTTCATTTCCCAAACTGATAGTTTCTTTCAAGGCTCAACTCAAGCACCATCTTTTACATAAAACCTTCCTGATTCCTCAGCTGCTCAGGTGAAAGTATCCTGCCCCCATTTTCTTGTATCTAATATATATGTGTATATCTAATATATATATTTACATATATTAGATACAAGGCAATGGGGATATACACACATACACACGTATACACACACACACACACACACACACATATATTTATGAGTAGGTGATTGAGTATGTGAGTGGATGTATGTTTATATTTTATCCTGTGAGTATAAAATTTCACTTTTACCTCTGCGTCCACAGAGCATAGAACAATGCCTGGCATACACTTGGTACTTGGTAAATCTTGACTTGTAAAGTACATAGGATCAGCAGGGCATTTAGGTGGCACAGCAGATAGAGTGCTGGGTCTGGAGTCAGGAACTCCTGAGTTCAAATCCAGCCTCAGACACCAGACACTTAGTAGCTACGTGAACCCTGGGCAAGTCACTTAACCTTGTTTGCTTCTGTTTCCTCATCTGTGAAATAAGTTGGAGAAGGAAATGGCCAACCACTCTAGTATCTCTTCTAAGAAAACCCTAAATGGGGCCATGAAAAGTTGGATACCACTAATAACAGCTAATTGACTAAACAACAGCAGTGTGATTTGCACTCTGCCTGGTACATAGTAGGTACTATATAAATATATGTTCCTTTCGTCTCTTTCATAAATGCTTTTTGATTGATTGGCTGATTGAACTAGCAATTGTATTAACTTCTATGATAGGGAGCTACTGAATGAAATTTTAGATGGGTGGTACTTCTAAAGGCCTAGGTTTCTGGAAGTTGCTGAGATTTCCTAGAATATGCCAAGGGACACAGATCTAGCGACAGAGAATTGGTAAAGTTTTGAATAATGATTTATTTCTCTTGAGATCACTGAGAAAACATTCCATTGTCTTCTGACATAGTACCAGCACCAGGATTCTATTTCTGAATAGAAATCTTGTATGACTCCTTTGATGGGTCTCAATTTCCTCCTTTGTAGAATCAAAGGACTTTGAACTCAGTGATCTCTAAGGTCTCTGCTAGTTCTAAATCCCACAATACTTGCTGTTGAAGAAACCAAATAAGAATAAACGCTGCCTGCCAGGCTATTCTCTGTCACTTCAAAAGCACAGAACTTTCTGAACCTGAGATGAGCCTAATTACTACTTCACCAGCTTGCTGACTGTTCTCTGCCTGTGCCAGGACAATGGAGAATAGGTCTGGATGGGATGATAGTGGCCCACTCAATTACTAAGGTTTATCTAAAACTTTTGGCTGGATACTCAATGCAGAAAGGGTTCAGTGGAGTAAAATGCCACCAGAGGGCAGTGTGGATCTGTTTCCTGTGATTTTAAGCTCTGGTTTGAAACAAAACAAAAAGTTAGTCGAGGGGAAGGGAAAGAAGCCTTAAAAACAAACATTTATAAAAAAATGTGCTGAAGAGTCATTTTGATAGAGGAGAGAATAACAAAGTTAAACTGCAGCTGGAAGGACTTGGATTAATCATTGGGGGAAACAAGTTCCTGACTGTTCATAGTTGTTTAGATTCTTAAATGCATTAATTAGGGATATTGATTTAATAAACTAAATAATTCTTAGCTTCTCTTTCCTGAGAATTTTGAGAGGGACTTGGTGAATATTTGAAGAGAGCCAGCCTCAAGCAAAATCAGGGCTTAAGGAAGTGTGTGTTCAGTACTTTCCCTTTTCAGGTTTTTCCTGTGTCCTAGAACAGAGGTGAAAAAGGTGGCCTGCCAGCTGTGGAAGCAATGCTCCAAAGTGAGGCTTGAACAGGATTAAATGTAACTGGGAAATATTTGAAAAAATAAATAAACAGTGAATAGAACATATGTAATGTTAATATGTGGCGCTCAAAGTCAATGTGAGACTCTAAGGGAACCTTAGCTGCGGTTTAGTGGACAGTTTCTATTTGAGTTTGACTCCAATATCTTAGGTTACTTTTTCAACCCCAGCACCTACTGTCCCTAATTTGCTTCATCCCTAGGTGGAAAAGAAAGAGAACTGGAGGGCAATTTACCTCCTGATAGAAAGGAGAGAGCCTCAAAGTACAGATCGAAACATATTTGTTGTTGGTGTTGCCGAGGGATGGGATGTGGGAGGGTTAATGGCCAATATGGGCATTTGTTTTGCTTCACTACAAGTGTTTGTAGCAGGAGCTTTTGTTTTTCTTGCTATCTCAATGTGGGCATAAAATGAGGGAATGAGAAAGGATAAATCTTCATTTAAATAAATAATTTTAAAAATTAGAAAAAACAGTTGAGATTCTTAACAGACCACAATACAGTATTATTTTTAGTTCACATTGTAAGAAGGACATGGGCAAGCTGTACTGTATCCATAGCAGAGAAAACAGAATGGAGGAAGAGCTGGTGGTTATGTGATATACATGTAGTACTCAGGGAAACCTTCAATTACTTTATGCCTCTTGTACCATATTCTGGATACTTTCTGGTCCTTCATGTTCTCAGAACCATAGCTCACGAGTCATTTATACCGGTCAACCAAAGATACAGTTAATTCAAAGTCAAAGTATATGATGAATTAGTGTTGTAAAAAAGGAAGATAACAATAGCATATTTTCCCCATAAACCTGGGGAATACATTCCCACAGTTTTATACACTATCAGTGGGAAAAGTAAATGCATTTAAAAACTATTCACTGAGGGACACACATGCAGTGAACATTCATAGACATTGTGTATGCATGTCTCAGACACCTGTGAATTGTCAGTGTCTTCCAGTGATGTTTTACTGTTCTTGCTGTTGCCACTGTCATCCTGAATATGTTGTCTCTGCTGGGCATTGTTTCTCTGGGCACATAATTACAGACCAATTCTCTGATAATAGCTCCTTGCTTTATCTGTAGTACTCAGTTGAGCTGGCTACCTCTTCTGCATCAGAAAAGGGAAGACCCTGCTTTCTTTCACTTAACCAACACCCAAATATTTAAGCTCCAT
Organism: Trichosurus vulpecula; assembly: GCF_011100635.1. Classification (NCBI taxonomy): domain Eukaryota; kingdom Metazoa; phylum Chordata; class Mammalia; order Diprotodontia; family Phalangeridae; genus Trichosurus; species Trichosurus vulpecula. The sequence goes on along the minus strand of NC_050581.1, from coordinate 90,455,653 downwards.
GCATCAGAAAAGGGAAGACCCTGCTTTCTTTCACTTAACCAACACCCAAATATTTAAGCTCCATATTTAAGTGAGAAGTGTAAACCTTTCACATATCCAGTCATCAGACTAAGGAAAAAACAAAGGAAAAAAACACCAACAACAAAAACCTAAGCTACTTTTTTCTCCATAAGGAAAAGAGTCTGTGAGTTTCCCAAATCTTAGCCTCCAGATGCCAAATTACTTTTGGAATGTAGCACTTAGTCTATTATTGAAATTGTTTCCTGCCTCTCACCATGATCAATATCTCTGTCCGAAGGCTTTACTTGACTTAAGATTAGAAAATCCTTCTTCTATAACCCTTGTCAAATTTCTGATTACAAACCTCACTTTAAATTATTCCAGGGGTTGTATTTCAACAAAGCATAAGGAATACAAAGGTCTGAGGCTTTGTGGTTTTTTTCAGGTCTCCAATATACTTTGGATCTCTCAGACAAATGTCTCTGGTAGGAGGAACAAGAAAAAGAAATAAAAACCGAGAGTTAAGCAGCACCTTCCACATTAGTTATGAATTTTTTCATATGTGTATGTGACCAGCAACAAACTTCCTAGGCTTTGAACTGACTTGAATGAGGATTAGTTGACTAAACTGGTGATATGAAAACTGGAGAAGACTTAAAGGGATGTGACACTTGTCTTCAAATTTTTGAAGGGCTATCATATGAAAGAATCGATTAGACTTGATCTCCTTTGTCCTGAGACAATGAGTAATAGCAGTAGGTGAAAATTGTAGTGCAAAAATACATGGACTTTACTTAAGGAAAGACTCCATGACAGTTAGAGCTGTTCAAAACTTTTAACGGGCTTCTTTGGGATGTGGTGAGTCCCCCTCACTAGAGGTACAACTTGTATACCCAATTGCTATGGAAGGTATACCATAAATTCCTCTTTCTCTATAGCTTGGACAAGAGGAACTCAGAGGTCTCTGCTTACTTAGAGGACTCTGTGAAACATTCTGAGTCTATGGTGTTAGGGACTAAAGTTGCTATACATCTCTATAATTGTCAAAGGAGGGTGAAGTGCTTAACACAAAGGAAAGTCCCACTAACAATAAAATGCCAGCCACAGAGATATATTTGGGAGCTTTGCAATCACAGCAAACTGATCTGGTTTGGTTTTGTCCCTCCCTCCCCCATACCTATGTTAAATGGACAAATGAGTATTTTTGTCATGTTTCCTGTGCATGGCAACTCTGCAACATACATTTCTTAAACATCAGTATTCTCCATCAGTTCCTTTCAAGTTGAGGAATATAAAGTATGGCAAGCATGAAACTAATGGAATTGCATTATTAAATTCAATTTCCTACTGAGATTCCTTTTTTTATTGTAGCAGGATAGGAACTTTGAAAATTCTATATTTCATTTTCTGCTCTGCCTCCAGTTGGTTTTGCTGTTTAAAATTTTGTTTTGATTTACAAACTTCAAGGTTAATATTTAAAAACTGGTTTCCAAAATTAACACATCAGCTACTAAAAACCAAATGGATTTGGACTTTTGGACAGTAATAAGAAATAGCATTTTATAAGGAACCCTTCAGAGGAGATAAAATATATATGGTCCCACTAACTTATACAGGTGCTATATTAATCATTCAGGTGTAAATCATTGAGTTGAATAGTTTATGCACTGTTCCTTTGTGGTGAGCATTCTGATGAATGAACATCTAATGTGACAGGAAAAGATAACATAATGAATATCTTATTATGCTTGAAGGAATATTAAAAAAAATGACTGACATGATATTTTGTTCCAGGTGGGAATAAAAGTCAACCACTTCCTGGCCCTTGATATTCTAGTTAAGAGTGTCTGACTGACAGCATGTTGGCACCAGCAGCGTGGGAACCCATCAGCCTCAGCTCCAGGTGAGTGCCATAAAACAGAGCTGGCTCTGCTTAGTTGAAGACAAAATTGATGTGTCTTACTGATTTGCATCTGCAAATATAAAATTCAGCATTCATGATGTAAGTTTTCTCTTTCACTGAACTTTGTCCTTGAAAAGTAAAAAAAAAAAAAAAACAAGTGGACAATATCGCATATTTAAAAGTTTTTTTTAAAATATAATTCCTTCAAATAATGATTCCCACCCACCCCAGCCCTCACCTTTTGAGATGGAAGAGAAGAGTTGTTTAATGAGGAAGGAGTATATTTTCTCCTCAACTGATCATAAAAGTATTTGAGAGACAAGTCAAATGGAACATCATAGGATCAAAGATTGAGAAGGGACCTCAGAGTCCACTGAGACACCACTGAGTCCAACCAACTCATTTTGCAAATGAGAAAGTTGAGGGAATGAAAGGTAAGTAAATAACTTGCCCAAGAATTTAAGTGACTTGCTTAAGGTCATTCAGCTAGTAGATATCCACTGTGAGATTTGACTTCAGGTCTTCCCAACTCTAAATCCAGTGACCTGTCATCTATGCCCTGCTGCCTCTCATCAACACTCTTACGGTATTGGGGGGATAATAAGAGTTCTAGTTCTAGTAGCAGGAATCTGCAGTGAACCATACTCTCTCTTCCTTGCCAAGACCCATCTGAGGTCTGGGATGCCCTGAAGGGAAGAAAAGAAATCGTTATGATTTGCAGAGCTAACTGATTCAAATAGGCAAAAATCCAGTACATGAACTACCTTTACCCCTGCACTTTGAATATAAAATCCATAGAGGTTTAGCATGTAGCTTCAGAACAGAGATCAACATATCTATTTGTTAGGGAGATATGGTCTCCCTTAAAACATCCACCACAGTCAATCCACATAATGAGAATTAATGCATTTTGTTTGTGGGTTGTTTAGAACATCATTTTAGTAACTAAATTAATTTGGCACATGTGATACTTATTGTTCTGGAGCCAGAGACCTGCTTAAAAATACATTTTTAAAAACACCCTGCATTTGGAATCAGAAAACCTGAACTGGAATTGTGGATTTTCAACTTACTACCTTGTTGCCTGGAGCAAGTCACTTAATATCGGTCAACCTCAGTTTCCTCATTTGTAAAATCTACATATTTCTTAAGACTTAAAACTTAAGACAACTTGGGTCCATTTTTGATTAACAAAATCCCTGACTAGATCAAAGAGATTTAGTAAGTCAAAGTTCAACATTGAGGTTTCAATTTTCAGAGCAAAATTTGTTAGGAAATAAAATTTTAAAAAAACTAAATATCTGAGATCTCCATATTACTGAAAATGATGCAATAGAATGATAAATTTAAATTCTCCAGACTTGAATTCGAATCCTAACTCTTACTTTATGTATGACCTTGGGCTATCACAAGCTTTTTTGATCTCAGTTTCTGCATCTGTACAATTTTTAGATTGGATTAGATTACCTTTGAGATTTCTTTGAGCTCCAAATCTATGATTCTATGACACAATAAATTGTCAAGAAAGTAATTACAAGGGAAAAAAAAAATCACTGTTGAAGACTGGAAGCCCCAAGATGGGGATTATGCATTGGAAAGGGAGGCTGGCAACTGTCACAGTAGTGTACTTGAAGTTAGAAAGACCTGGGATCAAATTTCACCTTTGGCACATACTAGCTATTTAACCAAAGCTAAGTCATTTAAATTCTCTTAGCCTCATTTTTTTTTTGTCTCTATATGAGATAGGGACTGTAGAACTTATATCACAGGGTTGTACAGATTAAGTGCTTCCTACACTGTTGGTACACAAACTATAGGAGTTTGGAGTACATCTGTAAGTTTCTACTATAATTTTTAAAGAAAACACTGATTTTTTTTCTTGTCAATTACCTTTGTACAAAAGCAAAGATCTTTTAAATAGGGTAGTAGAAAAGAAACTGGATTCTATGATTTGTTATAAAAAGAACTAAAAACCACATACGTTTGGAACTATATGATACTTTAAAAGTTATCGAGCTGACCTTCCATTTTGATGAGAAAACTGAGGCCTATAGAAATTGAGTAAGTTCACATAGGTAATTGCTAAGTAGAATCAGGACTAGAACTCAGGTCTCATACTTCACCAAAACCCATCTCTGCCTCCTAGGAATTATATAAACTCTTGAGACATTATGCTTTCCACTGTACCAAGCAAGTTGAGTTCCAGTCATATAGCATTTTACTCTATGTTGATGGGATTAGGATAATAGTTCCAGATATACCATTTTCAAGAATTTGTTTTGCCTGAAAATGTTGTATAAGTTCCAACTGCAAGAGGTGAATTCCAAATTTCAACTCATCCAACAGATTATTCAAGTAGATACTAGATTTAATAATCTGTTATTGTATTATTAATAACACCATTTCATATTCATTCCACAAATACCCTTGGGGTGCCATGAAGGAGACAAAGAATAATGAAACTTACAACATATTATTTAAACAAAATTGTGATTCTAACCAAGACTTCAATACTGTTTCTAAGCATCAAAAAATTGCTATTAAAACATATCCACCAATCTGACATCAAAAACCAAATATTTAAGTTTGTAGAATCACAGAATTTAGAGCTAGAAATGCTCATATGTTTATATATTTAGAATAGGTCAGCTAGGACAATGCCTTGATTTTACTGCTGAGAAAACTGAGACACAGAGAGGGGAAATTATTTGTTTAATGTCACACAGCATATAAACAGCAGATTGAAGACTTGAACCCAATTCTCCTTTAAATTCTTTTCTCTTGCATTTTAACGTGCCTTAAATTGTCAGATCTTTGCAGTCTGCAAGGATCTCCTAACTACCATAAGTACATTTTGTAACAGTGTTATTTAGTTTACAGAACTTGAACCATTGGGCTATAGCACATAGTCTTCGGATTTTTCATCTACATGTTAACAAACAAGAAAATCTTCTTAGCTATATAGTCCAAGAGCATAGGTAAAACTATTAAGACAGAAGATTATTCACAAAACTTGGGTAAGATCTGCCTTATTCTCCTCTTCTAGTTCAATGAACTATGTATTCTCTTCCTTTGGTCCAATGATATGTGCATTCTCCTCTTCCCGTCTCTGACTCTGCCTCTTCCTCTCCATTCCCTCAGGCCATAAGTACTGAAGTTGATATATAAGGTGCTGTATATCCCAGGGGTGTTTGTACAACTCCTACTCAGAGCTGATTGTTAAATTTCCTGTGTGAGCAGTTATAACTTGGAAACTGACAAATGAGATAAAATGGCTTGATTTATTGTTTTATTGATTGTCCAGATTTAAGAAAGTAATGAAGAAAATGTTAATAATGTGGATTAAGTTTTAGAATGTGTCATGTGTATATTCTTTTTTCTGGCAAACACTTGGATGCCACAAATATGGATGTCCCCTGAAACTAATCCCAACCCCTCTACACTTTGAGTTACTCTGGTCAAAAAATAAACAATTACCTCATGGCCACCCATTGAGGGTTCCTTAGGCACTTCTAGGTTGATCCTCAAATGAGCCATCACTGGATCAGTAACAAACTTCCCAACTTGATAGAATTTTCCAGAGCTTGCAATCAGCTGGTGTAGCTCCTAGAATGTTCTCTGTGTGAGACCTCAAAGAAAATAAGTTTTCCAAAGGGAGCACAATTAGTTAGCTGCAGAAAAAGGTCTCTTCCCATGTTTCATTTCACACATAATGCTTCCCTAACCAGCATTAAAAAATCACAAAGAAACCCTTCAGTCTTTTAGTTATCAAACGGTTTTAGGAAACTCACTCTTAGATTATTTTTGGAGAATTTTAGAATAGAAACATGTTATATTTGCCTTTAAAATGAGTCAAATTGAACTGCTTGTTATGATTATTTCTTTTGCAAGAATTCTGAAGAAGAAAATTGTTATGAAGAATAACATTTACCTTTTCAAAGTATTTGCAGTAGAAATATACTGAGAATAGGAAAAAAAAGAGAAAAATGCTTTTTCCATATATATATATCTGGTAAATTCAGTGAGATTTTCTAATTTTCATGTTCCTCAATCTGAAAAGTATAAAAATAATTAGACAACATTGTATAATTTTCTGATTTTTATTGTTGTTTGGGGTATTAATCAATCATCATAAGACAAAAGGAAAAAATAGCAATAGTTTGGAGATGATTTACCTACTTCCAAGGTAATTAAAATGTATTATAAACACTAACCATCACTTGTGTATAATTTTCTAAGTCATTCATTTCAGTTAAAATGCGGGAATTATGAATGGACCTTGTATAGGCAGTATGGTAATATCATTGTGAATATAGACGAACTCAGGTTTGTTGTTTTTTTTTTTTAACAGATTGTAGTAAAGTAAAATCAATAGCTTTTCCTCATCATTCATCATATGACACATTCCAGTGTTGTAAATACCTAATTTGGTGCTTGAGGCACAAATGTAAAATCAGATCCTACCTTGTGGCTTAATGGTATGGCAAACTTAGGATAAGAGCCACATTTGCTTTTCCTTGTTATGCATTTGATGCCTCCCCTGGAGAGACAGAGGCCTAAACTTCTTTCTTACGTGGCCCAGAGCAGGGCTTCTTAAGGGATTGTCAGCAGAAACTTATAGATGGAGGTCCAAATTATCTATGAACTGTTTTTTTTTTAAAATATCTACATTTTTAGTATGACAAAGGTATATCCTTATTTAGTTTGTTCCTGACCACAGGAGTTACTGGGAAGCATAGTTTTTTCAGCCTAAAAAGAAGCTGAATTACAGTAAGATATGTGGGGTCAGAGAAAACCCCGGAACGTTGGCTCAGTAGAGAGCTGCATAGGTTGAAAAGGCACTTGTGAGCAGGGATAGCTCATCACAAGTGGAGGATACTTCCAGTGCACACTGATCATAACCACAAGCAAGTGGAGCTTTTCCTTGTTGATTGACCCGCTTATGGAGTGGTACATATGGACTTATCTCTATCCAAACCAGCATAGTTTAGGTTTTGGAATTTTACTTTTCTTTAAAGTCTTGCTTATTTTCTATTTGTACTTTGATGATGAGTTTTGTCTCCAAATAAAAATAAGCTAAATGTGATTGTGTCCTGTGTGAATGCAATGGAGGATGTGACTAATAAAGCAAAGAGTGACTAGCTGGGACTTTAGAAAGAGAACAATAGCAGAGAGGGCAGTTTCTGCCCAATGATTAGGGGAAAATATTACTTCCCTAAAATGGGGGCTTGTAGCTTTAATGACATCTATTCATAATAGATGCTAATAGAGTGTCTAAAATAGTAGCAGAAAAGGATGACATATACCTATAGGATCATTGCCCTGGACTTAAAAAGAGCCATGACCTAATACAGGTGAAGAAGATAAATGAGTAAGTATATCCACTGAGGACTGGGCCTGGAGTTAGGTAGAAATGAGTTCAAATATGGCCTCAAATGCTTACTAGCTAATTGACCTTGGGCAAGTCACTTAATCTCTGTTTGCCTCAGTTTCCTCATCTGTAAAATAGGGACAATAATGATACCTACCTCCCAGAGTTGTTGTAAGGATTAAATGAGATAATAATTGAAAAGTGCTTAGTACAATACCTGGCACATAGCAGGCATTACGTAAATGTTGCCTATGTGTTATTATCATTGTTGTTGTTTTAGAGGTCTCTAATGACACCTAGAGATTTCACTAATATTTTCATTTCTGTCAGACATTAATTTATTATTAAAGCACATTCATTTTTGAGCTCGTTAAAAGTATTGGCATTCTTCATAATATACCATTAATATTTGGGGATCTCTTATTTGTTTTGATGAATGGGAAGAATGAGTGAGGAGTTTTACTTTGCTATTGGTTTTACAAACCTGGGTGACTTTGGATAAACCACCTAAATTTTGTGGGTTTCAGTGGCTTCATCTAGAAAATGGAGACATTATGCCAAATGATCTCTAAGATGTAAATCCTATAAGCTTGTGGACTGCATATGCAACCAAGTCTGTTTCTCTTTCAAAATCACTAAATGGATAAAACCTTCCTTTTTTTTTTTTTTTTTTTTGAGATAAGGTTATGTGATTTGCCCAGAATCACACAGCTAGAAAGAGTCTGAGTTTGGAATTGAACTCAGGTGTTCCTGACTCCCCAGGTTGGATGTGGTACTGTATTCATTGCACCACCTAGCTACTCCAAAGCCTTTCATTAAAAAGAAAAATGCTCTTCAGAAAGGATTGGATTTACTCATTTACACTAAGGCATAAGAAGGCGATAAGGTTTAAATGTAATAAAATTTTAAAATAGGACAAAAATTGAGAACTAAAGGAATAAGATGACCTTTTGGTATTTTAGTATATTATCGCTGATTTCCCTCTATCAGTGCAAATCACAACCCTTCTAATGCCTTCCTATCTTGAACTTTTCTTGACCATGAGACTTTTAGCCATTGAAAACTTTGATGTAAACAACCTGCCCTTATTGGTTAATAAGGTTTGTGGGGTTTTTCCCCCTGGTTATCTTTTTATGTCTCTCTTGAGTTTTGTATTTGGAGATCAAATTTTCCATTGAGTTCTGGCCTTTTCATCAGGAAGGTCTGGAATTCCCTTATTTCATTGAATGTCCATCGCCTTGCCTGGAAAATTATGCTTAGTTTTGCTGGGTAGTTGATCCTTGGTTGTAGTCCCAGCTCCTTTGCCCTTCGGAATATCATATTCCAATTTTTCCTGTCTTTTAATGTGGAAGCTGAGAGATCCTACGTGATCCTGACTGTAGTTCCACGATATTTGAATTGCTTCTTTTTGGCTGCTTGCTGTATTTTCTCCTTGAGTTTATAGCTCTGAAATTTGGCTATAATATTTCTTGGTGTTTTCAGTTTGGGATCTCTTTCAGGGAGTGATCAGTGAATTCTTTCAATGACTATTTTGCCCTCTGGTTCTAGGACATCTGGGCAGTTGTCTTTGATAATTTCTTCAAAGATACTGTCAAGGCTCCTTTTTTCATCGTGGATTTACGGTAGAACAATAACTCTTAAATTGTCTCTCCTGGATCTATTTTCCAGGTCAGTTGTTTTCCCAATCAGATATTTCACATTTTTTTTCTATTTTTTCATTCTTTACGTTTTGTTTTACTACTTCTTGGTGCCTCATAGATTCATTAGCTTCCACTTGCTCAAGTCTAATTTTTAATGAGTTAGTGTTTTCATTTTGCTTTTGAGTCTCCTTTTCCAATTGGTTGATTTTGCCTCTCAGGGTGTCATTTTCTCTCTCTAGATTCTGAATCTCCATAGCCATTTCGCCAATCTTATTCTTTAGGGACTTGATTTCATCAGTGGATTTTTTTTCCATTTTTTCCATATTTTCTTTTAGCTCCCTAATTTGGTTTTTAAAATCCTCCTTTAGCTCTTCCAGCAGTGCTTTTTGGGCTGGAGACCAGTTCATATTACCTTTTGAGGTATCTGATGTATCTACAGTATCATTACTTCCCTCTTCCATATTGGTATTTTGATCCTGCCTGTCTCCATAAAAAGAATCTATTGTCCTCGGTTTTTTTGTGTTCTTCTTCATGTTAGTTTGCCTTTTGCTGGCTTTACAACAAATTTCTACCTTTGGGCCTCAGGGCTTTCTGTCCCAGCTTTCTTATTCTGGGGGTTGTGAGTCTAGAATTATAGCCTTCAGTTTCCTGAGGTGTGGGGGAGGGGTCTGGCTCCCTGGCTTCTCATTCCCTATGGGTGCTCTCCAGCACTTGCTTTTCAGCAATGGTCTCAGCTGTTTGTTGTTTGAGCTGATGTCTGGCACTTCCCCTGGGGGAGCAAGATTATATCTGGGCTCCTGGCATTGACCCCTGCCGACTCTGCCCCTCTGGGACTGATGAACTTCTACTATTTGACCACTGAAGCCCCACTACTTTCTGCTCAGTTCCAGCGTTCTTTTTTTTTTTCCCAAGGAATTCTCTGGGTGGGGAGGGGAGGGATTAGAGCCCTTTACCTGACCATTATGCCTCCTGGAAGTTCAAGAAGCTGAGTTTCATATGTTTGGGCTGCAAGCCTCAGGAGTCGTTGTTTCACAGCCCGTGGTGTTGCGCTGCCTCTCGTCGCTCCCACAGACTGCCGTCCTGTGTTGGGAGGCCTGGGGATCTCCCCCGGTTTTGGGCACCCAGCTTTCTCCCAGCCCATCTCCCACATGGATTTCCCGGCCACCCGCTTCCACCTTGGTGTGGAGCAGCTCCGCACCGAGCCCTCTCCGATCCTACAGATTCATGCCTCCAGCCTTTCAGACTCTCCCGGCTCGGAAATTTGCCCCACGCAGACTCCTCGCAGTTTCTGACTCTCTCAAATCTCCTCAAATTCACTTTTTTATAGGAATCTGACAGACCTTGTGAGAGAGCTCCGGTAAGACACTGCCTTCATGCGGCCATCTTGGCTCCACCCCCCCATTGCAAACTTTGAAATTAATAAAATGAATCTGTAATGGTGGAAATTTGGATACAATCACGGTATTTTTGGAGATAATGTGGGGAATAGAGCAGAAGAATTTTTTCAACATGCCCCCATAGGCTACCATCTACCCAACATAGACCCAAGAATACCTTTCTATATTAAGCCATTGCATTTTTTTCTATAGAAACAGAAGTAAATATACGTGTATGGCTTCAAAATTGAAAACACTTTCAAGCAAAGTTAACTGCTAGGGAATGCTACAGTAGCCTTTTTTTTAATGCACCTGACACTATTGGACTTGACAAATAAATTACAAGCTGCAAATGTTGTATTGTTCTCTGGTTGAGGAGAATGAATCATTTTAGAAATTCAAGTTATTGGCATCATATTATTATTAGTCTGGACATAACTGAATATCTCTTGTCTATAATCACAGAGTTATGGAGAAATTTAAAAATTGTATCAAGGCAGAGTTGCTCATAAAGGAGCACAAGGTTTTAGAGTTGGTAGAAAGACTTCTCCTAGGGTACATATATAGATCTCAGGGGGTCCATGAACTTGAATGGGGAAAAATTATATGTTTATTTTCACTAATATTGATTACCTTTGTAATTCTATATATTTTATTTTGTGCATTTAAAATATTATTCTGAGAAGAAGTAGATAGTCTTTCCTACCTGGAAAAAAATATTTTCCTAAAATAAGCTGAAATGCATGCTGCATGATTCTGAAATTCTTCTAATTAAAATAAATTATTTCACCTTCCATCCTCTTTTAAAATGAAAATACCACCCTGGAATTGACATTTCCACCTTAGTATTAATTCATTTAACCCATTCACCTGAACACAAAAGCTGAAATTAGCCAAAATTTATGGTAGAGAAGATGAAAAGAAACTTTTGGACACATGTCACAAGACTTAAGTAGTGGCTCTCCAGAAGGTAGATGAATATGTCAAAAACATCATAGGATTGTGGAATTTGAACCAGAAGGTAAATGAGAGGTCACCTAGTCCAGTCTTCTCATTTATGGTTGAGGAAATTGACACACCAAAGGTTATGACTTGCACAGGACTACTATGTACAGTACTGTGGTCCTCTGAGTTCCAATCCAACACTCTTTCCACTACACAATGCTATTGGGAGGACACCAAAGACCAGGATAAGTGCCTGCTTTGTGCCAGGTACTGTGCTAGGTGCTAAGGATAGAAATAGAAAAGTGAAACAGTGTTTGCTCTCAAAAAAATGGAAATCCATTGTTGCCAAATAATTAAATATAGATTATGTCCAAAATTAAAATGATACAGTAAATAGGGTTGATGGATTTCAGGCTGAAACTTGAAGGGATTTAAAGGCTCCAAGTGGCCGAAGTAGCATGGAAGAACATTCCTGACAAGGAGACTATTTGTGCAAAATTAGTCAGTCAACAAGAGTTTGTTAAAGGTTTATGTGCTAGATGGCTTTCTAAACACTGAAGCATGGAGCGCAAAAATGAAAAAGCTTTTATAGGGTCAGCAAGTGGGCAGATTTGGTAGAGTCGAGGAAGGGGAAGAGTAATGTCTAATCCACCCAGAAAATTGGATCTGAACTAGATTACAAGGAATCAGATTGGATAGTAAGCAGGACTTTATACTTTATTTCAGAGGCAATCAGGAGACATCGAAGTTTCTTGTATAAGGTAGTAACAGCGGAATGTGGACATATCTACACTTGAAGAATATCAGTTTGGTAGCTTTGTGGTTTATGGCCCACTGAGAGAAAAATGGGGGGAAAAGGAAACCAATTAGGAAACCATGCAAATAGTCTAAGTGGTGACAAGAACTTCAATTAGAGTGAAGAAGAATGGGTGGAGAGAAGGGGATAATTGGAAGAGATGTTAAAGAGGTATAGTTGGCAAATAGAAATTGATTTAAAGTGGGGAAGTAAGGAGGAAGGGAGAATGAGGAGGTGAGAATGACCCCAAGGTTGAGAAGAAGGGTGACGAGAAAAATTATGATCTCAACAAAAGTAGGAAGATTAGGAGGAAAGAGAAATAGCTAGTAAGTGTCTGAAGCTGGATTTGAACTCGGGTATCCATGACTGAATGCTCATGAGATCTGAGGAATTTACTAAGAGACTGGGAAAAGCAGAAAAGGAACCCAACCAGGACACAGGTTACTTCAGCATTTAGCCTAAGGTCAGCCCTATATATTGATATGAATAAAAAGCTGCAAGATTTGCTGAATTTGTTCCTTCTTGGGAAAATAATTGTAGATTTTTCTCCCGCCCTTAGGACTTTTGCTGTGTCAGAGTTTCATTCACAATTATTATCCCTAACCAGTGATTTTTCAATGATCTTATTCACTCTCAAAGTTTGGGGTGCATCAGCCCTCCAGTGGAGATTATAGAGTGCTCTGAAATGTACCATTTGAAATATACAACTTCTGATCACAGTCTCCCAAAAATAACATTGCTGTGTGAAAGGGCACTAGAACTCAGAGTCTATAAACTCTCAAGGTTTAATGAGTGGGGCATTGACAGTCTACCATTCTAATCATCTCTATCGTCCATCAAATCAAAGGCTTAACCATAAATCAATGGACCTCCAAATCTGCACCCATGCTTAATCACTCAAACTGACTTACTATCACAGTGGGTTCTCTGAGTCTCCTTCTTATCCTCACTGCTGCTCCATGCTCAAACTCTATTGTTACCATTCTCTCACATGAAAATAGTTTAACCTAAATATCTCCACTCAATCATCAGTGTCAATGTGTTTTAATTTCTCTTATTCACCTAAGGAAGGTCTCTCATAGTAAAAGGCATTCTCAAGACCCCTTACCTCATAGGTACATTTCTGGATTCTGCTGCTATTCTACAACTCTGACAAACTGAAAGATGAAGCTGTAGGGCTGTTCATGAGGCTGAGGATTTACAAGGCATTGCAAAAATCATAATGATTTTTTAATCCATTGAAGCTTTGAAAGGTGGAAGGTCCATGTTGTGGTACATTGCAAATACTTTTCAAACGTTTTTTGACATATGGATAAGTTTTGTTATTACCCACCCCCCTCCTTTTTAAGATCTTTTAAGATACTGAAGCTTAAAACTTCACTAAGACTATCACCCTGTGGAAGAAACCAGTTACAGATCTTTTGGTGGCATCTCACCCTGATTGAAAATTGCTAGAAGTATTGAATTTTACTAGTCCTAATTTAACTAAGACTAGATACAAAAGACATGTCTCCACATTTTTGCTGAGCAAAGACTTTCTTTCAACTGTATTCTATTAAACATCATATTATTTGTAATCTCTTAGGGAAATCATTTTGGCTCTTTGTAGTTTTACAAGTAGACTATTGAAATATTTTACAAAATGCCTCTGGCTCCCAAAATGATTTTAATCCACATTTTATCTGTGGTTACCCTATTTTTATAAGACTCTGAGTGTGTATGACAATATCCAGGATTACCTACTTTCAGATCCATTTTGGGAAGAAGGAGATTTCTGGTCCATTTCTATTACTTCCCATGAACCTTTATGTCTTATATCTATAATTTTGTGACAATTCTCTCATCAAAGAACAATCAGATGATAGCTCAGTTGCAAACCTGTGCAATTTGATCTTCACAGATGGTTATAGATAAGACCAAAACATATATGTGGTTATTTTAATCACATACTAAAAGTGAATAAATAGAAAAAGCTTACCTGGAGGCCTTGCCATCTGCAAAGTGGGGAAACTTGAGTTCCGCTACTGTGCAATGGGCAAGGCAAATCATCTATTCCGTCAAGGAGAATGGTAACTTGTAGACTCCCATTTTCTGAGGATAGGGTTCTATGTCCTTATTTAGCCAAGAAATAGCAGCATGGTATTTAAGTATTATCAATCAGTTGACCATTGGCTGAGTGAATAAATCTGTGGAGATCGCATAGCTCTGACTCCATTAAGGGTAGGAAAGAATATATTGTTTCATTGAGCTCTGAGGCCTCCATTTAGGCCAATTTTGCAGCTACTTGTGGAATGGAATCTGGAGAAGGAAATAGCAAACCATTCCACTATCTTTGCCAAGAAAACCCTAATCAGGTCGTAAATAGTCAGGCACAACTGAAAAACAAACAAACAACAACACATAGAATGAAATATTAGTTGTCTGCTCAAAATTTACACTCCTCAGACCGATTTTCCCCTCACACACCATTATATCAGTATCACCCATCCACAAGCAGCTAAGGGATAAGCAGTGGATAAATCACTGGGACTGGAGTAAGGAAAACCTAAAATCAAATCCAGCCTCAAATTAGTCAACCAGAATAAGATTATTAGGCCCTAGGTGACACAGTGGATAGATTATTTTGTCTGGAGTCGGGAAGTTCTGAGTTCAAAATTTGACTTCAGTCACTTACTAGCTGTGAGACTATGGGCAAGTCACTTAACCCTGTTGACTACAGTTTCCTCATCTGTAAAATGAGCTAGAGAAGGAAATGGCAAACCACTCTAATATCGTTGCAAAAAAACAAAAACAAAACAAATGGGGTCGCAACAGTTAGCTACAACTGAACAACAAGAAATGTCAGGAACTGTGCTGTGTTGGGAATACGAATACAAAGTGAAAGAAATAGCCACTGCCCTCAAGAAGCTTCTATTTTAATAGGGAAGATAATACTTAAAAGGAAAATGAAAAAGATGTGGTAAAGAGAGAAGGTATCTGGCATGGGGGTGTGATGGAAAAGTTCAGAGGAGTGCAGCTTGGAGGGAAAGGAAGAAATGGTTGGCCTGGGCACTGTTCTAAATGAAGGTTTGGGGAGGCTCCTTCCACCCCCAATCCAAAAGAGGCCACAACCTATCTGTTTCAGTTTCCTCAACTACAAAATATTGATTATAATATCACCTACATCCCTGAGTCATTGTGAGGATCAAATGAGATGTATGTAAATATTTCTACATAATGTCTGCCTTATAGTAGGTGCCTAATAAATACTTGTTTCCTTTCTTCCTTTCCAAACAACCCAGCCTGAAAAATCCAGCGGCAACATCATTAATGTATTAGAAAGTCAAAACAATGAAAATAGCTCATACTCCCACAACACTCTGTCATTTACAAAGCTCTTTCCTGTGAAGTAGTTGTGGGGGTTTTATTGTCTCTGTCTTATATTATGAAGAAAATGAGACCCAGATAGTCACTGTACTTCCTGTGGCCACATAGGTAATAAATGAGAGAGCCCGATCTTAAACCCATCAGGTCTCCTGATTCTAAGTCAAGCACTTTCCTTAAATATGCATAACATCTTTGGAAGGCTATTTTCAAAAATAAATAATAATTCATTAGCACAGTATCAGAATTTAGCTTACCAGTCAATAACCATTTATTAAACATCTACTATGTTCTGGGTATGATAGCTGGGAATACAAATATGAAAAAGAAAGACCATCCCTGCTCTCAAGGAGTTTACAATCTAATGGGTAAAGACAGCACACAGAAGGAAGGTGATAAGGGTGGGTTGTGAGATATCCAGTCACTTTATTTGATACCTACAACCTTAAGAGGATAAAATATTGAAGAGTTACCATTCCTTTTCATGAGCAAAGCATGATATTTATAGACCCTGGGTTGGTTGGAACAATATAAGTCACCTCGATTTTTGTCTTGCCACTGGATTCTGATGACTCAGGAGAACAGAGTGAGGCTGATGGCTTTGTGCAGCTCTGCCTCACTTAAATCTGATTCATGGTCAAGTCAAGACATCAACCTCATAATGGTCCTCCTGGAGAATGAAGGACAGATAGCAATAGAGTAGTGCTAGCAAAGGAGGGCTGACCTAAGGTGTAATGCATGTCTTAAGAGCTCAAGCAAACTTTCTCTACTTTACAATCTTGGTCAAAAATTGTCCGTATGTTTTTGCCCTTTCAGCATGTATGCCTATAGAGAAACAATGTGGTACAATGGAAAAAGCCCTGAAATTTCAGAGGAACTAAGTTTGTTTCTTTTTTCTTTTTTTGTATTTATTTGGTATTTAATTTTTCCCCAGTTACATGTAAACAACAATTTTTAGCATTTGTTTTTAAAACTTTGAGTTCCAAATTCTCTCCCTTCCATTCTCCCTCTTCCCCCCTCACTGAGAAGGCAAGCAATTTCATATAGGTTATACATGTGTAGTAATGCAAAACCTATCCATAATAGTCATGTTGTGAAAGAAAACATAGATTAAAAAAAACTCAAGAAAAATAAAGTGAAAAAAAGTATGTTTCAATCTGTATTCAGAAACCATCAGTTCTTTCTCTGGGGACGGATAGCATTTTTCATCTTCAGTCCTTCAGAGTTGTCTTGGATCATTAGATTGCTGAGAATAGCTAAGTCATTCACAGCGGATCATCTTACAATACTGCTGTTACTTTGTACCCATTACAAATCTTACATTTCACTTTGCATCAACCCATGTAAGTCTTTCTAAGTTTTTTCGAGAGCATCCTGCTCATCATTTCTTATAGTACAATAGCGTTTCATCACAAATACATACCACAACTTATTCAGCCATTCCTCAATTGACGTTCCTCCTCTCAATTTCCAATTCTTTACCCCCAGAAAAGAGCTGCCATAGATATTTTTTTTTTTGTACATATAGGTAGAGGACCTAAGTTTGTATCCAGGTTCTACCACTTACTCCCTATATAAACTGAGGAAAGTCACTTAAGTTTTTGAACCTCAGTTTCTTCATCTGTAAAATGAGGGTTTGGAGCAGGGAGCCTCTAACATCTCTTCCAGCTTTAAATATAGGACTCGATAACTCCACTATAATAACTCTAAGGGAAAACATTAATTTTCCTATAAGGAGATTTTATAATATTAAGCTTGCTCAACAACCAATCAAGTAGAGTTGGGAAAATCTTTTGTTCCAATGCAATTCATGATCATAGAATTTGACTGTTGTGAATAGATCATTTTGTATATCATGCATAGTTTATTTTGTAAAAATTTTCTTATCACCTCCTTTCTATGATGACACAAAGTAAAATCCAGGCAATAATCATCTGTGTAAATTTTTATATTAATAATTTGTTTATTCCAAAATGACAAAAAGGCAATCTAGTTTGATTCACCACATGTAACACTTTATTGTGTCTTTCCTTCTATAAACAACTGTGTGCCCTTTAGGGACAAAAATGAAACATTTTAGAAATGAAACATAATGAAAATGTATTGTTCATCAAGTCACTGAAGTTTACATGTGTTTTGCTCTTTTAATTTTCTGCAGTCATGTTATTTATTCACTTCTAATAATAAATGAAATGCTTGTTCATTCAATCACCCTATAAGAAAAAATTCCTTTGTGACTTACTAACAAAAATGTGTGCTTCCTTTTTTTCCCTAAATATGTTAAACTTTACAATAAATCAGATTAGATCTTATTCTATCTCAATATCATCTACTTCTATGCTATATTGGACCAGCAGATTTAAATCATTGTGCATAGAATTTGGATTTCTGCAGTGCACATACACAGAGATAACTTTTTTATAAGTTAAATTGTCTTGTAGTGGCTCTTAAACTCCAGACAGCACCAAACTACAGCATATTAAAGATGTAAAATTCAGTAACAATAATTATTTTAAAAGGCCATAGAAAGAAAAGTGACCCCGGAAAGGGCTGTCTGTGTACCTGGAAATATAACTTCATCCCTCTCTATCTAAGTTCATATCGTAAGCCCTTTCTGTGTACTATTTTTGTGAAGGAGAGAGAAGCTCTGGGTATATTAGCTATTCTACTATAAAAACCAAAGCATGTGTATTTTATTTATTGTATCTTTCAGAGTTTATTGCTGAATTCTTAATATTAAAAGTGAAGGAGCAGAATATTTTATATTATCCTAAGTAGCTTAAAAATAATCATAGCCTTGTTTTATCCAGTGTTTATGAAAGAAAAAAATCAAATTGAATCAAAACAAACAAAACATTTCTGTAAGTATTTATACCCAAAGTTCCAGATGCCTTGCATCCTGAGGTGCAGAGAGAATTTCACAAATCACCACATGGGTGCTAGGTATTATTTTTTAAAGCTTCTAAAAAATAAAGGCAGTGTCTGGAGACTGGAAAAAAATCCATGAAGTAACTACTATATATTTGGAAAGAGTGGGAGAAGAGGGGTAATAGCACAGTAAAAGTTACAGACTTATTCTTCTATCAGGCTTATACCCCAAGGATGTTATTGATAAGAAGACCCCATATACAACACAGTATTTCTAACAGAACTTACTATGTTACCAAAGAATTAGAAACAAAGGAGATGTCCATCCACAAGGGAAAAGTTAAGCCAATTGAAGCACCTCAATGTAATGGAATATTTCTGTGCAATAAGAAACCATGAACATAATGAATTCAGAGAAGTGTAGAAAGATTTACACAATGTGATGAAGAGTGGAATAAGCAGAGTCAAGAAAACAGTCACACTATTATGACGGTGTAAATGGAAAGAACAACAACAAACAATCAAAATGGAATGTTGGAAAAGTACAAAGAACCAGTATGGCCTCACATAAGTGACATAAAAAGATATCCCACCCCACTCCTTTTCAAAGAAGAGAAGTGACCAAATGTGGTACATTTTTGTATTTCTTTGATGTATTGGCCAGTTTTACTGATTTTTCCTCTTCCACTTTTTTTTTTCTTAAAAACAGTATTTTTTTTTTTTAATATGGAAAGGCTCTCTGGGTTGAAAAGAGGAGGAAAAATACTGGAAGAAATTCTGGTGATGAAAAAAGTCAAAATATGTTAAAATTATTTTTAAAAATCTGTAGATCATTCAACTTACCTTGAATCTCTTTAAAACATTATTACAAAATCAATTTGAAAACACCTTGAGAATATGTGGTTTAAGAAAATATTTCAATATAATTGTGGATGCATAATCTCATTCCGGGATGCATCTCTCTTCCAAGACTGTGAATGACAATTTATCTGTGCCTTTTCATCCTGTGCTGTTTGTACCTATGCCCTTCATTTATATGTGGTCACTCCTAGTAGATGTAGGCTTCTAGAGGGCAAAAACTTGTTTTTATTCTTTTCTTTGTATCCTCTTTGCTTAATACAATGCCTGGCACAGAGCAATCAATGAACGATTGCTGATTATTTGATAGGCAATCAACCAAAAATATAAAATAGGTTGATTTAAAAAAAAAGATTCATGTCTGTCTAGCTAATCCTGCAGAAATATAAACTGAGGAGACAAAGGTTAATTTGGTGTGGAAAACAAAAGACATAAACCAACAAACAAAGGACTAGTTAGTCACAGTTCTTCCTCTAAATACCTTTGGGGCCTTCAGGAAGTCACTTGACTTTTAAGAGAGTCAGATAATGAGACGACTGAACTAGATATGGACTAGATAAGACTCCTCTAGTTCTAAACTAAAGGATTCAAAGGTGGTTGAATTGTGTTTTTGACTGTATGATTTTTCTCTACCTTTCAAGAGTACCATTTTCATTTCAATATATCTCTTCTTGTATCATCATCTCCATTCTGTTACCTTTTAGACACTTAAATGTCTGCCAAATCAGATCTATACAATTATATAGTGATGCCTGTGTCCTCATTCTCATTGACCACACTTTACCCCACACGGAGTCTGTGATATTGAACTCTAAACTCCCTTCCCTTCTGCTTTGACCAGTTCTTGTCCAAATACTTAAATGACAATTTAAACCAAAATACAGTGAATATAAAGGAAACTAATGATTACTGAAAATAAAGATATACAGTTTCCCCCATCCACGTTAACTGACTGCTTGGAATCTATCCATGGACCACTTGGGGATCTGGGGATCCCTAGTAAAGAACCCCTTCTTTATACTCTTCATTTGTTATCCCCATGTTACTACCAAATCTATTCTTGCACCTCTTTCCCTGTACCCCTAGTATTAAATTTCCAACTTTTTGCTGGATATTTCCAACTATATATATATATATATATATATATATATATATATATATATATATATATATCATACCAGTGCCTTAAATTCATCATATCCACAGTGGAAATCATCACCCTTATTCCCCAAATCTCCACCCTCTTCAATTTCCTCTTTTCTGTTGATTTGATCATTTCCCAATTACCTAGATTCAAAAGCCTCAAGTCATTTTTGACCTTTCCCTCTCTCTTATCACCATATCCTTTGGGAACTATAAATTATATAACTATAAATTACAACTCAATATAATTTTGTTTAATTGATCTGAATCCAGACCACTCTCAAATGCACAAATATTACATAGTGATGTCTTCCAAAAGAGTATAGATTTCTGTGAGAGAGAGCAATGGTGATATAACTGCAAGAAATTTCTACAAGGTGCTTTAACTTGAGTCCACTTGTTGGACCCACAGTTATAAGAGAAATTGAGAAGAATTTAGACTTGTCATTTTTTTCTCCAATGAAATCATTATTGCTTTTGTTTGTTTTGTTTTTGAGATTGATTCTTCCTCTCTTTGTATGCAATTGCAGAGGCAACTCAAAGATTGGTCCCGCTGTTGTTCAGAACAGATGATTTTCTTTGTTAATTCTGATGAGGAGATTTGCTAAGGAAACCACAAACCTGTAATGAAAGGTGTTTAAGAAAATATGTTTTTCTAGAGCAGGCAACTTCCTTTTCCATTTTAATGTGTGGTGTACGCTAATCAAATCACCATGTTTCAAGAGTCTATGTACTTGTTTTTTTTTTTCTTTTTGCTCTTTTATCACCAAAGAATTGAGCTCCAAGCAGATGAACAAAAGAAAGCCAAGATAATAAACCTGGTAACACAAAACTACACCCTTGTATGAAAATCACACACAAAATAAATATGGCATGGAAACTGAAGATCAAGAATAGTATGATATTGTTGATTCATTGATCTGGAAATGTGTATGAACAATATAATATTAGTAACAGTATGTATTCATAAAGGTAAACAACAGATCTGAACTGAGTGTATTCATATAAATCAGCATAAACTAATGACCCAAGAATATGTATTTCATACCTAAAAGCACCTGTTCATATGTGTTTAAGTGACATGTCATGTCTTGCATTATAACCCCAGGTAAATGGAATTCATTTTTTTGGACTGTATTTGCTTCTGGAGAAACAAATGGAAAGAAATGAGGTTTTAATATTAGTTGGTACCTTACAAATCATTTGACATATATCATCTCATTTCATCCTCTCAATATTTCTACAAGCTAAGTACTATAGATTTTATTCTCCCCATATTAAAGAGGAGAAAGCAGTCATTTAGAGAGGTGAAGTAACTTGCCTGAAGCCACAAATTTAGTTAAGTTCAGAAACAGGATTTGAATCCAGGTCTCCCAACTCTGGGTTCAAATCTATTTTCACTCCTCAGCACAGTGTCATGGATTTGTTCAAGTAAACAGTCTTTATTGTATAACACCCCATCACTGTACATTTTACCTTATGTTCTATACTTTGCACACCAATGTTTATATTGCTTTGCCGTGATGATTTATATTCAGAAGGTGTAACAACAATTTGGCTAGCAGCAGCTGTTGAGGTGTTAGACACAACAAAACCATTAACAAGATTTGCCTGCACAGGTTCTTTGATCTGCTTTTCTAAAGAAAGCAACTTTAGGGGGTTAACAATCTCAGTTTATTCACATATACATATATCATTCACTGAGTTCAGAGGAAAAAGCCAGCATCCTGGACTTCAGAGAAAATACAAACAAATTAAAAACATATTTATATGAACAGAGCAAATAAACACAGAGAGGCCTATTAGCTGTCTGACCAAATCACAGTTACCAGAGAAGAAGCAAAGGGTCTAGGTTAGCAAAGCCGGGGGGCAGTTGCAATGTCTTGCCCAGAGTCTCAACACTCCTTCCATGAGTGAGCCCCAAAAGTCAAACACCAACCTTGGATCTTATATACCCATCTCAGGGCCCTGGGGCACTTGATTACCTCAGTACCGAGAAGCACTCAAATAAAGAACAGTGAAAAGTCCCATTTCACTGGCCATTACACTTGAAAGGCAAGACTCATCAAAGGTATTGTATGTGGATGACATTCCAAAGGGGATGACAACAAAAAGTCCTTTCCTGATTACCATTACATTGTCTTAGTGCTAAGAAACACTCCAAGGCAAAAAGATCCCATTTTACCTGCCCCATTCAAACAAAGGTGAGAGTCATTACAGGCACTTAAGAGAAGGAAAGCAAAAAGCCCCACCCTGATTACCACTACATAATCTGTCCCTCCACTATCTCAGTCCTTCTTCCAATATTGCTGTTGCAGGCTTCCTCCTGGCACCCGAAGTCCCAACTCAAACAAAAAAAGTCCAAATAAAGTTCTCTTGGGGAATGTGTCCTTCTCCCCACACTACTCCAGCACCCCACTTCCAAGTCCTAGGGGGAGCTGGGCAACAAAGCCAATGGGGGGGGGGTTCTGGGGGTTTACTGCACTTCCCCCACCCACCATCATCAACTCCACTCTCCCTCCTGGGTCCCAAACAGTCCCAGGGGAAGGCAGCAAAAAAGCACACTCAGTTCCTTGCTGCAAAGTTTCCATCTTGCCCCAGGGCTGAACTCCAAGCTCCTAGGTTCCTGGTCACCCGGCTCCTGCTGGCTGCTCCTGGCTTCTGCTGCAATCCAGATGTAGGCAGTTTGTGCTCACCTCACCAAAGTCGGCTCAAAGGCAGCTCATCGCTTTCTGTCTCATCTTTCCAACGTTCTCACACAGGCAGTCTTCTGCTCCGTCTGGGTCAGTGTGTTGGTAGCCACCATCATCTGCTTTTAGTCTCACCTCACCAGCCACTCCCGTTGAGTCTACACAATCATTCTCCACTCCTGTTTCAAAACTCCACATACAATACAATCTCAAGACATCCACCCTTTCAGCACAGGAGTCTCAACACTCCTTTCATAAGTGAGCCCCCAAAAGTCAAACACCAACCTTGGATCTTATAAACCCATCTCAGGGCCCTGGAGCACTTGATTACCTCAGTACTTAGAGGCACTCAAACAAAGAACAGTGAAAAGTCCCATTTTTTCTGGCCATTACATTTGAAAGACAAGATTCATCAAAGGTACTTAATTACCTCAGCATTCCAAAAGAGAAGACAACAAAAAGTCCTTTCCTGATTACCATTACATTGTCTTAGTGCTGAGAAACATTCCAAGACAAGATCCAATTTTACTAGCCCCATTCAAACAAAGGCCAGCATAATTAAAGGCACTTAAGAGAAGGACAGCAAAAAGCTCCGCCCTGATTATCACTACATAATGATAACCCTCAGCTGTTGCCCAAGCCACACTCCCAAATAAGGGACTTCAACTTTGTTCAGTGTATTCTACTTACGAAGTCAAGAAAGTGTGCTAATACATTTTAAAAAGATTTTCATCAACATGTCTTGAAATAAAACGGGTTTTCTGGTTAACCAGAAAATAAATCAACCAGAACACCCCATTCCCCTAGCTTTCTGGGTAATCAAAGTTTTAGTATACAGCAGAGGAACATCAGAGAGCAGTAATTCAGTGGGTTAGCATCCTTTTCCTCTGAATCAGTGGGTCCAAAGTCCTAGAATATTTTCTGTGGTACCTTGCTGTTAGAAATGTCAGATAGGATGTAAATTACAGATCTGACTATATGCAATCATTAAATGCTTAGGAGGCTTTTTTATTATTATTTCTTGCATGAGTTAAGGACACAGAAATTCAAAGTCAGTAGTTAAGTTCTGCTAACCTAATTTACTCCTCCAATTTCAGTTAGATAAGACAATGTTCTTTTTATCTAGCCTGGCGATGTGAGTAATGGTTATGCATTGTTAGGTATCTAGTAACTTATACTTTGGCAAGGACTGAATTTCTCTAATGCAAGAAACAATCATTGCTGCCGTGATTTGTAATCAGAATGTGAGGCCCAGGAGAGAGGTTGGGATCTGAATGAAATATGTTTTAACACTTAAATAACCTTCTTTGTACTAAGTGATATGATAAAAATGTTAAGTCAAGGATATTGTTACTCAATTTTTGAAATACATTAAGCCTGTTTGGGGCTTCATGAACTTATGAAACCTGTATCACAATTTAGAAAGTAAAAATTGCCATCAGTGGGGTACTATACGGAATATGCTTTATTTGAAAACCTCTTTCTGGCATATGAACAACCTCTCATATTAGAAGTCATTTAGATCCTTGATTTTCTTGAATTGAAATGGTCTAGGTGCAGCTAAGTGGTACAGGGCATAAAACACCAGCACTGGAGTTAGGAGGACCTGAGTTCAAATACAATCAGACACTTGACATTTACTAACTGTGTGACCCTGGGCAAGTCACTTAACCCCAACTGCCTCACCTCCTAAAAAACTGCTCTGGTGATTTGAAATGAATGAGAAGAGTGGTCTATAAACTATTCCACTGGGTTGTTAATGATATGGTCAGGATTTTAAATATTTTCTTCTACTCTTACCCGCTCCGTGACACTGTCATTCTACCTCATTTGCGCTGTATGCTTTTAAAGTACAGTATCTTGGTCAGTGATATTGAATTGGAGCAACAAAAAAAAATCAGGAAAGAACTTTAGTGTTGACAAAAATCTTAAAATTGATCTAGCCCATTCTATAAGTGACTGAAAAACCCTTGTACAGTATTCTGAAGTGGACCTCTAACCTCCTCTTGAGTACCTTCAATGAGGTAGAACGTTCTCCTTCTAGATATTCCCCTTTTGGATAACTATTTTTTTCTGAAGTTTTGTTATTGTTACAGTTCCATTATTATTGTGGTTGTTGTTATTATTATTATTTTGTTTTTGTTTAAAGTTTTCTGACATTGACTTGAAATATATATTTTTACAATTTCTACACATTTCTTCTAATTCTTTCTTCTGTAGACTACCAAAACAAAGTCCTGTGTATTTTTCTCACCATAGCCCTTCAAAATACTCAAAGAAAACCATTATCCATTTCCAAATCCAGGACATTCACTTCTCCAAGTTAAACATCCCCATTTCCTCCAAGCAATTTTTATAAATTCATAGGATCATAGATTTAAGACACCAAAGATACTTTAGAGGGCATCTAGGCTAGCCTTTTCATTTTAGAGATGAAAAAACTGAGGCACAGAAATGTTAAGTGACTTGTCCACCATCATGCAAATTTTAAGTGTCTAAGATGAAATTCTGAAACTAGGTCTTCTTTATTCCAAATCCAATATCTTATATACTATGCCATGCCTCCTCTGAAATCTAATGTGCTCATATCTCCCTCCTTTAGACCAAGTCTAGTTTACTAATGTTACCTCCTAAAATATGAGACCTAGAACTGAGCACATGTAGCTCACTACTAGACAGGGCAGATTACAGCAAAACTATAATCTTCCTCATTTTAGACAGTATGCATCTATTCATGTAGCCTAAGACAACATTAGTTTTTAGTATGTGATTTGTTTTTGGCTGCCTTTATAACCTTGATATATTTCTTGTGCACAGGCCAACATCCTACTAGTCTCCCACTATTTCTACCCCATTCCTTGAACCACTGCCATAGTATACTTTGTCTATCCCTATGGTGTATATTGGTGGGGGAAAGAGAGTCAAACTTATGACTGGTGCCCTGAACTGGCTCTTTCACATTAAACTTTCAGCCCCCACAACTTGGGGAAAATAAAGGCCACAACTTGGAAATGAGATAGAAATCAGAGGCCAGTTGAACTCTCTTTTCATGTTCATACACGGCATCAGCATGCACATGCACACATCTCTCTCAATCTCTCTTTGTGTCTTCCTGTCTCTTCCTCTCCTCCCTTCTCTTCTCCTCTCCTCTCCTCCAGCCTTGTCTCCTTTCTTTTCCTCTCCTCCAGCCTTCTCTCCTTTCTTCTCCTCTCCTCTCCTCTCCCCACCTCATTTGTTTACCTTATGCTGGTAAAGTTTGAAACCTAGTTTGTCCTAAACCTCACAAAAAGTTAAAGCTGACCCCTATGTTTGAGTGAACACATGCTCTAATTTATACTTCTTGCTTAAAGAAACTATAGCAGAGGCTCCAAAGACCAAGCTAATCTTCCACCTAGTTCTCCTTTGATCCACTTCTGAAAAGATGAGGTTTTTTTTTTTATTCCATATGCATATGCAGATTTATATTCATTGTTAAAAGGTTATTCATGGAAACTGAGGCCTGGTCCTACCTTATCACTAAGTTAGAAGACTTTTCCTTAAATGCTGTTTGGAAAACTTAATGTACTTAACTTATTTTTCTTTCTCAATCACGTTACTAAATGCTCCTTTTGTGAACATTATAATAATATTTATAATTAGTTTTCATTTTATTTTAATACAAAAATAAAGGTTGCTTTTCCAAAAATCAGTATTAATTAAAGTATGCTATTTTCAAACCTTTTCTCTTCATGACAAAGACCTATTTCCATTGACTTTAATATTTTACTATGGTTTTAATTAATAAGATATTTGGAAAATAAAGCTAGGAAAGCAATAGGTCACAATCTACTGCTTAATTCATTGATTATTGTTACTTTGATATATTGCTGTGATATATGAGTGAAGTGATTTAGAGACAGAGCTTTCCAAATTAATGTTATAATATATAACTTTAACCCCCAAAAAGAATTTTTGTTTTATTGTGTAAAACCTATTAAACAGGCAATAGGATCCCTATCTCCCATGCCCAGATATTTATGTTATAGAAATTCACAGTTATTTAAATATTTATAAAATGAGAGTTGAGAGCAGCACTTTTGAAAAGCAGTTAATAATGAACAGACATCAAGGGAGCCATCATTATAACAGCAAAGTGCTTTGCAACTCCAATAACTTCACTGGTGCAGAAGCAGGCCATCAAATTTAATTAAAAGCAGTCAAAAATAAACTGAGAAATTGAATTGTAAAAGGCTGTCCTTTGCCAACAGCTGAAGGCAAAAAGAAAGAGAGGGAGGGCCTTGAAAGTAGTAATGAATTGATAAGCCCTACTGCCTGCAACTTGTAATTCGCTCTGTCAGATTTTAGTATCAGTTAAACTAGATTAATAGAGCAATCACTGATTCTCTATCTTAAATCCTTCTTCGTACTCCTGTTATAGGCTCCTGTGATAAATGGAAGCCTGAGTAGGTCAAAATTTTAATTCATTTCCCTGCTTACTCCCTTTTGAAAGAATACTGGCCTTTAACATTTGCTGGACACTAGCAGCCACCCTGAGATTTTTAAAAGCAGGAATAAATTTCAGTATTGACAGACTTTCTTTCACAGAGACTCTACTTCCTATTTGGTAGAAGTAGAAATCCCCAGGAATATGACTTTATTGACGTCTTTTTTTCTGCCACTAGGGGCTACCACAGTGAAGTGAATGGATGATGAAAGAGGCAATAAATTTACTGTAGCATTAAACACGCAGATTAATGTGGATCTTCAGAAAGAGTACCACAAGGACAAAAACAATTTACCCTCAATCATTTTATTTTTATAATAATGTTCTTTAATGAAGCTAAAGCCTCCCTGCTGTGACCTTATTATTTTTTTCCCCAAGATCGGGGAGAAATAGATTTTTCTGAATTGTAAGAAAGCTCATGAAACAGCAGGAATTTTGAAGTAGAAGATCAATTACTTTTGAGGGGGTAATAGAGAAATCAGAAAACCTAACACGGTGCATGTAGACAAGAAGGTAAACCAACTTGTTGAAAAGCAATATAAAAATCATATTGAAGCAAACAAATAAAAGCTTAGGTAAACCAACTTTAATTTTTCTGTCTTTCAAACAGGAGTACACACCAGCATTAAAACAGGAAAAATGTTAGATGCTAGATTAGGAACAAAATCCAACTGAGAATAACATAGGCAGGAAATGAATGATATCTCATATTGGCTTCAGATTTAAATGTAAAATGTTTTAAAGTAATGTGTTTGAAGACTTCATAAAAATGGCTAACATTTCTGGATCTTTAGAACTTAATCACTCCACCATGGAAAACCATGTTTTCAGGAACCGAAATGATACATTTCCACCTGTAGTAGGAACTGAGGTAGAGGGAGATGTAGAGGGACATATTTCCAAGAACTCTCAGCTTCTGAAATGTAAATCATCTAACAGTCCTCCAGTCACAGTGTTACTAGAATAGAGAGTTTCTATTTCCATCTGCTCGTGGCAGGCAGGATTTGTTTTTCCTTCATTTTGATTAATACTAGGAGTTACATATAGCAGTAGGCATTTAGGAAATGTAAGTTATTTCATAAATCTAATTCATTTGAATGACTTCTACAACTCATTGGTCTTTTGTTCATATCACAAAAATGCACTAAAACTCTAACAAAAAAGAGGTGTGTAAATGATGTAACAAGAGTCAGGTAGAACAAATGGACAGCCTGGCTGACCCTTGGAGGGTTATATGTTAAGAGACCCAAAGGAAGGCCTAGAGAATGTTTGGTAGACTCTCCTTTCAAACCATGAATGCTTTATAGGAGGGCATGGCCAAGTCACGCAAGATAAAAAGTCATGGATTGCTTATGAACTATATTCTTTGGAGTAATCTATTGCACTTCTATTTAAGCAAATATTGAAACACCAAAATTGTTTCAACTTTTAACCATAACATTCAACATCCTCCATAATCATGCTCTAAGCTAACCATCCTTTTTATTTGTTTGTTTGTTTTTGTTTTTTGGAGGGGGGAAGGCAGGGCAATTGGATTAAGTGACTTGCCCAAGGTCAGACAGCTAGTGTGTCAAGTGTCTGAGACCGAATTTGAACTCAGGTCCTCCTGACTCTGGGGCTGGTGTTCTACTCACTGTGCCATCTAGCTGCTCCTAACTATCCTACTTTATGTCATATTAATCCCCTTTATGTGTTCTCTATTCCACCCACAGCAGATCACTCTTCATCTGTTGTTTTTTGTCCTGTTTCTTTGTCCTTTTTTTTGCTCATGCTTTGTTTCTTTGTTTCTTGCCTTCCCATAAAGCCCACTCAAGAGCAATGTATTCCATGAAATCTTTACTCATGTTCTTAGAAGACAATGTTTGCTGCCTCTTCAAATACTAAATAACACAATATCTATCTTTTCTTGTCTCTAGTACATTCTACCCAGTATCATACATTGTTTTATCCATGTATCTAACAGTTGGATTACAAATTTTTCAGGACAAGGCTTATTATTTCTTATTTCTATAGTCTTAAAGCTAAGCATAGTACTTTGCTCATATTAGGTCTTTAATCAGAATTTGTTAAATATCCAACAGTTAATA
This sequence comes from Trichosurus vulpecula, assembly GCF_011100635.1. NCBI lineage: Eukaryota > Metazoa > Chordata > Mammalia > Diprotodontia > Phalangeridae > Trichosurus > Trichosurus vulpecula. The sequence continues at coordinate 90,426,130 of NC_050581.1, read as the reverse complement.
AACATTTATTAAGTACTTGTTATATGGCAGGCACTGTGTTAAACACTGGGAATAAAAAGAATCATAAAAGACAATCCCTGCCCTCAAAGATATCAGAATCTACTGGGGAAATAAAATGAACACAGTTTTGTACAAATTATATACAGGTAAACTAGAAATAGTCAACAGAAGAAAGGCACCAGAATTAAGGAGGATCAGGAAAGACTTACTGGAGAAGGTTGGATTTTAGCTGGGACTGGAAGGAAGGCAAATAAGCCAGAAGAGTGAGAAATGGAGGGATAGCATTCCAGGCATTGAGGAAAGTCTTTGAAAATGTCTAGAGTTATGAGGAGTATCCTGTTCAAGAAAGAGAAAGGAGGCTGGAGTCAACTGGATAAAAGAGTGTAGAGCTGGGAGCTTAAAATGAAAGAACACTGACAAGGTGGAAGGAACAGTTTATAAAGGACTTTGACCAATAAAAAGAAGATTTTGTATTTGATCCTTAAAGTTGTAGGGAGCCAATGAAATTCAATGCATGGAAAATTGGGAGGGTAGAGGATGTGACAGTCAGAATGGTACTTTAGGAACATGACTTTGATAGCTGAGTGAAGGATGGACTATAGTGGGAAGAAAGATCAAGGAGACCAACCCACAGGTTATTGGAATTGTGGTGAAGAGGAACTGCGCCAAGGTGGTAGCAAAGTCAAAGAGGAGAAAGAAACATATGAGAAAGATTTTATGGTGCTATTTTATGACACGCCTAAGCAAAAAACTGGATATGAGGGAAGAAGAGAGTCAGATACCAAGGGTGACATCTAGATTGAGAGGCTGAATGACTGGGATGATGGTAATTTTGACAGTAATGGGGAAGTTGGAGGAGAAGATTTGAGGAGAAGTACGGTAAATTGAATTTTAGGTGTTTAGAGGATAGCCTGTTGGAGATGTACATTAAGCAATTAAAGATGTGATACTGCAGGGTAACTTAATCGATAGTTGCTGATGAAACCCCCCAAGTGAAACAGTATAGAAGGAGAAGAAAAAGGAATTGATGACAGAGCCTTGTGGAATATCCACAGTTAGAGAACATAATCTAGATGAAGATCTAGTAAAGGAGACTGAGAACAAGGGATTAGACTGGTAGGGGGAAAACCAGGAGAGAATAATGTCTTAAAAAACTAGAGAGAATTGAATATTATGGAGAAGAATGTGATTGACAATATCAAAGGCTGGAGAGACATCAACATGCATGGAGATTGAGAAAAGGCCATTGGATTTGGCAATTATGAGATCATCAGTAACTGTGGAGAGAAAAATTTTGGTTAAATGATGAGGTCAGAAGATAGATTGTAGAATATTAAGAAGACAGTACAAGGAAAGGAAGTGATTATACCTACTTTAGAGAGCCTTCACAAGTAATTTGGATATAAGATATATATATATATATATATATAGAATATATATATGTATATATAGAATATATATATGTATATATAGAATATATATATATATACTCTCTTCATAATTTTCAAAAAGATTATAAAATTACATCCATTTGAAAAAAAAAACACTATCTAGCATCCAGGCATAAAGACTTGAGAATTCAATTCTCCTCTACCCTAGTCATAGACCACATTTATAAAACTGTGTGCAGCTATGTGCTACACTAATACATTGGATAACATACTAGCTAGGGGGACCTGGATGTTGACAGGTCTCAAGTTAAAAAAATATTATAATATATGAAGGAACTTGAAATATTTAGGATGGAGAAGATAAGATGTAGGAGCCTACATCATAGATGTCTTCAAGCATTTAATAGAAGTACTCAAAGAAAAGGGATTAGACTGTATCTGCCTTGCCCCAAAGGGCAAAGCTAAGAACAATAGGTCAATGTTACAAATGAGACAAATTGAGTCCTGATATTAAAAAAAAAATAACAAGCTTACAAAAGTAGAACAAGCTGCCCTGGGTGTGGGGAGGAGCAGAGTTTGGCTCCCCACTTATTCAAAGTCTTTAAGAAAATTCTGGATGATTAATTGTTGAGTATCTTTTAGAGGAGACTGTATTTCATGTATGGCTTAAACTAGGCTGACACTGAAATCTCTTTCAAAACTGAAATTCTTTTATTCTGTGAAAATTTAAATCAACATCTTGTTGTTCTACAGATACCCAGATTATGGTAGGCTGGCAGGAGGCTCATTTTATATTATGGGGTAACCATAAGAAACTAGATTTTCTACTGCTATAGTGCAATCACTTACATTCCTACTGGAGTATCATCAAATGAATGACACCCCATGATATCAATTTAGCAATATTAGGAACTTATTTTGACATAGAATTCAATTGAAAATTACTTACTGTGAGCTATTTAGTTACTAGCAGTAGAAAAAGGAACGCATATAGTAAAGAAATATTGTGTAATGAAATGCTTGTTGAATGTGATGTCCTGAGCAAACTAGGCACAAGCCTCATCCCTGACATATGCTAAATATGTGACCAAAACACGAATGATAATGCCTGTAGTTGCCATCAGAGTTTTGAAGATGATACTAAATGTTTTTAAAGTGCTCTTCAAATATTAAATCTCTCTATCAATGTCAGCTATTTATTATCATTATCAACACTATCATCACCACCACCACCACCATCATCTTCATCATCGTAACTACCACCTATAAAACAGTCCCAACACATGGATCCTGATGTTGCATCATAATGATGCGCTTCATCTTTGATCTTCGTAGGTCAATTGATATTAATTATTGTTAATCAATATTAATAAGTTATATATTAAAATATATTTTATGTATATGTTATTACATATATATATATTATATATTAAAAATACCAGATGCATCCTCAAAGAAATCACTTACCGTGTTTGCGAATTTTCTTTTCCACCATCACCATATTTTGAGCTATATTTTAAGAATCAATTACTTTATCAGGAAAGTCAATCTCTCCTTGGACGTAAATCACAATGTTTCTACAACTTATTAGGTGGTCTTTGCTGAAATCCATTACCTAATGGTAAAACTTTTGGTGATGAGCCTTTCTAAACTCAGATTGGTTTTCAAAGGATGCATATGCAATCTATCACCAAGTCAATCCTCAAATACCTATAAGTGTAGGAAAGCCTGCCAGATCTCCATCGCCATAGCTTTCCAGAACCTAGAGTCATCTCCAAACCATGATGAAATATCAGATCTCGTTGGGAGGTAACCAGGCAGGCAAATTGTAGGATCACATGATGTAGGATCACATACAGCTCTAACTTTTATCTTTAAGTCTGATAAATGCCACCTCAGCCATAGGCCCTCAAGAAAAACCAATTTTTTTTTCTTATCATCATAGTTAGATTTTGGATAAGGGCCGAAATAATCTCCCTAAAGATACTTGGGAAGTATCAAGTAAGCTGCTTTATAATTCTGAGGTCCCCCACGACCTGAATTTTTAAAACTCTCTCTCTCTCTCAATCTCTTAGGTCCTATCTGGATACAGCAATCTCCAATTTTTCCCTTGATTAGTTTCCTTTTGATTTTTCTTTCCTACCTTCCTTTCTTTTACTTAGCCCTTCTGTCTCAGAATTAAATTGACCCCCAAGTTGCCTCTCCCACTATTTTGAGGTTTCCTGTCAGTCAAATTCCATTTCATCATGTTACCATCTTTAAATCCACAGTCACATATCCCTGAGATAGCAAATCTCTTGTTTATTTATTTTCCTAGTTAAAGAACTTTTACATTATTTGGATGTGATGAAAGAGGAATACAAAACCATCCTGTGGAAAGATGAGGAGACAGAGGACCTGGTTATTGAACTGGGATTAAATCTAGTCTCTGACTCATCATCTGTTTAACTTTGGACTAATCAAATAACCTTCCTGGGTCTCAAGTTCTTCATGAGCAAAATGAGAAAGTTATACTAGATTATTTCTAAGGTTCCTTTACAGTTCTAAATCTAGGAGCCTATCATCCTGAAAACTCAGATCCAGGACCACTCAGTAATTTATAAAGACGAATTATTCAACAATATTTTAGTATAGGCTGGATGCCCAGAGTATATAACATTTATTTCCACCAGGGAAGAGCATATATACTAACACACTTACATTTCTCCCCCTAGTTTAATCATGAAAGGTCCATTCTCCTATCTCAAAGTTAACAAAGTTTTGCATCAGGTTGTATCAGCTGATTCAATTAAAAGATATCCATGGCTGGCTATGATTTATCATTTCAACAGAATTTCCCTTATGACTTTTCACTTAAGTGATGGCTTCACAGTAGCAGAAAATAGAAAGGAATATTCAAAACATTTGGAGGTGGCTTAATAGAATATAAAATAAATTGAACTGTACTAGTAATATTCTGAATTTGCAAAGTGTTCAGATTGAAGAAGAAAATTAATGAACTGGCTAGGATGACTGAATCAAACAGGGCTGAATCAACCTTGGCCTGCCGATGAGCAAATATTTCCAAAAGAGAGCAACTCCAACTTGAAGAGCTTCTTGTGTTTGCACAGTACTGGCAGTCTTAATACTAGTGCCCTTCCTTCCTCCTACTGCCTTCACTGCCATCTGATTTGCAACAGTCAGAGGGAGTTTTTACTGAAGCAAGAAATCAAGGTACAATTGAAAGAATATTGGTCTTTCAGGCACTATCTATGACACTTACTTGCCTTGTCCTTGTGAGCAATTCACTGTACCTGTCTGAGTCTTTGTTTTCTTATCTAAAAGAGGGAAAGACAACATCAAGAACATATGATGAGCAAAGGAATTGAGCTAGCCATATAGCACAAAGTAGGATCACATATTGCAAGCACAAGTGCTACATTTTTATCCCCAATATATATGATTTTTTAGGATCCTTTCAATTCTGAAGCTAAGACCTTATCTAAAAAGAAATAGCAAATGCAACTGGGTGTATCATGTTGGACAAAATTTGCATGCAGGAGATCTTTATGGGTAGAAGAAGTGTCCATGCTCAGAAGACTGAAGAGTACCATAAATCTTCCATGGAATACATAGGAAAAAATCTTGGAAAGAAAATGAATTTGGGAGATCTGTATGGGTAGAAGAAAAGCCAACACTCAGAGAACTAAAGATTACCTAAGGCTTGTTAAACCTTAAATTACTATGCAAATGTGAATTGTAGTTTTTGTGTATCTATTATCTTTAGCATTGAGCAGTTTGGCAAATCAAATGAGATCATGCATAAAGTAAAAGTACTTTGTAAACAATATAATATATATAAACACGTATGTCTTTACATAGATATCTTTGTGTAGATATCTAGATATAGATACATATGTAGATATAAATATGTAGCTAAAAAGTGAAGGCTATTTTTTAAAAAGGAGGGACCAAACAAAGGTTTTCATACATGGAATCTAAGAGGTCACAATCAATCATGTAACATTTGGAAAATAACAGTTTGGCTAGACATAAAAGTAGATAATTCCAAATCTGAATTGATAGACATTAAATCTCTTGCTTGGCAGACTCTGTGTCATCATTCTCATCATAGAGTCATTAGAACTTAAAGGAGAAATAGAAGATGGGTGGGGAGACTGCAAAAGGAAGAAGCCAAGTAAACAATATGTTAGAATCACAGTTAATAGTCAGTGATGAATTAGCAGATTATAGTAGACAACTCAAATTTTGTCTTTTAGAGCATTTCCCTTAGCCACAAATGAGGTAAACATCTGAATATTTGCAAGGTAATAAACAAAACTCTCTCAGTACCTTCTCCATTCCCCTATGTCCCATTTCAGGGTAGAATAAACTTTGCATATGTAACCTAGATATAATAGGAATTAGAGCTAGAAGGAAACAAACAAAAAATAATAATAGCTGGCATGTACACAGTGTCTTAAAATTTGCAGAGTACTTTCTACCTGTTATATCATTAAAGCCTTACAGTAACCCTATGAGATAAATACTACAGATATCATTCCCATTTTACAATTAAAGAAACTGATCCTCACAAGTTGTGATGTTTTCATGGCATTCAAGGTTGGATTTGAACCCAAGTCCAACTTATTATTCTCTCCATGATACTTGAGCTAGAGATGGCTCTCTAGTTCCTACAGTTTTATATTTGAGTAAACTGTGGACCAGAAGGGGAAATACATTATCTAAGATCATAGTGGTAATAAATGGCAGAACTAGGGTTCAGACATAAGTCCCCTCACTCCAATTTTGATGTGAGGTCATTTTATAGAGGAGTTTCAGATAGTAACTTTCTGAAGTCACAAAGAAACTAAAGCCTAAAGTGATTTTCATTTTCAAGATTATGTAGGTGGTAAGTAGCAGGTCCTGAAGTCTTCTGGCTCTAGCTTTCATATACTTTTCCACCAATGGCTTCCAAAGTGGGAACTATGACCTCATGAAATATGAGCTATAGATACAAAGGATGTATCATCAACCAACTGGAGGGTGGGAAAGTAGGTATAATTTTACCATCCCTATGATTGCCAATATGGGTCTTCTGTTCAACACAATCACACTACCAATGCTTGCACCTCTCGTCTCTCAGAGTTTCCCACTGCATCCTTTCCCAAGACTATGCAAACTCATCCCCTCTTCCTTTATGTCCCAGTGTGAGATCATCAGAGTGCTTTTGACCTAATCTCAAGCATATGAGAAACTGTGTAGATGCCATGGGAAAAATTCCCTTCTACAGCAGATTCACCTTGATCTTTTCCCCCAAAAGACCTTGTTCCCCAAAGATCACCTTACCCCTACAGCAGACACCATCTCCTGGCTCTTCTCAGGTGAAGTTTCCAATGGGAGCCGTTCCTAAGCCTTTTTTTCATTTTTTTTTATTGGGACAGAATGGGCTATGTGGAATAAGCAAGCATGGATGTGTTACAAACTCCATTATAGATTTCATTATATCATCCTGCTGTCAGAGGCAGCCAATGGTACAGGGAATAGAGTGCTGAGCCCTGAATTAGGAAGACCTGAGTTCGAATCTAGCATCAGACACTTATTAGTTGTGTGACCCTAAGCAAGGCACTTAACCATCATTTGCCCCAGTTTCATCAACTGCAAAATGTGGATAATAATAGTACCTACCTTAAAGAGTTATTTCAAAGATCAAATGAAATAATATTTGCAAAAGCCCTCATCAGAGTGCCAGCATATAATAAGTGTTTGTTATCTCTAATCCCCGCTCTTCCTTATCCTGCATTTTTATCAATTCTATCATCATATCTCTCCCAGCTGTCCCTTTCCCTCTTCACATAGTCATCAACGTAGTTTATACCTTTATTGCAGTCCTAGTGCAATAGCTTTCTAATTGACCTTCCTCTTTCTTTCCTCAAGCTTCTCTCCTCTCTTCTCCTAATTATCTACAGCATAGCTTCCAAAGTGATATGTCTGAAGTATAAGATTATTCATTTCATTCCGTATTTGATAAACTCTTCTGGCTCCCTCTTTACTCTAGGATCAGATAATATTTCATCTTTATCTCAACCTTTATAAACTTCTACCTTTGTATAAGTTTTATAGTTCACATTATTATTGAAATAATATATATTATATAATATACATAATATATGACTTTAAAATACATGCACATATTGGTGAAGTTGTGCTCCTTAAAAAAAATAATAATAATTAAGGCTAGTGATGTGTAATCAAAAAGATTTGGAGACCACTGCACCATAGCATACTATCTCTCTTCTCCCTTCCCAGCTCATGTGTTATAAAATCCTGCCTGAGGCATCATGGCTTGCTGGATAGAAGACTGTTATTAAAGATAGGAAGAATTGGGTGCAATTTCCACTTCTGCCATGTACAGACTGTATGACCATAGGCAAGCCATGTAATTTCTCAGTATTCTAGGGCCCATCGTTTAGACAATACTCTGATGCTAAGTTGACAACTCTCTAATTCTCTAATTCCATAACTTCCCTCCATTAGATAGGGTAATTTCAACACCAGGGAGCTCACCATGCCGATGAAAGCACAGATCTAGTCCCTATCCCTCATGATATGTTGGCTCAGCCACAAGGACACCAGTTTGTAAAAGAGATCTGAAAGCATAGGAGAGCAGAGTAAAACCCTTACTCAGTTTTCACCAAACTCCTTGGTCCAGTGAGGATTTTGCCTGAGAAAAATGCATATGTTTGCAGTGCTCTGCAAAGCTAACTGGAATATTTTTAAACATATGAAGCACTATTTCTCAAAAATATCTTGCATTAATGCATTCCCACTGTAATGTCATCTAATCTGGATTGTCTCTCATAAGGTTGAAATGGCTTTCTTGGTTACAAAGACTTCTCACAATATACCTGTGAGCTAGGTACAGGTATAATTATCCCCATTTTTGGTTTTTTTTCCATCATTTTAGTCATGTCCAACTCTTTGTGACCCTGTTTGGGTTCTCTTGGGTAAAGATACTAGGGTGGTTTGCCATTTCCTTCTCCAGGTCATTTTACAGATGAGAAAATGAGGCAAACAGGATTAAGTGAGTTGTTCAAGATCACATAGCAAGCATTTGTCTAAGGCCAGATTTGAACTCAGGAAGATGCTAAGATCTTGGCAACTGGCCCAATCATTTCCTGGCAAGTAGAGGGAGAAGAAATGGAAAAAGAATCAAATTTTATAGTCTTGGGCTCAAAGATCACTGCAGATAACAACTGCATCCATGAAATTCAAAGACTTTTGATTCTTGGAAGAAAAGTTATGGCAAACCTGTACAACATACTAAACAACAGAGACATCACCTTGCTGACAAAGGTTCACAAAGTCAAAGCTATGTTTTTCCAGTAGCAATTTATGGTGATGAGAGGTGAATTATAAGGAAAGCAAAGTCGACATTTTCAATCTGTGGTGCTAGAGAAGACTTTTGAAAGTCTCTTGGATATTAAGGAGGTCAAATCAGTCAATATTTAAAGTAATTCAAACTATTCACTAGAAAGACAAATTTTGAAGCTAGAGCTTAAATACTTTGGCCACAAAACAAGAAGATGGGACTCATTGGAAAAGACCTTGGTGTTGGGGAAGATTTAAAGCAAAAGGAAAAAGACATGGCAGAGGATGAAATTGATAGATAGTATCGTGGATATAATGAGCATGAACTTGGACAGACTGTGGGAGGTAGTCGAGGATAGAAGGCCCTGTTGTGCTATGGTCCATGGGGTCCCAAAAGGTAGGACATAACTAAACAATAACACCAACAAGTTAAGTCTTACTGACTCCCCGCCCAGCATTCTATACACTGTGCCAACTAGCTGTCTGTCTTCATTTTGCATATGCAGAAACAACACCAGAAAGGTTAATTGATTTGTTCAAGCTCATATGGATAGTGTCATAGCTAGGATGTAGAGTCATAGATTCAATTCAGAACAGAAAGTAGCCCTAAAACAAATTTGTAAACCTTGGTTCTGTGGACCCCCATGGGTCTGTAGATACATTTTAGAGAGTTTTTGAACTTGGATAGGAAAAAGAAAATGTGTATTTTCATTAACTTCTAACTGAAATTTATCATTTCCTAGAATTATTTATAAACTGTTTCTGAGAAGGGGTTCATAGAATTCATCAGATTGCTGAAATGTCTATCTGTCTCTCTATCTATCTCTCATACGCACACACACACACACACACACACACACATGCCCCAATATTTCAAGTCTTCAGAATTCAAGTCTAATTCTCATTCTACTACAGCAGTGTTTCTTTTCCATCACCAGGCCCTGACATTTTTAATTTGAATCCTTTAAGGAAAGGAAGGAAAAGCAGTAGGGATCAGAGTCAGCCAAAAGAAACAGAAATTACTGTATTTCCCCATGTATAAGATGTACCCTTTTTCTAAAAATTTGGGGTCTAAAAACTGGGTGCATCTCATACAGTGGTTGTAGATTTCTTTTTACTTGCATTTCTCACTTTTTCTGTGCTTGTTTTTTGCACTCATTGTTGTAAATTTTTTTACTTGCATTTCCCGCTTTTTTGTGCTTGTTGTCTTTGTGCTCATTGTTTCACATTTGTTACCGGTATATTAGATTACGGTTTGCCACATTCTGCCCAGAAGTGGCTCGGAAAAGATTTTCATACAGTGCTGAATTCAAGTTAAAAGTGATCCATTTTGCAAAAGTGAATGGAAATCGTGCTGCTGAACGTAAGTTTGGTCCTCCTCCAACTGAGAAGACAATCCGAGGCTGGCTACAGGAAGAAGAAACCCTACTGAAAATGCCAGGACAGAAGAAGGCCATGAGAAGCAAGTCAGCAAAATGGCCTGATTTAGAGAAGGAATTGAAGATATGGAAGAGCAAAGGGCAATTGGAATTCCTATGTTCACCGAGATGGTTCAGCATGAGGCAAGAAGGATTGCTGATGAAAAAGAAGTTACTGATTTCAAAGGAAGACACAATTGGTGCTTCAGGTTCATGAAACGGAATGAACTGAGCATGTGTACATGCACCAGACTTACCCAAAAGATGCATGAAAGCTATGAGCAGACTAATAAAACTTGAGTTCAATAACTTTAATACATTTTTTTTTCAAATTTAAGGCCCCAAAATTAGTCTTATACATGGTGAAATATGGTTAATTACCACTCACTAAAAAGGAACAGGACAGCTCTAAGCAAATAAAAAATGGGGATACCCAGATTAATTAAGTTGCAAGGAAGTGAATTAGCACTTTCTTCCTTAAAACTAGTTAAATGTCTGATCACTTAATCAACCAGTGTAGTCCAGAAGAGACAAAAATGAATAGTACATGAGGAAGATATAATCTTGAATTTCTAGCACTTTTTAATGCCCAGAAGCATTATATTTTATAGCACCTAAGAGAAAACAGTCATGTTCTATAGGGATAACCCTGCAAACTCAATGGAGTAAAATGATGGTAGACATCACTGAGGACTCTGAAAGGAGGTGGAGGTATATCATGTACATAAGTCATGGTCAATCAACCCTTGCTTCTTTCATAGTTTTGCCTACAGTCTGTCTTGAGTCATTTGTTGACTTTAATTATGGTTCCATATGTAGATGAGGAGCTAAGGATTTATGAAATGCCGGATGATCTCTGGCATTTAGGAGACAAGGAAAAATAACAGAGATAATCAAAGGCTGCTGAATCAGATTGGGCACAAAGGTAGTTGAAAGATAATGTGCTCTCAGAAGCACTACAGGTTTGGATCATGACTAGTAGTATAATTGTGCACAAGCTAAAGAAAATAGGAAGCATTTTTAAATGGAAATACATTGATTTGTTTGGTTGTTTTTTTTTCCCAAGATGCGGTTAATAACATTTTGGCCTGAACCAAGGGCAAGTAGGTATAGATAGAAAAAAAATTCTGGTACTGAATTTACAGATTTCATTTTAATAGCTGCTGGCACTATGCACAGGCTTGGTCATATCTCTCCACTGCTAAATTCTTTTAATGATTCTCCATTGCCTCCTAGCCAAGACCCCCTAAGCATTTTCCCTCAACCTACATTTGTAGGCTTATTCTCCACTCTCTTTCATTAACTTTGTATTCTAGTGAAACTGACAAGTCACTTCGCTAAACACACCTTTTACTTTCCTACCTCTGTACCTTTTCCTATGATATTCTTTTCCTGTAAAACTCCACCCCCCCAACCTATTAAAAATCCTATCCATTCTTTAATTCCCAGCTGAAAAGTTATTTCCTTTATGAAAATGTCCTTGGTTCCCTCAACCAGATACAGCCTCTTCCTCTTTGAAACCCCATAGCACTCGTTTGTGTTCCTCATGTAAAGTATATGTAGTTGAGTGTTGTAAATAGAAAGATGGCTCACATGTGGCATGTGAGATGTCTGGATCTGAATCTGGCCCACCCTTCTCTAAAGGAGAATGAAATTTCTTTCTTTATGGGGAAACGAGGAGGGCTGTGGCTTTGTACTGGTTCCTTCCCTCACCCAGGTGAAGGATGGGTATTCAGCTAGAATTACATTTATCCACTAGCCTTCAAATAGTTTTAATCTAAGAGGTACAAAAATTTGTAGGCCTAGGATCAATTCTACTTTCCTTAATTGCTTTCAACCATAAGGAAGTATTTAGTTTAGCTCCTACTCATTAAACACTGGCAAAACAAAAACACAACTAAACTAAAAAAAACACCAGCAGGAATAGCTTGTATACCTTTATCTAAATATTCAATATACAGAAATCAGGGAGGGTAAACAGATTTAAGAAACCAACAAATGCATAAAATTAAATGGACTTTTTGGCTGGGAGCAAAATAAGATTTTCTCTCCAAGCAGGAGAGAAAATCTCACCAAGTGGCAGAACACTCTTAGAAGTCTGTAGGATTGTAGGTCCTGGAAGTCAGGGGACAGGAAGGGGTGGAGGTGGGGATTCCCCAGGTGACTGTGGCTCCAAGAGCATTTAGTATTCTGAAGTTTGTACTTTGCCTCCCTTGACCCATACTTCCCAAAGTTCTTCAAACATCTCTGAAGAAATTCCTTCTCTCTAAAAGAAGGCAGGCAGCTAACCACTTTAGACTTCTCTCAGCCAATCAAGAGTGATGTCTCCTTCAGCTTGGTGAGGAAACCTGATAACTACAAAGCTGGGCTGTCCATGAGGAAGAAAAACAAAAACAAAAAAACAAAAAATTATGACAGCCTTGGGCAGAAGCCAGGTTACACTCCTACAGAATTTAACACCTACTGTGTCATAGCTATTTGTATCCTTTTCTTTTATATTCTTATTATATTATAAACTCCTTTGACATAGGAAATGATTATACTAACAGTTTATTCTTCTCCATGCCAAGGACAGTGGTGTTTAATAAACATTTCTTGAAATAGACTAAACTATAGAGAAAAGAATGAAATTTGAATTAACTCTGAAGACAAAATCATAATGAGATTTAAGGTTTGTGAAGTACTTTTGCATTTGATCCTTACAACAACCCAGGGAGGTGGGTGGTGTTGTGGTTGTTGTTATAATCACCATCACATTTTTCCAGATTAGAAAACTGTGAAGTGCCTTGCTTTAAATACACAAAGCTACTAAGTGTCTGAAATTGGAATTGAACTCAGGTCTTCCTGCCTTCAACTCCAGTACTCTCTCAACTGTGTCACCTACCTGCCTTTGAATCCAGGGAAAAGCTAGGATTAAAATATTCTGAATATGAAGGAAAAGGAAGGTCCCTTTCTTGTCCCTTTCCATGTAATAGACAATTATAAACAAAATGATGGGATTATACAGTTGGTGCTTAATGAATGTTTGTTGACTAATAAACTTCTAACTATATCCCAAAGTTTCCTACATAAACTACTAAGAATCTTGAGCAACTGTGCTTTGATGTCGGAGCATCATGATGTCCAGGAAAACAAATATTTCTATTATAATCTTACCTTTTTAAAACACTTAAGGGTAACACATTATATTCACAACAATCCTACTCACTGTCTTGACACATTCAAAAATCAAACTAATATTAAGAAGTTCATTTTTTAATAACATGGATCTGTCCTTTCACCTGTGCAGGGAGCTTCATGCAGCTTTCCTTTTACTGAAATAGATTAACATCTTTCATTCAATTTATTGTCTTCAAGTGTTTCCCGTGGCCTGGAGAGGTTCCGTACCTGCCAGCAGTGGGACATGAAGACTTGAACTCAGGTCTTTCTGACTCTAAGGATACCTTTCTATTCACTATGTTTCTCAAGAAGTTTGGAGAGAGAGAGAGAGAGAGAGAGAGAGAGAGAGAGAGAGAGAGAGAGAGAATCTTTGCAAAGTTATTTCTTGGCGACAGCTTTGTGAATTTTCTGAGATTCATGCAATATAGATGATATTTCCAATTTCACACAAAAAGTATCAGTGTCTGTACCAGAACCAAATCTTGTAATTCTATTGTCTAATATTCCCTCTACCATATTATCTTTTACTCTTTCTAAAAGTTCTGGATAAGTGTAAAATATTTGGTGAGACAGTTAGGGCTTAGTGGCCTCTATTCTTTTCCTCTGTGCTATGGGGTGATAATAATAATGGTTTTGGAATCCTAAGGCTGATTAGATCAGGAACACTGATATATGTCAAAATTATGAGTAAAATGTAAAATGTAGAGACACATTTTTTTTAAATCACTAACACTACTAAATGTTCTAAATATACTAGTGAATTCTAAATGAAATCAAGTTTATCCTAATAGTGAAGCTGTCCATTTCCCTTGAATTGCTGTATCTACCCAGCCATTTTTTTTCTTTTCCTTTGGCTGCTCCCCTACATAAGTTTGCCACTAGAGGGGGGTGACAACTTGTATTGAAAGGCACAGTACTGATTAGCTATGCACAGCATTCAGAAATATTCAACAATCTCAGAAATCTGCAATGCCAAATGATTTCAAGACTCTGATAAGGGAGTACATTTGCACAAGTTTGGGACCTAAGTATGATCTCAGACCTAAATACATGTGACAAGAATAAGATTATGTTATTCAGAACACTTCCTAATACCCAAGAGAAACAATAGCATTTATAGCTTTATCAAAGCTAATGTTTGACAAGGGAGACATCTACCTACTGATAAATGAGTTGACTTTCTGCATTTTGGACAAATGCCTTCTTTTAATGCTGTAGTTTGCATATTTTAATTCAAGGAGAACAACATAACCTCCTTGTTTCTTTGCTCTGAAGTGGCAGATTTTCCAGTGGGAAGGCCCTGTTTGTTTTGAACAAAAAAATGAAGAGAATTCTATATTTTCAGCATTCATTTTCAATTTGAAAGCACTTCAGATGATGATTTATCTGCTTTGGAGTATTATTTTCTCAATTTTTTCCCCTATATACCTAATATTTGTTTCAGAGACGTGATGAGATATTTGAGTATTTGGCTTAGTTTTTATTCCCAACTTCCCCACCATATCCATCCACTTGCTATTGTCAGACTCATTAAGGAGCACTAAGGACTTTCATTTTAAAAGATTATAAATTCCAGTAGCATGTGCTTGTCCCACAAAACTGACATAAAGAAATGTATAGCTGCTTTATATCTTGTGTCATAATGAGCTACTAACTTGAGAAGGCAGCCTCAAAATGTGGTTTTATTGAAGAATAATTCCCTGGGAGGTTTTTGTTTTGTTTTGTTTTAAGATTCATTTGTTAATGTTTTGTTTTGTTTAGTATTCAGCAAGAATTGTCTTCTTCAAAAAAGGATCAAACTTCATCATATTTTTAATGTGTCACACTGTTATCTGGCCCAGTTAAGAATATACTCTGAATAATCCTCTGCTAGATCATAGCTTAGTAGAAATTTGCAACAACACTGACTTCCTATCCCAGAAAGCTGGTTGATGAAATGTAAATCATTACTAAGACAAAATAAATTTAGTTTTATTTCTTTTCAGAATATTGACTTTATTAAAATAAGTATAAATGTTCAAGCAATTTATTTTTCCAGCTGTGTAACTGATTGCATTGTCATTTGTTTTATTTGTGTTCATTGTGATGGGTGGGCCACCTTTGACTTTAATATTTTTGAGCAGTCAATGTTCCTCTTCATTGTAGATCATCTTCATTTTTATGCTGCTTTACATGTTAGTATAATTTTTTTCCAATTTGACAGACTTAGATATAGATAAAATAACTGACATGGATGAGAAGAGCTGGTGTTAAGTAATAAGAAACAAATACTCTATTGAGCCATGCCAATGATCTTTACAACCAGTATTCTACCTCTGAATGTAAAATCAAAGAATTGGAATGGATCTCCAAGGGCAGCTGGTTGGTATGGTGGGTAATGCTTCTGGGTTGGCATCAGGAAAATATGATTTTAAATCTGGTCTCACACTTTTTTTGCCTGGATGACCTTGGATAAGTCACTTAACCTCTTATTTCCCTCAGTTTTTTCAACAGTAAAATGAAAATAATAATAATGCCTACCTCACAAGGTCGTTGCAAGGATCAAATGAGATAGTAAATGTAAAGCACTTAGCACAGTGCCTGGCACATAGCAAATGCTATCTAAATGTTAGTAGTTATTAGTATCCACATCTGAACAAGAATATTCTCCACAGGATAGCTAAGACGTGTTCATACAGACTTAAGGAACCCCAGTGAAGAGAACCCACTGCTGCCCATGGCGTTTTTGGATAGCTTTAAGTGTCAGGAAGTTGTTAGTATTGTTTTCCTTACATCAAGCTTAAATTTATCTATTTTCAACTTCTCTCCAGAGCTCCGACATCATCTGTCTGATGTTGCATGAGGATATAGTAGCCAGCCTCCTCCTTGCCCCCAATTATAATACTTTTACAGGTTAGCTATGCACAACAACTATCTTAATGTGATATAGTAGGCAATGGAAAATAATTGCAGATTATCGTGCAAGTGAAAGGTATTTCAGTGGTTCAAATATGATATCATGGAGATGGTTGGGGGTGGGGGGAAGGGAGGATTAAGAACACTTTCAACTCATTAGAAAATTCAGCTTCTTAAATCTGTCCAGACCATTGAACTTCCCATGGCTATGCCCCAGAAACTCCCAAAATGTGTCACCAAAAGAGCTGAACTTGGATAAATATAAATCAAGGAGTTAGGACTAATGAGAAACTTGAATACTCATGTCAAATAATAGGTATATGTAATAGACAAATAATTATGTCCTGAAGGTTTGCATGTCTGTATTTTCAAAGCAATTTAATTGATTTTGTAATTTAGTCCATTAAAGCACTCTAATGAGGAGGCAAGCTGATAATATCAGATTGAGAATTTCAGTAAGTAATTTTGCATTTAGAAATGTTTTAACCCACTGAACCAACTGTTTTGCATTTTACCCAGTAGTTTTAGATTGTGGCTAAGGTAGTGACATGATGTTAAATTTACATGCATAATATATGAAAAGATAATGCATTTTGAGTGAGTGGGTCATGAACTGTATTTAATTTAATGCTAGACTACTTTCAGTAGTTATTGTCATTTATTAATAAACTGATACTAAGCAAATACGTACGTATTTGAAAACCCTCCTCTCCCCTCTTTCATTTTTGTTTATTAAACTAGAAAAAGTTTGTATATTTTTCCTTCTGTACTGAAAACTCACACTTAAAATCCATTAATCAGCTTGTTAGTCATCCATAGCAAAATTTTATGGGGGAAAAACATGCTAACCACACATTTGACAGGCATGCCTTTTCAGGTAGAAATATGCCTGCTTTATTTAATTTCTGATGAGCAATGTACGCGCATCAGCAATCAAAAACTATTACACTCTGCAAAAAGCAAAAATCGAACACTGCATTTTGGATTGCTCTTTTATTCCTGGGGGGAATGCAGAAACTGAATATTTATTCATTCTTCAAGGTTCTTGGAGAGGCACTGTGGTTAAATGGAGAAAGTTTTGACAGATATAGGAGGCCTAGTTTCTGTATCTCGTTCCTCCAGAACTCACTTTGTAACCTTGGACAAATTGTATCATGTCTACGGTCCCATTGCCTCATCTTTAAAATGGGGGTGGGTGACCTCACATGTAGTAGATTGGCTAATAGGACAGAAAAGGAGAAAGGCACATGTTGGAGGGGATGTGGGAAAATTGAGACACTATTGCACTGTCAGTGAAGTTGTGAACTGATTCAACCACTATGTAGAAAAATATGGAACCGTGCCCAGACATTTATTTATAGCAGCTCTTTTCTGGTAGCAAAGAATTAGAAATTCAGGGGATGTCCATTGATTGGATAATGGCTGAACAATTTGTGGTATGTGATTGTGATGAAATGTGATGAAATACTGTTGTGATTTAAGAAATGTTGACCTAAATTCTCTAAGGAAAACCTGGACTTACATGAACTGATATGAAGTGAAATGAGTAGAACCAGGAGAACATTGTGCACAGTCAAAGCAATATTGTAAATGATCACCCATGAGTGACTTAGCTATTCTCAGCAATACAATGATACAAGACAGCTCTGAAGGACTTATGATAAAAATGTTGTCCATCACCAGAGAAAGAACTGATGGTATCTGAATACAGATTGAAATATACTTTTTTATATACTTTATTTTTCTTAGGTTATTTGTGCTATGTTTTCTTCTATAACATGACTAACATGGAAATATGTTTTGCATGACTACACATGTATAACCTATATCAAGTTGCTTCCATTCTTAATGGGAGAGGGGGCAGGAGGGAGAGAATTTGGGACTCAATTTTAAAAACAAATGTTGAAAATTGTTTTTACATGTAATTGGGGGAAAATGAAATACTAAATTAAAAAAATAAAAAATTAACTTTTAACCAAAAGGTGGTTGAGTTAGTTTTTAAGATCCCTTACACATATGAAATATATAATTGTGTTATGTGTCAAATACAATGTTGAGATACAATTTTAGAAAATTAAGCTGTAACTGAACGAATGTGGTAGATAGATTTTTTCATAACTATTTTGGAGGTAAAGGGTATTCCAAAGCTAGGTTAGGGTACCAGTAGAAAAGGCAATTCTATCATCAAATATTAAACCAATCAAAAACAAGATATATTTATGGACAAGGCTCCAAGAAGAGAGAAACAGCGACAGATTAAGAAAGAGACAAAAGACAGATACTGATCCAGACAAAATATGAATGAGAATGGAAATCTTTAAGTAAAGAATGAGAGAAATAATAGATCCTGAAACCTGAAGGGAGAGAGAATCTTTCTCAGTGGAAATCAGGGAGCCTATAAGTGGGTCTAGGATAGAGTGTCATGAAAATGAACAAGGTACTGCATAGAGGTGCTATTGTTGGAAGGTGTCTATTTAGGCCCTAGATTCTCACACTCTTAACAGAGAAGTAGAGAAAAGAAAAAAAGAAAGAGAGAACTGAAGAAGCAGATTCTGGAGGTCTATGATATGCAATCCTGACCAGCCAAATTTATAACCTAAATTAGGCCAGGACCTAATATGCAGGCAGGCAGGAGGTAAGAGGAAGCTAAAAATAGTAGAATAGAGCCACTCTCCACAATATCCTCGCCTCCACTTGTTCATATCGTAGGATGGTTTTTCCTCTCAAGGAAATAAAGGTGACTTTGTGACTTACTGGTAGTTTTTTTAACCATATTTACCACTGGTTTCCTGGTCATCTAAGTTCATGTAGAGTGGGAGCCATTTAGACTTAGATGCTCAGTAGGGTCCTACACCCTGTCCTGCAGACACATTTCCATATGTTGATGTGGGGAGCCAGTCTCCCCAAGCTAGGTGCTGGGATATCCCTATGGAACACCCTTTCTGTATTAAAGTAAACCTCTTTTTGTTAACTTTTTGTTACAGACCTACAAGTATTTCATTTCATTCCAACATCAAACCTGAAGTAACAGGCCTGAGTCAGACCTGCCCTGAACAAGGCTAACCCCATCAAAGAGAGCCCAGGGAGAGAGGGTATTAAAGATGTGTATTGAATGAACAAATGAACAATTTCTATATTCTCTAAATCACTGCTAAAAAAATTGATTTGTGTACTTTTTTGTGATAACATGGAATTTTAATATGGTAAAGGTAGCTATATTGAACACAACGTTACTTCAGATGTATGAGTGAAGGATGGAAGGAAGGGCATCCTATAAAACTCCTGTTACATGAAGAGGTGGAAATCTGGAATAGTAGAGTTTGGGTCCTGTGTTTGCCACATACTAACTCTGTGGCAAGGGACAGTTTCTTAAACTGGCATCATCCAAACTAGAAATTAATTTTGCTGATCTGCAATGATGGAGAGGGTTTCCATATGAGGAAGTGTCTCCCAGTCAAAAATTTACAGATTCATTTCTATCCTCATCATAGTTCATCATCACTCTATCCCTGACCAATGTCATCTGAAGTCTCAGCATATCAACAGTCATCTAAATTTTCTGTCTTCCTCGCTGCCTAGTATACTGTTCTGTGCACAGTAGGTACTTCATAAAGGTTTGTTGGATTAATGAATAGACATATTTCTCATTTGTAAGTTATACTTGTATAATGGAACTGGACAATAAGCCCAGTATGAGATGTTCACAGTGCCACTGATGCAGTTTCCGGCATGCTTCTGGTAGAGTAATGATGATATGTGATGAAAGTGCCTTAGAGAGACTTTGGAACATGGACAGATGTTCTTTAATTGGTGCTGGTGGGCTAACCACATGTTGCATATCAGCCTCCTTTATTGGCTTAAGTCACAGAATCAGAACTGGGAGTGCCTTCAAAATGGCACCTTGGCCTCTCTCTTTATTAGGCCTCTTCTCTTGGCTTGATTGCTCTTTGGCTGACTCCTTCCTCTTAGATGACACCCAGCAAGGGGCAATACTGTAAGGAGAAAGATATCATATCCTGCCACTATTCAGGCCAACATGTGGCCAATGAATACAGGTTGTATTTCTTTGTCTGCCTTGACATTTGTTTTTTCATATTAGGTAATGGAAGATGGAGGGATGACCTTGTGAGTTTGAAAGGTTAAGCAAACAAGCCATTTAGGAGTCTGGAGGGGAAAGTCTATGCTAGGTTTTATAGGTAGACCCTTACCGATGCCCCAGTGATAAAGGAGTGATCTATGGGATCCAGCCCATTGGGAGCTGAGACCAGGACTCACACAGCAGCAATGCTTTATTTAGCCATGAACTTGATGGAATCAATGCTTTGTAGAAACTGTGCTGAGTCTGAGCTTACTTTTCCCCAGGCATTCACACTTCAGAGAGATGGGGGTGATATAAGGGAGTTTGTCCCCAAAGGTTTTGGGAAAAATATTTATATATCTCTTTTTACCATACCTTTGAAGTAAATATCATTTCATCAAGGCATATTGAAGTTAATTGGCAAAATAGAGTTGGTAGATAACAATTAGGGAACACACCCAGAATAGAAACTTGAACTGACACCATTAGAAACACTCCAAAAGTATCTGTGGAATATATAAGGGGAGATACAGTACCCTGAGTTTGGGCAGTGACCTCTGAGTATTCACCACCTTTGATTTTAACTAGGTTGTGAGTAGAATTAAATTGTGTGCACGTAGTAAACCCCTGACATATTTTTGATTATTTGTACCTCTGATTTAAGATTTATTTTAAGAAGTTTTTGGTAATGATTGTACAATTCAGTGCTAAAGTTTAAGCATTTGAATCATATAAATGGTGTAAAGGAAATGTTTAGAAATATTTTGTATTGTAGTTGATGTTCTGGTATTCACTTGCTGTGGGTGAAAAAAGATAAAGATAAGTGTCTCTGACTCTAAGCCCAGCATTCTATTAACTGGGCCACCTAACTGCCCCCTCTGGATGAGGATGGGACAAACATAAACTACTAAACATAGTGTGTTTACTAAACATACTAAACAGAATGATGGATTTACCTGGGAAGACCCAGAAAAAAGATTGAAAAGTTGTGGGTTTCAATTTCTAGAAAGATTTATTTTTAGAATACTCTTTTCTAGCGTAGGCGACTCTTGCCAAATGCAGACCGACAAAGGTGAAGTATAAAAGTGATAAGCTCATCAGGAAGAAATACTGAGTAGATCACAATGAATATTAAACAGAACATTGATAATGTATGCTTCACTGATTTGATTCTTTAGGTTGGTGATTTAAACACACTAAAAATTCCATGTTTATGCATTTTGTAACTTAGATGAACCAGAATAAAAATGTGGGGCAGATTAAAGGTACTTTGAGTAAGAGAACCAAAATGCCACAAAGTTTAGGATGAGATCTTCAAAAACTATATTTTTCCCTTATTACCATCTACAGACTCTGCTTCTCTTACTTCCTCTGAATTTAGTTTTTTTTTTTTTGAATGCACAGTTTAAAAAAAAAAACTTTCTTATAATATACGTGGAAGGTATCATAGCATAATAGAGAGAATATGGAACTTGTAGTCATGAGGCCTAGTCACATCTTGCCTCAGGAACTTATAAAGTGTGTGACCATGGACAAGTCATTTATCTACCTAGAGGTTCTTTATTTCCTACTCTAAAAAGGAGATAGTGTTTGTATTACCAGCCTCATATGGTTGCAAGGAAAGGGCTTTGTAAATGTGCAAGAGTTGTACATACATGTGTTATTATCTAAGGTTAATTTGTTCATCTGTTGATAACACACATACACACACACACACACCACACATTATGTATATATTTGTGTGTATATGAATGCATATGTATATACACATATATTTTAACAGCTTTTAAAAATTAATACATTATTCATTATATTCATGTTGCAATTTGCAATTTTCACGATGTTTTTCATGTGTTTTCTCATTTAATGTTACAATAATGCTCTGATTCAAGCAGTTTTTATTATCTACGTTTTATAGAAGCAGTGAGGTAGATAAGAGTACTGGACCTGGAGTCAGGGTAGCTGAGATCAAAACCATCCTCAGATACTTCCCTAATTGTGACCCTTGAGAAATCATTTTACTTCTGTCTGCTGCAGGTTTCTCATCTGTAAAATGAAGAAAACAACAATAATATCTGCTAGGGTTGTTACAATGATAAAATGACATAATATTTGGAAAGAGTTTTGCAGATCTTAAAGCACTATGTAAGTGTAAGCTAGTATTAGTGCTTTTTGTTTTTGTCATTATAAAGAACAGTATGGCAAATAGATTGAGACTTACCCATAGTTGCTAAGTGATGAAAGCTGAACTAGAATTCTTAGAGAAAAAAAATTGAAATGGCTAAAATAGAATGATTATGACAGATCAACGAAACTAGCAAAAATTATTCATTAAAGATAAGTTGTCAATGGTTATGAACAAATGGTTCTCAGAAAAATTGCAAATTATTAACAACCATATGAAAGATTGTGTGTATGATTAAGGATGAGAGGAATGTAAATCAAAGCAACTCTGAAGCTTTGCCTCATGCTCAGCAACTTGGTTAAGATGACAAACAATGGAAAACTGACAGTGTTGGAGGGGTTTTGGAAAAATAGGCACAGCAACATGCATTTGGTAGAACTAGGAAATGGTCCAATCATTCTGGAAAGCTATCTGGAATTATGCTAAAATGTGACTAAATTATCTATGCTATTAAGCCCAGAAATCCTACTGCTAGGCATATATCCCAAGGAGATCAAAGATAGAGAAGGAAAGATCCAAGCTAAAGGGCACAGTGAATAGAATGTCAGGCATAGAGTCAGGAAGACCTGAGTTCAAATCCAACCTTAGACACTCACTTAACCATATGACCTTGTGCAAGTCACTTAAACTCTCTTTCCCTCAGTTTCCTCACCTGTAAAATGCAGACAATAACTTACAGGGTTGTTATGATAATCAAATCAGATAATATTTGTAAAGTTCTTGGCACATAGGAGTTATGTAAATGCTAGATATTGTTATTATTGTGAATAATTGTTATTATAATTATTACTATGAATATGGTAGCTCTTTTTATAGAAGCAAAGTACTGGAAATAAGACAGATGTCCATTGATTGGAAAATCGTTTAATAAACTATGGTACATGACTGCCATGGAATGTTATTGCTTCGTAAGAAAGAAGGATTATGAAGAATACAGCAAGGCATGGATAAGCTTACATGAACTTATATCAAGCGAAGTAAGCAGAAACAGAAAAGCAGTAGACACAATGCCAATGACAATGTACAACAACAAAGAAAAAGAACATATTAAAACTGTAGTGACAGAGCTAGACAGGAAAAGTTATGAGAACATACCTGCTTTATTCTTTGCAGTGCTTATAGATTATAGAGGTAGAATAGCATATGTTATTGGACTTAATTTATAAGGTGGCTAGTTTTTACTGAGTTGCCTGTCCTTTCATGGTAGAGTTAGGTTTGGTCATGTACAGAGAAGGAAAGATTAGGGATTTAAGGCCAAAAGAATTGCCTTATCTTTTGCTTTTTTTTAAAAACTTGTTATAAGATATGATTCTCTGAGTGAGAGACAAGGAAAGACTATATTGGGAAATGAAAGTGATATAAAAACAAAATACTGCAGTATTGAAAAAAAATTATGATAGACAAAAAAACAAAGACAACTAAAAGGTGTTGGTTCAGTAGGTAAGTAGAAGCATAATAATCTTACACTTCTACTCTATGAAAATTTATTTTTAAAAATATTATGAATGCCTCTACATGTAATATAATTATTGACATACATCATTCTATTTTAAATATTCATGACTATAGCATTGTCAAAAGTCTTCATGTGAAAGTTGACAGAGAGAGGATTGGCCTTAGAGTTAAACAGATTTGGGTTGTGATTCTACCTCTCACACATTCACACATATAAGCTCTGTACAGATAGACAAGTCCCTTAAACTTTCAGTATTGTCAGTCAAATCTCCATAACTATACGTTACAGATGATTTGCCAAGCTACATTGGTGGAGGGAGTTTCTAAATTGTTAATGCCTTATACCAGTAAATCAGAGGCCTAGATACCCCCCCCAAAAAAAAACACAAAAAACAAATAAAAAAACCAACAAATTCTAAAATCTTTGTCAAATAAACTAATTATGTATCTGTATATATAACATGTGTATATATGTATAACATTATATATAAACATATTCACACATATCTATATCAAATACATATATCAATGGTTGGTTGATTAAATAATTCACTGGGCAATGGAAACTACAAGATAGGTGAGGGAGGGACAATTAATAGAGAATATTGAATATTATGCAGTGAACTGAGGACTTGTTTGAGACATATGAATAGTATAAGCTATAAGTATAGTATAAATTCTAAGCTGCAGAAAGGCTAAAGTTAATTGGGAGTCCACACAAAGTCTGGGATA
Source organism: Trichosurus vulpecula (assembly GCF_011100635.1). Classification (NCBI taxonomy): domain Eukaryota; kingdom Metazoa; phylum Chordata; class Mammalia; order Diprotodontia; family Phalangeridae; genus Trichosurus; species Trichosurus vulpecula. Next base: position 90,401,467 of record NC_050581.1, on the reverse strand, counting down.
AATATGGTGCCCCGTGCCCTTACGAAACAAATCAGTTACAACTTCCACACTGATCATTGGCATTAGGAGCAGTAGGAGCAGGGCTGTGGGTAGCCTCCTCTTTTAGACCATAAGTCCTTCAAAGGATAGGAAATGTTTCACCTTTTTTTTTCTTTTCATCCCCACCCAGTGTATTACAGAGTGTCTAATTCATAGTGGATATTTAATAAAATAGTTATTAAACAAGAGAATTAATGAAAGATAAATAAAGATTTCTGGGGCCACATTCTATTTAGACTGTAGAAATTTATATTTCAATAGAAAAATATACAAATGGTTCATTAAAATAATTAGAATCACATTAATTTTTAGACCCTTCATAATTTTTTACTATTGGTACTCAGAATAAGAGATCCTTATCCAACTATCTTATGCAAATACTATTGAAGAAACAGAACCATATACATTTAATGTTAAAAAAAAAAGTAAGGCTTCCAGCACATTTAGTGGATTCTCTTTGGAGAATGTTAAGATACACAGCCTGAGAAGATACAAATGTGTTATGATCTATTCTCTTTCACTATCCTTTGTAATAATAAAGCATGCCATCAAAATGTATGATGCTTCAGGTCTTTTCATCTGCTGTCAAAAGTTACTGTGTGAGGAAGAATTTGGTCATAGCTGTTCATCAGTGGGGACCTCAAAGTAAAAGGAAGAAATGCACTCCTACAAGGAGATGACCAACATTGGTTGCTAGCTTGGTTGCTGCTCAACCCAGCACTACCCTTGTGCTGCTTTTGGTAATCATTTTAAATAATGCTGCATTGGTGGTGGTAGTGTTATCTGAACTCCAGTTTTTCTTTTGATCTGATTTAGCTCTAGCAGAGCATTTAAGCTACTCAAGACAACTGGGAAAATATCTACATTTTTACTGAACCTCCCTAGATTAATTTTGGCATCACACAGAAATAAGAGAGATTTTTAAATAACTAATGGTCATCCTCATGGAATTCTGACCACTGAGAAAGATCTGGTTTTGTTCAACAATATTTAGCACTTCAAACTAATAAAAAAATCTATAGCACCTTTATTGAAGCTCTAGGGAAGGAGTGAAGTTAGCAAGCATTTATTAAGTGTCTACTATGTGTCAATCCCTGTGCTAAGTGCGAGGGATACAAAGAAAAGAAGATGACATATTTGCATTTCATTTTCAAGTATACAGTGCTTTTCTTTTTCCTACCAGAGACCACTGTGATTGTTTTTAAGTCCTTTACATTTGAACCGAGTAACATACATCGATTACTTATTGAGATAGTACCAGCAGACAGCATTTTGTTTGTGTATTAAGGAACTGCAGTGATTTGGTCTTGAAAAACCCACTGTAATTGGATTATAATTGATTTCACATTTAGGTTGTTTCAGTAGAGCATATTAAAGTAGCTGATTTGCAAAGACTGCACTAGATATAATGCCTTCTTTCCAATTTCAGCAGAGATTTTAGAGACTGCTATTGGGTTGACTTTCTGAAGGCATCTCCAAAGTGCTGAGGTAATTGGATAAGTGACAGAATAGTGATAGAACAGTGTTGTCACTACATAAGCCATGGTCAGAGACACAGGCTACATTTAGCAACCTAAAGTTGATTTAGGGACTCATGTTACACCTCCCTCCAATGGGTTCATGACTACTGTGAAATGGATCTGGACAGATTAGGGGGTGACAATGGGAATTTCACAGATCAAAGAGCAAAATTTGCCACCTCCTTCAGCAGGTGTGGAAGTCAAAGATCTCATGCCTTTGACTGCCAGCAAAATTAAACCCACAGTTTTCACTGTGTCTGTGTAAAAATATTCCATGTTTTACCCTCAAATTGGAACTGCCTTATACTCAATTTTCCTAAATAAATCTTATACTAACCTCAATTTTCTATGTAGATATAAAGTCTTAGGGGAGCAGCATATGAATTAAGAACATCTAAGTGTGTACAATGGATAAAAGCTCTTATCACCCTCAGAAAGATCTGAGATCTAGTCCTGTCCTTGACATGGCATGTGACCCTGGACAAGTCATATAACCTGTCTATGCCTCAAGTAACTCTCTAAGAGTCCAAGTTTGTCAGTAGGTGTTGAGCTGCATTGGTAGAGGGAGTCTCTTCCCTGAACTTTTCTCTATGCCAATAAAATGAGTCTGGGATTTAAAAAAAAAGAACCTCTTAAACGTCTAGAGGTTGGGTATATATGTATAGATATAGATATGTTTATATATCTACACACATATACATATATACATACATATTTGCTGAATAGGGTTTAGCTTTTACCTTCTGTAACATAAAGATTTTGAAAAGTAGCTATTTTTTGAAGTGACTAATTTTCTTTCAGTGATTACATCTCATACATCTAAAAGATTGCATACATATGAATGAAATGCATATGATCCAAATTATGCTGCCTTAAATTTTTAATCCTTATTTTTTTCTGCAAAAGAAATAATATTTCTTTTTTTAAACACAATCTATAATGGGGCAGGCTGTAAAGTAGATTGGGAATGAAGGCTGGCTGGACATGTCTAGAAAAACCTGGGTTTCAACCCTGCCTCTGACACTTGTGGGTAATGCAAACTTCCTTAACCTTGCTTTACTCCTTTTTAAAATGGGAACGATAATAAAAAGAAGTATGTATAGAATAAAAAAAAATGGGGATGATAAAACCTCACTACCTATTTCGCAGGGTTGTTGTGAGGATCAAATAAGATAATAAATACCAAGTTCTTTGTGAATCTTAAAGTGTTATTAATTGTCAGATATTGCTATGGAGGCCTGTTAACCTTTTTCTGTTCAGGTAAAGATGGTATAGTAAGTCAATTGCTACATTGGCAAAATTGCCATATTTCTTTAATAAGCACTGTTCATTATATATTTTCAAATAATATATTGTGTAGTGCCTGTGTAAATAAGCTAATCTCTAAAAGGATCAGATAGGATTATTATGAAATAATTATTCCTAGGTATAAAATCACAGTAACATCTATAAACTCAAGTTTATACCAAGTCTAACACTTAAATATTGTAAACCTGTACTTCTCATTGCATACACTGTATAGATACCCTCCACATAAATTTATCACTCCTTTAGACAGAGTAGAAGAGAACAACTTGAAAACAGGGAGTATTTTTGACTTGTTTTGTATCCTCAACATTTAGAATGGTGCCTGAAATATAGGAGGAAATGAATAAGGATTAAAAATTTCAGGCAGCATAGTATGGCTCTTATGCATTTCTTTCATGTGCATGCAATCTTCTAGATATATGAGAAATGTAATCATTAAAAGAAAATTAATGCATGCTTACTGATTGGTCAGTTTCTACTGCTTCTTACAACAAACTTTCATGTGGTCAGAAGCTATTTTCTACCTATTTATGACCTATGCCATAAATTTGAATTATTTAATGTATTTTATGCAAATTTTACAAGTCTTGGTGCAATTAACAGCTTCAGCTATTAAATTATTAAAGTTTAAAAGAGACCCAAGACTTTTAGAATACCCTAAATGAACAATAGTCTATATACAGGAATGCCAAAATGTGAATGCATTAAAGAAATGTAGTTGTAAAGTGATTTGACCCATGAAATCATGGGATTCTTAAAGTTTGAATAGAACCTAACAGTTTCTATAGTGTAGCCCTACTTAATTAGAACCTAATTGAGAGTTTTCTTTTTTGGTGGCATAGCATTTGGAGGGAGTGGAGAAGAGGGATCAGGATCCTCTCAGTGTATGGAGGCATGTATGTGTATATTAAAAGAATGGTTGCTACTTTTTCTTACTTCCCACTTACTTAGTTGATATATGCCACATTTTACTTCCTGCTGAAAATTCACATCCTCCTCAAAGACCTCCCTTTGGCAACTACTGCCATCATCTTCATTTTGTAGTTAGAGTAACTTGATTCAAACTCTGGTTTTGTCACTTATCTGTGTGCCCCTGGACAAGTTACTTAACCTCTAAGTCTTCTCATTAGCAAAATGATCAGTCAATAATTCTTCCAACTCTGATATTTTGTGAATTTTTTAACCTTTTTCTTTAGGTTTGCTAAAGGATTTTACTATGGGTAATCAAGCACTAATAAGCACTTATTGTTTCCATGTCCCAGTGGAGTTCATGGGGTATGGTAAATATAGAATTGAACTCAGAATCATGAAGATCTGAGTTAAATCTAGCCTCTGGCACATATTAGCTGTACAAGTCAATTAGCCCCTCTCAATGCTTTTAGGTAACCACGAATTGCAGAAATGGTGCCTATCTATCTCCATTGGTGTTTTAACAACCCAGCTAGCAGCTTCTGTGGGGGCGTAAGATGCACCCAGGACGCTGCCAGGATGCTGGAAAAGCACAGGTTCTTTTTATCTGCTTAAACAAGGAAAGCACGGTGAAGGGGTTGACCAGCTTACTTTAATCCAGCATTCAGTTACCATACAGACAACATTCATTTAGTTCAGGGGAAAATGCCAGCATTCAGTTAGCATTCAGTTAGTTCAGGGGAGCACACAGACAGGCATCAAGAGACAGACCAAATACAGATTCATTGACTTACTTCAGGGGAAAAAACCAGTACCCTGAGGTTCAAAACATTCATTTAGTTCGGGGGAAAAACAAACCAGCACCCCGAACCTCAAAACCAAAATACAAACAAATTACAAATATCAACAGACAGACCCAATACAATTCATAGTTACCAACATCTGGGCTCAGCCTGAGAGCAAGGGCTGGCCCAGAGTCACGCTTACTTGCTGCTGCTTTCCACACCAACCAGAAAAGGAAAGAGAGAGCTTCAAGCTGTCCTTTCCCCTCTTATAGAGTTTTTGACATCATCAAGCACCGCCTGAATGACCAGGGCCGATTGGTTCTTGACTTGGTCCCTCCCCCTAGCGTAGACGTTAACACCTCCCCTCAGCCAGCCCCATGACTCATCACACAGGAAGTTTTCTACTTCCTGACATGCTCTCTGGGCTTCCTGCCCCAGAAGAGCAAGCCACAGCATCCAGAGGCTCAATGAGGTAGGCTGAGTCATTCAAAGAAAACAAAGGCCATTCTGGTTACAATTGGTATTGGGAGTTCACACATTCGGGAATTTTCTATGCCAGTGACATCACAGATCTAGTCCCTGTCCCTACGTGTCTGATATTATGCTAGCCTTTCAGGGATTAAAAAAACAAAACAAAATAAACAGAAAAAAACAGACTTTCTGCCCACAAAAGGTTTATATTAGAATGAGGGAGGTAACATTTCTTAAATATACATACATAATATAGATATTCATTTGGGTATCAGAGCAGCTAGGTGGCACAGTGCTTGGACTGGAATCAGGAACACTCATCTTCCTGCATTCATATACTTACTAGCTGTGTGACCCTGGTCAGGTCACTTAACCTTGTTTACCTCAGTTTCCTCATCAGTAAAATGAGCTGGAGAAGGAAATAGCAAACTGTTTCAGTATCTTTGTCAAGAAAAACCCAAATGAAGTGATGAAGAGTTAGACACAACTGAAACAACTTAACAACTCATTTGATACAAGGAGATATTAGAGGAGAAACAAAAACCTCCAAAATAACTGGTGAAGGGCAGATGTGTGGAGTCCTAGAAATATATGAATATAGATAGTCTTAGCTGTTATTTAATGAAACTTGGAGCAAGGCCTTGACCTATTCATTTTGTTCTTTTCTTTAAATACTAACACAATGCTTCTTAGCCTTGGATGTAAGACCAAATTTCCAGACTTGCAGCTAAGATACAGAAAGTTTGTGAAATCAAAGATTCTCAATACCTTGACAAACAGCCTTCTTATTTTTATTACAGGATTTAGGTGCCCTAGTTTGAAGGAAGTATTTTTCTACTTGGCCCTTAGGATTCTTCTGTGGGGTTCAAGATCTGCTCTAGAGCTGCCTTCCTTACCATCATTAGAAGTCATTACAGTATCATAGATCTTGACCTAACAGGGACTTGAAGTCATGTAATCTAAAATTTTTATTTTTAAATAAAAAAATTGAAGCCCATAGAAGTTGTATTTTGCCCAAAATCTTTGTAAATTCCTTTGGAAAATTTAGCCTTTGTGTTTGTTGAGCTTATTTCCGTCACCTTTATAAGGTCACAGATTTACAATTGGGCAGGACCTCAGAGAACATCTAGTCCAAACTCTTTTTGAGAAGACTCAAAATGTTCAGTACCTAGTTCAGAGTCACACAGTTAACATGGAGCCAGGATTCAGGCTCACAAACTTGGACTCCAAATCCTACATATCAGAAGGGCTCTTTACTTTAAATCTTAATGATTCTTTTATCTATGAAGTTTTATTTCATTTCTTTTTTTTTCCTCCTGACCATTTTGCTCAAAACAAGTTCCCTAGTTGGCTGTTAAGGCTAGTTCTACAATTTGGAAGGAAAATGGCCTCCTCACCTTTGTCCTAGCCTAGCATTTATGTTCCTTTATATGAAGATCTGTTTTGAACTTGAATAGTCTGAATTTTGACCACCTAACTCTTCATAAAACCTTCTAGACATTCCTCTCACTTGCCATAAACACTCTTTTATAACTCCTCTTGCCTCTAACCCCTCATATTTCTTTTTGTAAACTAATAAGAAGAAGAAGAATAGCTAACATTTATGTAGCACTTACTGTATGCTGGGTACTGTGCTAAGTGTTTTATAACTGTCTCATTTGATCTTCACAACAGTCATGGCAGGTAGATGCTTTTATTATGCTCATTTTACAGATAAGGGAACTGAGGCAAACAAGTAGAGTCACATAGCTAGTGATTGCCTGAAGTCAAATTTGAACTCGGGTCTTTCTGACTCTAAGACCAGTGCTCTATCCACTGTACCACCAGCATTTTTGTCTATGCCTCTCCTTTGCCACCATTACACTAAACTTTATATTATATTTATCTGTGTACATGTCAACCCTCCCTCCTCAGTGGGTTATAAACTCCCTTTTATCAATCAACCTTTGTATCTACAGCCCTGGATACAGTATCATGTATGTATAGTAGCAACTTAACCTAACAAGTACTTAGGTTAGACCTCTGCTTTCATTGACATAAGGGACTTTTGATGGAGAAACTTCCTCTATACAGGAAGCTATCTGGCCCCATGGAAAGAACACTGGGCCTGGAGTCAAGAAGGTGCGAGTACAAATCCAGCCTTAGACACTTACTGGCTCTGTGACCCTGGGCAAGTCATTTAATTTCTCAGATTCCTCAGCTGTATAATGTGGATAACAACAGTACTTACTTGGAAAGGTTGTTATGTAATTAAATTAGATCATATTTGTAAAGAACCTGATACAAAATAGGCCCTTTATAAATGCTAGCTATTATTAATATCATGCTGCAAGAAACAATCATCTTACCAAAAGCTGCACCTGGCCATTAGTGAATTTAGGGAAAAAAGATTTTTATTTTACATTCTTTTGGACGGGCAACCACAGAGAAAAAGGCACACCAAACAAAAATATTTATAGCAGCTCTTTTTCCAAAAACTGGAAAACGAGAGGATGTCCATCAGTTAGGGAATGGCTGAACAAGTTGTGGCATATGAATGTATGTGCTAGAAGACACGATGAACAGGTAGATTTCAGAAAAACCTGGAAAGACTTATATGAACTGAAGCTGAGCAAAGTAAGCAGAACTAAGCGAACATTGTACACAGTAACAGCCACAGAGTGTGAGGACTGACTTTGATAGACTTAGGCCTTCTCAGCAATGCAAGAACCTAAAACTTCTCCAAAGGACTCATGATGGAAAATGCCATCTATATCCAAAGAAAAAACTATGGAGTCGGAATATAGAGCTAAGCAGACTATTTTCTCTTTTGTTTTGTTTTGTTTCCTTTCTCATGGTTTCTCCAATTTGTTATAATTCTTCTATGCAACATGATTAATGTAATAATGTGTTTAATAGAAATGTATATGTAGAGCCAATATCAGATTGCATGCTGTCTCAGAGAGGGAGGGGGGAGAGAGAGAAAATTTAAAACTTATGAAAGTGAATGTTGAAAACTGAAAATAAATTAATTAATAAAAAAAAGAAAAGAAAAAATTACACCAAACTCTCATCACAACCAGCTTTTAAATTCCTCATCTCAACTTCCAGTTCCCTCCCCTGTTCCCCATTGGTGGGATACAATTTCCTGAACTGCCTATTCCATGTTCTCCTAGATGTTTTCCCCCTCCCTTGTCATGCATTGCATGTGCATTAAAATTAGCTTGCTCCACCCCGGGAGTGCGTGGGTTAATATTAAACAGCTCTGGTGAAGCATGCATACAAGCTTCTGACTTTTTACTCAATCAGAAGCCTGGTTCTGCTAGGTCACAGCTCTGGTTGGAACTAGACACCTCTGACTTATATCCTGAGGCTGGGAGTGTGTGCATGTGTCACTTTTGTGGAAAGAGAAATCTTTCCTCTGTTTCTTATAATACTAACACTTTTTTTGTAGCAGCAAAGTACTTGAAACAAAGAAGATGCCCATTGATTGGGAAATTATTCAATAAATGATAGTCCATTAATGTGATAGAATGTTATTGCTTCATAGGAAAGAATGAATATGAAGAATGCAGAGAGGCATGGATAAACTTATATGAAATGATGCCAAGTAAAGACAGCAGAACCAGAAAAGTGATAGACATGATGCCAACAATGATGTACAAGGAAAGAACAAAAAGAAACATTAAAACTGAAGGCTATATAATTATAATGATCTAGCTGGGCAAGAAAAGACATCTGTAAAATGAGGATGATAATAGCACTTACCCCCCAGGGTTGATGCAAGGATCAATTGCGATAACATTTGCAAAATGTTCAATACAATGTCTGAAAACATAGTAGGTGTTACGGAAATGTTTATCGCCAATGATCTTTCCTTTCACCTTCCCCCAACTACTCTGCACCTTTTAGTTTTTGAGCTTTATGTGAATGCATAGAGCAGTTAAATGATTTGACCAGGGTCAAATAGTCAGATCTCAGAGCCTGAACTTGAATCCCAATCTTCATGATTCTAAGGCTGGCTATCTATACATTATGTTATGTTGTCTCTCAGTACATGTTAATTGAATTGGATAAAATCAGCTGACAACTCTAACAATTTGAGATAGTTGATGTAGGTAACCTCTTCAATCTTTTGCCTAGATCTGTGATTTTATCATTATGGGGAAACTCCTTAGTGAGGAAGGAAAGTCACTACACTGAATTAGAAAAGTAGCTTACAATTTGAAGAGTTTAAGTGACTTGCCCCTGGTCATATAGATGATCTGTTTCAAAACCAGGACTTGAACCTAGGCCTTCTTGGGTTGGCTACTTCTCAGAGGTGCTATTTGCCTTCCTTTGGACTTCCATCCAATGATAAATTTGTCATGTTAACTTTAAATGTGATTTAATTTGAAATATATATATATAATGTATATTTGTATGTATGTATGTATGCATGCATGCATGACAGGAATTTGAAGGCTTTTCTCTTTTGGACATTATCTCTCCCTCAGGGTTTGTTGGGCATTTAAAATACCATTTTAAAATGTAAGGTACACACCCCATCCTTTTTGTCCCTTACATACTAATTTCTTCAAATATTTTAAACACTATTGAACGGTGATTTTCATTTTTGAAAGAAAAGAAAAGCACCTAGAACTGGAAATGCCCAAACCCTTAATGTTGACCTCCTAAGCCAGAAGTTCTCCCATATTTTACATTATGTAAATTCAGTAGAGCCAATCAGTAATATAGTGACTTCTTGTGACCTTCAGGGTATTTTATTTCTTGTTTAACAGAAATAAAAGTATCAAGTGTTTCAAGATAGCAAAAATTTAATCAAAGAATCACTCTAGCTTAGAGTGCTATTGCTAGAGAAATTTTTCATGAGAGGTGAAAGAAAGCATTGAGTTTGTAAATGTGCAGGATCTGTTCACATAAACTCTGGGATTTTTCTTTCTTATTGTCAGGCAGCAAATGGACCCGCAGCTAATGATTTCTCCAAAATGTTATTAAAAGAGTATTTCATTATAATATAAATAACTTCCCATTGATGTTAGATTGGTGATGTCTTTATATTTGAAAATGTACTCAATTAGGGGAATTGCTATTATCTGAACTTGCAATATTGCAAAGTTGCTGTTTTAAGCAACTGAAATTTCTGACTTGTCATTGGAAAAGTCTCTTTGTAGCCTCTTGGTCAGTTGAATGTGCCCCAGGACAATTTTCTCAGCTGTAAATCCAGGGAGAATTTCTCCCCATAAAAACAATATTATTATTTATGCTGATTTCAGTGTTGCAGGGGCAGTATTGCCAATCATTCTTGGCTGCCTTTTTCACGTTTAAAAAAACTTTTAAAAATCAGGATGGAGGAGCAGCCCTAGACTGTTATGCAAATGAAAATTCAAGGCATTAAGGCATTATCAAAGGAGGCCTGTTCCAGTTTCAGCTGTCAAAGAGCCACACCCTGTTGAAGGGTGCCTCACCTGGAGAACAATTTTAAACTGGAAAATGACTTCGAGGTAGTTTTTCATTTTAGTCTAATCTCACTCTTCTGCCCTCACTGTTCCTTTCCCCTTTTCCCACAAGCAGATTCAGAAGTTTCAGCTTTAAAAAAGATCTATTTTCTTCAGTGAAAGTCATTCAAAATATAAAAATACTTGGCATCGGAGGACAGTTTTTTTTAAAAGGAAGTTCTTCAGCATCATTAATTTATAAACCAACATTCAAAATGGGAATAAAAGATGGAAAAATGAGTTTGGATTTGTGTACAAATGACTGGGCCCTAAGCCTTTAAGCTATCTCATTTCTTGCAGACTGACTATAACAAACTGACCCTTTAAATTCACATCATTCATTCTTTGAGTAAGGCTTCCTGTCTGTCTCTCTCCATACAACTGCAAGACAGATAGGTTTTCCATTACAAATAAAATATCTACTTTATTCATTATTTCTTTGAGAATTCAATCTTTTCTTAACCTATTTATCATATCAATAACAGGAAAAGCAATCATATAGGTTATAGAAATTTGAAGGAATTCCAAGTTAAAGATGTAACAACCCTAGAAGTACTAGAATACTTTTCCCCAAAATTTGAGTAGTGTTCATTCAGCTATACGAATACAATACATGCATTTACAAATATATATATTTGTATTCTCAAACTAAAATTTGTCATGTGGTCCACAATGCTGCTTAGGAATCCTTGTATTCATCTATAGTTTACTATCTAGAACTTTTTCCCCACTTAACCCATTCCACTTATTTTTCCACATTCTGACATGCGCTTACCCCAGGTGGGCTCCCTCACCCAAGGTCATAGAGTTTGAAAGTGGCAAAAGGTGGACTCAGATCCAAATCTTCTCTCCCTAGACTCTAACAACGATGTTGCTAGCAGCTGCTGTGGCTGTGTAAGACCAATAACACCAGCCCACAGCAGGGCTGCTAGCATAGGTTCTTTGATCTGCTTTTCTAAGGAAAGCAACTTTAAGGGGTTAACAATCTCACTTTAATTAAACATACCTATATCATTCACTTAGTTTAGGGGGAAAAAGATCAGCCCCCTGAACTTCAGGGCAAATACAAACAGAAATTACAAGCATACATTATGTAAACAGATCAAATAACACATACCAATCTATCCATAGCAATACACAGTTACCAGAGAAGCACCTCCCTCAAAGGAGGGAGAGGGACTGCTTGAATGGCTAGCCCAGAGTCTCATTGCCCACACTCTTTCAATGAGTGTGCCCCCAAAGGCAAAACTACCAACCTCAGAGCTCTTATACCCTGTTCAGGACCCTGAGGTCTGGAGACGACATAGCATTTAGGACGTGGGAAAGCTCTTCAACCACTAGCACCATAGCAAATACATAGTTTCAAATCAATGACTCCTGATAGCCTTAGTGCTGAGAAACACTCCAAAACAAAACGATCTCACTTTACCTGCCCAATTCAACAAAGGCCAGACTCATTAAAGGCACTTGATAGCCTTAGCATTCCAAAAGAGAAGAACAGCAAGAAGTCCTGCCCTGATTATCATTACAAAGACCAATTCTCTTATTCAGTGTAACATGGTTGTTCTTTCATGGAATTATCTTTATTTTGCATTACAATTTTTTAAATGTTAGAATGTAAGTATCTTGAGAATAGATATTATTTTTATTTGTATACCTAAAACTTAGTGCATTGCTTGGAACATAATCGGCACTGAATAAATGCTAGCTGAAATTATTGATAGAACGATTAAAATTCCTCAACTAGACTGCAAACTCAATGAAGTGACAGGTATTAATCTTTGTTTCTCCCTTTGTGCATAGTATCCTTTACAAGTGGGTGCTTTTAAAATGTTGCTAAATGGATGTGAATTGAATTATGTGCACTGAGCTTGAAGTGTCACCATATTTTCCCGTAAAGACTCAGATTAGGAACTTGGAATTAAAGAGGGTAGCTAGATATAGATCTGAGAGTCATCTGCATGGAGGTGATAACTAAATAGAAGTCTATATAATTACCAAAGATGAAAAATATGGATTAAGAAGAGAAGGTAGATGATGACATTACCTTGGAGAATACTTACAAATAAGGAGTAGAGAGTGGGAGAAGAATCAGCAAAGAAGAAAATAGAATAATGCAGGCTCATGAAAGGCTAAAAGAAGCTAGAATTTATAGGAAGGGATGGTCAACAAAGTCAAAAGCTACAAAACAATCAAGAAAGTTCTTACCAACTGTGAGTTTATAATCTCTGATGTATTATCTAAAAAGAGAAATATAGTTTTCACATAGCAATTCACTAGGGATCTTTTGGAGAGCAGTTTCAGTCAAATATAATAAAAATCAACTCTTGGAGGGCAGGATTTTTTTTGTTTGTTTGGCTTTGTATCATCAGTCACCTGGGGCAGTAACTACTTGTTGTTCAGTCATTTTCAGTCATGTCCAACTCTTCGTGACACCATTTAGGGATTTTATGGCAAATATACTGAATTGGTTTGCCATTTCCTTCTCCAGCTCATTTTAAAGATGAGGAAACTAAGGCAAACAGGGTAAGTGGCTTGCCCAGTGTCACCCAGCTAGTAGGTCTGAGGCCAGATTGGAACTCAGGAAGAGGAGCCTTCCTGACTCCAGGCCCAGCAAGCTATCCATATTCACTGGGCCACCTAGCTGTTGTAGCAAATATTTAGAAGGTCCTTAAATAAATGCTTGTTCAATTGACCTGAACTAAAATACTAGATAACACAAATGAATGTGTGGGATATGAATGATGAATGAACGAATGAATGAATGAAGAACATTTATTATACACTCACTATGTGACAAAATATATTCTCAGTACTAGGGGTACAAATGAACTAAATCAAAAGACATTGCCTGCCCTCAAGAAATTTACATTCTATTGGAGATTACACATTTGGGTGAGGAAATATGCTTTTGAAAAGTTAAAAGGACTAAAGGAATCCACAGTATTTTTATATAGACCCTACCCTTACAGAATCTATGTTGCAAATTAGTGAGTCAATAATGAAGGCAGTTTGATAAAGTGGATGTAAGGCCAGATTTGGAGTCAAATGACATGGCTTAGAACCCAACTCTGCCACTTACTTTGTGTGAAACAGTCAAAAAGTCACTTCACCTATAAGCCTCAGTCCTCCCCATCTCTAAAATAAAGTAGATGGTTGACAGATGATCTTCACGGTCTTTTCCAGCTTTAAATTTATAAACCTATGGTGAATTATATGTTTTTAAATTAAATTATATCATTACTCCATTTTCTTAATCTCTTTCTTCTCACTATGGGATGAACATTTTAAGTACTATGGCTGGGAATGTGATAGAACAGGATATCAATCTTAATGCACTTACCATTTTTCCATTTCTGTTGTGCAGGGGAATTTTACAGAGGTAGAGTTGTTTCTTCCCCCCCGCCCCACCTCACTAATGTATTGGAGATAAAGAAGACTAAAACAAAAATCCATTGTCAATCAGGTTTTAAAATATTATATATTCCAAAATCACATTGAAAAGCTGAGACTCTTTACTGACCAGTCTTCATACTATTGCTTCCCTTTCTTGGTATAAAAAAAAATAGGATTACCATTATCTCAGTTCAGGAGAATTTTGTCAGTAAATAGTCATTACATCGACACAGGACTGTGATGGTCCTGTGGCCTTACACACAAGTAGCAGGTAAGGAAACTTTTACATTTATTAAAATTCCATTTATATCTGACATCTATGCATTTAAATATCTGACCAAGGAATAGTTGAAATAATAAAAAATTTTGTTGCCATAGGTCTTTAATAGATAGCATTTAAGCTCGAGATATTATTTATGCTTGTTCTGCTATGCACTGAGCTTGTTGAAAGAAAATTCCTAGAATGTTATACATCCATTTAGATTTCTATTTAAGTTAATTATAGCTATCTGGAATGAATAAATTGACATTTTGCTTAAAATTATCTATAAATAAGGAGAGAATGTATATAGAAAGAATGGGACTAAGAGGGAATTTGAAGCAATAAACATGATACCATTAAGCCCTTCGAAAAGTTTTACCCTGGGAACCCACAAGTGACTGGATCTGCCAACAGGTATGAAACAGGCAGTTTGCTATGTTAATTAACAGTAAAAAAATTTTCAAGGAGCCACAAAAAAATGATGTTTCTATTCTAGAACCATAACCGTGACTTTAATGCTTTCATGCCAGAGATGTGGAAAACCGATGCAATTGTAACAATGATTAGAGAATTAAGCTACATTTATCTTCCCCTCAAAACCAATAAAAGATTAGATGTGTGTAATATCAATTAAGTTGGGTGCCTTTGAGCCTTACTAGGTGCTAAACCCCAGGCCCCAAACCCCTATCTATTAGGTGCTAAGCCTATGTTGGTGTGAATTGGTAACTAAGGTGGGGCTCCAGGTGGGGCCAATGAAGGGAGGTGCTAACTCCAGAGCCAATAGTAAGAGTCTAAGTTCTGGTCACTCAGATGATGTTTGATGATGTCTGAAACTGTATAAAAAGAGAGAACAGAGTTATTTGCTTAAGGCTCTCACTCCCTGGAGGCGTGGAACTCTGGGCAGCAGCTCTAAGGGCCTTCTGGCTGAACTTAGATGTTGATGAATTTCTTGTTAACTATGAATTGTATTGGGTCTATTTGTAATTTGATTGTATTTGCTCTGGATTTCAGGGTGCTGGCTTTTTCCCCTGAACTAAGTGAATAATATTTGTATGCTGGATTAAATTAAGATTGTTAACCCCTTAACATTGCTTTCCTTAGTAAAGCAGATCAAAAGAACCTGGCTTGCAGCATTCTGTGAGCTGGTTGTTGTTGGTTTTATACCCCCCACAGAAGCTGCTAGCTGGATTTTTGAAACAGTATGTTAAATGGAAACTAGAACATTGATCACTCTGCAGTAGGAGAAGGTGTGATTTGAATGATACTTCCCTGTTCAAAAGAATAGAATGTTTCCTTTTGAGGGTGGAAAAAACTATCCAGAAAGGATACAGGATAATACAGATTCTGAGAATATAAAGGACAATTAATACCATCTAAAATAGATTGGATGATAGAACATGACATAGAAATAAAAAGTATGGAAAATGAATTCTGTTTGAGCTACGTAATTGGTAAGAGGTTTTTCCCAAAGAGGGAATGTCTAAACCTTCTGAGGAAGAAACATCTTATTACCACAGAATGATGAAGATGCCCTGTTAAAGTTCAGGGAAATCTATCACTGGCCTGAGGAAGTAGAGACATTAAGTTGTTTGATCAATACTAACTGCTATTTTGCTTCTATCTTTCCCATCAAGTTAAATAATCTATAGTTTAAAAAGCATAGAGCAAAAAAAAATGGTTAAGAGGGAATTTAAGGACAGAGTATCTGTAGAGGTAGGAATATGGGACCCAGCTGTTTCAATGACATCAGGTCATGTGACATGAAAATCTCAAAGGACTGAAAGAAATTGCAGGTGTGATCACTGAACCTTCACATACTAAAACAAAAAAAAATAAATCTAACAGGTAAACTAAATAGGAATACATGTAAAATCTTTATATATATATATATATATACATATATATATATATATGTACATATATACACATATATACATATATATACATATATTTAAAAGATATGCATAAATACAGGCAAAATTAAAGGGTAGAAATGTATGTGAAAAAGAGCCCTGGTAGAGTTTAAGAATTAGAACCTCTAGTCAACAGAGCTAACAATGTGATGTGGCTGCCAAAAAAAGAAAGAAAGAAAGAAAAAGAAAAGTTATTTTGAGGTGAGTCTCCATTAATATAAATATAGCTTCTAGAAAGAACAAGGGAAATAATAATTCTTCTGAACTCTGCTAATCAGTGGAATTTGAGAAATCATCAACAAAAGGTATCTTTAAGGCAAATGTTTTAATTTTCAAAGTAAGAGATTCCGCAAAATATCAACTAATGAATTTGATGTTCAGTACCTGCATGGCCACAGGTTGCCAAATTCTAAGATTTAGGAGGACTTCCCTGAAATTATAAAAATTTTGGAAGACCTTCCCAGAATCATAAAGCATCCTTGTGCTAGGACACCCAGGTTCTTCTTGTGCTAGGGAGTTTGGAGGCGCTCAGTAGGACTATTTCTTTGGGGTTTCCAGTGGCCTGAAGAATGCTTTTTGCCCTAAATTTGTTGGTCAGGAGTCTTCCTAGAGGGTGAGGCATGAGTACAGAAGCACATGGACTAGGGTGTGAAATCAGAGAAGATACATGGCAAGAGCAGAATGAAACTGAGACTAGGCTGAACCAACAGTTATGAAAATTATGTCAATTCATGAGAGTGAAATCCAGTAAACACCTACTTTGTTTCCTCCTTTTCTTTTTTTTTTTTTTTTCTTTTTTTTTTTATTTTTAGTTTACAACACACGGTTCTACATAATTTTGAGGTCCAGATTTTCTCCCCTCCCTCCCCCTCCCTCCCCAAGATGGCATGGAATCTCATATAACTACCATGTATAACTTCGCATCGAATTAATTTATACACTAGTCAAGTTGTGGAGAAGAATTATGACCAATGGAGTGAATCATGAGAAAGAAGAGACAGAACCAAAAAAAAAAACCCAAAAACAAAAACAAAAGAGAAGAAAAAAGGCGAGCATGAAGTATGACTCAATCTGCATTCAAAGTTCACAGTTCTTTCTCTGGATGAAGATAGCATTCTCCATCGTGAGTCCCCTGGAGCTGTCCTTGAACCTTACGTTGCTGAGAAGAGTGAAGTATGTCAGGGTTGGTCCTCACAGAATCCATATATCTGCAGTTGTGTACAATGTTCTCCTGGCTCTGCTCCGCTCACTCAGCATTATGTCGTGTAGGTTTTTCCAGATTGTTATGAAGTCCGTATCATCCCCATTTCTTATGGCACAATAGTATTCCATTACCTTCATATACCACAGCTTGTTCAGCCATTCCCCAATTGATGGGCATCCCTTTGATTTCCAATTCTTGGCTACCACAAAAAGAGCCACTATAAATATACTTGTACATATGGGTCTTTTTCCCACTTGTGTGATTTCTTTGGGATACAACCCTAGAAGTGGTATTGCTGGGCCAAAGGCTATGAACATTTTTATAGCCCTTTGGGCATAGTTCCAAATTGCTCTCCAAAATGGCCGGATCAGCTCACAACTCCACCAGCAATGTAACAATGTTCCAATTTCCCCACATCCTCTCCAGCATTTGTCATCCTCCTGCTTTGTTATTTTAGCCAATCTTACAGGAGAGATGTGGTATCTGAGAATTGTTTTGATTTGCATTTCTCTAATCAGTAGTGATCCACAGCATTTTTTCATATGCCTATAGATAGCTTTAATTTCTTCCTCTGAAAACTGCCTGTTCATATCCTTTGTGTTTCCTCCTTTTCTGAAAGCTGAGTGCCAGGAACCTTTTACTCAGAGTTTTATTCTCAGTCCCTTACTTTAACCATAACATCTCAGAATGGCTAGAGGTAGGGGGAAAGTAGAGGGTAGAATAGAAGTAAAAGATGTATGTGTCTAGAGGAGGATCACCAAAATAATAAAATGAGTCCAAATCACTGAGAGAAAATTCCTTTTTTTCTTTGTGGATTTCTTTTGAGTGGAGTGAGTGGTGTTAAAATTTCTTTTTGGAACAATTATAGAATTAGGCTGTTGCTATATAACTCTAGAGAAAAGAGCTATGAGCAATGTGTGGAAGATACAGGAAGTTATCTGATTTAGGCTCAATATTAGAAATTTAAGAATATTTAGAATTATTAGAAAATGGGCTGTACTTCTGGAAATCATTTTCCTTTTAAATGCAGGCTGGATAACCAGTTATCAAAGAAATTATATTATGAATGAGAGATAATAGAATATGGTGGGTAGAAAATCTATGGCAGAGGCAAGAAGTTTGGTCTTTGACACACACTGTCTATATGACCCCAGACAAGTCATTTAACTTCTCAATGCCTCAAGTCACTCTCTAACACTATAGCTTCCAGGAGATGCTGACCTAAATTGGTAAAGCAAGATTTTCCTTTCATTAGAAATTTCCTTCACCAATGATATCAGAGTTCTGAACTCCCCGCCCTCCAAAAAAATATCATATGAGGGAGTTGGAAATAGGTAATCTCAAATCCAGGAAGTAATAATTTTATAAAAAACATTTTTCAACACTGAAGTGGAACTAAATCAGCCGAAGATGCTTAGAAAAAGGAAAATCATTTGATTGGCTTTTTAATGCAATCAATTTTCATCCAAATTCCATGGATATAACTTTTCAGGAATACCCTGGAATACCATGGCTACTATACTTTGGAAGGAAGCCATATGGGATGGAAAATTCAAATAATGGGAGAGACATCTTTAGGAGAAGCAAAGAGAATTTATTTTACAAACCTCACCAGATTTGGGCTTCACCTCCAATAGGAAACAAGTAGAGGGAGGCAAAGTACAAAGGAAAAGCAGCAATAGATACACTCTTAATGCAAAGATTCCTGCCCACCTCTATTCCTTCTCACCATTGGCTGGGAGGCAGGCTTACAATCTAGGTGTGAAAATACAGAGCCAATCCACACATACTTTCCTTATTTGGCTACCAATGTGGTGATGATATGGCTAAAGGGAAGGAATGAGGAAGGAGAGGGGGCCTTCCTGGAGCAGAGAACAAACAACTCACAGGTAGTCCATTATCTCCCTATTTGGTAAAATTCTTATGCTAGCACTGAGAGAGGGGGAAGGGAGGGGCACCTACAGCTTCAGGCCCTGACTTTCCAGAAGTTAGCTAAGTCACTACAAGGTTAAATTCCAAGCCTCTCCTACTCCCTCAAATATTCCCCATTCCAGAAATATGAGAAGACAGTAGCCCCTATATTCTTACCCTGTGAAATCTTCACAAATTATATCCTTCTCACTCAGACCAAACTTTTAAAGTCTTAAATTTGTGATTGAATGGAAGTAAACCTAGGACCCTACTAAAGTCTCCCTTGAATGCTTCATTTTGGCACAGTTTCAACCGTGGCTTCACGAAAGCTACTCTAGGGGAGCACAAGTTCTGGCAGGTGCTACTTTCTTGTGAAAGTCTCAGACAAATCAGATAGCAACTGGTAGAGGGCTAAGTTTAGATAAAATCATTACCTGATGCTGACAAATAATGATCTCACTGATGATGATGATAATGATGATGATGATGAGAATGATGATGAGTATGGGTATGGATGTGCATGTACATCAATTCAATAATTCATCTACCAAGGGATGGAGGAGTTGCACTCTAATTAATGGAGGATCCACTCTTATGAAATCACTGATCTGTAAGGTATTGAAATCAACCTGGGATTATATGTCAAGTGTACTCCCAAAACTGTACTTAGAATCTGCATACCTATGCATCTGTCTGTAGATCATTGTCCTACAAATTCATATGTGGCTTAATTTATCTCCTAGTGTAATCCTTGGTGTCTTCGTTTTGAAAACCACCATCTCCTGTGTCGTAGGGGCAGCTGGGTGGCACAATGGATAGAGTGCTGAATGTGAATCAGGAAGACTCTCTTCCTGAGTGCAAATCTAGCCTCAGACACTTACTTACCTGTGTGACCTTCAGCAAGTCACTTACCCTTGTTTGCCTCAGTTCCTCGTCTATACATGAGATGGAGAAGGGAATCGCAAATCACACCAGTATCTTTGCCAAGAAAACCCACAAATGGGATCACTTAGAGTTGGACAGGACTGAAAAGACACAAGGACAGCAACCTCTGCCCTGGGAATCCATAAAGTTCCACGATAATCTCTCTTGACAGCCTGCATCTGATTCCTATTTTTCCCAGTTTCTGCTGATCTGAGCCTTCCATAACCTACTTCACACACATGGAAGTTTATGAAAGTAGGGATACAATAATAACTTAACTGCCAAGGGTTACAATATACTTTGAACAATATTGCTTTAAAATATTATTTTGTAATTCATTCTATAAAATCTAAAGAGACCAGTGATATTTTAGACAACAATCTTACAGCCTCTATTTTAAATTGTAGAAGATGGATACCCAAGGGATATTTAGATGGTTTTTTTTTTCTCTTGATTTAAATTTAAAAACTGCCTTCAAAGTGTTTTTCCCCTTTTAAAAAAGTCTATAAATGACAATGAATAAATAAATGGCACTTGACTGACTGTTAAGTTTTTTCTGCTGGATTCTAGCTAGTGAATGAATGAATCACTGTGTCTGTGTGGGGTGTTATGCCAAGTGCTTAGAGATACAAATAGAAAAGGCAAACATTTCACATCCTCAATGAGCTTACATTCTAATAGGAGAGACCATACCTATAGGTGGTGGCCACAGTGTATCTGTGAAATCCCAAAGACAATCAATACATCAATAGGCAATTGGCAATCAATTGGCAAGCCCTTCCAAGAGACCTTGGTAACATTCATTAAATTAAAGTTCTCTGAGCAAGGAGAGGAAAGGAAAGAAGAGGGAGGAGAGTATAAACACTACAATTGGGATGAACATGTTTGAGCCTTGGGAGAGTGTCAGATCTGGTTGTAATCTACCCTTACTTCCAGTATGTGTGAGGTTGTCTTTCAACTTTCACATTGACACAGATAGCATACCCTCCTCTGTGCCTCTGTAGACAATATGCATACCTTTTGTGGTGAAAAAACTCATCCTCACCTAATACTCACTTCTCTTGTCATGAGCCTCTCTGACTTTAACTAGACCAAATCACAGACGACATACACACAGAAGCCACATTGCCAAACCTGTTTAACCTTTTCTAGTTGGTAGGGCCTGCTAGCACTTGCTCTCTGATGATACAGTTTTTGATAACTGTAGGTCACCAACTTTTCTCGATACAACAACAGAATAGGAACTATATTGACCTGAGGAAAACAAATGTGTGTGTATGTATGTGTGTGGTGCATATGCATGTATGTATGTATGTATGCATGCATATTATACATATAGAGTTTATGGAAGAGAATGTTAGAGTTTTAATTAAATAATTCCCTGTAAAACATCTCTAATTAATGACAATCTATCCTCCCTAAGAGGAGTTCTTTGATGAGGATCTCATTGTCTTGCAAAAGAACCGATGCAAGTAAAGGGGAAAGATGGACAAGAATCAGTTAAAGTAAAGTCATCAGAATCTGGATGGGTATTGGATCCAGCTAAGGGCCTTGCCTCACTCTACACCAAAAAAAAAATGGGGGGGGGGAGGCATTCATTCACCAAGAGTGCCTTCTTCTCTCCTTTCTCTCCTTCTCTTCATCTCACATCACTTACATTCAGGTATGTGCTGATGAATGTTTATCAAGCATTTCTCTCAGAAAAAAAATGTACATAACACTTTGCATTAATTTGCATCATTATTATTTTCCCCGTAACTTTCTTAAGTCGAGACAAACAACAAAACAATAAAACAAGCCCTGATTTGTAGCATTTGTCAATTTCCAAAGTGTAAATGATGACAATGAAAATTTGACAATCAGACTCGAGAGTAACTGCCTTCAGTTCACCCCTTCAAGATGGCTTTTCTCATTATCTCCTCCTTCACCCCCATTTCCCATGAAAAAGTATCCCTTCTCTTATCTGAGGCAATCCCTTCTACCTGCATGTTTGATCTTATTCTATCATGTCTTTTAGTGCAGATTGTCCCCTCTCGTCCCCACTCTCATTTATCTTTAGCCTCTTTTTGGCTGCTAGCTACTTCATCGCAGCTTATAAAGATGTCCATGTCTCTTCACTATCATGCTCTATCTCTCTTCTCTTCTGTGGCTAGGCATCTATAATAAGTGGCTCCACCTCCTCTCCTCTTGCTTTCTTCTAAACCCTCTGCAGTCTGGCTTCTGACCTAATCATTCAACTGAAATTACCAAAAATAAAAACCTTTTCTCAGACTTATTCTTGACTTCCAAATACTCTGACACTTTAGCTCTTCCTCTTTACTGGATATTCTCTCTTTTCCATATTTCTGTGATTCTTATTCTCTGCTGATTCTCTTCTAACCCCTCACAGCTCCAAGTCATTATCTTGTGTTGGATCTCCATTCACGCCATGCCTGATAATGTTGGGTGCCACCCAGGAGTTTGTCCTTGGTCTTCTTCTCTTCTCCCTCCAAAACTGTTTCACTTGGTTATCTCATCAACTCCTGTGCCTTCACTTGCCTCTATGTAGATGATTCTCAGATTTGATCCATCCCTCCATTCTCCATTGTCTGCTGCCTATTAGTCATTCCAAATGGATGATGTCCCATAAACATCTCAGACCCAACATATCAACAACAGAACTCATTGTCTTTGTACCCCTACAACTCTTCCCTTTTCTCTACTTCTCCATTACTGTGGAAAGTATCACCATCTTCCCAGTCACCCAGGCTCATGACTTCAGTGTCACACTCAACTTCTCACTCGTATTCACTTACCCAAATAATCAGTTTATTGTCAAGTAAAGTTAAATAAACAAGCATTTATTAAGCACCTACGAGGTGCAAGGTACTCTAATAATTTCTATCTCTCCAATATATTTTATTTGTCCCTATATCTTCACTTACACAGCCAGCCTTGTACAGGAATTCATCACCTCATACCTAGACTGTTGCAATAGCCTACTAGTTATTCCCCTTGCTCTACTGCAGCCCATCCTCCATTCTACTGCCAAAGTGAATTTCCTAAAGCACAGGTCCTACCATGTCACTCCCCTACTTTAAACTCCAATGGCTCTCTATTTACTTGAGGATCAAATATAAACTCCAGTCTATCTTTTAAAGCACTTCACAACCTGATCGTTTTCTACCTTTCTACTCTTCCTATATTCCACATTCTGTAGGACTCAGTGATATGAGACTTCATGATGTTGCACGCACGTGCACGCACACACACACACACACATACACACACACGCATGCATGCTACTCCATCTGTCAACTCTGTGCCTTTTTCATTGGCTGCTCCCATTTCTGGAATGCTTTTCTTCCTTACTTCAGCTCCTTCCTGGCCTCACTGACTTTAAGACTCTGGTCAATCCCACCTTCTGCAAAAGATCTTTTCCATCTCCCCACTGGTGCCTTATCTCTGAGATTACATCCCATTTACATACTATATATCATGTATGCACATAGATGTTTGCATGTTATCAACTCCATTATTAATGTGAGCTTTTTGAGGGGAGGAATCATGTTGTAGCCTTTCTTTGTACTGCCAAGGCCTTACCACAGAGCCTAAAACATAGTAAATGCTTGCTTCTTGACTTGCTTAAGAAATTATCCATAGCATACAGTATATTGTAGGCTTTTGTTTTTATGAAGAGATGCAATGTGAATGAATGAAATGTATGAAGGAATGAAATAGCATTTATGAAGTGCTTACTATATTAATTATTAATTGACCATACACCTAATCATTATGCTAACTAACCCATGGGGACATAAATACAAAAGTAGGACAACCAACCCTTGCTCTCAAGAGGTTTATATTCTTATAGGGATAGACAACACATATAGGAGAATGGTGACCAGGGAGGCATATTTTGGTTCCTGAAGTCACAGGGAGTGTGAATGAAGCCACAATGGAGTTCATTAACTGTCTCTTTCCAGGGCAGTATAATGGCAGGAGGCCTAAAACTAATTACAGAACCTAGGTTCTGCTTTTTAACTATGGGGAGTACTGTAGGGAAGTCACTTCTCCTTCTTGGGCCTCAGTTTCAACATCTGTTAAATGAGAGGCTTGGTCTCAGGTCTCTTCCAACACTAAAGCTGACACCCTATGAGATGTAAGCAGTACTTTACACAGAAACAGTATGAACAAAGGCATCATAATATTCTTTATAATTGGAGTGAAATAAACCCAGGGTGTTGATGACTTCAAGAGGTTCTCATCCTTTCACTTAGATTTCTGAAGGTATATGGAGATCCCTTCCTTGTCCCCCCAGCATAGTATCCTGACAAATGCATAATGATATGGTGAACATGGCGATGCTAAAATGGTAGATTTTCTATACAGCCAAGACACAGCAGCTATAGCCTCCTGGGAAGGAAGGATAGACCAAAGACTACAATTTTCTCTCATCCCAGGTTTAACTCTAGAAACAGCATGACAAAGTAGAGAGATTGTGAGTTAGAAGTGCCCAAGGCTGCTTTTTGAATAGTTTTTTCACTTATAAGGTGGAATTGGCAATTACTGGAGGTTGCTTAAGGGGGTCACAATTTAAAGAACCCTATTTTGTACCATGACATGGTTTTCTAACGAAAACATAGAAGGGAGTTGCTTTTGAATTCATATTATTAGTGTGTTGAATTTCTAGCTGCATGAATTTCTAACAGAGCCTCTTTTTTATAGTCACAATTAAGAATGATAAGCCAGCAAAAACGAAGTAGTGATAAAGTAGCTAGTGAGCGAATAGCTTCTAGACATTTTATTTGCATATTATTCATCTTCACCACATATTTATTTAAAGCAGTAGATCATAAGATCATATATTTAGAGCTGGAAAGGATCTTCGAGGTCATTGAGTCCACTGTCCTCTTTTTACAAATGAGGAAACTAGGCAGTATTTGAACTCTTTTCTTCCTGACTCCAAGACCAGGGCTCTATCCACAGAGCTACTCAGATGATGGGGGAATGTATTATCAAAGAGGGAAAAATCTAGTTTTTTTTTTTTCCCTTAAGGGGTCTACTACCCTCCTTTTACATGGAAAAGATTATATTTTTATAAATGATAATTCATGAATATTCATGGGTTGTTGTGTTTCAGTCATGTCTGACTCTTGATAATCCCATTTGGGATTTTCCTTTCCAAGATACTACTGTGGTTTGTTATTTCCTTCTCCAGCTCATTTTACAGATGCAGAAACTCAGGCAAAGATTAAGTGGCTTACCCAGGGTCACACAGCTAGTAAGTGTCTGAGGCCAGATTTGAACTCAGGAAAATTAGTCTTCCTGACCTCAGGCCTGATCCTCTATCCACTGTGCCACCTAGCTGTCCTTACTCATAGGTAGGTATAATTAAAATTAGTTATTTTTCCAGTAACGACTTCTGCATAAGAAGCAGCATAAAAGACATCATTCTTTACCTGTATGACTGAAAAAGGAAATGGGTTAATCACAGAAGTTGAGTGTAGAATAACAAATGGACAGCCCAAGTGTTACAATCATATAGCTACAATATTAAAGGGATCCGAGAAAGTTCCCCAGCATGTTGGGTAGATACTTTATGGAAGATTTATGGAAATAACCTGGACAAGAATCACACTGGGTGAGACAACATGTGTAGGTTGCCATATATCTCTTCATAATCCAGGACCAATTTAATCTTTAAATACTGATTTGACCTTCCTCTCACGAAATCCACATTCTAACCAAATTCCATGTGATCAACATTCCACTGCCCTCCATGAATTTGTGTATGGCCAGTGTAATACCCAGAGCGGCTGCTATGAATATGCTAGCATATTCCCAGGTTTGAATCGCAAGATATAATAAAGACTCTCTCAATAGAAGATGAAACCAAAACATTTATTTGAGCACCAGGAAGCCAAATCCTCATAGCAAGAAAGAAATCTATATGCATTATCAATGAAGGGAGCACCACCCTCCTCAAGCCTTCCCTCCATCAGGCTTCCCCACAAACAAACTCCCATAAGCCAAAATCTCTCCCTGTATCACTCATGCTGGCTGCTCTGCTTTCTCTGCCTCCTCTCTCTCACTCTCTCTCCAAGCTCCAACTCACTCCAACTTCCTGTTCCACCCCTTCAGCAAGCTCCTCCCACCATAGGCTCCATGTGATTCACACTCATGTGACTCAGGCGTCCATGTGACTCAGGCAGGTCACATGGGCCTATTAATGGATGGGAAAGATCTTCCCATTCCATTAACAATACATTAACAGTACAATTTGCATAAAGTGATTTCCTTGCCTAGATTGCTTTCCTTCCTCACCTTCAACTCTTAGAATCCCTACCTTAAATCCATACTCTCCATTGCCCCCAAATACTTGCCTGAACATGCCACCCCACATACACACAAAACACAGAAACTTAATAAACTCTAGTGATTATCACCTCTAGAAATAAATATAAACCAATTTGTCATTTAAAGCCCTTTAAAACATGGCCTCAATCTACCTTTCCAGACATATGTATTATTTCCCTTTCCATACTCTCTTGTTGTTCAGTCATGCAGACTCTTCATTACCTCCTATATGTTTTTCTTGGCAAAGACACTGGAGTGGTTTACCATTTCCTTCTCTAGTCAATTATGTCAAACAGAGCTTAAGTGATTCACCCAGGGTCACAGAGCTATTGAATGTCTGAGGCTGCATTTGACTCCTGTCTTCTTGACTCCAGGCCCAGGGCTCTACCCACTGAGCCATCTAGCTGCCTTCTATACTCAAATATGAAGCAAATTCGTCTTGCTTTTCCTCACACAGAGAACTTCATGTCCTAACTCTGAACTTTGCCTTGTCTTTTTCCATGCTTCATATACACTTTCTCATCACTTCTGCTTCATAAGGTTCCTTATTTCTTTCCAAAAACAAAAACACACCAATTTCTATGTAGTCTTTTCTCATCCAGCCAACATCTTTCAAAATTACTTCATATTTATTTTTATGCATCCCAAATATACTTATTTTTGTAGGCAATGTCTCCCCTGACAGAATGTCTCATATCTGTCCTTGATTAGTGTAGTGACTGGTATATAGAAGGACTAAAAATATTGCCTATTGGTTGATCATTTGAAGAAATTTCCAATTTGATGAGTTCATAGATCCATTTGAGTGTTTAAGAAAGTTACCTGTTAACTCACAATGTATAAACATTTAGCTGAATCCTAGGATTTATTAAAAACAATAGGAAGAATGAGAGGTTAAAAAAAACTTGAGACATGCAATATACTGAGTTTTAAATTCAAATATTAGGGAAAGTTGAAACATTTCACCAATACATATTTATTTGGCAAGTAGTGCTTTGAGAGAACAGAGGTTCAGAGAGGGTAAGGGACTTGCTAGGGGTTACAAAGATAATAAAGATGTTTTGCATTTTTCTTTTACAAAAAGACAAGTGTCTCATAATTGCTGACCTCTTTTGTGGTAACAATTGGATGTCAGTAATATGCAGCCTAATGGAGATCAAGAAAACAAAACAAAGCCAAATATAATTAACTTGTCCCTTCAAAGTGAAGATAATATTTAAAATTCTATTTGTTTTTATATTTTTATTACTTTCATTTCCCAAAATCTCCCTCCCCTATTCACCCAGAGAGGCATTCATTAATAATAAAGAATGAAAAAGAAAGAAGAAAGCAATTCAGGAAAACTAACCACACTTCTAGGTCAAGAGTATATTAAATATTACACAGACATGATGTACCTCTATGAGGAAGGGAGGGACATACATTCTCATCTCTTTTCAAGGGCCAAGCTTAGTCTTTAATAATTGTGCAGTGTTAAGTTTCTATTTCTTCTTGTTATTTTTCCTGATTCTGTTTACTTAATTTACATCCATTCATTTAATTTTTCTTAGCTCTGTTTTCTGTTTTCATATTTCATGTACTTCCTTTCTTTATAGTGTTTTAGTATTTACTAATATTTTAATGTACATTGAACCTTTTTTTCTATCTTTAGCCTCCTTGGGATAGATGGCTAGCATTAGGATATCTGGATCAAAGGAAATTTAGTCTTAGCATAATTCAGAATTGCTGTCCAGAATGGCTGGAACAATTCATAGCTTCATGAAAAGTATATTAAGGTCTTTTTTTCCCACAACCCTCCAGCTCTATTATCATCTTTACCAACTTTCTCAGTATAAGCTAAAACCTCAGAGTTGTGCTGATTTTTATTTCTCTTATTATTAATTTAGAGCATTCTTTCTTATGTTTAATAGGTTAAAAAAGAGTTTTTTATATCTTTTATATTTTATCTCTTTTATATCTTTTGACCACCTATCCATTAGAGAATGTCTTTTGGTGACATACATTTGTGTTAATTTTTGATTTCTTAGATTATCTGACAAAAGTGATGACTTCTCAATGAGTGATAAAATTAATTTTTCTGAAAATCTTTTTAAAGAAATGCGGTATGGAGGGAGCATTTTAAAAATGGATGTTTGGAAATACACTATTATGTGATTTGTGTGGAAAATGATGTATGTCTCATAAAAAAAAAACCCCTGATAACCTTTACTCTATAAAGACATGGAAACTTTTTGTAACCTGTTTAGAAATCTTCCAAATAGACAGTTGTAGTGCTTTTGAAACCCATGTTGCAAACTCAAACACTTTTGAGTTAGTTTGCAAGAAAAAGTGATTGACATCAGGGAAGGTAGAAATTTACAAACTGAATTTCATTAAAAATCTTTGCACATTTGGTGGATGGGATTGAAAAATCAGTACCATATTTCAGCCAACATGGCCTTTCTTCCATCTGCATCTAAGTACCTTTGTGAATTATGTTTTTCAGTTATGAGAGCCATTAAGACCAAGTATGGAAATAAAACTGAACTTAGAACCAACTACAGATATGTATAATTTATAAATAATTGTGTACACATATATTGGTGATGCATGCTCAGTTGTATTTTACTGATAGGGATGCACAATCACAAAGTTGGAGACCCCTTTTTAAGCAACTGGCCTTAATAGCTATAGGCACACTATATGCATAAACAAAAATGAACTATGCTCAATTCCTGTTAGAGGTATGTTCTTTTTAAAATTGGACTATAATACTCTGGGAAGTAAATGTTCTTAAGCTTTGCCTGTCACAGTACAAGGACTTCTTGCTAATTTGATAAACAGATAAAAAAGTCACTTTAAAGTAAATCAGTAATGAGAAAACATTTGCATAATATAAATTAGTATCCTTAAATTCAAATGAAGTTATTTAGAATGGAATGAGCTTTAATATTATGGTTTATTCTGTAAAGGAATGCAATTCTTACATTCTGGCACATAGAGTTTATCTGTTGTTATTGAATATATGTGCATGAGCGCATATTTAGTTTTTTACTGCCATAACTTTTATAATAAGGAATCACTAATATACACTGCAGTCTCCTGATGTTTTTTAACTTTAGAGATGTTAGCTATTCAGAGGGAAGATTAGTTTGAGGCATAGTTTCTCCAAAAGATCCGCACATGTCTGGGAATTTTTAAAAATTCCATCTTTAATCTCCTATCGTTCCACTAAGTCCTTAAGGAATGTCCAAATATTTCAATAAGGTGATGAAAAACTTAAACTTTATATGCTGTCATTTTTATTGATTGCCATGCAGTAAAAGAGCTAATAGGCAATAGAATGACTAAAAATTGGGGAAAGCTGAAAAAAGTAGGAAATTCCAGGATATCCCACAAAACAGATCAAGTGTCCTACTCATGAAACAGATGTTAGCTCGGTGGGTAACAGAGCAGATGTGGCATTGTGTTGGAGCAAATGAAAGTTGATTGAGATGTAATACATTGTAGTGGAAGGAAAATTGGACACAGAATTTGAAGACCAAAGGTTGAATTGAGGCCCTGTCATAGAAAACATGTGTGAGTAGAGAAAAGTCACATCCTCTCAGGGCCTCAGGTTTTTTCAACTATAAAATCGCAAAGACTCAGCATCATCCCAGTTTCCAAAACTAATTTCATCTATGTGGTAGGTAGTAGTTATTACTATCTATACAACAGAAATATTTGCACTACCAGCATTGTGTGGCATATTTGTTCCGTTTTCACTCTCTCAAGACTGAGTAGGCTATATTTCCCTTCAGAGTTCGAGGTTATAGTAGGGTTTTGTGGATCGTCTCTTCTCTACTGACATTGGGCCAAGTCCCAATAATATATATTTCTCCCAGTGTTAAGGACTTATGACTAGCATCCTAATTCCATTTGACCACTTTACATCAGTTAGCCTCTTCAAAAAGATATTTATTTTCAAAAATACATGTTCTATTATTTTTTTTTGGTTTTATCCAATTCCTCATGACCCCATTTGGGGTTTTCTTGGAAGACATAATGGAGTGGATTTCCCTTTCTTTCTCTAGTTTATTTTTACAGATGAGGAAACTGTGGCAGATATGGTTTTGGTGACTTGCCCAGGGTCACACAGCTAAGTAAGTGTCTGAGGCTAGATTTGAACTCATGTCTTTCTGACTCCAGCCCCAGCACTCTATCCACTGCAATACCTAGCTGCCCAAAAGAGGAAGCCGCTGAAGCTACTAGGTCTTTTTTTTTTTTTAACAACCAGCCAATTAAAAGATCTCCTTTTCAATACATGGTTAGCTCATCAGAATCAGTTACAGAATGTCTATACATGCTATTCAGTGTCTTCATAGTACTTCTTTTATGATTCATTTCATTATGATTCTCTCAGAGGCAAGAT
Organism: Trichosurus vulpecula; assembly: GCF_011100635.1. Lineage (NCBI taxonomy): Eukaryota > Metazoa > Chordata > Mammalia > Diprotodontia > Phalangeridae > Trichosurus > Trichosurus vulpecula. The sequence goes on along the minus strand of NC_050581.1, from coordinate 90,370,619 downwards.
TCTCACTGTAGAGTGATGTCATCCAAACCTCCATTACAATCGTACAGCAGATAGAGTGGTAGATTTGGAGTCAGGAAGACCTGGATTTGAATCCTCCTCTGTCTATTTACTAGCTGTATGATATTAGGCAAGTTACTTATCTATCCTCTCTGAATCATTCCTTTCTCATCTGTAAAATGCAAAAAGTAACTCTGGTGCCATCATACAATTATCATGAGGATCAAATAAGTTAGGACCTAGAAATGTCATTTCATTGATACATGTAATTTTCAGGAGTGGAAATTTCCTCTACTGTAAGATCAGCTCCTTCTCTGCAACTTAAAGTCTGAGGTCCAATGGCTGTCTATTGCCTCCAGGATCAAATACAAACTTCTTTGTTTGCCATTCAAAGTTCTTTATAAACTTTATTCCTTTCTAGGCTTGTCACACTTTATTCTCTTTCATGTAGTCTACAAAACAGTGACTAACACTCCAATTCCATTTAACAATTTAACATGGAATATCTTTTATAGAGGCATATTTATTTCAAAGATATAACAAGAACAAATGTTCAAACATTCACACACACACACACACACACCTCAGGGACATAATCTTCCCTTAACCATCTCAGTCTCTAGGGGAATAGGCTTAATTTAGCTCAAGTCCTACATAACCTTGGCCCCAACAACCTATTCCCCCAGATGGAGCATTTCTGGGTGATGAGTCCTTGTCTTAACATTCTCTTGGCTGATGTCCTGAAGATCTTTCCACAGGTTAGTCCTTACTCCTCAAAGCATTAAAGCTAGGCTGACTGCAGTTCCAATCTGGAATCTACCTCCTAAATTCCTATGGTTTACTGTATCAATCATTAAAAACTGACAAGACTGAAGACTCCACTCCCTTCACTGAACACTATGAACAAGAATCACTGAGAACCTCCAAGAGCAAAACACACACACACACACACACACACACACACACACACACACACACACAGTAACTGAAGTTCTTATGTCTTTTAGAATATCTCTGCAGCCAAAGAGCTTCCCCTTCAACATGTAATCAACCAATCAGAATCAATTACACAACGTCTATGCATGTTCCAGTCTTTTCAACGCTTTTCCCTTAGTTATTAATACAAACCTCCTCGAAGCAAATTTTGCAGAAATTTTACATGTAAAGTTGCTTCAGGCAAGCAAATTGATGGGATTTGTGCATACGCCAAACTCCAGTTATATGTGTCAAGTGGGGGGAGTAACACTCAGTCTCCCTACCTCATGTGGGTTATTATAAGGCAAGCCCTTTATAAAACTCATGATACTATTGATAAGTGAATCATTATTATTATCATTTATATCCCTATAACACTAATTAGTAGAAGCAGTAATAGTAGTAGTATGCCAACCTGTGTGATGATCTATAATAAGAGTGCGAAATAAGAACGAAAAGTTATAAAAGTCACATTGGCTCCGTGTCCCAGCCTCCAAATCCCATAGTTGGGGGCCATGTGTCAGAATAACCACACTCTGGGGTCTAATTTAGATAACAGGTCTATACTTGTACAGCTCAGCAATCAACATAACACCATGTATACCATGTATTGCACCTGGTTCTTTCTGACCACGTTCTTGCTTGGTATCACAGCTGAATCAAGATTCTTCCCTTGTACTGCTCACTGACCTGTACTTTTTATTGCCTGCCACCGGGATCTCTCTTAGTCATTTATGTCAGTCTCAAAGGTCTACCTCTTCTTAAGATTTACAGCTAGGAAGCATCTTAGAGAGGATTTAATCAAGCACCCCCATTCTATCCATACAAAAGCCTAGAATGGGTAAGTGACTTTCCCAGGGTGACACTGGTATCAAGTGGAAGAACTTGTATTTGAGTGTCATATTTAACCCCTTTTCCAATTAGCCCACTCTATTTTTAGACTGTATTCCTGGTTGCCTCTATCCTGCTCTTCCCCTGACCAAACCAGCCCAGAGTTGACAATAGTTATCTATATTTGCTATATTCAAGTTTGACTGGCCCCTATTATATTCAGATGTTTTCCTTGTTGACCTTTAAGGAGCTAACTATTGAAAGCTTCCAATCTACTCAATCTACTTCATTGATTCTCTAACTCCTATTTACTTTCCATTCAGAGAGTTCCTAAGAAATCAAAATCTTTTACCCTCTATTCAGCTTCAGAAAAGGTCAGAAAGGAAAAATATATCAGTAAGAAATCTACTTTTGCCTGGGCTGTCATAGGGAAAACCTGGGAGGATAGAATGAGATGGAATTAGCAAGCTGAATAGTATCCCATAACCCTTGATCATGTGATTAAGAAAATAGTCCTAGTATTTTAGAATTGGAAGGGAAGACTATCACTACAAGAGATACCTTTGAAAAATTGTATAGTCCAATATTCTAATTTTTTTTATAAAAATGAGGAAGCTATAGAACAAATTGGAGAAGACTCTTGCCCAAAATTACACAATGAATTAGTCCCAAACAGAACTAGAACCCAGTGATCTTTCCATCATTTTGGACAGTGGAGTCCAATAATGTGTTTTAATCAATATAAAGTTCGTGAAGAAACTTTACCACTGCAGAACAGCAGCTTTTTTACACTTTTAATCTGAGAGTGCTTCCTGGGACATTGAAACATGAGAAGACTTATCCAGGTTCACATAACCAGCGTGTGTGTCAGAGTTGGAACATGAACTCATCATCCTAACTCTGAGATCAGTTCTCTATCCACCATGATTCACTGATTTTCTTTTCTACCTTACTATACAAAATACGTTACATGCATTTGTCTCTTTAAAGTTTTCAAATCACTTTATATGTTTAAAGTACTTACAAATACATGTTCTCACTAGCAACTTATTTTTGACATTTCACTTTATTCATCTTCCATTTGGGGGTCCTTTCTACTATGATTTCAGGGGTACATGGAAGGTGAAACTGTAGTGGAAAGCACATTGGGATGGGAAATCTTAATAAAAAAGAAGACAAGGATATGTCAAGAAATTGTTCACCATGACCAAGTAGGATTTATCTGAGCAATGCAAGAATGGCTCTCAAAAAATATATCATATCAAGAAGGAAAATCCTATATTCAAACCAAGAGATTCAGCAAAGGTCTTTGGGGAAAAAAGGTTTTTTTTCATGATAAAGGGACTAAGAAAGATTTTTTTCTTTAATATCAATTTAAAAAGCTGCTTAAAACAAATAGTTAGTGTGGTAATATAACACAGCAACATCAGAATCATTCCTGTTAAAAAAAATAGGGTCAACAAATAGAAAGAAATGATGGGTCTGAGCTATAGCTAGGGTAGGCCAGCCAGGACTTTGCCTCAGGACACTAGAATCTTGAAGGGGGAGACCTCTTTCTGAAGACAGAGTTGTCACATCAAGGGACTCTAGAACTCCATATTTCTGTTCCCATACCAGGGCCTGGCAAAATCCTAATATCATGATATCTCCTTTATGTAATGAAATTATAGCTATGATCAGTTTGTCATCCACCCCTGTATTAGTGCTGACCCTCAATTGCTTTTGCCCCAGGTAAAAGGTTCTTAATTATGACTTGGCTGTGGGAATCAGTGTGGATGAAGGGAAGAGAAGGAGAAATGCCTTCTGCTTCAGATTGCCAAAATCAATAATATGTATAGAAGGTTGACCAGTGTGGTTATGGGACCGGTCAGTCAGCCAATAAAACTCTATCAAGTGCCTAGTATGTGCCACACACCCTGCTAAGCACTGGGGATACAAGGAGAAGCAAATAATAGTCTCTTTCTTAAAAGAGCTCATCATGCAGTGGGTGAAAAAACATAATAGGAAGCTGGAAAATCAGAGGGAAGTTACAAAGCCTGGAGGAGATGATAGTCTAAAACAGTGCATCCCTGTGGTAAATAAAGAGATAGCTGGCCTGAGCACTCTCCCTAAATTGAGGATCTGGGAGAAGCACTCTGTTCTCCCCCCTCTTCTCCAATCAGAGGGAGGGAAGAGCTTAGCAAATTTAAGGGAAATTTCCCAAACCTTTGAGTTGTTTGAAAATGGAATTACAAGCCTTGGGAAATTGAGGCATCCCCATCAATGTATATCTTCAAGAGAAGCTTGGATGAGCATTTGTTAGGGCCAGTATATAGAACATTCTTCTCTGTCTTTGGTTTAATTAATTACCCCCCCACCCCAACTCTGAGCTTCTGGGAGTCATGACACCTAAGTTCTAAGTCCAGCCTTTCCCCTAACTTACTGTATCACTTTGGACAAGTCACTTCTACTTTCTGGAACAAAATTTCCTCACATGTAAAATGAGATGATTGTAATTCACAACTAATATGGTTTCTTCTAGATCTAAAATTCTATAACTATGTGTATGGGGAGAATTGAAGTAAATCCATGACTTCCCAGTGAGACTATAAATTCCTTTTTTAAAAGAGACAGAATCTTCTACCATCACAGATAAATCTGAAAATACATACGCTCCATGGGAAACTTTCTTTTCTAGGTCTGTTTCTTCAATTGTCAATTGAGAGAGTTAGATTATATTATCTCTAAGGTCCCTTCAAATCTGACAACCTTAGAATTTGTGAATCCAAGAGGTAACACCTTGATTTAAATTTACACTAAGATGCAAATCATGATGGATCTCTGAGTCATTCCCGGAGAAGGCTATTATTATTTTTTTTGGTGGGGGAATCTGGAAAGGGTTTTGGCTGGCAGAGCACAGGGGTGCCTAGAAGGAAAGGAAGATCCTTGTCAGCACTGAGGCAAGATGCAAAAATAGTTGGAGAGGGGGAAGAAAGTAAACCTCAGAAAGGACTAAGGAAATAAAGTCTCCACATCACAATCTTAAATTTTGCCAAAAGCAAGTGTGGAAGTTGCCCTGGGACTCTTGGGGATGCCTCCTTCCTTTGTGGAGATTACCTCTGTTAGGGGCATTCGAGAGAACATACATTCCAGTTAAAAGTTCCAGTTAAACATTCCAGTTAAAAAGGTGCGAATGAATTAAACAAAGGTTGATGGTGATGGAATTTTAAAAAATGGCAAACGTAAAATACCAAAGAAATATATCTAATATTCAGGTTGACTTCCCTGGCATCACTACCAGAATCATCACTACTGAATATCTTTCGTTATACATCCCATTTCTACTTCACTTGCCTTCCCCAGAGTATTGAAAGGTTTGTATTGTAAAATGAAAAATTGAGATGATAGGAAAAAAATTGCTTTGGACAACTGAATGGTAATGGAAAAGTAAATATATTTTTATAAAGCAGGGAAGAAGCGCTGGCAATGCTGGAGTGAAACAATGAATAGTGTAGTTGTTATGTAGCTTTCTGAATGTCTAGAACTAAGTACAGACTATCTCTTCCATTTCCTACAAACAATAACCTTCTACCCAACCCAGCCTGGCATAAGCAACTTATTTCAATATTTCAAGGATCCTTGATTTCATCAGTGTGAATGCTTGGTCACCACCCAACACCAATTGCAACTACTCCCCAGACTAACAAAATGTCTTTGTGAGCTATTGTGTCTAAAACCAATCACCACCGTTTTCGTGATGAATCTATGACTTCTCTCATCTAGGGTGGTCATCAAATGAGCAACACACGGTCCATCAAAAAGTCTTTGCAGCTTAGTAGGACCTGCCTGACATTTGCTCTGATTTCATGACTTTCAAGGACCAAGGGTTACCTTGATAGCGCAGTGAGACCTTCAGGAGATTTTACTGGATCTTCCAGGTCTTAGCAGATGCTAAGGGACTCAGGGTTTCGAGTTCAGATACATGGTTAAAATATAAAAACTGATAGCATTTTATAACAATTTATGGTGTGCTAAGTCCTTTATACTTGAGGCAGCCAGGTGATACAGTGTTTGGAGCTCTAGGCTTAGAATCAGGAAAACTCATCTTCAGGAGTTAAATTGGCCTAAGACACTAGCTGTGTTACTTAACCCTGTTTGTCTCAGTTCCTCATCTATAAAATGAGTTAGAGAAGGAAATGGCAAACCACTCCTATATCTTTGCCAAGAAAAAACCAATGAGGTCATGGAGAGTCAGACAGGACCAAACAGCAACTTCAAGTGCTTTAGATATTTTGTCTCATTTGAATTTCAAATGACTCTTTGTGGTAGGTGTTATTGCTATCTCTAGAAAAATGAGGCTGATAAAGTTTAAAGTACTTGTCCAGGGTCGCACAGCTAGTAAGTATTTGAGGTGGGATCTCAACTCTGGTCTTTCTGATTCCTGATCAATAAACTTCATTATGGCTTATTTTAACTCACATGTCTTAGGCTAAAGACTTATGTTAGAGGAATAGGATAATAAAGGAAGGATGCAGCTTGGTCAGGTTTGGGGATTCTGGGTCACGCCATGGCAGAAGAGGAAAGTTATTGATGATCTTTTAAGAAACCATCTTCAAGGTTTGCATACCCAGTTCTATCAAGCTCTCCAGTATTCCTCCTAGACATCCTATAGTCTACTTGGTTTTCAACCACCTTCAAGAAAGGGCAGCTCCGTGAGGTCTCTGAAGGTCATGAGATTTAAGGGGTGCTTCTGGTTATTTCCTATTTCTTCTATCAAAGGCTAGCTAATATGGGAAGTTCATTCAATCCACGTAGGGAATCATGCAAGAGGAGTGGAAGTCTCCAGGACCATGCTGGATAATGAGATGTTAAGCAACATGAAGGTGCAGCTCCAATATCTAAAGTGAAAACAGCCTGCCACAAGTGAGCCTAATGTGTCTCAGAGAAGCCTATTGGCCTCAAGTCTTTGGGGATTATTGCAGTGGAGGTGATGCTGTAGTCAGAAGGTCATATTTGGGAAGACTTGAGTTCAAATTTTGCCTCAGACACTTACTATATGGGCAACTTTCGTCATTTCCCCATCTACAAAATGAGGATAATAATAGCACCTACCTCCCAGGGCTGTTATGAGGATCAAGTAACATAAAATCAAGTAGTCACATGTGTGGTTGTGGAAGATGAATCAGAGCTCTGACCCTTGCATCTTCACTTTTACAATTCCTTATTGAGCTAGGGACTGTAACTGTGTTTTGTAGATTTAGCTCTTTGGGCTATCATATTAGGTTTTCATTTTTATACTTCTATCTGTCTCTCCTCCAGACTCTTCCTTCTCCTCTTCCTTGTCTCTCTCTCTCTCTCTCTCTCTCTCTCTCTCTCTCTCTCTCTCTCTCTCTCTCTGTCTCTGTCTCTGCTAGATCTAGCAGTGATGGCTTGAAATAATAACAATAGGCAGTGGTGTGCTGGTAAATGTTTTAACAACCAGCTCTCTGAAAAAAGAAAATATTCATAGAACTAATTTAATCTGCGTCACTAAAATTTTTTCCATCACTATCTTAAGATTAGACCATCAACAAAACAATAAATCAAGGTCTGGCCTGTAGCATTCAACTATTTCCAGGGTAGAAATTCTCAAATTGAAAATATAACAATGGTTCTCTGGAATTGGTTTGAGCAGACTGTAGCACACTCCTGAATGGCTGTCATTTCTATAGTTCTTAGCTTTACGATACGCTTCCCTCACAAAAACCCTGTGAGGTAGGCTGGGCAAGTATTATTATCCATATTTGACAAATGAGGAAACTGATGCTGAGAAGTTATGGTACTTGCTTATAATAAAATAACAAGGGTTGGAACCTGTCACAGTTACTCCATAAACTCCACTGATTTTTCCATTATACTGACTTTTAAGGTCCTTGTCCTTAAAGCCTGCCTTTCTTATTTCTGAATCCTTTATTGCTGATAGAGGTCACAGAAAATTAGAACTAGAAAGGACCTTGAGGATCACCTTGCCCAACCCCAAGTTTGTCTTATCTGTGTTATCTCTTATAGTGGATGCTCTTTTAAGGGCAAGGTTTGTTCTGTTTTGTTTAATTATATGCCATGCCTGAATTATTGTCATGAGTGGGAAGATATTTAATGTACAATCCAAAAACATATTATTTGGCAGCTGACATCTGTCCTAAGAAAAGATCAAGGGTTACTTTTCAGCATTCTGAAATATGCCTAGCCAATTTAATTTCTTTCTTCAGAGTACAGGGCCATATATATGTGTGTGCCTTCTCTATCCCAACACTTGATGGATGTGACCCTCTCCTAAATTATAACCAGGGTTCATGATTCTCTTGGACTAACTGTTCATTCAAAGTTGTAGCTCTGAGCCCTTCCTGTTGCAAATTATTTTACCAGACCATGCTTAATGATCTCTGAATTAAAGCAGAAAATATGTAATGAAACACAATAGCAAGGTACCAAGAAGATGAATTAGGTTTTAAGCATGTAAAATATTCATTCCCAAAGGACTACTGCCTTCGTATCTGTCCAAGTGTTATGCTCCACTCCCAGCTACCCCTTTGTTCTCTTGAACACAGCAGAAGAGACAAAAATAGTTCACCCATACAAAGATGTTAGTGAAACTTGCCAAAGGGATAAACTTCAAAATTCTGGTTTCTAAGCACAGTACGTAAAGAGCGCTGTGGAAATTGATTTTTGGCCTATCTTGGCACCACATTTTCAATTTATATTTCAGTAATCTTTGCCAACTTGGCTAGCTTCATTATGGTCTAGATATGGCTCTCATATTTACTAATCCCTATCTTTGCTAGTCTTTCAAACTTCTACCACATCCCCCCATACCCCACCTAACTCCTACACACATATACATACACACTCATCAAGCTTTTAAAATTTTTAAATTCATGTACTTTTAAAATTTAGAAACATATTTACCTAATTTTTATCCTGAGAGATCTTGCCACAGTAAGGAGCACAGACTTCTAGGAAACATAATTCAGAGAATTCCCTGGAATGAGCAAATTTTTCTCAGTCGTTACCATTATAGAAACATGGCATCAATTCATGGATACTTCTCTATACTTCTATGAAAAGAAAATGAGCTTGACAAGCAGCTCCTTTCCTTGAGCTTTTGGATGAAGATTTCATACAAAAGAGAAAACAAAGTATTGTTTCCTCCCCTATTCCAGCTTGAGATGTTTGAACATAAGCTCCTTAGCTTAGGAACTAGAACTTGTCTTTGAAATATGACTTGAACTCCTAGTCAATCATAGAATAAAATGACTAAAAAAGGGATACACCCACACCCCTCACACACACACCAGAGAGAATTCTGCTGCCCTAAAAGCATGAACCATAAGGATTTTTAAGGAACAACACGATTTTCTCCACCTAAAACCTTGACCTTCACCTAACTGTAACAATTTTTACATTTGTATACCATGGAGATCAGCAATGTAAACTGTGGAGAAGGAGAAATGAAAATATTCTAATTATTTTTAGTCTTCCTACCTACGTGACCTTAGCCAAGCATGATGTAATAAAGAGCACCAGACTGAAAGTTGGAGAATTTGGCTTCACATCCAAAGGAATGAGGAAATCACTTTACTCCTTTAGGCCTTATATTTTTTTTATAAAAATAGGAGGTCAGACTAACCTATGGTCTCTCAATTTCCTTCCTGCTCCTATAATCCTGCAAGTCTTTCTGGGTAACCATGTTACAGTCTTATACTTGATCACACATCTGAAGACCATTTTGTGCCATCTCTATGACTTTTGCTTCCATTATGACCTGCATTGCACAGAGATATCATGGTCTTAATTTTATTGGCTAGACAAATCTCAGTTTACATTTTATATGTAATATATGACTAGTCTTTTTTTACTATAGTATTGCTGCTATGATGTAGAGTCTATAAAAATCAATCATTCTACTGAACAAAGGGAGTAAGGAATTTGCTTTATTAGATTTAGAATAATCTTGGGGAATTTTTTTGTTCAATTAAAAACATCAAGTTGCAATTCTTTGGGTTCTAAATGTATAGAAAATCAATTTATTTGATAGAAAGAAATACTTATAGAGTGCCAGCTCTGGAGACAGGAGGACCAGAGTTCAAATCTGGCATCAGAAACTTACTAGCTATATGATCCTGGGCATGTCGCTTAACCCTGTTTGCCTCAATTCTTCATCTGTAAAATGAACTGGAGAAGGAAATGCAAACCACACCAGTATCTTTGCCAAGAAAACCTGAAACCGAGTCACAGAGAGTCAAACACAATAACAACAACGAAAATATTTGTTTTTACTTATCTTCACACTTCCCCAGTAAAATGTAAGCTCCTGAGAACAGAAACTATTTCATTTTTCTTTGCTTCTCTATAGTATCTTGCACACAGGAGTTTAATGTTTGCTGAATGAAGGTATGAATGAGTGAATAATCCTATAACCCTTCTTGGTAGTTTGTCCCAAGGTATCTGGTGTCCAATTTCTGCAGTATTTGTCATTATATAAATGCCTAGATATTTTTTCCCCACTGAAACAATATTTTCATTACTGAGAATAGTTTACTTCATTACCAAAAAACTTACATTATGGCTAATAAAAATTCTGCCTAAGTAGATGAAAGTACCTTTGCCCCTTAGTCTTCTGGCTCCTAATGTGACTAGATACTAGCAATTGACTTCACCAAAGTAGCAATGGAAATGAAGTACTGTTGACCAACTCAACTAAGGAGAGAAAAATTGCAAGCTCTAATCTTTGTTTAGAAAGCTGATCAAAAGGCCATTTGTTGGACAGCATTGAACAAAATAATCTAAGAAGCCAGGGTCAAAGCAGTATCAGTCCAATGAACTCTCTGGGGCTAATTGATCAACAGAAACATTTACACACATGGCTGCCTTTAATAGCTATCTCAGCAGTAAAGAGCAACCGCTTAAAATAATATCCAACCACAGAAATGGACTGAGATAATAACCATTGTTCACATGTGTGTGAAATATGGATAATCATGAGAGAGTACCCAGAGGAGACAAGAACAGTCTCCTTTGGGGGGCAAAGAAAGTGGGGGAGAGGGGCTGAAAAAAAGCCACAATCATGTTACTAAGTTTGTTTTATATATTGCATAACACAGAAACAAAGCATGTAGGTATCCTGAAGAATCTTTAAAATGTGTCATTTTGGGATGCATATACATTTAAGTGGTATACAAAGTGGCAAACTTTCTAATGGACAGATCTGATTTGGTACTCCCTTGCTCAAAGACCTCCAGTAATTTTATTTCTTGTTGTTTTACTGGATACAGGCTAAAATATAAACCCTGTAGAACAGGGATTCATAGCCATTTTTGTGTCATAGACCACTTTGGCAGTCTGATAGACCCCTTCTCAGAATTGTATTTTTAAATGTATAAAATAAAATGCATTAGAGTTACAAAAGAAACTATATTGAAATAAAGATTTGTGTTTTGTTTTGTTTTCAGTTTTTTTGCCCATCCAAGTTCTTGTACCCCTAGAAATCCATTCATAGAACCCTTGGGGAGTAGATCCCAGGTTAAGAACCTTTGCCTTAGAATGACATATAAGGATTCCCCTACTTCCCAATCTGGTTCCAATTCATCTTTGCAGGCTTTTTTCACATTACTCCACACATGTGACTTTACAATTAAACTGCATGGTTAGCTGTCCTAACTTCATTCTGCCATCTCCCATATCTGTAAATTCATAAGCCTTCTAGAATTCAATATTGCTTTTCCTCTACAATTCTTCATTTTCTTCAAAATTGTAAGGGCAATCACACTGGCATACCCAGGATGGCTGCTAGCACAGGTTGTTAGATCTACTTTACTAGGAAAGATAGCTGTTCAAGGGGTCAACAAATTTTAATTACATTCACCAGTTCAGGGGAAAAGTCAGCACTCTGAACTTCAGAGAAAATATAAACAGAGATTACAAGCAGAAATTGCAAATAGCAAAGACTAACAGACAGAGCTTCTGTCTGAGAAATTAGCATGGATCAACAGACAGATCCAACTGTCTGGCCATAGAAATACATACATAGTTACCAGAGAAAGAAACATCAACATCTGAGTTTTCAAAGCCAGGAGGCTCCTCAATGGCTACCAAGAGTCTCATCTGGCCAAATCACTCAAACATTCTTCTCGAGTGAGCCCCAAAGCAAACCGCTAACCTCAGAGGACATACATACCCTTTTCAGAGCCAGAGAGCATCACAACCCTCATGACCCAGTACCTAATTAGAAATTAGCAAAAGGTGTGGGCCTTCTTACAAACAAGCCTCCCCTAATCAAGCTTCCCTTAATGGGCTCCATGTGAGGCTTATTAATGGGCAGGGAAGATCATCAAATTGTTGTTGTTATGTTTGTCTTTCCTTTTTGAAGAGGACCATGGCATCAGGGAAATGATGACATGACTTGCAGTTGACTTTGATTTGAGTGAGGAAGGGCTGTTCAAGGTCACTAGCCTCACTTTTTTCTCCAGAGCAGTCTAGGTCCATTGGCCAGATATTCATCAGGATGACTGGAGATGGCCCAGGATGTAATGGGAGACCGTGGCCCTTTTAGGCTAAGGCCTTTTCATGTGCTCACTTACAGTGAGGTAATGCCCATTCAGTGAATAGGCCTCTTTAATAAGTGAGTCAAGGGATGGCCCCTTTAATTAGAAAAAAAAAGAAGAAAAAAATCAAGCTGGGAGGGGAAGACCCTCAAGATTGCTATGAGAAATAGTTACCATTGACATTCACCCTAAGCCAGGAGGGCCCAGAATACCACCATTAAGTGGAGCTTGGGCAGGGACCTCTAGTGGTCCAATCTATGAGCTTCAAATATTAATATTACAAGGGTACAGCTCAACCTTCCTCTTCCTTGAGCTCTTAAATAAAAGCAATCTGTCACTCCTCACTTTTCCTGAAGACCTTTATCCAAATCTCTCCTTTGCCTGTATCGTGGATTATGTTTATCTTTTTCCAAATCAAAACCCCTATAGTAGATAATAAATTAATCAAAGACAGAGATGGTTTCATTTTTCATTTTTTTTTAATCTCCAGTGTCTACCACAGTACTCTACATGTGATTGGATCTTAACAAATGCCCATTGAATTAAATTGAAGCCGGACTCAGAGGGAATGGAAAACCAACCAAATTTTTGAAATTATGGAGAAAACACTTAGGTAATTCCAAGAAACACATAATATTTTAAATATGAATATTTTACCCATAGTTATACTTTAAGTACCTCATGAAAGAAATTCGTAATATCATTTTAATCTAAGTACAAACATACAAATAATTTTAAGACTCACACAGAATCTTAACATTAATACTGAAAGAGCAGTCTTAAAAAGAGTGAACTAGAATCTAATACAGTTGCCAATCACACTTTCAATTGTATCCTGATTGCCCTCTGCTGTGTTAATACTACACTAGCTGCTGAGATAGTCACAAATTTTAGGCAGAATACCATCCCTACCCTTAAGAAGCTTACAGTCTAGTACACAGATTAGACACCAACATATAAATTATGACACAATATTACACAGTAAGTGCATCAGAGAAGGTACAAAACAATGAGATTGGGGGGAAGCTTATCAGAATCTAAGTGGAATATGGGTGGACTTCCTAGGAGAACTGGAATTTAGGTTGGGCTCTAAAATATAAGTAAAAATTCAACAGCAAAGAAAGCAAAGGAGAATGTTTGTAATAGTAATTAAACTGGGACTTTTTGCAGGTGACCTTTAATGATTCTGGCCTTTGTTTGAATGGGACAGATAAAGTGGGATGTTTTTGTATTTCTCAGCACTGAGACAATTGCGAGCCATTGATATGTATCTGATGTGATATTGGGGGTGGGGAACTTCTCCACGCCCAGCCTGGGTGAGGTCAGGGCCCTCTGGTCCTAAACAGGATATATATAAGCAGGTGAGCATTCTCACTTGGAGCTCTGAGCCACAGCAGGAGTGGCATGTGACTCTGCGCCAGCTATTCTAATGAGCTCCCCAGCTGTATACGCAGATGTTGATAACTACAAATTGTACTTGGTCTGTAATTCAGGGTGCTGGCTTTTTCCCCTGAACTAGGTGGATGTTATTTGTACGCTGGATTAAAGTAAGATTGTTATCCACTTAATGTTGCTTTCCTTAAGTAAAGCAGATCAAAAGGACCTGTGTTGGCAGCTTTCTGGTTGCTGGTTGTTGGTGGATCTTACACCCCCACAGAAGCTGCTAACTGGATTGTTGATACGATGTTTTAGACACTGGAAGCATCTACAGCAAAGGCACAGAAGTGGGAAAAAGCTAAATGTGTTCTGAAAGCAAATAGCAGTTCAGTTTTATGGTTTTGTGTGTAGTACATGGAAAGAAGCACTATGCAATGAGATTAGAATTAAATCTGATTGTCATAATAAGGCAGAATTACATCAGATTGTCAATGGCCTTGAATGCTAATCAGATGAGTTACAAATGTATACAGTCAATAATGTGGAGTCATTGAAAATATCTGAGTGGACAAATGACATGACTGAGGTCTATATCTAAGAAATATTAATTTGGTGATAGAACAAAGGTTGGACTATAGATGGGTTGGAGGTGTCAGATTCTGGAAATAAACCAAGGTAAACAGAGTAATTTTTTAGGGTGTCAGATACTTTCATCTGGTAGCTATTGATTTTAAAGTTCTTCAATAAAAGTTTTTAGAAAATACCCTCTCATCCTTCAGTAACAAAAAAAAAGGAAATTTCTGATTTCCTAGAAATTCCCCATAATACATTTAGTTGGGTGGCATATGCATGCATGAAGAAAGAAAATGATAGCAGCTGGCATGGGCTTTCTTATCCCTTTTATATGATTCTAGCTTGCATTCCCTTTTTCCCATAAGACCAGAGTGATATCAGTAATTCATCTTCAAGAAGAGAGCTACTGATAGTCATCTGATAGTGCTGCCTGCAAGTTTAGAGCCTTTAGCTATTGGGTATTGTAAATTTAGCTTGTAAGAGGCCAAGAGGCAGAGCTGGGACAATGCATTTGTGCAGAGTATGCGGGGTATACAAATTGTGCTTTTTTGTGTTATTGCCCCCTTTAGGTCTTGTGCCTTCAAGATAACACATGCCATGTCACTTGACATATTACAAAATAATTACCTAAGCAGCACAGAAAGTGAGATCTTCATGTGAGGGAGCATGATACAGTGGAAATAGTACTAGATTGAGAGTCAGATGACCCGGGTTTGAATCCTGGTTCTTTTGCTTTCTATTCAATCTTTGGGAAATGATCAAACCTTGTATGGACTGGCTAGGTAGGAATAATCCTGGCTGACATGTAGAGACTTTAAAGGTTTACAAAGTGTTTTATATAAATTATTTCATTTGAACCTCATAGCAATTTTACGAAGTAAGTGCTGCAGTTGATATCTGCATTTTGGAGATGAGGAATCTGAGTCTCAGCTGAGGCTAAACTTAGACTCGGAGAGCCTAAATGGTATGTATGCTTGTGGTTGCATAACCAGAAGTCAAAGGTAGTATTGAAACCCAGATATTTTTGGCATCAAACTTCAGAATTTTTTTTGATGACACTGGCTTTCTTATTTTACTGTACTAAATATGTTCTTCATATATTATTTGCATCCTAATGGGGGAAAAACAAGCAAGGAAAGGCAAATTGAAATTCTTAATTACCTGGATTAATGGGAAAGAGAGAAGGGTAAGCAAGGGTAATTCAAATCCATGGGTAATGCTAAGCATTTATTTTAATCAATAGTCTCCTTTTCTATTAAATCATGTTCCTGAGTCAGAATAAAATGTATTGAGACTCATGGTTTTTGTTTGTTTGTTTGTTCGTTTTTTCCTTTTCTTTCCTCTGGAAGAGATGCAAATGATTGGTGAAAAGGGCAAAAGTCCCAACAACTTTTGGGATACAAGGAGAAGTAGAAGACAAGTCAGAGACTGGGGACTTATTGACTACAAGATTAGCTCCAGAACATTCATTGGTTTTAGAAATTACGTGGTGAATTTCATTTGGTAGCTTATAGTTGTATAAAATCAGTGTCAGAGCATTAGGCCACAATGATTACCAAAACCCTTGGCTGGGGATAATAAATCCTATCTACTAAATTTTTATACACTGACGATAATAGGAATTATATTTCAAAGATCCATGATTTAGTCATTATATATGCCCCTTCTACCAATGCAAATACCAACTCATTCCCACCTTAAAAAACTCTTTTACAGATACTGTACTCACTAGAATTCATTACTTAATGGTGATGAATCTCTTTTATTCAACATTTATTGAGTCTGGTGCTGTATGTATATTTAAAAACTAGATGAACTCTGATGGAGCATTGTCATAAGATATAAGATTCCTCAATCAACTCTACATTCCTATGAGCCTTGGGAATAGGAATCAGTAGAAGGACACTAATGATGCACAGGGGAATATTTGAAATATATTATTTTGAAAAATTGTGTAGCAATTTGCCAAGTTATTCTCTGTCATCTGGAAACAGTTAATACTTTTGCAGATCTACATTGATAAGCATCTTTACCCATGGGATTTCACACACTGCCATTTCATAATTTATTAATATATTGTTTTCAGTTTGACAACATAAAGATCTTTTCCTGAAAGAGTACTAGCACAAGTATTTTTTTAGGGTTTTTTTTCTGCATGTTGTGTGTGTGTGTGTGTATGGAGGGAGTGTAGTAGTCGTAGCAGAAAATGAAAGGTCAACAGATATACAAGAAAGCAATAGAACTATTAATTATATATAGTGTGTTTAATATCCCTCTATGTTATACAAGAGAATATTAGTTAATTCTCTGAGCAGACAGGAAGATTATTCCCTTCTTCAGTCTACCTTTATTCTATTCCTCTGAACTCTTGCCTCCATTCCCCACATACATACATACATACATACATACATACATATATATATATATATATATATATATATATATATATATATATATATATATATATATATACAGGCTTTCCAACTCAACTCAGTAAGCCATTATTGGACACTTGCTGTGATAAGGGCACTGTGCTAGGTACTGCTGATAAAAGAATAGAAATATGATACCATTTTTGCCCTCAGGGAGCTTAGTATCTACAAGAGGGAAAATGTCTATGAGAGAGTTCAAAGTTGCATGAGAGACTTGAAGGTGGCAAGATTAACTGTATCAGGGAGAACACAGAATTGTTGGTACTTTAGTGCCCTGAAGAAAGCAAAGTTAACCATCTGGACAGTCAAATGGACATTCATTCCAGGAACAGGTAAAGTCATTTGGAAGTACATGTAGGAAAGGGAAGGTAAGATCCAAGAACTGCAAATATTCCAATTGACTTGTAACATAGTGTGTTAAGGGGAGTTTTATGAAATAAAGTTGGAAAGGTAGGCTAGAGCTAAAAATTGTGAAGTTCCTTGAAGGTCAGGAAAAGAACTGTCTTACTTTGTTTAGTAGGGAATTTAGCCCCTGAAATATTTTTGAGCAGCATAATGATATAATCATCCCTTTACATTTAGAAGATTACTTTGATAGCATTGTAAAGGATGAAGTGAAGCATCATGGTGACATAGCATAAAATGTTCAGAGCTCCCTATAAGAACACATTCATTTCAGCTCTAATACTTACTAGCTATGTGATTATGGCCAAATCACTTAGCATTCCAAAGACTCAGTTTCCTTAATCTGTAAAATTGGAATAATAATACTTGACATACCTGTCTAAGAAAGATCCTAAGGAACTCTAGCAATGAGTTAGTCCATGTTTTTGAGGGGAGGTGTTTGTGTGGGGTTATGGATTACAGAATTGAAACACCAAAGGCTGAGAGAGCACTAAAGAGGTTATTATAGTAATCCTGACAAGTGGTGATGAGGACCTGAATTTGGATGGGGGGATACCAGTGGGAGTTGGAAGGACTGATTAGATGTGAAAACTAATATCGGTGGAATAATCATCCTTGAGAAGTCAGAAGTCAAAAAAAGAAGAAAAATTCCACTGAATTCTAATTTAAAAGAACTAGGTACAAAACATAATTCTGGTACTTATTCCCTGTATGACGTCCGGTAAATCAAATATTATCATTGGTTCCCAGTGCAAATATCTGTAAAATTAAGGGATTGGACTAGATCATTTCTAAGATCCCTTTTAGCTCTAAATTCTTGAACACTATAAAATCATTACAGAGCATGGATGGGATAGAGAAGACACTAACAAAGATGAGGGGAAATTTTTAAGTTTGCGTTACTCTTTCAGCTTCCCATAAACATGCTAAGGAAAAGCCAGGCTTTTCCTTTGTCCCTTTCCATCCATCTCCTTGGCTGATTTTATCCCATTTGCCTTCACAGAGTGGCATCTAGGCACCTCAGCTCTGAAAAGGGTTAATAGTATTCAAAGGGCATAATATGTATGCCATCATCAGTTCTCCATCATGCTATTGCCAACATTTATTGAGCTCCTATATACAGATTCTAATTCTGTTTGCAAAGGCATGACCTTGAGAATTTCTCATATCTAGATCAGTTTTTTTAAACCGAAATAGAAATGAGTGCCACCCACAAGGATTCCAGTGGGCTAAACATTGACTTTGTTTTAAACTGTAATATTAGCTATCCTTTACTGTATTTTTATTTATTTGATTAAATACTTTCCCATTACATTTTGATCTGGTTTGGGCTGAACTAGGGAGTGCTGTGGGCCACATGTGGTCTGTGGATTGCATGTTTGACAAATTAGATCTACAGTGGGCTCAGTCAACACTGGATACCCTTCATAGAGTCACAAACACATATATAGTACTGGAAGAAGAAACTCAGATGTCATATAGTCCGACACTTCCATTTTATAGATAAGGAAACTGAGGTCCAGTGAAATAACTTCCCTAATGTCATTTCACCAGGATTTGAGCATAGATTCTCTGACTTCACATGTAGTGGTCTTTTCGATGCATTGCTTTTCTTCTTTTCTCTCTCCATCCCCAGACCTAAGCTTCAAACCATTGAGCTTTCTTTCACTGGGGATAATGGTGTTCTAGATTACATGCTTCACACAAATTGGAAGTATGCTTGGGATTTAAAGTGTATAATAACAACTTATTAAACTCCATAATTAGAGTCATATTGTCCCCTCAAAAGTGAAAGATTTACCAAAATCATCTGCAGCAATGAAATATTAATAAGGAGTAGTGTATCTCCTATACATGTTATCTGGTATCCCAAAGGAATGCTAGACACATATAAAAGTTCAACAAATGTTAGAGAATGAAAATGAGAATGAAGATGAAGACATGGCTTAAGGAAGTAGCTTTAAAAAGCGTAGTTACAATCTGGACCCTTTTCAACTTTGATGAATAATTCAGCTTTTAATATATAACGTGTGGAGGGTTTTTTGTTTGTTTGTTTGTTAAATAAAGTTAGCACATTTAAATACTAAGTGACTTTGATGTTATACAAATCAGCAAGAAACATACAATTTGTACTGTAGGCTGGCAGTTTCCCAGAATAAAATGACTTTGTGTCATCCTTAATGGACAGAATGTCATCCCTAATTTTGCATTTCTTGACTTCAGTTGGTTTCTGTCAGAACTGTAAGAAAACTTAACTCTCTTTTATTGCAGTTTATCATACTGTCAGTATATGTGTGTAAAAAAAATTAGGACAAAAATTTACAAAAATGGCAAATCCACCAGCAAAGGGGAGATCATCCGGGCAAATGTTTTCTGAAAATAGGACCACTGCACTTAGGGAGCTGTAATTCTCATCTAATGAAGCTTAAGCAATGTGATGATCTCATATTTGCTTTATTGTTAAAACTGTGTAGGCGGCTTAACAAGTGTTTTCACATCATGTGTGCTTTGTTAGATGTTGGGATTGTTTGTAGAAGTGTGGCTGGCTGGAAATAGAATGGTAGGTGTCCTGTGGAGATATTCACAGTTCTGTTTAAATATAAGTAAAATTTCACAGATGTTAACCAAAATGCTACAGTGTGTGCTTGTTTCTGAAACCATAATTTGAAGAGTGGTCTTATAAAAGCATTTTCTCCAGGCCCTCTTAGTACCTCTACTTCAGTTTTTAAGTATCCCTAGGACAGGGGAAAATCTATTTCCCTTTCTTCAGGGCAAGAATAAATTTGTTAATTGTGTAAAATCAAGTACACTTTTACTTTACTCAAGTAGGATTTTTTTTCCCCTTAAAAAAAAGTGACTACTTGTCCTTTAGATAAAGGGGCGGGGTGTGGTGTCATTGTTCATCTTGAATTATTAGCACAGGCAATACCCACATTAGGAATGAATTGTGTTCTAAGAGTTCCTTGTTTGGAATTGTAAACACATTCTGTCATAAGTCAAGTTAAATGGTATGCTTCAACTCCCAGGCAAATCTAAGACATTTAACCCACAACATAATGGAGCTACGATAATTTATATTCATATAGTACTTTAAATTTTACAGATCATAGTCTTCATAACAGCCCTGTGAGTTAAGTAATTAAAAAAAGTATTATCTACATTTTCATAAATGAGGAAACTGGGGTTCAAAGAATTGAAACTTGCTCAAGGTACTTAGACTAACAGGCTAATTGCTGGCCTTTGAGCATTGGGAGCCACATACAATATTGCAGAAGGGAGAAGGAAGAGGAGAAGAATGTCCTTTTGATTTGCTGTGTTCAAAATTAGTGCTAAACAAAATTTTGAAGCAGATATTCTTCTCTTCATCTTTTCTTCC
Organism: Trichosurus vulpecula; assembly: GCF_011100635.1. Taxonomy (NCBI): domain Eukaryota; kingdom Metazoa; phylum Chordata; class Mammalia; order Diprotodontia; family Phalangeridae; genus Trichosurus; species Trichosurus vulpecula. The sequence continues at coordinate 90,350,094 of NC_050581.1, read as the reverse complement.
TTTCTGTACTACTCTTTCACCTTTTAGACTTCCTTTTCCTAGGCTATCAGTGGCCTTATATAACCCACGCCTCTCTTTGGAGAATGATCTCTAAAACATGCCCCACTCTCAATATACACTATACTTCCAAAGTATCAATTACCCCTTCCACAACTGGCAAAATTCCCATTTCTTCAGTGTGAGCTGATGTCAGCTGGTGTTAGTAAGAAAGCATTCTGACTGAATAAATGCACACTAATGTGTGACTTGTCAGCCCCTGAATTCTCTCAGTGTTATTTGCATTTTCAAAAAAGAGAATGCTTGTTAACCTACATTCATTTCTAAATGGTGGCATTTCAGGCCATATTGCAAAGTAGAATGAAAAAAAAATCCCACCAGCAAATTTAGGGAAGGATAGTTTTATTCTTGGGGAGAGGTAATAAATAATGATATGCAGTTGGAAGGACAATATGCAGAATTCATCCATTAGGGTGTATCTTAGACACTGCCAAAAGATAATGAGTTGAGACCAGAATTAAACAGGAGGAGAACAAGCTGGATTGCCTTTGGGAAACTGCAAATTTCTTAAACACCCCAAGCTTCGCCCTGATACAAAGGTTTATTAAAAAAAATACTAGTATGCTTCTGCTGATGTTGTAAGATTTCAAAAGTCATAAAACATTATTTCCTCTGCAAAAAAAATGAAGTTGAGGATTTGCCCCACAGTCAATGGAGAATTTATGTTGGGTATGAACAACCTGCAACATTCTACAAACAATTAAAAGGAGAAATTGTGGAAAGGATACTATCAAATAAAAATGTGTTCAAAGAAGACTGATCACAGCATGAGAGTAAAGGATAATTGACAGCCATCTCACTTGTGGAATTTATATCTTGCAACATCAAGAGAATATGAAAATGTCCTAAGCATATTTGATGGATCTGTTATGAAAAATTTGTGGACAAAAGTTGCCTAGAATGAACAGGCATGGGTGGGATGGCATCATCATCATTGGAAGAACTCAAGAGAGTATTATGATAGATAGATATTTACCTGCTACTTCTGAATTCAACAGTCTCTAAAAATTCCAGTTTTACTCCTTGGCAGTCAGGGATATAGTTCTGTGTAGAGTAAGGAGGTAGGAAACTAGAGAGAGTAGTCAGGAATGAAGAGGGGAATGAAATAAAGGATATAGTGAGATATTTGTATGTCTGTATGATATGTAATGCTGGTGTAGCTAATTTTTGAATAGCCTATAGCATAGGTCCTATACTAACAAAACCTTCTCATTATTCTGTACTGTATTCAAGCTCATATCCGAAAAAAAAAGGGGGAGCATACTATGTAAATCATTCAGTGATATAGTTTTACCATACCATTGGGTCTTTGGACTACTTAATGAAATTACCTGTCAAATGTCAAACTGAATAGATAAAGTCAGATTCTATTAGGCTATAGAACCAAGCCCTAACTTAGAGAGATCATGACAGTAAAGAAAACTAAAGAGTTATAAGATTATAGTAATTGTATCTGGGAAATAAACTTGGTGCCTGAAAAAGCACGTAATGTAGTGTAGAGTGGAAGACTTCTGCCTCAATGAGTATTCTTTTCTCTCCTAAAAAAAATTGATATATACTTGCATATCAATAATTGCATTACTTCCAGAAGTCAACTAGTAAGGTTCCGTTGAGGACTGTTTTAAGCCGAAGGTTAGAGAAAAGTCAACAGTCCAGAGTACTCAAGATGCATTTAGGGGCAGATAGGTGAGGGTGATGTAAAATTCAAAACAAAATCGGAATTTGATAAATTAGAACTAGATATAAACTTTGGTCATGGGGAAGCTAGGTGACACAGTGAGGCAACACAGTGAATAGACCTCCAGATCTGAAGTTTGAAAGATTCATCTTCCAGAGTTCAGATCTATCCTCAGACAATTACTAGCTGGGTGAACCTGGGCAAATTATTTAATCCTATTTGTCTCAGTTTCCTCATCAGTAAAATGAGCTGGACAATAAAATGGCAAAACCATATCTAATATCCAATATCTTTACCAAGAAAATCCACAATGGAGTCATGGAGAGTTGGACATGAGTAAAACAACCGAGCAACAACAAATAAGCTGTGGTTAGTAATGAATGATTATAACAGATTTTTTGGGGTAGTTTCCATTCAAGCTTGATAGAGAGAAAAAAATGATCTGAAAAGATGTATATTCTTAACTACTTTGGATGCTGACATTGTCACATATTTTGATGAGTCTATGATTTCATTGAGAGACAGCCTTGTGTAATGCACAGAAAGTTGGCCTAGGAGCCAGGAAGCCCTGGGTTCAAATCCCACCTCTGACACATAATTCTTGCATGACCCTGAGCAAATATCTTAAACTCTTAATGTTCTAGGCAAGTCTCTAAGTTTATGTACTTAAAAGAAAGTATCAATCTATACTAGTAGAGGGAATTTTCTCAGTTGAGAGCTTACTATACCACATGAAGTTACTGTTCCAAAGATCCCTTTGATCTCATCAGTGTGGGCATTTTTTTTCCTAACAATGGCTGTCAAAATCCTGTGGATTATTTGTCTATTGTATTTATATGAAATACCTATCCACCTGATGCCTTGGGGAAGTTTTCTCAGGTTCTTTTTATTCTTTGTTGGTGCCACCTGTTATCCTTTTTCAAAATACGAACTGTCATTTCCCTTTTCTTTTTATGCAATTGGTTCCATTCCGTTCATCACTGGCAATATACTACAACTGGCTTGACCCCATCATCACTTTTGTATTGCCCTTTCAGAAAATTTATCATTGCGATTTTTCTGAGGAGTTCCTATTCCAAGGGTCAAAGTCATGTAGCATCACTAATAGAATGTGAGCATTAAAGAAAAGAGCTTTCATATAATTGAGAGCAGATTAAGCTCATTGGAGGAAACATGGTATAGGGGTAAGAGTGACTGATTTGGGGTAGGAAGAACTAGGTCCAAATCCCAGCTTCATTATATATTATCTGTGTGACCTTTGGCAAATCATTTAACCTCTCTAGGCCTCTGTGCTCCATTGATAAAAAGAGGGAGTTGGATTAGTGTACTTCTAAGGTTCCTTCTAGCTCTAAATTTATGATTCTATGAAAGATGTAGATTCCATCTTCTTATGGCAGAAATAATGGGCAAATGATTTTACATGAAAGAATGATCCCTCAACTCAGTATTTTAGCTTTGATTTCTAATATTTAATCAAATTTTCTATAAATCTGAAACATTTCAAAGTACATTGATTACTAAGACCCCATCCTCCTAAAGAGCGCATATTTTCCCCATCCCTAAAATAGCACTATAGTTCATTTTTAAAGTCTGATTTCCTAGGAGAGGAACGGGACCTATGATTTCATTAGTATAGCAGAACTCCCGGGTGGGGAAATATTTTTTTAAATCAAATCAAGTTGATACATAGACAATCTGTAACATTACGAAGTTGTCTAGAGCACTGAGAGGTTAAGTGACTTTCTAAGGCTCATATAAGCAGTACGGCACAGAGGCGCTACTTGAACCTGCATCTTCTTGACTCCAAAGCCACCTCTCTATCAGCTACTCTCCACTGACACTCTTGTATTCTTGTTTCTCCAACTAACATGAAATGGATGACATTAAATACATATGTAGATAGACAGATAGATAGATAGATAGATAGATAGATAGTATTAGTGAAGGACTTAGTTTGAGGTTTTGTGTTTCAAGCTCTGAGCACAGTGCCTTGTACATGGTAGATAAACAATAAATGTTGGTCCTTGTTCTTTTTCAATTAGACTTTATAGCAAATTACCTGGGGAATCTTTGTTAACCTTTCACGGAATAACTTTCTATTCATAAAAGACAGCAGGATCCAAGTTTTCACAAGTGTTCTTCACTTTCAGGATAATTGCTTTTTTCCTAAGTATATAGGAATTACAGCAATTGAGTGCTGTGCTATCAGAATTACTTTACTCTTTAACTCTCCTCTTGATGAAATAAGAACCGAAACTTGCTTGGCTCACTTTTCCACTGAAAGTGGAGAAAGAAAATGAAAGCATTAATTGATATGCCAAGCTGCAATGGTTAATCTTGCATGTGTGTGTGTGTGTGTGTGTGTGTTAAATAGACTCTAATGGTTGCTTATACACTTGTATAGCACCATGCGACTGGACCTTCTTTGGATGGAGAATCACTCCAAGTCTGGGATTGGGTCAGTTAGATAGTTTGTACTAATGAAATTGTCTATACCATGAATCACTCATGAGTGAGGGGGAGAATCTTAAATGAGCCTCTCTTTGAGGCTTATACTTTGCTAAATACAGAGGTGGCTACTAGACACTTGTGATCTCTATGCTGGGTTTTTGTTTGTTTGTTTTGGTGAAATGTACTGCTGGAGGCTAGGCTATGGTTAGGAATCTATCTTTAATGGCTAAATAGGAAAGAGATTCCCTACATAGTATTTCACTTTTCCAGCATACGAGTAACAGGGAGACTTGGAAGTAGCTTTTTGAGCTGGAAGTCACAGAACTGTATTTCTTTCTTTCTTTTTTTGTTGAAGTAGCTTCACTAAAGTCCTCTGATCTCTGATGCCTCATTAAGCCATGAAGGTGACTCTAGAATTTTTCAAATACAATGACAGCAGATTGACTGCAAACTCTGGCAGGTCTTACTGAAAAAAAAATTGAATACAGATTTATCAAAAACTGTGTGTCATCTGGGAGCTGACCTAACTAATTTCAAAGAAGATCATCACTAAGATATTGTTCATCGGAGGTGAGTTTTTGGGACTGCAACAACTCAAGGCTGCCTTAAAGGAATTGTGATCTACCCTTGTGAAGGAAGTCCCCACACTGATGAAATCATAGAAATGTTGGAACATTGTACTAAGAAATACAAAATGAAACTTTGACTTAATTTTTGGCACCCCAGTCTTATTTTTTTTTCAAAACAAACAGAATCACCTTATCATCTTCCTTAACCAAGAATCAACTTCCTTAACCATCCTCTTTTATAAAAGGCAATTAATAAGAGAAGTTCCCACTTTATAGTTGCCCATTGATGAATCTTGATTCTAAGAATCAGGGATCTGGCTTCAAGATCCTAAGGGGCTATCACCATTGACACAGGGGTAAGGGTCAGGACTCAGAGCTCAGGAACCACAAGAAATCAGCACACAGAGGTTTTCCTGTTTTGAGTTTCATTCCTTTGGCTCAAATCCGGAAATCTGTTGAGAGTTATAATCAGTGTTTACCCACACCTGCCTCCCAACCCCTCAGAAAGAGAATGTCATTGATGAGAATTGACAACACTTTGCCAGTTGAGCTGTCCTTGCCAATTGCTTTCAGAACCTCTGAAGCCCTACCCTTCCACTTCTTTACTCCTCTGCTGTCACAGCCTTCCTTGTTCAGTGGGAATTGCTTAATCATTGGAACCTCCATCTTCCAATTTATTCCCTGCTCTCTATAGGACTCAAGTCTCAAGGGAGCTCAGATCTCAAAAGAGGCTTAGGAAATAAGGCATTGTGTTCAGAGAACAAATGGATTTAAGCTCAAAGTTTTGAGAGGCTAAGGGTTTAGATTATAGGATTCTGAGAGGAATGTGGATTTAGGGCTATTTCAGTTGCTTTCTTATTTTAATATGCTTCTGTGTGCTGGACAGTATACCTAATCCATGTTCCCATCATTGTACTGTGATAAAAGAACAAGCTCCAACTTCCAAAAAAGTGAATTACAAAAATACTTTGGGACTGCAATCCATTGGTAATTCTAGAGATACCAGATGGCACCGAGAAATTTAGATCGAAGGCACTATAGAAACTATAAAAGCTCATCTTATGTTTATTTTAGACATTGATGATATTGAACAGATAGTAAATAGCCAAAGCTTCCCAAATGATTTTGTTATTTTATTACCAGATCTTATTCAATTCCAGTGAGAACAAAGGGAGACAAATTGAAGAAAAAATAAGCTCAAAGAAATAGTTAAAATAAAGCATGGATGAGATCCAACCAAGAAAAGAAGACCTAATGAAGTTCAACTTCCCAGAGAAGTTAAATAATGTTTCATTTTCCTTGTGGAAATTTCATCAACATATTGGAATGGGTACACTTTTAAAGGTTATGTACTCTTTAAAAATCTGATATCCTTCCTCTGCATGTAAGCCAAGAATATACTCCCCTTTCCCCCTTTCGCCTTCAAATAGCATCTGTTCAAAAATAGAAGGGGAAAAAATCCTCAAATATGAATTGCTATGAGATTGATTGTACCCTAATGATGGCCTATTCATAGAAGCAGGTGCCCCAAGGTGTTAATAGGACAAGCCTACTTGCATTATTTTTAATCTTGTAAGCCAGCCTGACATCCTTTCAGCAATGCAGAATGTGTTTGCCAGGGCAGAGGAGGAGGATGGGATTATATAAGTCTGAAATACTTCAGTGATCTGCAGTTTAATCACTAAGGTTATCCCCTCTACCCTGATACATCATGAACCATCTTTGCCTTAGTAAATGATATTTGTGAGTTGCTATGGCTGAAAATTTTCGATATTGGTAAACCCATCTTTTGGTGATGAGCCTCTCTAAACTTAACAAGATTGGTTCTTGGCCAATACTCTATGGCCAGGGACGTGCATGAGGCTGTCCAAGACTTGCTCTCTGTTGGGATAACCATCAAGAGTTCAAGATTGCCTCTAACCTCAGTGAAGCATTCTCATAGCTAGATTTTAGCTGGGAATCAATCAACATCAAGCATTTATTAAGCATCTGTTGTCAAAGGAACTGTGCAATGTACTGGAGGCTCAAAATCAAAAATGAAAATAGTCTTGTCATCAAGAAACATACATTTCAGTGGTGGAAACAACGTTACACTTATACATATAAGTATATCCAAAATATGTACATATATGTCTATATAAACATACATTAAACACACAAATATGATCTACACGGAGAGATGGAAAAGGGGAAGAGACTTCGCAATAGAAAATTTCATATATATGTGTGCATATTTATGTATACATATACACACAGAGACACATACATGTGTGCATGTGTATATGTGTAAATCTGTGTGTATGTAGTATCTCTATATAATATACACATACATTTCGTAATTAAAATAACTAAGGAGAAAGTCTTATTGTTCAGTCATGTCTGACTCTTTGTGACCCCATTTGGGGTTTTCTTGGCAAAGATATTAGAGTAGTTTGCCATTTCCTTCTATAGCTCATTTGATGAGGAAACTGAGGCAAACATTGCTAAGTGATTTGTCCAGGGTCACACAGCAAGTAAATATCCAAAGCTGGATTTGAACTTAGGTCTTCCTGACTATAGGCCCAGCACACTATCCACTATGCCCCCTACTTGCCCTAGCTAAAAGGTCTACTGCAAAACAATCAAGTTTCAAAGCATTTTTGAGTTCATTTTAATTGAAAAACTTCTCTCTCTCTGTCTCCTTCCCCCTCCCTCTTCCCCTCCTCCCCTTCCTCACCATCTTCCTCTCCCTCTCCCTCCCCTTCTTCTCTCCTCCCCCTCCCTCTCTCCCTGTCTTAGTCTCTGACTCTGTCTCTCTCTCTGTATATATCTTTACATATACATATATATTCATATATATACAAATATAAATATATAAATATAAAACTTTCTACTATAGCCAAAGTCAATGAAGTTGAAATTCTGTTACACTATTCATTTTGATTTATAACATTTTTGCCTCAAAAATGTCCCCATGTAAAGTCATGAAATTTATAGACTAGAGAATGGAGGAAAAACACCTTGGACTTACAAATATACAAAAAACTGGCAACTTGACATATCGATATGTAAAACAATTATATTAAAATATGACAGAAAAGAAAATGTTGAGTACTAAAAACACTAGATTTGAAATCAGGAGACCTAAATTTGAATCCCTGTGATCTTTATGATCTCGGTCCAGTTTACTTCCCCTCTCTGGGCCTCAGTTTAACCTCTGTAACTATAGAGAAAAAAGGTGATAAGTAATGTTCCTTGTCACGATGATGCTATGAGTATAAGCAGAACAGAAATTAGCAATATGTAGTTATCGTTACATAAGATCTATGTTATATTTTAAAACTAGAATTACATCATGATTCTCCATACTTACTCAACACTTTCCTCAAAATTCAGTCTGAATGTTTTAACTTTGATACTTCTAAAGGTCTATTGTTGCTCCATTATTCTCTGCTTCTCTTACCACACTTGCCACCTGAGGCCACTGGGCTAAGCACTCTCAATCCATACTGGATCCAAGGATCCTATGACAGCATCTAAAGGGGTCTTCTCATAGTTACTGTCACAAATTGTTTGCAAAGCCCAACCCAGAAGTTGGAGTAATTAGGTCTGCCAAATTCAATAAAATGGATTTTTTTTAGTGTGTTTTACAACCAATGGCCTTCTCTAGGGAGGAGCCATAGTTTGGAGATGCCCCCTTTGTACCTGAAGGCCATGACAGAGGAGCCTAAGTTCTAGCAGGTTCTACTTATCAGGAAAGGCTTCCCACACAGATCTAGGGACAGATGGTATCTTCTGTCTGAACATTAGTGTCATTCAGTTAGGAGAGGCTCATTAAGAAGTTAGCCATCCTTGAACAATTTTTTGAAAATCTCATGAAATAGATTTTATAGACAATTTTAAATTCTTAAGATAATTCCTACCCTTCTTTCAAGAGACAGCTCAAATGTTACTTGCTCTATGTAGCTCACTCTGTTCTTCTGAAACAGAAGTAATTCCTCTCTACTCTCTGAACTCATATAAAACTTTTAATTTTTTTTTTTTACTAATTTATAAAACTTATACTTTGATTTAGAAAGTAGCTCAGTGTGGGCATGTTTATTTCTACTTATTTGCTTAATAGTGCAAGTCAAAACCATGAAACCAGACACTAGGTTATTTCTTGTTTCTAACCTGAAGCACCTAAAACAGTGTTTAGTATAGTGTCCTATGCTTAGGCTATAGGTTTTCAATAACTATTTTTAAAATAAATTAATTTAATTTATTTTCTCCCTCTTAATTGCAAGTGGTATCCACTGATTAAGGGATGATTACTCTTGTGACTTGACTGCACTGAGATAATGAAAGATTCTAGTGGGAAGGGAACTCTGAGGGCATAATATAACCCTTTAAACTTGTGCAAATTATAAATCTGATTTAAAATTTCCTTGCAAGGGGTCATCCAATTTTTTTCCCTAGAAGACTTCTAGTGATTTTTTTTGTACAGCCATAATATTTTAAGAGTATTTTTTTATACTGAACTCAAATCTGTTCCCTTATAAATTGAACGCATTAAATTTTAGGATTGGATAAAGCAGGATCATTTTAATCCCCGTTTTGTATTACATCTTTTTAAATGTCTGAAGACAATGGACCCAAAGTGACTCATCTTCCCAGGCTAAATATTTCTTCCTTCAACTAATACTCTTCCTTTCACTAGCCTTGTTACCTGCTAGTGTACCTTCTAAAATGTAGCACGCAGAACTGGACACAACTTTATTGCTGTCACCTACTTAAGGAAGTGTGTAGTGTTAACTATAGGTGCTATAGTTTCCTTTAATTCAGCACCATGACTAATGTTTTTGGCTACCACATTATAATGCTGACTTATTTAGAGCCTGCAGTTCACTTAAAACAAACAACAACAATAAAAAAAAAAACTCTTCAATTTTTTTCACCTCATACAGCTGTTTACTACCCATTTCTGCCACATCGTATACTTGTGCAGTTTGTTGAAAAAAAAAACAGCATTTATTCCTATTGATTTTCATTCTGTTAGCTTCAGTCCAATGTGTCATCATGTAGAAATCTGTTTTGGGGTCCAGATGTGCTCATTTAATATGTTCACTATCTCTATCATTACCTTGTCATCTACAAATGTTATTAAAATTCTATCTAAGCTTTTGATCCAGGTTGTTGATACAAATGTTGATCAGTATTGAGCAAAGGATGGAGCAAATAGTTGATGTTGACTTTGATTTTGGGATCTTGTCAGTCAACCAATAAATCTCCATTGTGTCTATAAGAATATTTTAAGAGATTTTTTCAAATATCTAGCCATAATTCCTAGCATATCTCCTAAATTGCTAGTCTCAGAGCCCTGTATAAAAGGAAATGTAGTTAGAATATCATCATTTGCCATTTCATGTCATAGTGAACATCTTTTTCCTAAACGTTCCTGAAAGGTACCTTTAATATTTTCTTGTGGATTGTCTTTTTGCTCTAATCAGCATTAATCCCACTGACCTACAATTTGAAATATATACCATTTTCCTCTTTTTGAAAAAAAAAATAGAACGTTTTCATTTCTCTAGCTCTGTAGCACATTTCCTTTTTGATAATTATTCCTTAGAGATCACTAACAGTAACTACGTGTAAGTCCTTTGGGCACCCTGAGATAGTTTGTTTAGGTCAGGTGATTTAAACTCAGTGAAGGCAGTTTGATGCTCAAACTATTTATTTCATCTAATATCCTATTAATCATTTTTGTTCTATCGTTTCTCATTTCTCTCATCTAAAGATAATTTGCCTTGATAGAGAAAACAGAAGTGAAATTCAGCAAGCTACCATTTTTGGTTTATATATTTTATTTGTATATCAGTATCATAACTAATTGATAATATATGGAGAGACAGACAGAGAGAGAGAGAGAGAGAGAGAGAGAGAGAATGAGAATGACTTAAGACTGTACTTAAGATTTAAGTAAATCCCTTACAACAAACCTCCGAAGTTGGTAGTAAAAGTATGCTGTTCCCTATTTTATAGAAGTAGAAAATAAAATGTAAGTATGTTATGAAATTTACCCATGGTCATATAGCTAGTTAGTAAGCTAGGTTACTTGCTTCCAAATCTAACAGAATTCTAGAAATGGAAGGAACCTCAGAAGCCATATATATAGTACAACTTTTACCTGAAACAAATCACCACTATAACGTAACTCAGAACTCATCATTCACCCTCTGCTTGAAGTAAGACAAAACTTCCGTTTAAGAAGCAATTATCAAAAAGGAAAAAAAAAGAGTTTTGTATATAATAAACATTGACATATACAGTACTGATAATCAATCAATGGGATGTGGTGTTAGGCAAATAAAAATCCTATACATGCCAGAATTATAAAGAAGTGGTACTTGAATTATCAAGAACAGTGAGTAAAAATATAGATCAGGAGTTGGTCTTGGACAGGGAAAAAGTGGGGTATGAGTGGGGCACAGATTATAGATATAAGGAAAAGATTGCTCTAGTAGGACCAGAATATTGAGTAGTCATAAGAAATAAAGTTGGCTGTGTATGGCAGAGACAGATAATAGATAAGGAGGACTATATGGCATAGATACTGTGTCTCAAGGTTCAAAATCCTAAAACAGGACTGGACTTTAGTTCAAATCCTGATGCTACCATTTATTGTTTAGTGACTTTGGATGAATCACTGAACCTCTCTAAATCTCAGCAAAATAACATATAAGGTCCCTTTCAAGTCCAAAACCTGTGAAATGTTGAACTGAGGATTTAGTTCTTGGGTTGACTTAGGAAATATTTTAAGTTGTTTAAAAAAGGAAATGATATAAAATGTGGTGGTATAAGGTCATGCTTTCATAAATGTTAAATTATTTTTAAATCCATTAAAATAAAATATATTGAGTATTATGTAATTATACCCACATACTAAATGCTTATATACTAATAGTTTTTCAAAATAATAAATAGAACTTCAACAGTAAATTATAGGAAACTGAACAAAGCACCACTTCAAAGTGTCTGTGAAGATAGAGCATTTACTCTTTTCTTTAATGCAGTGCATAACTGACCTGATTTCTCACTTGTACAGATTTCTTTGTTATGACAAAAAACCATTAAATGAAAATCTCCTATGGTCATTCAGTACTATACATACTTTGTTTTTGTTTTTAATAATGGCATGGTCTAGGAAATTTAAATAACTTTTTTTTTCAAAAGACGTTTTCAAAATATAGGGAAGAAAGACAAAAATAGTATTACAAAACACCAATGACTTCAGGCTAGAATAAAGCAGTCTAAGTATATTCAAAACATGTAGGTTTTTGGTTGATGCATTTTAATGTGCTGAATTTGGATTTTATTATCAGAAGTACATTGAAGCATTTATTCTATAAAAATCTACTGTGAAACACAATGCTTCAAATTATGTTTATAGTACACGACATGAATATATAAAAATGAATCAAACATAATCCTTGCCTGCAAGGAGCTTACTGTCTATGGGGGGAGGATTTAGGCAGACACCTGAATACTTCAAAGATCTGTCATTTTGTTGGAGTAGGTACTCTGTAAATGAGAGTATAACTATTCATTGATTTAGTAGAAAATGTCGAATTAGCAGTGCTTTTGTGAGTACTCATGTTCAGGTGAAGATGGTAGGAAATAATGTTGGAAAAGAGGATATGGGTATAGATTCAAAAAATTGCAGTCATTAGGATACAGATAACAATTAAAGCCTTAAGGGATTGGATGATTGAATTACCAAGGGATAGAGTATAAACAGAGAAGATGATTGAAGATAGAACCTTGAGAGATATCTACTATATTGAAAGAGTAAACAGAGAAAGAAGAGCCCGCAAAAGAAACAGTAAAGGAATTGTCAAAAAAAAAGAAAGAAAGAAAAGAAAAGGCTAAGGAGATCAGGATAATGCATTATCATGGAAATAAACAAAAAAAAATTAATAGGATATGGTCAAACTTGATCAACACTGTAGAATAATCAAAGGTGTGTGTGTGTGTGTGTGTGTGTGTGTAAGAGACAGAGTGAGACAGAAACAGAGATAGATGAGGCAGAAAGAGACAGAGAGGTGAAGATAGAGGAAGAGACAGAGAGGATATACACAGACAGAGAAAGTCACAGATAGACCACACAGACAGATAGAAACAAAACTGATATAGATATAGAGAGATATAAAGAGGAAAAAAATCTGTCTGGACTGGTGATTAGTAGGTCACTGATGATCTTTGGAATAGCAGTTTCAGCAATGATGGGGAAATGTTAGAGTGTAAAGGATTAAATAAGTTAGGAGTGACAGAGAACAGACTTCTTTAAATATGTTTGGTGATAAAGGGAAGTGGGGATTTAGCATGATAGCTTGAGAAGTTAGTAGGATTAAGGGAAGATTTGTTTTCTTTCAAGAATTGGGTAAACTTGAATATATCACCAGGTAATGAATAAGGAGCCAGTGAAACTAGGAGAGATTAAAGATGAAAAATAGACAAAGGAAGATATTTGCTAATGCTAGATAAAGAAGTGGTGGGAGACCATAGGAACCCAAGTAATGGAATTAGCTTTAACAAGGAAAATTCTTCCATAGATATAGGAGAACAAAAGAAGACGAAGCTGAATAATACAGAGAAATTCTGAAGGTTATCAGAAGGAAACATCATCACGCCATCACAATGATAATGTCTATAGATGTGTTTAATGGTAATAACATGTGGTATCATTTGCATGTTCCAGACTTTATAGTAACTCACATCCTTAAACTTTATTGCAACTCTGAAATGTTTACCACAAGGTACAAAGCTTGCTTTAACTAACATAAAGATTTTTACGTTTCAAATACCGCAGGTCTTGCCATTACTGCTTTGGTTTTTCCATGAAGTGAAAGCTTAGGTGACATTTTCCCCTCTTTTCTCTTTGAATCCCGCCTTTAATGTTTACTACCTGTGTAACCTTGCACAAACCACTCAACCTTCCTAAGCCTCAGTTTCCTGATCTATAAAATTAGGGGGTTGGCCTCTATGGTCTCTAAGGTCCCTTCTAGCTCTTAAGCCTATGATTATTAATCCTCATCAATTAATTAATTAATTAACCCTCTGATTATTCTATGTATCAGATACTATTAGTTAACCAATCTCTTCTGAATACAATATCAAAAAGGAGAATTTAGAAAATTATATAGAAAACATATAAGTGAGTAGTAGGTATAAGCACCTTTGGATGCTCAAAATAAATAGATGTGAATTTTGTTTGCATGTAAGTGAACTTAGAGGATATACATACTAGAAAATTTTCATTCCTAGTTTTGAGTTCTGCTTATGTTAGAGAGAGAGAGAGAGAGAGAGAGAGAGAGAGAGAGACAGAGAGAGAGACAGAGAGAGAGACAGAGAGAGAGAGAGAGAGAGAGACAGACAGAGAGAGAGACAGACAGAGAGAGAGAGAGACAGAGAGACAGAGACAGAGAGAGACGGACAGAGGGAGTGAGACAGAGAGAGACAGTGAGAGAGTGAGAGAGAGAGACAGTGAGACAGAGAGAGAGAGACAGAGTTCAATTCAACAAAATTTTAAGCACCTGTTATGTATAAGGTGCTGGAACACAAAAAGAAAAAAAAAATCAATGCCCTCAATGAGATTAAAGTATACTGAAAAGATACAACTTATTCACAGAGACATATAAACAAAGCATATGCAATATATATATATATATATATATACAATATACATTATATATATATATATATATATATATATATATATATATATATAATCATTAGAAAACTCTAAGATAACATTGGAATCAAGAAGCTTTATGTGGAAATATTGGGCACATTTTAGATTTTAAAGACACACTCCACAAATGATTTTCAACAAGTATTTGGTATCTATAGCTACACATCTAAGGGTTAGTGTGAACTGACTACAGTACATTTGGTGGTATCTTTTTAGTTCTGAGTGGATGAAATCAGAGGCAAGGAAGATGCAAGTGGCTTAGTCTTCACACGGCCATAAACACATTAGAATCATATCTGATTTTCTCTGTTCTGTGTATTTCTTATCTCTATCTTTCTAGTCAACATCAAGAATTAATTGCTTATTTTGTGCAGAGATCTCTAGCAAGTGATGTGAGGGAGAGGCAAAGGAATTAGAAGACACAATCGGGCCCTTCAGGTGCTTCCATTCCCAGCTCTCAGAGTGAAACATGAAATTGTTCTGGTCCTGAGTATTGTCTTTTACATTAGGCAGTGATCTAACTTCTCTTTGAAGAGTGAGAAAATGAGACTTTTGCCCATGTCATTCAAGTAGAGTACTAGTGTATAACTGAGTCCAATGATAATAATGATAGCTACTACTTACATAATACCTTCATGTTTCATATTGCTTTGTATATATGATCACATTTGATCCTCACAATAACTCTGTATGATAAACATTGTTAATTATCACCATTTTATGTATGTGGGAAGTGAAACTAAGAGATTAAGTGACTTGGTTCAAGTCACACAGCTTTAAAATCTCTGAGATGGAATTTGAACTCAGATCTTCATTCAATGTCCAGCCCTGTATCTACTATGCCGAGCTTCCTCTCAAAAAATGGACTTGTACTTCCATTTTACAATACTGAAAGCCACATATCCTATGAAATAGGGTTAAATATTTTCAAAATTGTAGTGTTTTAGAAAAACTTAAGAGGCTTCAGGTGCTGTAAAAATTATGCCAACCAGCTCTGCCAGTTTAACGTAATCTATGACATGATTCCAAATTCATCCACTGCTTCATTCCTCTTGAAGAAGAGGTGCCAATTTTCTGATGTATACCATACTAAATAGTAATTTCGTGATGTGGTGGGTAAAATAATATTGGCATAGTGCCACCAACCCCATTTTTAGCTGTGACATTAAGAGCATCAAAAAGAACTCTAACCCATATGCATCACTCGAGCCTTTGTGTAGCTGTTTTTGAAATAGGAAAGCTTTCCAAAGAGTTCTCAGACTTAAGCTGTAGTAGAAAGAAATGCAACACAATCTGGCTTCCATTTCCATTGCCCAATTATAAGCTGTTTGAGGACACAGGAATTACAATTACATTTTGGTCATCTCTGTATTTCCTACCGTACTTCCCAAGGCTAATTTCAAATACTTCAGTACCTCAAGAACCCATGATTCTATAAGTGAGTATATTTCTTCCGTATTTACATACTGCAAACACTCCATGCCTTAATAAATCATTTTTTGAGTCTGTATGTGTGTGGATAGGATAAGAAAATAATAATAATAATAGTAAGCTGAATATCTGGTGATCAGCCTTTCCAAACTTTGCAAGCCGGGTCCTTAGAGCATGCACACACACACACACACACACACACACATTCATCTCTTACTATACCCACGGGAATTATTTCTTTTCTTTTTTGGAGGGGGGAATGAAGGGTAATTGGGGTTAAGTGACTTGCCCAACGTCACACAGCTAGTAAGTGTGTCAAATGTCTGAGGTTAGATTTGAACTCAGGTCCTCCTGACTCCAGGGCTGGTGCTCTACTCACCTAGCTGCCCCAAAGTATTTCTGCTTCAGTAGGATAAATCAGAACTTATATTCTAATGGCTCTAGATTTATAGTGGTATAGCAAGATTGATCTGAATTAAAGAATTAAATGTATCCAGTAGACTCTTAACAAAGGATTGTTAATCCAATATTGTAAGTAAAATTTGAGTACAACTAAAACAAATAAAAGCTTAGATTTCCTCTAGTTAGTTGTGTCTTTCACATATTAAATGCTCGATAAATATTTATGGAATGAATGAATGAATTTATGTGCAATTATATTAAAATGTTTTATACAACATTTTAAAGTTTACAAAGCAGTTTACATGCCACATTTCATGTGGTCCCAACCACTTGGTGAGCAAGATACTGCACAAATATTATCTAAAAGACAGGAAAGTTCAGAGAGATTAAGATATTTCTTCATAGTCACACAGCTAGTAATTGTGGGATTTGTGTTTGAACCTTGACTCCAAGTCTTTTTTATCATTTAACTGCCATAATGCAGTAGAAGAAAATAGAGAGAGATAGGATGGGGCTGGGAACAAAAGTTGTTTTTAGGCCATGTGGTAGTGTATTGTTTAAATTGATTTTAAAAGGAAAAGAATTCATTAGGTTGAAGGTGATACACAGTTTGCCATTTGGAATTTCCTTTTCAGAGTATCTATGGCCTTAGTAAGTGGCAGCAGATCAAAATGAAAATAACAGTTTGCAGGTTTTGTGCAACAATATGCACAACTCTACTAGGATAAGACATAGTTTGGCACTACATGGAACTTCAAAAGCATTCTTTTTAGACACATTTATTCATAGGCATGTGGTTTTATGCATAACATTACTTGCTGATAATTTTTGAAATAAGAGAAATCCTCATTTTCAAAATACACTTGAGGGGAGCTATTTACTTTACAGGACCTGGTGAAAGACATTTCATTAAAGTAATAAATCCTTATTTACCTATTTTGCAAGTTAAAGATTGTAATTATCAGGTATCTTACAAGGGCTATATCCTATTCAGTTGGCCCTAGACCCAATCTCCAAATAAACTAATTAGGACTACAATCGACAAACCTATCAACCACAAAAAGTGTTCACTAAGTCATTGCTGTTTGCTATTCATGTAAAATGGACACACAGCCAAAATGTAAAACCCTTCCTCTCCTCTAGGACTTTGCATTCAATGGGAAGAACCTATATGTCCATACATATTTGTCTACAAAATATGTACAACATAAATTACAAGTAATTTTGAGGAGGAAGACACCAGCAACTGAGTGAATAAAGAAAAGATGTATGTAGAACATTATACTTGGGCTGAGTTTTGAAGGAAATTAAGGCTTCTAAAAATCCATGTACCAAAGAAGACTGATCCATAGCTTCATTTTGTACCTCTATGTTGAGCCATCTGTCCTCTGATGTATGCCACTAGTCTGCATATATTTTGTGTCTATTTAGATGTGTTGTGCATTTTGTCTCCACTCATTGAACACAAGTATCTTGAGGAAAGTACTCTTCATTTTTGTCTTCGTATCCTCATTTCCTAGAACAATGCTTGGCATCTAGTAGGTGCTTAATAAATGTTTGTCGATTGATTCATTTAGTCAGAAAATATGTTTGTCTCCATATAATATATAATCATTAAAAATAAAGTGCCAGTAATGTAGAAGGGAATCCAGCATTTTGTAAACCAGACCAATGCCAGAAACACACATTTATAAAATGTAGAGTCTTGGAGAAGAAAAGAAATGGCATGATACTCCCACTATTTATTGATATTTGCATGATCTCTCACTTTTCATTAGTGGATTCATAGCATTTTTCACTTTCTAATTTACTGCAGACATACTGTACCTCTTTCCCGGTTATTGTAGGCAAAGAATTTTATTTTTGGGCTTATAGTGATTTTTGACACAATTTTATTACAACAAAACAATATTATTATTCCCATGAAGC
This sequence comes from Trichosurus vulpecula, assembly GCF_011100635.1. NCBI lineage: Eukaryota > Metazoa > Chordata > Mammalia > Diprotodontia > Phalangeridae > Trichosurus > Trichosurus vulpecula. Next base: position 90,331,865 of record NC_050581.1, on the reverse strand, counting down.
TCAAGATAAGGAGCTTTTTTAAAGATTACACACACATAAACACATATTATACACACATACATACACACTATATGAGTCAAGAGAACACATTAAGGCTATTGCCCAGTATATATTTATTAAAACAGCTATTATAGTTAATAGTCATCTCTGTATTTATATGTCACATTTCTTCCAAACAAATTATAATGTTTTCTTTTAATATATAATCCTTTATTTCCACATAATACTGGTGATATATGAAACTGTAATTTCATTAATCTCTACTTGACAGATGGGGAATGTGAAGCATAAACCAAATGACTTGTCTGAAATCAAAGTATAACAGAGCAAGAGTAGAAATCTAGGTCACCCAACTGACTCCAAGTAGGAAATAAAGGAGAGAGGAAGGAAGGTGGGATGGATGGATGGAAGCAAGGAGAAGGAAGGAAGAAAAGAAAGGGAGAAAGAAAGGAGAGAGAGAAGGGGAGAGAGAGACACACACACACACAGAGACAGAAAGAGAGAGAGCCAGAGAAACTGAGAGACAGAGAGAGAGAGAGAGAGAGAGAGAGAGACAGAGAGAGAGAGACAGAGAGAGAGAGAGACAGAGAGAGAGAGAGGGAGAGAGAGAGAACCTACCCTGTGTTGCAATTAGAGGATGGACCTCTGTTGAATCCTGCATCTGACACTTAGTATTTCATATCATCTTGCAATAATCATAGAAAAATGAGATGATGGATTGAATATGTGAAGTGCTTTGCAAACTTTGATGTCTAAGTAAGTAGCAGCTCTTTTGTCCTGTTTGCCTCAGTTCCTCATCTATAAAATAAGCTGGAGAAGGAAATGAAAAACCACTCCAGTATTTTTGCCAAGAAGAGTAGGGAATATCCGAAAAATGACAACAATAAAGGCCGTTATTGGGGTGGGGTGGAGGTGCAGCTAAGTGGTACAAGGGCTAGAGTGCTGGGACTGGAGTCTGGAAGACTAATCTTCCTAAGCTCAAACCCTTTCTCAGACGTTTACTAGCTGTGTGACTCTGGGCAAGTCATTTAACTCTGTTACTTCACTTTCCTCATTTGTAAAATGAAAAAGTAGAGCTAATGCACAGCTTTTTCCAGCTCTACCCCACTTTGATAGTGTTTGACATTCTATTAAATAGGACTTTTCGTGATCTGCCACTTCTACATTACCATGTATTACACTGCACTAATATAACAATATTACATCACCCGGTGTTCACAGCGATGCCTCCGAAGTGCTGCATGATACAGACAGACTTTCTGAATCAAAGAAAGATAGGATTATGTACAAGGTCAAGTAGTAGTGAGGGAAAGTATATTTTATTTTATTTGAATTATTCAAAAACTGTCCATCTATATTGAAATACAGATGAATGACTAACCTGTATATTTGGTTGACTAGAAGAATATTCCTTACCATGACTAATAGAGTTTGCTTCATACCAAATTTGTGTATAACTCACTTTTTTTTCTGAACCACTACTCAGTTTTCTCTATGAAACTAGGCTTTGTGCTGGATAAGTACAGAGACAGCACAAAGAGCTCTCCGTGTCATCATATTTATTGTCCATATGTGTCTACTAGAAGAAAGAGCCTTTTAGTTATATAGGTCTCTAGAGCATCAAGAAATCACACACATTTTTATGATGAAAAAGGTTTCTCCCTGCTCAAATGTATTCTTTTTCTTTCTCTCTCTTTTAATAAATCTATGCCTGGAGCTCTTTATTCACTAAAACATTTGCAGAAAATGTAGATCACATTCCCATCACGTCTGATTAGAAAAAAAGGCATAAAGTCTTGATGTGTATTACTAAAAAGTGAGTCTTTTGACATAAACAGAACATAGCAACATTGCATTCTTTATGTTTTTGGTTTCTGTTTGTTCATTCATTTTTCCCCCTCTCAGTTTGATGCTTCTCATGGATTTTTACAGCAGCATTCATCAACTATATTCATTTAAAAATATTTACATTCTCTTCCTCCACTCAGGCTTCACTCTCATGCAGGACAGATTATAAATATGATGAGAATGAATATTGCCACATTAGCTTCTTAATGAATGGCTATATGGCCCATGGGGAGCATTTGCCCTGAAATAGACCTTCAGATGGCTCTGCTTGAAGAAAGCTAACTTCTGTGTGCTGCCTGACTTCATCACCATTTACATTTGGCATAATATGGGCAGAAAGCAATTTTAATTTAATATATAAATGTAAAACCTCAGCTTCCCATAGCTGTAATGTAGAATCCATGATGGTTTTTTTTTCCTTTCTTTTTCTTTTTTTTTTATGAGCAAAGCCTGTATCCTGTGAGCTCGTGTGATGGAAATCCACAGTGTGCTGGGAGTGACTATATTAGGGTATGGGAAAGGATTAAAACTGTTAGAGATAAATAAAAAAGCAATTACCTAGGCCCAGGAAAGAGATACCATGCATTTATTCAGGCAGCATTTAGCTTACTTAGGGCTCCATTCCAACAAATTATTATTCCTTCCCCTTCTTGGACTAATGTATGCTATAGCCAGTGGAAGGAAGCAGGATGATGTTTCACACCCTGGCAACAAGAAGTCAGAGAAACTTGGAGGGTTTTAACAGGCCTGCCTGTTTCTTGGCTGCCATTAGGAAAATGACATAATCATGGAATATTCTCTCTTCCCATTCCAAATGATAGGTTCCTTCAGGGCTTGAAATTTTGAAGTTGCCACCTAGCTGTGGTTGACTACATACTATGGGTTAACAGACTTTTTTTTTTAACAGACCCCCATTAGAATGTGAGCTCATTGTAGCCACCACTTTCCCTCCCCCCATTCTTTGTGTCCCCAAGGCTTAGCACAATGCCTGGTATATGTTGTTGGTCATTCAGTCATGTCTGACTATTTGTGACTCCATTTGGAGTTTTTTTAGCAGACAGACTGGAGTGGTTTGCCATTTCCTTCTCCAGCTCATTTTATAGATGATGAACTGAGGCAAAGAGGGTTAAGTGACTTGCCCAGTGTCACATAACTAATAAGTATTTGAATCCAGATTTGAACTCAGAAAGATGAGTCTTCCTGACTTCAGGTTTGCCACTCTATCCATCAAACCACCTAGCTGCCCTGCCTGCTATATAGCAAGTGCTTAATAAATATTCGTTGAGTGATTCAGTGACTAGACTCACTTACACAGGTCCAGAGACAGGTGAATTTCCTAAAACATGGCCGAATCTTCTGATGAGAGCTCTTAACTTAAGTCCTGCAGCTTGTATTTAAAAATAGGAAAATTAGGAAATAGAATGTGGGAGATCCTTCCTCATAAGTATTTTTAATCCCCACCTCCTTCCAAACTCAAACTTTTGATTTCCCTGAAGATCTTATAGATGTGATTCCCATTACTAATACCCAACATACTGATCTCCCTTCTCTCCCATCATAGTACAAGCCTCAGTTCTTGGAAAGTACTCAACTAATTGGCTTTCCCAGGATCACATAAGTAAATGGAAAAACTTTTATTTAAATCCAAAACTTTTGACTCCAAATCAAGAGAGCACTGGACTCACAGTCAAATACCTGGATTCTAGTCATAATTCTGCAATTAGCTAGTAATATCACTTTAGTGAAATCATCTAAATTCTCTGAAACTCAGTCTGGCTGTATATACCTATCTCATAAAGGTACTAAGACAATCAAATGAGATAATTTGGAAATATTTAAGTATTTAAAACACACACACACACACACAAACATACACCCTTAAAATGCTATACTATATAAGGGATAGCATTGACCCATAAAAAAGATAATATTTCAACCACTTACTAATGTGCTACTATATACCTTTGATTTTCATGAAAAAAATACAACAGGAGATATTGTTTCTTTGATGATAATTAGCAATATTGATGCATATTAATGTTGAAGTTATTCCTTTCAGGATCAATTTGAAACCTATGCCAACTGAAACCTAAGGAGAGAGATGATGAATAACGGAAAAAGCTGACCAATACTGCACCGTTCTTTAATCTGCAGATTTTGCTAGTCTGTATGGGTGGGGAATAAACAAACAAACAAACAAACAAAACCCTTCTGTTCTTTCAGTTTTATCTTAAGGCTTCCAAGCAAGTGCCCTGGAATCTTAAATGTGTATTGTTTGGGGAAAAGAAGGGAATCAAACAATTCATTGAGGTTGATAGCACTGGTGGCTTCTGGGAGCTCCAAAAAATTTTCCTGGCTATGCCAAAAGCTGCAATTACATGCAAGAACACCTGCTATTTGTCCTCATCTGTAGCACTGGGCAACAGGTCAAATGGACGATTTTCATTTTTATTGCTTGTCTGGAGGCATTGACTTTGCAGATAACCCAAAGTTGAAAGCAAGAAGATGGCATCTTCAAAGACTAGATTAGAATTTAGAATACCTATTTTGGTTGGGGGAAGTGAACAGAAACCACTCAAATCAAGCCTGATGGGAAAAGATTCAGGTTTGGTCATTTAGGAGAAAAAAAGATAAGTGTATGAATATAATAGCCTTTAAAAAGAGGACATTACAGAGCAGGGTATGAAGCCTTTAAAAATAGCTCTAGGTATTATTTTAATTAGCATTTGTGGAATCCCACCTCCTATGTGAAATCTTCCCAGACTGATAAATCATTTCTCCTTTTTCTGCCCACATCTGGACATGAACATATTTCCTATTTCTCTTCCTCTCAGATAAAGAAACCTGGGATTTTTGTGTGTGCCATTGTGCTAGAGTTTATTATAATTAAGATAAATAATAAGGTCTAAAATATCAGAAATCAAGCCATCAAGCAAAGATAGTAATCAGGAGTTAGTAGCAATTTACCAGGCTAGGGAATGGAACATAGAGATCTTAGTTTAGGCTAAAATAGATGAAATAAACAGAAATAACTGGGTAATGTTGACAAATTACTTCAGGACTACCAGAAAAACATAATGGTATGTAGTCCGATTTTTAGTACGGAAAATCCAGTTCCAAACTCTTCTAAACATTTACTTAGTGACATTGGACAAATCATGTCAACTTTGAGGTTTTCTATTTTAAAAATGAAAGGTTTGAACCAAATGCCTAGCACATAACAGGTGCTTAATAAATGTTTATTATTTGCTTGTTTACTTGAAATGATCTCTAAGGTTCTTTCTAGTTTCAATAGGCTGTGATATAAGAATACAGAATAAGGAAGGATAAAGGAATCATTAGGGAGCAAGTTCACAGGATTAATCAGAGAGATAGATCATTAGCACCAACTAGTAATTGAGGACCTTGCCTGCTCTTGCCCGCACCCCTCCACTCCACCCCACCCCCCATCTGCCATCAAACTCTTGTTTACAAATTAACCCATTTACTAATCCAGCCTACTTACAAGGCAGCCTGGTATATTATATATCTTACTAGACTTGGATCTCTAATGACCTAGATTCAAATCATTCCTCAGACTCTTAGTGGCTGTATGAGCCTAGCTAAGTCACTCAAACTGTATGAGGCTTACTTTCCTCATGTGTAAAATGGGAATTAAAATAACACATTTTAGAATTGCTATAAGGTCCAAATGAGATGAAGTATTTAAAGAATTTTGCAAATCTTAAAGCACCATATAAATGACTACTCTTTCTATTAATCCCTTGAAAAATAATGATATATTACTAATTCAGGAACCAGGTAACTATGGGTGTTTTTTTTTTCATTTGTTTGTTTTGCTTTTTTCCAGGATCTTTGTTCAGAACATAAACATGGAGACCTTTCCATCTGACTTGAATTATAATTTTCTATACATATTGTTTCTTTTTTTCTTTTTCTTTTTACTAATTTCCCAGAATCAATGAGCTAGACCTCTACTATTAGCTTAGGGTTACAAGGGAGTACCTAATGCAGGGGTAGGGACTCCCTGCTATGAGGCCACACATAGCCCTCTGGGTCCCTGAGGGCAGTCCTTTGATTGAGTCTGAGTTTCACAGAACAAATTCTTTTAAGTGGCAGCTGAGGATCCAGGGGGCCACATGTGGCCTTGAGACTACAGGTTCCCCACTCCTGGCCCAGAGACATCCTTTATTAGCTGTTATCCTTAATCCAAGCATTTGGTTAGAGTGGATTTTCTTCCCATCTCTTTACTGTTAGGAGGGGTTGTGAGTTTGGTCTTCGAACATCCTTCCTTTTACTCCTTATCATTGCCTAGTGAAAGTAATGCTCATCTAAATGTTGTACATATATCCAAGTTGTTTCTTCTATTAAAATGCCAGTTCCTTAAGATTGGGGGCTATCCACTTTTGTTTGAATTGGCATTGGTTGGTAAAATGTGTTGTACAGAGTAAACATTTAATAAACACTTTGTCATTCATTCATTTGTTCATTCATTCATCCTATTCATGATAAGCTTTCCACAAAGATAGGAATCAAATTTTGGTAGGATATTTTATCCATGGCCTAGATTGAACATTATATCCATTTGTATGCAAAATGAATGCTTTTGGATGATGAGGATGATGATGATTATAATTAAAACTGATCAAATATTAATAATTTATCTGTTTTAGCCTTATAACTTAAGATTGATGGAGATAACTTAGAAGGGTAGAGGAAGTGACCTAAATATGGGTAGTAATCCCCTAGAGAAAAGGTTAAATATGACTGGGGTTATTTTAGTAACAGAAGAAACTAAGGACTGATTTAGTAACTGTTCAAATATGTGAAATATCATTACATAGAGGTTGGGGAGGTTGAATCATATCATAAAGGATTCAGGTTAAATATAAGGTCAGATTTCCTGTCAAAACAGCAGCGATAGTAGCAACCTTATGAGTAGGACCATTAGGTAGCTACCTACCTGGTTTAATGTTGGGGCCCCAGGACTCCCCCCTTTCCCTGGATATTGCCTCAACGTTGCTGCCAACAATATCTGAAACAGAGTCATTAGGCAGAATGAGTTCTCTGAATGAAGTTCTCTGTAAAATATTGCTAACAATAGTAATTACCTCACAAACCTACTGTGAGGACCAAATGAGATGTTGTATATAAAGGCACTGTATGAATGATAACCATTATTATTACTCCCTTGCAGAGTGATGATGCTGTGGATTTGAGGATTGACTTGTCGTCTTTTATTAAAAAGAAATTCCATTAAGAAGGGTAACATTAACCCACTATTCAATAAATACGTTTCTGTGAAATAAATTTATTTGATATTTTCCAATGGGATAGTTAGGGAGAGTATGTTTTAATTGGGGGAGTGGTGGAGTATGAGAAAGATCTAGAGTCCAGAACAGTATGAGAGAATGGGAAGATAGAACGCTTGTATTAGATGTGAAGGGGAAGTGGTCATCTAGGAGAGGCCTGAGAAGAACAGAATCACTAGAGAGAGAGCATTTCAGGTAAAGTGGAAAATCCCTGAAGATTAACTCCTCTGTTTTGCCAAGAACTTTTAGAAATGGTGGATTTTAAACAAAACAGTTCAACTTTAGTAAGTCCCTTGCAATTTCTTTTTCTTGTTCTTTTTCTTGATTACCTTTTCATGCTTCTCTTGATTTTTGTGTTTGAAAGTCAAATTTTCTATTCGGCTCTGGTCTTTTCACTGAGAAAGCTTGAAAGTCCTCTATTTTATTGAAAATCCGTATTTTGCCTTGGAGCATGATACTCAGTTTTGCTGGGTGGGTGATTCTTGGTTTTAATCCTAGCTCCATTGACCTCTGGAATATTGTATTCCAAGCCCTTCGATCTCTTAATGTAGAAGCTGCCAGATCTTGGATTATTCTGAGTGGGTTTCCACAATACTCAAATTGTTTCTTTCTGGCTGCTTGCAATATTTTCTCCTTGATCTGGGAGCTCTGGAATTTGGCGACAATATTCCTAGGAGATTTCTTTTGGGGATCTATTTGAGGAGGTGATCGATGGATTCTTTCAATTTCTATTTTGCCCTGTGGCTCTAGAATATCAGGGCAGTTCTCCTTGATAATTTCTTGAAAGATGGTATCTAAGCTCTTTTTTTGATCATGGCTTTCAGGTAGTCCAATAATTTTTAAATTATCTCTCCTGGATCTATTTTCCAGGTCAGTAGTTTTTCCAATGAGATATTTCACATTGTCTTCCATTTTTTCATTCATTTGATTCTGTTTTATAATATCTTGATTTCTCATAAAGTCACTAGCTTCCACTTGCTCCAATCTAATTTTTAAGGTAGTATTTTCTTCAGGGGTCCATTGAACCTCCTTTTCCATTTGGATAATTCTGCCTTTCAAGGCATTCTTCTCCTCATTGGCTTTTTGGAGCTCTTTTGCCATTTGAGTTAGTCTATTTTTTAAGGTGTTGTTTTCTTCAGTGTATTTTTCAGTGTTTTTTTGGCTCTCCTTCAGCAAGTCATTGACTTGTTTTTCATGGTTTTCTCCCATCCTTCTCATTTCTCTTCCCAATTTTTCCTCTACTTCTCTAACTTGGTTTTCCAAATCCTTTTTGAGCTCTTCCATGGCCTGGGACCAGTTCATGTTTTTCTTGGAGGCTTTTGGTGTAGGCTCTTGCACTTTGTTGACTTCTTTATGCTGTATGTTTTGATCTTCTTTGTCACCAAAGAAAGAATCCAAAGTCTGAGACTGAATCTGGGTGTGTTTTCACAACCTGGCCATATTCCCAACCAACTAACTTAACCCTTGAGTTTTTCAGCGGGGTATGGCTGCTTGTAGACTAAAGAGTTCTATGTTTCACGTATTGGGGGGATGCGCCAGCTCTGCCACACCAGCCCTCCTCCTTCCCCAAGAACCCCCAACCCAGACTGGGCTTAGATCTTCAGCAGGCTGTGTGCTCCTGCTCTGATCCACCACTTAATTCCTCCCACCAGGTGGGCCTGGGGCCAGAAGCAACTTCAGCTGTAGCTGCCCACCTCCGTTGCCCCGAGGGTGGTGGCCGAACCTCAAACTCCTTATGCTCCAGCAGCTTTTCCCATTAACCTTCTCCGCTGTCTTTGGTGTTTGTGTGTTGAGAAGTCTGGTAACTGCGGCAGCTCACTGATTCAGGGAGCTAGGGCCAACTCTGCCTGGCTCCTGGTCTGGTTGGTCCTTGCCCGATGATGTGTATGATTCATGAGACCTCAGTATTAGGGTAGCTGAAGGGAATATGCATGTATATATATATATATATACACACCTGCATATATACATATATATATGTTTACGTGTATATATATATAAGTGAATGTGTATGTATGTATATATGTATGTGTGTATATATATATATATATATATATATATATATATATAGAGAGAGAGAGAGAGAGAGAGAGAGAGAGAGAGGACACAGGGTGAGTTGAAGATGAAAGGAAGATATCTAAAAGAAATAAAATCAAATTAAGGGATGAAAGAGGAATATATTGAGAGAGGGAGATAGGGAGAGATAGAATGGGGTGGATTATCTCGCATAAAGGTGGTAAGAGGAAGCAGTTCTGTGGGAGGAGGGGAGAGGGCAGGTGAGGGGGGGGGAATGAGTGAATCTTGCTCTCATCAAATTTGGCCTGAGGAGGGAATACCATACATACTCAATTGGGTATCTTACCCCACAGGAAAGAAGAGGGAAGAAGATAAAAAAAGGGGGGGATGATGGAGGGGAGGGCAGATGGGGGTGGAGGTAATCAAAAATAAACACTTTGGAAAGGGGACAGGGTCAAGGGAGAAAATTCAATAAAGGGGGATGAGTTGGGAAGGAGCAAAATATAGTTAGTCTTTGACAACATGAGTATTGTGGAAGGGTTATACATAATGATACACATGTGGCCTATGTTGAATTACTTGACTTCTTAGGGAAGGTGGGTGGGAAGGAAAGAGGGGAGAGAATTTGGAACTCAAAGTTTTAAAAACAGATGTTCAAAAACAAAAAAAAAAAGTTTTTGCATGCAACTAGAAAATAAGATACACAGGCAATGGGGCATAGAAATTTATCTTGCCCTACAAGAAAGGAAGGGAAAAGGGGATGGGAGGGGAGTTGGGTGACAGAAGGGGGTGCTGACTGGGGAACAGGGCAACCAGAATATACACCATCTTGGAATGGGGAGGAGGGTAGAAATGGGGAGAAAATTTGTAATTCAAACTCTTGTGAAAATCAGTGCTGAAAACTAAATATGTTAAATAAATAAATTTAAAATATGAAAAAAAAAGAAATGGTAGATTTGAAGTCAGATCATCTGAATGTGGTATTTACTACCCACTGTTATTGTGAAAATACTTCTTCATCTGGCTTTGTCCCATGTTTCCTCATCTGTAAAAGAGAAAACTTAGTATTATCATGTTCTCAATGGTCTGGGGTAGTTTGATTTAGGCCCTGATTGAATGAGTGGACTAGTTATCCTCTCAGAGTTCCTCCCAGACTAGAACATTTTATAGACAGAGTTTCCCATGGATTATTGTCTTTAAAAGATGAGAGCACATATGTAAACGCATGAGCACCTACCTTATTTTCCTAAAAGCTGTTTTCATACATTATAATAGACAATTTTCTTTTTATTTTTTTCTCTATCAAGTTTTTCTCCATTAAAAAAGTATCAGTTTTTCTCCCGACATAGGCAGGTAGATTTTTTTTTCCCTTTTTTCTGCTTTTATGTGACTATCTAATCCTGTATTTTTTGGACTATCTTTTTCTCTTCTGTCTTTCTCTTCCCACATATTCATAAGCTATATTGACTCATTTTAGAGATAAATTTCTAGAAATGCTGAAATAGAAACATAGTAGATTCTATTTCAACTAATATATACATATGTACATATATATATATATATATATTCAAAAAATTTCCATACCAAAGTACAAGAAAAGAGTTTCCTCAAAAACAGCTCTGACATCTTGATACTTCATAAATACAATAAATGCCAAGATAGCAGGTGAATTTCTTCCCTGAGGAGGATGACTGTTCCTTGTTCTCAGCCATTAAGATATTTCTTCTGTACATGTATTTTTCTGGGATTGAACACCTTAAGTATAACCTTATTAGTTACAGTGTTTTGGGAAAGATAAATCGTCTGATCATTTATCAAGGGAGAGGCTATATTAGACAATGGAAAATTTTCATTTTTTTTCTAACTCAAGGAACTGGGGTTAGACAATTGAATGTGTTAATTAACTGGAGGACCATTTGTTACACAATTTCACTAGGATTTAGTGTACTACTGTGGTGTAAGCTTTTGGCTTAATACAGTCTTCAAATAGTGCTCTGGAGGCCTGAAAGAGTTAATGCACCTCCCTAAATCCCTAAGTTACTGCCAGCGAGTGAGGACCATGGGCACCAGAGAATAGAATCTGGCACTTCTTAAATGCTATAGTAAATTAGAGGCTGTTTAGAGTGTAGAGAGAGAACAGGCCTTTGAACTCAGGGGTCTAATTTCTAACTGGCAATACAGACCAATGTCCACAATAACTCTAACTTTAATGTCTCCTTGAGGAAAGGGGCCATTTAGTTTTTTGTTTTGTTTTATTTTTCCATTATCTTTCTATCCACAATATCTTGTGCATAGCAGGTGCTTAAATATTAACTGAATTTATATACACATGAGTAATAACTGTTCATGTCTACCTGTCTATCTATCGATACCAATACTACCCACCCTATATTCTAGAAGAACAGCGATTTTTAATATGGAGTTCACAGCCTTTTTTTCAATATTTTGATAACTATATTTCAATATAGTTATTTCCTTTGCAACCCTACATTTTTTATGGTATGTATTTAAAATCATTGTTCTGAGGAATCTATAGGTTTCACCAGTCTACCAATGAGGTCCATGTCACTCACAAAAAAATGGTTAACACCCCTTTTTCTAGAAAGAAGTAAAATCAACCCTAGAAAGTAAAGCCAAGATTTATGGAGCTTTGAAAAACAGAAAGCTCTAAGCTATGCCAGAATATCTGCATCTTTCAGTGTGGCAATACATGGGCTCTGGTCTTGCATTTTATAGGATTTCTAAGATCTCAGTGCTGCTCAGTAAATATATAATAATAGTGTTATTTAAGATGATGGGAGGGGAGAGAGATAGAGATACATACATACTGGAGAGAGAGAGAGAGAGAGAGAGAGAGAGAGAGAGAGAGAGAGAGAGAGAGAGAAGGAGAGAGAACATTGGCTGACATCCAATTTAACTTCAGATATTAGGAGGTATATGATAGATCTAACATAAGTAAGGAGGTTGCGAAAATACATTTATGTGGCTTTTAATAATACCATTGTCCAATACAGGTAAGAGCACATATTAGTCATTTTGGTCAAGCTGAATAAAGCACCATCACCTTTCCTTATCTCTCCCTAGAAGGATGCAAAGCTCCGTGGTGGTAAATATGGCCAGCACAGGGTGGTGAATCTGAGAAGATAAAATGGTACCCTCATAGAGACTTTTTAGAGGTTCAAGAAATGTCAAGGACTAAATCACCAGTACCTCTGTTATGCATGTAACAAGCACATGTTTCTACTTTAGCAATCTGTATGGCAGAGGCTAATATCTGTGAGTCTGTGATCCTGTCAACACCCAATGGCTTATAATCCTATCTTTTGTGTATATATATGTGTGTGTATGTGTGTGTGTGTGTATCCCTCTTTGGGGTTCCCCTTTGACATCCTATCCATACCATAGCCTACTTACAAATCCTATCTGCTCTCCAGGGCATTCTTTTCAATATGTATAGGCCTGACCATTGCCTACCCCAAGATAGAGACAGAGATGGAAATTGAGATAGATATGGAGACATACAGTATAAGACCAATCTGTAAGTGAAAGATCTTTCCTGCCCACTGAATAGTCCTCAGATGGGGCCAACAACATTAGATGCAGGCACACACCTTTGTGATTCAGAACAGGTATTAAAGACTCTTCTCACCCCCTCAATAGACTCAGGTGGGGCCAACAAAGGGAGGCCTGGTTAGAGATTGGCCCATAATCTTTAGCTAACTAGATATGAGACCCCAGGCCTCAGGTGCCACACCTTTTTGCTAAAATAGGTTCTGAGCCCTCAGGGCCCAGAACAGGGTATACAAGATCTGAGGTTGGCATTTTGTTTTGGGGCTCTCACGCACTGGAAGAGTATCTAGTGATTTGACCAGAGGATACTCTGGGTAGCCACAAAGGAGGCCCCCAGCTTTGAAAACCCAGATACTGATGCTTCTCTCTCTGGTAACTGTATGTATTGCTATAGTTAGACAGTTAGAAGCCTGTCTACTGGTTTGTGTTTATTTGCTCTGTTTATATAATATATGTTTGTAATTTCTGTTTGTATTTGCTCTGAAGTTCAGGGTCCTGACTTTTCCCCCTGAACTAAGTGAATGATATATGTATGTTTAATTAAAGTGAGATTGTTAACCCCTTAAAGTTACTTTCCTTAGAAAAAACAAATCAAGAATCTGTGCTAGCTGCCCTCCTGTGTGCTCTTGTTCTTGGTCTTGTTATGGGTCTTTCACCTCCACAGCAGCTACTAGCAGTATTGTTGCTACAATCTAGTCTGGTAATATTAGTATACGGAATTTCGAGGTAGAAACTCCTTCCACTGATGCAGATCCTTAATTTATATTTAACATTATCTCAGAAACAGCTTAAGGCAGTGAAAAGTTAAAGGAAACATATCATCACACAATTAGTATGTTGTCAAGAGCAGAGCTTGAACTCTATTCACTCTGCCACACAATCTTGTATCTCTGTTTTGCTGTGTTGAGGCACTGTGGCATAGTGGATTTTGGAGTCAGAGAGAGCTGTGTTCGAATCTCTCCTGAAACACCTATTAATTTGTTCCAGGATCCTGTTCAAGTTAATTTTTCTTGGTTTCAGTTCCTCACTATAAAATCAGGGAATGGGACTAGATGTCCTGTAGGGCCCTATCCAGCTCTAAATTTCTGATCCTTTCATCTTCATTACAAAGCAACTCTTTTCATATACACAAGGAATCCATTATTTTTATCAGAATCATTATTGTTATTGTTTTACTACTCCAATCATTGTACAAGGAGCCAACCTGATAGATGGCAGCCCTGGTCTGGATGTTTGAGGACCTTATCTGCTTTACTGCCTGGAAGTTCTATTAAGTGCCTTAGTAATAATTTCCACTGACAGATCAATCTGTATTTTCTGATTTCCTAAGAAGTATAATTCAGAGATTACTCTAGACAGTAAAGATAAACTCCTCCCTTCTCCTCCCCCTCTTTCTTTCCCTCCTCTTCCTTCTTCTATGTGAGTATGTCTTCCTCCTTGGAAGTTTCTGGAGTTTCTGGTGTTTTTCTTTCCTTAGTTTAAATTGTCATATGACAGAGTTATAACCAATTCACTAGATGGACATAAAGAATTGCTTAGGCAATTGCTTTGCATAGAGCTAGTGTCATCCATCAAACTGCTTCCTTTGTAGCTCAGTGGAACTACAAGATATTTACTATCATGATTATGATTGCAATGAATATTTTATGTTTTTATGGCCATTTATACTTTTCAAAGTAATTCCATATACATTTGATCTAGTTCGATAAAATGTCTCATAGACACTCACATGATTATGAGAGAGAAAGGAAATTGTTGCTTATTGCAATGATAACTGCTCAGGGACCTAAACCCAGGGAATAATCTTTATGAATGGAATGAGAAATCATACTTACTACAATAAACTTATCATTATTTTAATTGCAGGATAATCTGCCCTGCAAATGGGATCAAAGATTGCTTCTTTACCATCACCCCCACTTCTGCTCCAAGCTAAGAACTACAATTTCTCCCTATATCCAGATGATTCCTAGATGATCCTTTCTCCTCAACCAAACCTGAAGAAACTCCTTTGCCTCTATTCACCACATTCTATTTGGGAAAAAATAAGCTTTAACTTATATAAAGAGAGGCTGCTGAGTCAGTAGCAAAGTAACAAAATATTTATCATTATAAGTATTTTGTCCTTTAAACAACATAGAGATTCAGATCAACAAGTACTTATTGAACATCTAAAATATTCAAGGTAATTCAAAGAAAACACTTAAGAAATTACTTAAACTTTAAGGAAAGAATCAAGGGGAGCATGAATCACATGAATCACACCCAAATGGTAGCCTTTTGAGAAATCCAGTGGCCCTACAGAAGATACATGAATACCTACAAATAACGACTTCCAATCTGTTAACATGTTGCTCCCCCAGCTTTTATTCTAATACATGACATTCTTATCTATTTCCTGCTTTGTTTATGGATTATCTGAGTTCTTTAAATTATAACTCATATATGCATTTCTGGTTGTTGTTCAAGTGTTTCAGTTTTAGCTTGGAAAAGTCATGTATTTTCACTTTTTCTCTTTCTATGAAAGTTTTACTTTTTGCATCTTGCCTAGATAGAAGGATATTTGAGGTCATAAATGTGGGTACACCCTTCTGTAGTGTATATCAAATTCTTGCCTTCTCATCCTTTGCATCTTATTAATATCTTTCTAGAAATCCTTCCCAGAGAACCCGCCCCATCCTTAGACGTCTTCCTCTATTTGTTTTAAGATCTTTAATATACCAGTTTAGCTCCCAAGTTGTTCTATTTGCTATTTCTTTTTTTTCCTCCTATATGACAGGCTCATCCTCTTCTGGTTATATATGACATTATTAATTATTTTTTTAAAAAATTATTTTTAAAAATTTCCCCCACTGCCAAGATTGCCCTTTAGCTCGTTTTGGCCTGAGAGAGGGAAACCATTTTTAGGGTTTTGCCTGGATTGCCTTATTCTGCCCTCTTTTTGTTTGCTTGTTTGGAGGGAGGGAGGGAGAGAGAGGGAGAAAGAAGTGCTTTGCCTTTATTTTGCTGTGAGATGTGGCTTTTTGTTAAGAGTTGATTGGATAAGACAGAATCTCCTGTTATTTGAAGAATAGGGTGGGGAAAGCTGTATGGCCCTTTCACTGTCTACACAGCTTGAGAGGAAAAAACTACTTAGAGGAGATGTAGGAGATGTAGAGCTTTACAGTGTTCTGATTTTAGGAAACTGCTTTTTGCTGAAAGAATAGAATACTTTCTTAGCACCCTGTCAAGTGAGACTACATGCTTAAAGAGCTTGTCACTGTTTCAGTGGCTGGGGAGAGCAGAGAAGTAGTTTTGATTAACAGGAGATCTGTGAGGACCAGAATGTGTGCAAATAGAAGGGACATCATTTTGCCCAGCAGGTGTCTTGTGGTGCAGAGAACACCATCTCTAAAATGATGATCTCTGGCATCATGAATTGCCCTAATCAGTAGGTTCTCCTACTCATATGCTTCCTGCTAAAGTTTTTGTAAGTAGATGCCTATTCTCTCCCTCACTGATACTATGCATTGGTGGGAAAGTGTGACCCAGATTCATGGGTGGGCTGCTACATTTCAATCATTTCTGCTTCTGCTTTTGAGTAAACATTGATTATCTTACATTCTCTTGAGTGAATGTTATGATTATGTATGCTTTTGCCTTCTATTGAATAAATTTTCCAGTTATTCTTTAAATTTGGTCTCAGACCTGTAATTTCATTGGTGTTAAAACTCTCTGTCAGAGTAAGAATCTCCTCTTCAACTTACAGCTTTAGAGAATTGCCTTTGTTAATTTCCCTAGGATCCCATAGCCAGTATATGTCAGAGGCATGATTTGAACCCAGGTCTTCCTACCTCTGAGACCAGCTCTTTAGCCAGGATGCAAAGCTTCATCTCATTCTATCTATTTCTATTAGCATTTCTTTCTCCCACCCCCACCCTCCACACTACTTTTTTTTTCTTGTTAGTGCTTGAAGTTTACATAGCTTGTCTTTTAGCCCTGGGTAAAGAAACAGTGCCTTATATGAATCATCTAGACAAAAGTATTGAGTTTGGGTTCTTGTCAAGGATCAGCATGGACATTCAAGACACAGCTGTGTGTTTGGTAGTCAGCTACTTCCGGAGTGGAGTGTATACATATAGAAGCAATTTGGGGTAACTAGGTGTTAGGGAGAATAGAGCACCAAAGCATCAAGTCAGTAAAACCTGACTTCAAATTTACCTTCAGACACTTTCTAGTTGTGTGACCATGGGCATGTCTCTTAACTCCTTTTGTCTTCATTTCCTCATCTGTAAAATGAACTGGAGAAGGAAATGACAAACCACTCCAGTATCTTTTGCCAAGAAAACCCCAAATGAGGTCAAGGAGAGTCCTAAAAAATAACTAAAGAACAAATAGAAGTCTTTGAAAGGTTAGTGTATCTTGGAATTAATTCTAACCCTATGTATTTAAGCAGTACCATTTAAAGGCCATGGAATCATTTTGCCCAGTGGTAAGCACATTAAAGCTTCTGATAGACAGTTTTTCTTCTTTTTTTTTGCCAATTTTTTTTCTTTTTTTTCTTTTTGCCGATTCTTGCAAGGGTAATCAGCCTAATGAGAAAAATTGACCTGAAGACTGGTATAGCCCTAGAAGTCAAAAGGGGAAAGAAAACAAAAAAACCCGGCTTTTCCTCCATTTATCATGTTAGCATTAGCGTTTCAACTCAACTTCTTCACAGGTCCCTTAAATTGAGAAGTCTTCAATGCTGATTTCGAATCACGTGAATTGTTGTGTGATTTTCTTTTTCCTGGCCCTTCTTGCCCCAGGCAGTGCTGTGGTAGGATGTAGCTCTATCACATGGAGTGTTCTCTTTTTAAAAGTGTGATGTGCATCACCTACACTCAGGTGTCTCAGCTGGTTGACGGCAAAGGAAAGTCATTTTCATTTCCAGGCTTGAGGAGACAGATACATAGACTCGCTGCCTGCAAGTTCCCTTTGAGCTCAGGGAGATACCTTCATATACTTCAGATTGTTCTGGTAAGTCCTGTGTACCTAAAAGGGTTCTTGGTTAGGTGAGATAGACTAGCCACAGGATTATGTCTTTATACAGTAAGGATTGAGGAGACCCCACAGCAGTCAGAAAGAGAGAAAGAAGTAGGATGGCAAGGAAGAGTTGAATGAATGTGGCTTAATATCCTGACTATTTTCCTATTTGATGAGATATGGCTTAGGTTTTCAAGGTTTACGTATGTATATATATCTATATCTATACATATATATACATATATGTATGAATGTATAGATGTATCTATCTATATAAATGTTCTATGAATATTTCCTTACTGAAGAAAAGAAAATCACAGGGCATATAGTCTAGAGGAAGTTTTTTTTTAATATGAAAAAATATTCTCCAAACTCTTTGTTTGATTTTTAAAATCAGTTGATTTTTAAAGGGTGAATGAGGAGAGATTTTCTCTTCCATAGTTAATGTAAGTTAAAGTAGGCAAATATGTCATAACCAGCTCGTTGTAATGCACTCAGGGAAACTTAACATCAATTATGTAAAAATTCCCTTATGGCATCAAAAATGTTTTGCATGGTTGGAATCTTGCAGATGGTGCTCAAAAGTAAAAGTGGGACTGTATTGTATAATTTTGCAAATCAACCTAGGAGTATATTAATGATTCCTTTTGTTTAACATATGTGGCCCAAGACATTAGGATGAAAAAGTAATCATTTTTAGGTGTACCTTTAAAAAATTAACGTGGTGTGATTTGTTCTTTACTTATTATTTTCTCTTTCCCATGGGACTTGACAACATGAAGTCTTAATTTTGAAAGAATTGCAGAAATACTTTCAGGACCATATTAAGATTTTATATTTAGATTTAACAGCTCAGGAAAGATAAGATAATGTTATTCTACCATTAACTAGTTAGAAAACATTTTTTAAGCTTGAAGCTCTTGAATAGAATGGATTGCATGATTACTTAAATTCCTGCTTTCCCTTCCCTCTCACACTATACACTATAGTCATGGCATTCTATTTTTATTAGGGGTAGTAGTCTCTTTCTTTGCGAGTTTCACACATCACAGTGCTGTCATCCCATCAATTTTGTTTCAGATATATCTCCACGCTAATCCTCTATTCTCTCTAACTTTCCTGGGGATACAGGAGGCAGTTTCCTTCAAGGACATCTTTGATACATGACTTTTTGACATTCAACAAGAAGAAATATCCCCCTGTAGTATAGTTATTACTTTAGTTCAGATCTTCCAACAAGATGAGCCCCATGCCCTTCCAATTAAAATCACTTTTATCTATTTGGATTTTATCTTAAGTAATTTGATGATAATTGATGTGTCTTCTCAGATGTAGATATTTTACATTAACTCATTTTCAAGATTTAACGGAATGTAGAACATAATTCTTTGGGAACCAAGAAGCTGCATAAAGATGAGACTTCTGAGGAAGATGTTTCACTGTGTTACCAAGTTCATGTCCTTACATCAAAATGGCCACATGTACATGTTCAATCTAACTGTAAGCCTGCAACAAGATAGATATGCTGCCTACAGGAAAGAGCATTCGCTGCTTCAGATTTGGTATAAAGGACCACTTTGATTGTAAGTGTTTTTTAAAATTACAAAAAGACCATAGAGATCTTCTCTGGGAATCTTTAAGTACAAGGTCAATAACCACAACCTTAATGTGGTTTACAGGTGATCTTATATGTTAGTAGAAATTTAGTCTATTATTTATAAATGTAGTATATTATTTATAGTCTAAGGTAACCAAAACAGATATGGAAAATAATTTTATTTTACTTAGTCCATAATTCTTTTGACATTAAGGACTTAGAATTCCCTCAATATATGATTTATTGCATATGTGCACCAGAGAATAGAATAGCAAAATATTAAAGGCAGCTTTCACTGACAATTTTGGAGCTTGATATTTCTCCCTCCCAGTAATACTAACTAGAATTCTGGAGGTATTCTGGTTAATTTAATTTTCTGTTATTCCTAGAGATATGAAAAAAAGGAATAAAATGGTGTTTTGCCTTAATTTGATCCATACGGTGGAATGGAAAAGGTATTGTGCCAAGCTGACTAGCGTGTGAGTCATAATTCTAGCAATCATAGGATTAAGAGGTGAAAAAGAACTTTGAGATCATCTAGGTCAACTGCCCTTATGACAAATAGGGGAATTAACTTGATTGAATTAACACAGGTTAATAAATATCTGAGTTAGGATCTGAACCAGGTCATCTGCTTCTAGATCTATTTTTTTCTACTATTCCACATTGCCATGTGACCATAGGTAACCCACAGCAATTCTCTGAGGCTCAGTTTTCTCCACATTAAACTGAGAATAGTAATATTTGCATTGACCAACTCATCAGGATGTTATAGGGAATTATTTCATAAAGCTTTATGCATATATGAGTTGTTATGATGATGATTATCATGTCTTCCTCATTAAAATAGTACTTTCAAGCTACACTATTCCACATAATACCCTTTTCATGACAAGATGTTGAGGCTTTTTTTTTAAGGATATTAGTTTGACAAACTGCTAACTTGAAAATCTGGGCCTAGGCATGTTAAATTATAAATGTTCACTCTGTTTTTAGATAGATATACACACATATACGTACATATATTACATACATATATACATACAAATAAATATAATACTATATATATGTATGTATGTATGTATGTATGTGTATAAAATTAGCTAGGTGACACAATAGATAGGCATTGGGCTTGGAATCAAGAAGACTCATCTTCATGAATTTAAAACTGTGTTACTCTGAGCAAGTCATTTAACTATGTTTGCCTTAGTTCCTCATCTGTAAAATGATCTGGAGAAGAAAATGAAAACCTCTTCAGTATCTCTGCCAAGTAAACCCCAAATGGGGTCATGATGTGTCAGACACAACTGAAAATGAATGAACAACAACATATATGTGTGTGTTCATATATGTATATGTATATATGTGTGTGTATATACACATATGTATATATGCGAATATATTCACACAAGTAACCTAACCCTTTATACATGTTTATAATTATACAATAAACATATAACATAACACTTTCTTGCTATACTTTCCTACCTTCCCAATCTCAACCTTGTAGTTAACTAGCTCAATTCTATACCCTCCTATACTCTGTTTCATTCTTCTATTCTCACATCTCTTACCCTCTTTTTTACTGTTTCTGAGGCCTTGACAAACTACACCCCAGGATTACTTCCACCATCTTCCTTCTCTCTTACTTGTGTAGAGGGAAATCCACCATGTTGCCTGAATCTACTACAAATGGATGCCCTCAAAATAGAAAAGTGATTCTTTTATTCCTCTCAAATGGATTCTCTATCCTACCTACCACAATGCTTATTAGAAACCATATTCTCTCTTCATGATTCTAATGCCTTCCCCTTGCCCTCTCAGCTGAGAACATTACCTCATTCTTTACTTAAAAGAAAGATGTCACTCACTATGAACTCCATCTTCTCTCCTCTTCCTTTCATATCTCTGATGTCATGCTCTACACCTCTTCTCCCATCAACTCCTTTTCTCTAGTCACTCCTATGATGGACATGACCTTTTTTCTTTTTTGTAAAGAACAAATTATTTACTTGTACTTTTAATCCTGTCTGCTTCCATCATACCCAAGAACTTGTTTCTGTAATTGGCATTTTCTCCCTAATAGTTCTTTTCCTGTTGTCTAAAAACACAAGTTTTTCCCTTCCTTAGAAGAAATCAAAATCTCACTATACTCTTCCTATGAGCTGTCTTTGTTTTTCTTCCCATTCTGAGCCAAAGCAAAAGAAAACAAAACCCTCCTCATTGACTCTCCTCACTGCCTTCTCTTCTAAACCCTCTCTGATCTGACATGTGACCTTACTAATGAAACTGATCTCTGCAAAGTTACCAATGATCTCTTAATTGCCAAATCTGATGGCTTTTTCTCAATTCTTATTCTTCTTGACTTCCCTGTAGTGTTTTGCACTTTGAACCTCCCTGGAGGCCCTCTATTCCCTGGTTACTCTTTCCTTTTTTGGATTTTCAACACACTGCTCTTTTCTGGCTCTCTTCCTGTCTACCTACTCCATCTCAGTCTCCTTTTCTGGATTGTCATCCATGATTCACTCCCTGTCTGTTAGCACCAACATCTTCAAGTGTCCCAGGTTTACAACATGTTTAACCATGTCACTTTCCCTGTTCAGTAAACTCCAATGATTGCTTATTAACTTCTAGTATCAAATATAAACTCTTCTGTTTGATATTTTAACTTCTTCAAACCCTGGCTTCATCCTACCTTTCCAGCATGATTACACAATACTCCACTCCTCTCATGCTTCAGTATAGTAAAACTGGCCTCATTGCTATACCTCCTACAACACTCCATCTTCTGTTTCCATGTAGTTTTACTGGCTTTCCCTTGTACACAGAATGGGCCCTTCTACTTGTTCCCCACTCTCAGAATCCCTGGTTTCCTCAAAGACTCAATTCAACTATCACCTTCTAAATGAAGTTTTTTTCCTGGGTCTCCCTAGCCTTTAGAGCTTTCACCCAAAGGTTATCTTGTATATGTTTTAATTTGTTAACTTAAATGCATGTTATCTTTTTTATTGCAAGGTAGGGGACTTGTGGGGCAGATTCTGTTTTCTTTCTTTATATCCTCAATGCCTAGTAAAACGACTGTCACGTAGTAAGTGCTTAATAAATGTTTATGAATTGATTAAAATATAAATTAAAATTCTATATACCACTATGCATCATTATAGTTTCTTTTCAATCACACAGGTTCACAATTTAGAGTCATCCTTGATTCTTCCATCTCCCTCTACCCATATGTCTAGTTAGTTGCTAAGCCTTCTTAAATGTACTTTCATAAGAACTGCCTACATACATTTGTTTCTCTTCACTTATCCACTACCTTAGTTAAATGCCTTATTACTTCTCACCTTGACTATTTCAGCACCCTCCCACTTGGACTAAGCTAACATTTTTGCCTTGTCTCCAGTTCATCTTCCACTTAGTTGTCAAAATAGTATTCTAAGGACAAAACTGACCATGTCAGACTTTGTTCAAGAAATTTTAGTGATTCCCTGTTACAGTTAAGATGGGAACTCTTAACCTTTCTTGTGTCATGGACAATTTTGGCAATCTGGTGAAGGATGGAGACCTCTTCTCCAAATAATGTCTTTAAATACATAAAGTAAAATACATGAGATTAAAAAAGAAACCAATTAAACTGAAATTGTAGTCAAAATATTTTTTAAACAATAAACTTCATGGACCCCTGCTAGAATAAAAAATAAGCTCCTCAGGGTAGCATTTAGAGGCCTCTCCTGTCTTTCTCTAGCTTCATGTTCCAGGCCTATTTCAAATTATGCCCTTTGATACATTGTATATTCTAGTCAAATTGGCCTAGTTGCTATGAACATACCACACCTCTTTCTATCTGTCTGATTTTACATAGTTATTACCTAAAGCATTTCTTCACTTCTGTAATAGTAATCAGGGTGGGACTCTTTTTTACTGTTTTCTCTTTTGGAATGCTGAGTTAATCAAGCACCTTTGAGTCTTGCCTTTCGAATGTAATGGCAAGCAAAGTAGGACTTTTTCCTGTTTTTCGTTTGAGTGCTTCTCAGCACTGAGGTAATCAAGAGCCTTTGTTTCAATTGGGAGTCTTTGAATGAATCAAGCCTTTGATGACCTGCTTAAGAAACAAGAAAGTCCAAGGCCCCAGGCCCCACACCTTTTTGCTAAGTAGGCTCTGAGCCCTCAGGGCCCTGAATAAGAGCTCTGAGATTGGTGTTTTGCTTTTGGGGGCACATTCATTAAAAGAGTGTTGGTGACAAGACTCTGGGTAACCGTTGAAGCAGTGACTCCCCCTCCCCAGCCCCACAGCTTTGAAGCTGTTGGTGCTTCTCTCTGGTAACCATGTATGTATTGTGATTTGGAGAGACAGATGAAAGCCTGTCTGTTGATATGCTTCTAATTTCTGTTTGTATTTACCCTGAAGTTCAGGGTGCTGACTTTTTCCCCTGAACTAAGTGAATGCTATATGCATGTTTGATTAAAGAAGATCGTTAACCCCTTAAAGTTTCTTTCCTTAGAAAAACAGAACAAAGGACCTGTGCTGGCAGCCTTCCTGTGTGCTGGTGTTATCAGTATTTCACCTCCACAATAGCTGCTAACAACATTATTGTTGCAACTTCAGAGATACCAAGCTTCCTTCAAAGTTCAGTCCCCATTTTCATAGGGAATCCTTAAACAACTCCTTTAAATATTAGTGTTCTTTCCATCCTCTCCCTCCTCAATTTTTGGCATATATAATTATCTATTCATATGTTATGTTCTTCCAGTAGAACATAGACTCCTTGAAGGTAAAAATGATTTATTTTTTCTTTGTATCACCAAAACCTAGAACAGTATCCTAGATATAGATTTTTAATAAAGGCTTGGATTTGATTATATTTATAAAAATGGCTACACTTACTCCTGTTTCTCTCTCTCTCTCTCTCTCCCCTCTCCCCTCTCTCTCCATATGTGTGTGTGTGTGTGTGTGTGTATATATATAATTATGAAAATGTAGAATATTGGTTGTTGTCCTTAAATCTCAAAGACCTAAATAACATCACTAATTCAAAGTGACGTTATAGTATGTTGAAATGTAGCTAATCAGACCAATGTGAGCTTGGAATACTCTACCACAGGTCAGGTACAAATAGTCCATATGCACATTCGGGTTGTATAGTTTAAATTTATGCATCTCATGTTTCTTGTGAGCTACTTCAATTCTAATTTACTCGTAGAGCATAGCACCTTTTCTGATGAGGTCATGCCTTGCTGGGCAGTCCTGTACCAGTATAAAAGTGTAGGATATGATAGATAAAATATTAGTTATATTGTGCTAATATATTATTTAACCTGCTTTTTCTTGGGTTACATCCTTTGAGCTACTTCAATTCTGCTTTGCTCATAGAGCACAGCACCTTCTCTGATGAGGACACATCATGCTGGGTGGTCCTGTGCAAGTATAAATAGGTAGAATATTATGGAAAAGTTATTACTTATAATGTGCTATTATATTATTTAATCAGCTTTTTCTTGGGTGGCATCCTTTATAGTACATCACCTCTTTTATACAAGTCTTAGTTGGAAACATGTTGTAGCCAGATTAAGTCCAATATAAACTTTTCCCTTGGGTGCCTTTCAACTCTACTTCTTCAAAGGCTGTGGTATTATATGACTCATAATCATATGGCATCATCCAATGAAAATTGTCACTGGGTCTTAGTTTATTTAAGGAAGACACTTGGGGTCAGTAAAAGTGTCACATCATTTGTTAACAGCAATCAAGCTTCTTCTCTTCCTTTGTATTTTAGTCCCAGTTCACTCGCTTTCTATTTGCAACACTTTAACATGTATGTACAAAGAGACAAAGGGTTGTCCATCCAAGTGCATATCATAATTTGCATAGTAGCCATTCTCCAATAAATTGTTTCTTCTTTTGTGAATAGTTAGGACAAACTATTTTGAACGTCAATTATAGATTCTACACTATTCTAATCTTAATACAACTAGTCCAATATCATCTATAACCAAGAACATTTGAATATACACATTAATATGCATGTATGTAGTGTTTAGATGTGTCTATACTGTCAAGGTCCACTGATACAGATTGCAACACATCTATAACTTAAGAGATCATTTTTTATGAGTTATCATGAAAAAATAATATCCCTTAGTGACTAACTCTGGTGAGAAGCTTCTCTGAAATTAACTAGACCAGTCCTTAGATAACAAACATTGAGTTTGGACTTAATGCTTTTCAGTTTGGCACAGCCTGGTAGAATGATTGATTCTACTATAATGGCATAATAGTTTCTCTTTTCATTAGCTGAGAAATTTTTTGAGGTTTCGCAATTGCATGGACAATGGGTCATATGGCCAAATCAAGAAGGATATAAAAATGCCCTTTTCTTCAAACAGCAGCTCTCTGTATCCCAGATTTACTTCCTCTCATTGGACAAGAGAGTACAAGAAAAGATAGGGTAGGGTAGGGCAGAGCAGGTTTGGATAGGATGTTCTAGGATAGGATAGGATAGGATAGGATAAGATAGGATAGGATAGGATAGGATAGGATAGGATAGGATAGGATAGGATAGGATAGGATAGGTTAGGATAGGATAGGATGGGGTAGGATAGGATAGGATTGGAACACAACTACAATTTTTTTGGTATAGACAATTCCCAGGTGAGGAACTCTACCAATTAAGATCAGCACCTTCTCATCAATTTAGCATCTTAGAATGTATAAAGTAACAAAACAGAGACACATAGATTTGAGAGAAGTTAGTTTCTGAAAATGGCTTGCCATTGGTAAGTTACTTTATAGGACAATCCCTTAAAATGGCCGCTACACAGTCTATCTCACTCTGGGGGTCTTCACTCAGCACAGCTTATAGCTGCCATCCAAGTGCTTAAAGTGAATTCTTAAACCTGGACTTTCTTTCTTGCTACTGAGTCCATTTTAATTAAAAACAACTTGAATGAGCAGCTTTTCGTTAAAAGCTGTCAGTCTTAACATGAATTTAATTCCCCTTTTCACTTAGGAAGGATAAAATCTTTTCATCCTGATGGTGTTACAGCAATGTACCCTACCGGATTTTCTCCTCATTGTTTCCTCACAAAGAAAAAGTGCTTTTGCTTAGTAGATTTTAGAGTCAGAGATTTTTTATTTTGAATCATTGCCATTTGGACAAGAAGAAAAACTGCTAGCAGACAACCGCAGGTCTATAGGTTCAAAAGATATCTAGATCAGGGGAAAATCTTCTAACTTGAAGTTCTTACAAATTTAAATCCTCTAAATATACTTTTGTTCTCTTTCATATTTTTTTCAAAAGCCAACAGACTTCTTTAGCCTATTAAACTATCTATAATCATATTTTAAGCATTCATCTAATTTATCAAAGAATATACAGGTATAATATTTTAAATATTTTTATGAACATATGTATTTCCTAACCCGATTAACACAGATAACTCTGAAAGGAAACAAAGCATTAATTGAATCATTTTTTTGATGGCACTATGGATTCTGGAGATGAGATATAGCCAAAGTAGACTCAATAGAACTGATAATTGATTGAGTAAAAGAAGTAAAGAGGAGAAAAGAGCAAAAGGTAACCTGAAAGCTATAAACAGAGACCCTGCGGGAATGACAGCGATAGAAATAGTGATATCAGAGATGAATCAGGTTTAGAGGTAAAGATAATATGCTTAGTTTGGGATGTATTGAATAGAGATAATAATGGGACATTCAGAAGGTATTATCCCATAAGGAGTTGGGAAATGAAGTTTTGGAGCTCAGAGATCAATGATGTAGATAAAGATTAGGGAAACCTATATAGAAAGATAGCTGGTGCAGTGGATAGAGTGCTGGGATTGGAGTCAGGAAGACCTGAGTTCAACTTTGGCCTCAGACACTTACTAGCTGTGTGACCCTGAGCAAGTGACCTGTTTTCCACAGTCTCTTTATCTGCAAAATGAGCTGAAGAAGGAAATGGCAAACCTCTAGTATCTTTCACAAGAAAACCCAAAAGGGGCCAGAAAGAGTCAGAAATGACTGAAAAAATGACCAAACAGCAAATGTAGAGAGGTAGTATCATTGAAAGTGAATTAGGCTAATCAATTATTTACATTATATATTATTTTAATGTATGGTTAAGATTTTATTATCAGAAATAAAAAAATTGCATAAAATGAGAGAAAAGTGAATGAGCTTACTAAGCAAGTGAATATAGAAAGAATAAAAAGGTAAGGCAGAACATTAGGGAAGACTCATATTAATGTGTCAGTAAGAGGATAAGGAGCAAGTGAATAAGATGGAGAATGTGATCCCTAAAATCAAAGAAGAAGAGAATATCTAGAGGGAGAGGGTTATGAACCATGTCAAATGGTACATCGAGGTCAAAGAAGATGAGAGTTGAAAAAATGTCATTGGATTTGTCACATAAGGTCACTGGCAACCTTAGAAAAGAGGTTCTTAACATTTTTGATGTCTTGGATCCTTTGGCTAATCTGGTGAAGACTATGGATCCCTTAAATACATAAAACACAAAGGATTGCAAAGCAAGCCAATGATGTGAAAATATAGCTATCAAAACATTTAAAATGTTAACCTGATTAAGAAAGTCACCTTTAGGGGCAGCTAGGTGGCGCAGTGAGTAGAGCACCGGCCCTGGAGTCAGGAGGACCTGAGTTCAAATCTGGCCTCAGACACTTGACACATGCACTAGCTGTGTGACCTTGGGCAAGTCACTTAATCCCAATTGCCCTGCCCCCCCCCCCAAATGTCACCTTTAGAGAAACCACTTTAGCAAAGTTTGAAGAGAAAGTATATGGTAAAGAGGTAGTGGTGCCTTTTTTCCCCCACAGAAATTTGGCAGTAAAGAGGAAGAGAGAAGGCAAAGTAGCTGCAAATCAGACAGTGGGAGAAAATGTTGAGGGCTGCTCCCTGGCACTACATGTGACTGAGGAGATACAGGGACTCCACTGTATTCTATGTAAATAGATTATCCGTGAGAAGCAGGGTAATATCACTTACCTTTATAGGCACTCAGAGCTTCCAAAAGGCCAATAGGAAGTAGAAAACAAATGACTAGCAACTGAAAGAGCTCTTGAAAGCAATGAATGGAGACTCTTTAAAAGAATAATACTGTGGTATTTTCCCAGGTTTCAGAATGAAAGTTTCTCAGGTCTACAGAATGCCAGACTTGTTTCCTGAGCTCCAGATGACTAATTGTAATGTGCATCTTGGGCACTTAAAGCCTGAACTAATGTAGTGAATTTTGTATAATGTTGTGTGGGTGTATAGAAAAGTGTGTTGCTTTAATTTAGTGGATAATTACAAGTCATAATTACAGTTAACATGTAGTCCTCCATAAATTTGAAGTCATGTATTTCCAAGCCACAGTTTACAAGCAAGCTCTGAGTTTATTTCTCAGGGAACATCACATGGCTGCATTAAACCCAAGGGAAGGAGGAAACTTCATTCCCCAACACTGCCAGATAAGCCTGTGGCTTTGTAAATCTTTCAAACATTTTATTATAAATGCTTAATAGCCTTTGGATAAGCATGGACTTGACTTATTTTGTTGCTTTCCTGCACTTACCACAGTTCTATATGCATAGATGAGTAGAAATTATGATGATGTATTTTTTTATTTTTAGATTAGACCATAAATAGACTACAAATAAACATTATTAAGAAAACTCTTTTGTAATACAATATACTAGCAATGTCTCTAAGGATCAAGACATATGAAAAAGAAAATAAATTGAAGCCACTCTGCTGATAAGTTTCCTAACTACCACCACCACCACCACCACCACCACACTAGGAGCTGTTGGCAAGGTCATTGAAAATTGGTAAAACAGTCTATTTTCTTCTCTACTCTAATTCAACGGTATAATCATGTGTTAAAGATGTCTTATACATAAGATATTATGCTAGGAGATAGAATCTATTCCTGTAAAAATCAGAATGCCTTCTGCAGTTAGAATATTTTAATAATTTATAAGTAGTTATGTTTAACGACTACAATTTTTTGGGTCCAGAGAGAGCTCAGGTGGCAGATGGACTAAACTTAGAAGAAAACCTGGGAAGATGGTGGAGTAAAGGCAGGGACTTTCCTGGGAGTAAAGGCAGGGACTTGTTTGAGCTCCTCCATCACTCCCCAACCTCTCCAAGTGTCACTCACAGAACAGAGGAACAGTACAGGAGAGTAGTAAACACATCTCTCCCTAGATCACACCACCTTGGAAGAACCAAAAACTTGCACATCCCCAGAATTATCTCTGAAAATAGCTGTACTGAAGCTTGGGACAGTATCCCCTCAACTTGGGAGGCAGAGCCCCACTTTTAGCATAGAGTTAAAAAGCCAAGAAATAGGCTAGAAAATGAGTAAACAATGGAAAAAATTCTGATCATAAAAGTTACTACGGTGACAAGGAAGATCAAAACACAATGAAAAGATGACAACAAAGTAAAAATTCCTGCATCTAAAGCCTCAACAGAAAATAATTGTTCTCAGGCCGTGGACCATGGAAGAACTCAAAAATGTTTTAAAAAATCAAGTAAAGGAGGTAGATGAAAAATTGGGAAAAGAAATGAGAGTGATGCAAAAAAAAATCATGAAAAAGAGTCAACAGTTGGTAATGGAGGCACAAAAAAGACTGAAGAAAATAACACCTTAAAAAACAGAATAGGCGAAATGGTAAAAGAAGCACAACATTTCACTTAAGAGAACAACTCCTTAAAAAGTAGAATTGGCCAAATGGAAAATGAACTACAAAACCCTACTGAATAAAATAATTTCTTAAAAGTTAGATGAGGAAGTAGAAGCTAATGCCTTTTTGAGACATCAAAAAACAATCAAACAAAACCAAAAGAATGAAAAAAAGTAGAAGAAAATGTGAAATATCTCATTGGAAAAATAACTGATCTAGAAAGTAGAGGGAGGAGAGATAATTTAAGAATGATTAGACTATCTGAAAGCCATGATCAAAAAAAGAGCCTACACAGCTATTTTTTTTCCAAAAATTATCAAGGAAAATGGCCCTAAATTCTAGAATTAGAGGGCAAAATAGTGTAACAACAATGTTACTTGCAGCTGCTGTAGGGGTAGAAGACCAATAACACCAGCACACAGGAGGGCTGCTAGCACAGGTTCTTTGATCTGCTTTTCTAAAGGAAAACAACTCAAAAGGGGTCAATAGTCTTACTTTAATCAAACATACACACACACAGACATATATATATATACATATATATTTATAATTCACTTAATTCAAGGCAAAAGTCAGCACCCTAAACTTCAGAGAAAATACAAACAGAAATTATAAGCAGAAATTATATAACCAGAGCAAATACAAACAGCAAAGACCAACAGACAGGGCTTCCAACTGTCTGACCAAAAGCAATACATACACAGTTACCAGAGAGAGAAGCACCAACATCTGGGTTTTTCAAGGTCAGGTAAGGGTGAGGAGGAAGGGGGCTCCTTAACAGCTACTCAGCGTCTCTTCTGGCTACATCACATGAACACTCTTCCCATTAGTGATCCCCAGAGCAAAATGCTAACCTCAGAGTATATATACACTTCTTCAGGCTCAGAGGGCATCACAACCCTTGTGACTGAGGCTCATGTGACTCAAACTCATGTGACTTAGGCTTTCTTGTGACTTAAGCAGGTCATCAAAGACTCTTCATTCAATCAAATGCAAGACTCAATCAAAGACCTTTGATTGCCTTAGTGCTAAGAAGAACTAGAACTCCAAAAGAAAAAAAAAAAACAGCTGGGATAATTGTTTGTTTCCAGTTGTGGTAGCCATGATTCTGTGAGGCCATGGAGCGGGAACAGAGAACTGCCTGCATGTCAACTTTGGTGAGGTGAGAGTGGGAATGGAGAGCTGCTGCATGGGGACTCAGGTAGAAGCCAGGAGCAGCTGGCTCCTGCTAGAGGAGGAAGAACCCAGGAGTTCAGAATTCATCCCTGGGGCAAGATGAAAACTTTTTAGCAAGGGGTTGAGTGTGCTTTTCAGCTGTGTCCTCTTGGGATGGTTTGGGACTCAGGTGGAGGGTGGAGTTCTCTATGGTGGGTGGGGAGAAGTACCTCTGAGGGTCTACCCTATTAGCTTTGTTGCCTGGCTGTCCCTCAGGACTTGGAAGCAGGGGCTGTAGTGATGTGGGGAGAATAACACACACACAAGAGAACTTTATTTGGATTTTTTTGTTTGTGTTGGTACTTTGCTCATTAAAGTATGCCTATACCTGAGAGTGCCAAGAGGAAGCCTGCAATGGCAGTGTGAGGAGAAAGGACCACCCCACCCCACCCCCAAGAAGGACTTTACTGGGACACTCTGTATTGACTGAGGAGATTGTAACTTGCTGTGACCTAGGGGTGGATGGTGTTTATATTTTCTGCTACCCCTTAAGGGTGATATGTTGTGTTATGGAAGACCCTGTCCTCAGACCCTGAATGCAATGATATATACTGTATGAGTATTCTGAAGAATGCTATAAGATATACTGAAGGATATGTTTTGTTATGTTGTTTTGAATGATACACTTTAGTTCCTTAAATATGGTTTAGTTCCACATAAATAGAGAGTTCATTATACTATGTAATTAGACCCTTGAAATTAGCCACAGCAGCAGTCCTCAGGTGTGCTGCTGTTGGTTGGCTTTACATTTTGGCAATGAGGAGGGGTTCACAAAGTATAGCGCCTCTATTTGTTCTAGGATGCTTGGCCGTTTATATTGTGAAGGCCAAGGATCCTGAAGGGGTGTAATGTAAGGGCAAGCAAAGTGGGACTTTTTGCTGTTTTTTATTTTGGAGTTCTTTTCAGCACTGAGGCAATCAAGTGCCTTTGATTAAGTCTTGCCTTTGGTTGAATCAAGAGTCTTTGATGACCTGCTTAAGTCACATGGAAACCTAAGTAACATGAGTTTGAGTCATATGAGCCTCGGTCACAAGGGTTGTGATGTCTTCTGACCCTGAAGAAGTGTATATATACTCTAGTATTTTGGTTGGTATTCATGTGATTTGGCCAGAAGAGACTCTGGGTTGTTGGTGCTTCTTTCTATGGTAACTTATTGCTTTTGGTCAGACAGTTGGAAGCCCTGTCTGTTGGTGTTTGCTGATTGTATTTGCTCTGGTTATATAATTTCTGATTATAATTTGTTTGTATTTTCTCTGAACTTCAAGGTGCTGACTCTTCCCCTGAACTAAGTGAATGATTATATATATATATATATATATATATATGTGTGTGTGTGTGTGTGTGTGTGTGTGTGTGTATACATACATATATATATATATATATATATATATATATGTTTGATTAAAGTAAGATTGTTGATCCCCTTAAATTTGCTTTCCTTTGGAAAAGCAGATCAAAGAACCTGTGCTAGCAGCCCTCCTGTGTGCTGCTGTTATTGGTCTTACACACCCACAACAGCTGCAATTAGCATGGTTCTTACAAAAAGAAATTGAAAGAATCCATCAATAACTTTCTGAAAGAGATACTCAAATTAAAACTACCTGGATTATTGCAGCCAAATTCCAAAACTCCCAGGTCAAGGAGAAACTATTTCAAGCAGTCAGAAAGAAACAATTGAAATATTGTGGAGCCACAGTCAAGATGACAAAAGATTTAGAAGCTTCTACATTAAAGCATCAGAATGTTGAGAATATAATTTTCTGGATGGTAAAAGAGCTAGCATTACAACCAATAATTACCTACCCAACAAAAGTGAGCATAACCCTCCAGGAGAAAAAACAGATATTCAATGAAATAGAGGACTTCCAAGCATTCCTGATGAAAAGACCAGAGCTGAATAGAACATTTCACTTTCAAATACAAGAAGCATAAAAAGGTAAACAGGAAAGAGAAATCTTAAGGGATTTGATAAAGTTAAACTGTATATTCCTACATGGGAAAATGATATTTATAACTCTTAAAAACTTTCTCATTATTAGGGCAGTTAGAAGAAGCATACATAGACAGAAAACAGAGATGTTAGTTGAATGTGATAGTATGATTATCTAAACAAAAATTAAGGGATGAGAAAGAAGAATGCACTGGGAAAAGGGGAAAAGGAGAGGTAAAATGGAATAAGTTGCCTGATATAAAACAGGCCTGAAAGAGATTTTACAGTGGAGGGGAACATAAGGGAAGTGAGGAGGGGAGTACACAAACCTTACTCTCATGAGAATTGTCTCGAAAAGGGAACAATGTAAACACACAGTTAGGTGTTGAAATCTATCTTACCATATAGGAAAGTAAGAAGAGAAGGGGATAAGAGAAGGGTAGCAGAAACTGAGAGAAGAGAAGGCAATTTTGGAAGGTAAAAGTCAGAAGCAAAACACTTTTGAGAGTGGACAGGGTAAAAAGAGAGAAAGAGTAGGATAAATAGGATGGAGGGAAGTACATAGTTGGCAATCTTTGTTGTGAAAAAAGTTTATAGTGAGTTTCTCTGATAAAGACCTCATTTCTCAAACATATAAAAAACTGAGTCAAATTTATAGAAATAAGAGACATTCTTCTATTGATAAATGGTCAAAAGATATGAACAAGCAGTTTTCTGACAAAGTAATCAAAATATCTATAATCATATAAAAAAGATCTAAATCACTATTGATGAGAGAAATTCAAATTAACACAATTCTGAACTACTACCTCACACCTGTCAGATTGGCTAATATGACAGAAAAGGGAAATGACAAATGTTGGAGGGGATGTGGGAAATTGAAGACACTAATATACTATTGCTGAAGTTGAATAGTGATTCAACCATTCTGGAGAGAAATTTGGAACTATGCTCAAAGGGCTTTAAAACCATGAATATCATTTGACTAAGCCATACCACTACTATCCTTAAGAGATTTTTTTAAAAAAAGGAGAATGACCTATGTGTACAAAAGTATAGCAGCTCTTTTAGTGGTGGCAAAGAATTTGAAATAGAGGTGATATCCATCAAGTGGGGAGTGGTTGAACAAGTTGTTGTATATGATTGTGATAGAATACAATTGTGCTTTAAGAAATGATGAGCAGGGTGCTCTCAGGAAAAAAAAAAGCGAACAAACACGGAAACGCTTACATGAACTGATTCAAAGTGAAATGAGCAGAACCAGGAGAACGTTATACCAGTAACAGCAATATTGTGTAAAGATTGACTATAAATAACTTAGCTATTCTCAACAATGCAATGATCCAAGATAATTCTGTAGGATTTATGATGAAAGGTACTATCTCCAGAGAAAGAACTGGTAGAGCCTGAATGCAGATCAAAGATACTTTTTCTTTACTTTCTTTTTTTCTTTTGTTTTTTTTTTTTGTTAGTGCTTTCTTTAATAGATTGACTTATATGGAAATGTGTTTTGCATGCCTACACATGTGTAACCTATGTCAAATTGTTTGCCTTCTCAATTAAGAGGAGGAGAAGGAGGAAGAGAATTTGGAACTCAAAATTTGAAAAAAATAGAATGTTAAAATTGATTTTACATGTAATAGGGAAAAATAAAATATTAAATGAGAATTTAAAAAAGAAAATTAAATCAAAGCAAGTAGAAGAATATGAAGATGAAGAAGAAGAAGAAGAAGAAGAAGAAGAAGAAGAAGAAGAAGAAGAAGAAGAAGAAGAAGAAGAAGAAGATGAAGAAGAAGAAGAAGAAGACGAAGAAGAAGAGAAAGAAGAAGAAGAACAGGAAGAAGAAAACTTGGTTCTATGAGATGCAGGTAAGGAAGGTGTTCCTAGCACAGGGACAGCCTTGCAAAGGAACAGAAAAATATGCAGAATCTTAGACAAGTTTCTTTTTTATTAGCTAAAAGTATTAGACTCGCACTATAAGTTCACAGGAATATGCAGACATTGTCAAGTACACCCACGCATATATATGAATATGCATACATATATACGCACATATATATGTATGTGTGTACATGCACACACATACATATATGTATATCGTGGTTAGTCCCTTAATGTAAATGAGACATAATCAAATTGCTGAAACATATCACAGTCGAAGAAATTTCCAATACCAGAAAATAAGTTGGGGAAAAACAAACAAAAAACTTAAAAGACTTTTCTAATTGTCATAATGTGCCTATTGAGGAGACACGTTTAAGACAAAAAAACATGACATTTTTGAAATTTGAAAGAAAATCATTAATATGGAAGACTTTATCATGAGTCAAGGCTTAAATAAGGCTTCTAATTCCTATATTCATTCCGTTATTTTTCTTTTATTTGGACATTTTTTATTTCTGGAAACATCCTCTCTCTGCCCCCTCCTAATTGAATTCCCCCTTTATAACACACACACACACACACACACACACACACACACAGACACCCACCACCACCACCACCACCACCACCTCCACCAACAACCCAGTAAAGCAAACATATCTCATATAGTATACAACAATGTATATACCATTCTGTTTTGATAGTCCTCTTCTTTACTATAATCCCATGATCTGTTCTCTGGTATAACAATTGGTTTTAAAATTCCTTGAGGTTTTTCTCCTTTTTAGCAGTTTTTTCATTTCTATTCTTGTAATCATTGTGCATATTGTTCTTTTTGGTTTTAATTATTTTACTTCGTATCTTTTTATCCACAATGTTCCTTTCCCCCTCCCCTCTGAATTCTGGAGTCCTTTTATTCTGAATGCAACTGTAAATGAATCCTGCCTTCTACTACTTGTGAACTCTGCTTGCCTTTAAGCCTTTTGACGATGCTAAAGAGAGTTATATGTAATATAGGAGCAGAATTAAGAATTTTAGGAAACTATGAATCAAGAAAGGAGCATGTGGCTTAGAGTAGCATATTGGGTTCCTTGTGACATAGAAATATCATTTATAGTGCTCACATTGATTTATTTGTATTTGCAATAGGCACAGGGATTGTGCCTGTGATTTCCTTAACCAGATGGGGAAATTTCCACTACCAGGATATCTTTGCTGCATTTATAATCTTAGACAACTACTTAGAACACAAAGCCTGGAGTCACACAAACAGTTTGGTCTTAGAGGTGAGATTTAAACCTAGGTTTTCCCTGATCTGAGACAAGTATTGGAATCACTACACCACATGCTTCTCTATTGTAGTAGTGATGTTCATTAGATGTCTTCGTTTCAAAGTCACAGCAATCATATATCGATCGCATTCCTTGATCACAGTTCTTTGCTTATGCTATAAGATTATTCTATAAGATACTATATTTGAAATAACATCAGTTCCTC
Source organism: Trichosurus vulpecula (assembly GCF_011100635.1). Lineage (NCBI taxonomy): Eukaryota > Metazoa > Chordata > Mammalia > Diprotodontia > Phalangeridae > Trichosurus > Trichosurus vulpecula. The sequence continues at coordinate 90,295,306 of NC_050581.1, read as the reverse complement.
AAGGATTTGTGATTTCGTCCGATGATACAGATCACTATCCCATGTGTAAGTGGTTTCATGAGTGTAGGGGAGATGCTTGCTTAGTAGCCAGTCTTCTGCTAAGGTGTTCCTCTGAAGTCCCTTTTGATGTATCATAAGCATGAATGGTATATTAGCTCGACTAGCTTGCATTCAAAGTCTTTCTACTTTAACAGTACCTGCCAGATCCCAAACTCAAACCCTAGATTTCAAGAACCCCACCTTTACATTTTGATGAGACACATATATGTGTGTATATGCACACACATACACACAAACATATGCACATATACATGTATATATGTGTATATATAGATAAATGTGTATATATTATATACTGTGAAATCCCTCAGCAAAGAAAGAGGGGAAATACTAAAAAGATAAAACTACAGCATATATGTCCCTTTGTCCTCCATTTGTGAAGATGACACCACTGATGCTTTTTGTAATTTGTATCTTATAGAAAAAAAAATACACAAGGACTTGACAGACCAGCCTGTTGTGCAGCTTAAGAAAGGATAAGTCTTTCTGAGCCAAGGCCAGGCCTGTCCCAAATCAGAGACAGATTAACAAAAACAGGGCAGCCTGCATAATCTGAGATCTGCTACACTGCAGCATTTAAGTCTTCATTATCGAGTAGCATAATATTATGTCACCCAAAGCTGTAAATCAGAATTCTTGTCTGTGGGGCAGATTTGGCATGGTGGGTGTACATAGCAGAGGACTATCTTAGTGTGAGTACTTTTGTTGTGGTTGGGCAAGAGAATTTAACAAGTAATCTGACAGAGAGTCTAGCATGCTCCATTTTGGGGATTTGAGGAAAAGGTAGGCCCTAGGAGAATCCCTGGGGGCATATATTTTATGGTGTAAATTCAGGAAAAGGCTACAAAGGGAGGTATGGAGAAAAGCAGTATGACAAAGGGCAGAATGGTGTAAGTTGATAGGGCATGGCTGGACTTGGAATCATCTGCAAAATAAATTGATTTGAAGGCCTAGGTTTTTAATCCATGATTTTATGACCCTATGCTAGCCTAGTTGCTAGCTTGGTACTTCTAGGCTGCAGCTACAGGAACTAGTGAATGTCCCGGATCTCTATCCTTGTATCTCTCTTCATAGTTTACCATGCTTTAGAGTTGTCTGTCTCCTCATCAGGGGAACTGGTCTTCCAGGGAATCAGTTTACCTCCACTTCAGATTCCTAAGGAACCCTTCTGTTTCTGGCTCTAATTTAAGGAGTCTTCCTCAGAAACAAAGGGATGTGTGAGTGTTGTAGGGAACAAGTTACAGGGTGAGGATTTTTTTTTATGGTATCCAGAGTACAAATATGAATCAGGTTTGATTAGACCTTTTTATTTCTAATTAGAAAAGGGAATAATAAACTATAGTAAAACAAAATTATTATGATCAATTGAGAGGATAATGCACAAGCTTCATTGGAACATTTGTAACAGGGTTGTTCATTGGTTATTTAATAAAATATGATAATAATAACTAGCATATATAATGCCTATTATGTGCTAGGCATTATGATAAGCACTGATAAATATTATTTTATTTGATCTTCACAACTCCACCAGACAGGTGTTATCATTACATGCATTTTTTAGCAATCAGGGAGGCAATCAGGTGGTTAAATGCCTTGCCCAAGGTCACTCAACTATTGTGGATCTGAGGCTTGATCTTAAGACTAACTCCAGACCCATCTTATCTACTGCAACTCTTACCTACATGTTTTAATTACCCAATCAATACCAAGGGGGCCCTTTATTCCTCTTGTCTTGTGTTCTCTCCCTCCCTCTCCCTCCCTCCCTCTCTCTCTCTCTCTCTCTCTCCAACACACAGCATTGGTCGTACTGCTACTTCTCTGATAACCAATGCACTGCTCTTTGAGGGCTCAGGAAGGGGAGAGAAGCCAGACTTTTTCTGAGATATTACAAAGCCCTGTGGTAAAGGAAAGAAGACACAAAAAGGAAGTAGCCTCATCCTAGACATTGATTTGCCTCAGATACGCATATATGTATATATACATATATGCATACATATACATAAAGATAGATAGATAGACACACACGTATATGTATATATTTTTTCTCTTGAATCCAATGGGGAGATTGAAATGTTAGAAATCTATAAATGAAAAGAAAGGAAAATTAACTTTCAGGTCAACATTTTCTTTTTGACCTTTCTTGAACAATTGTCTGTTTAAAGCAAAGAAAATAGACATTTGGCACTGAATTTTTAGAAGCATGTGTTGGAAATTGGCCACTAAAGACACTCTCAGATCAGTTATGACTTTGTAGCTTGTCAGGGTTACATTCCACAATTGGTATCCAATACAAAAATCACAAAGTTTGCTTTTATCTCTCAAGTTTCATGATAAAAATATCTCCACCATATGACCTTTCTAAGGACCATATGTTCTAAAGGATTTTATATTACTCTGGTCGCCTCTAGACTAATAAGAAAACCTGAAAACTAGAATAGCTATCAGGAATATTTAATTTTGTCCACAGAGTAGTTGGCAATCATGCTGTTACTTTGTTCTTACAAACATTCAGGATTGTGCATTAAGGTTTATTTTTCAAGTCAGTCTATACATACAGAATTAATTTAAAATCTCTTTTATTTATGTTCTTCTCTTCCTGGTGATTCATTTTTTGAACTAGCCTCTAGGCAGCTGCAGTGTTAGCTTGCCTAGGGGAAATTCATTTAACTTAATAGTGATAATTTTTTGACACTTGGTAATTTGCTTATTTACAATTTCCTGATTAAGTCCTCTAATGTTGCAGTTATTCATATAAACTAATATCTGCAGTTGTAGGATCCTTATTTGCCATTATTTGCCCCACTAAGGGGAGCATCAACTTGGCAACTTTTTTTCCTTTATAATTTTCTCTAAAGCTTTGTGACCTTTTCCCAACCTTCTTGTAAAAATGATCATGCCATTATGTATATGACGATAGGAAACCTCAGATTGTCATTGGATTCTGTTGTTGTTGTTGTTTCAGTACCTGTAGCAGGCATGTAAGTGAGGCTCAATTATAACTTGTAATGCTAATTTTACCTCCAGGGGTACTTTAAAGTCCAAAAATTAATTGGCCTCCATGGAAGAAGAATCTTAGGATATTTTAAGCATGTCCATGCATGGATGCATTCATTCATTCATTCATCCTTCTACCCCTTCTAATAATTTGCTATATGCAAGATAATGTATTAGAGGCTGGGAAGATTAGAAAGGGACATAAAAAATTAAAAATGAATAAGTAACCATTCTTGCCCATAAGAAACATACAGCCTAGTATGAAAGATGATACATACACCCAAAAGAGAGTTTGACACAAAACCAACCAGCAGACATATCTGTGAATCTTCAATGGAGGGAAATGGTCATGGGAGGAATCATGAAAAGGAGGTAGAATTTTAAACAGGCTTTTAAGAATAAGTAGGATTTTATTTGGTAGATGAGTAGAATTGGAGTCGTTTTGACAGAAGGCAATCCAGACATAGAAATGTGGATTGAAGAAAGCACAGATAACAGTATAGACATGTTTGGGGATTATCTAGCAATCTATCTGGGACATAAAGTACAATAAAAGAAATAGGTTTGATAATGGTATCATAGACTCAGAGCTGAAAGAGATCTTAGAGGTAATCAAATCCAAAGCCTTAATGTCACAGATGAATAAATAGAGACCCAGAGAGACTAAAACACAAGGCCACACAAGTAATAATTAGAAAAGTCAGGATTTGAACGCATGTCTTCTAACTCTAAATCTAGCATTCTTTTCAATGTAACATTCCCAAGAGTAGTGCAAGTGGTGTACAAGGTGACTAGAAGATAAAGCTAGAAAGTCTATAAAGGGCTTTAATCAGGTTTTGGGACAGGATTGAAGAGGTTTTTGATCTAATGAGTTATGTGATCATGCCTGTATATTAGGAATATTAACTTGAGAAAGTTATGTAAAAATGGACGATAACTGAGGGGGGGGGTGGGAAAGGGAAAAGAGTATTGGAATAAATGTATTGGAATAAACTTAATAAAAGATGGTGAGGAAACAAAACCCAGATGTAGAAATAGGCATCTGAGATTATAAGACCAGAAATTTTGTGATGAAAGACAGCTGAGAGGTTATTAAATGCAATATCTTCATTTACAGATGACAAAATGGAAGATTAGGTATCTTAAATGACTTGTCTGATGTCACACAAGTAAGTTAGGGAGGCTGATGTGAAGATTTTGTGCCAGGGTAATTGGGAAGCACAGTGTGGCTTTTAAATTAGTAGCAATCAGAATTTAGGAAAAGAAACTGATTTCAGTAGGATAGATAAAATTTAATAGCTATCAGAGTTGAGGAAAAGAAACTGGTTTCAGTAGGATAAATAAACAGATCATTATTAAATTATTTTTAAATAAAAATGAAAATAAAAACTCTAGTAAGCATTCTTAAATGGGGGTCTACAAACTTAAAAGAAATAACTATTTCAATATAATAAGTTTCTTTTGTAATTTTGTATGTTTTATTTTATACATTTAAAAACATTATTCTGAAAAGGAATCCATGGGCTTCATCAAACTATCAAAAGGGTCCACTGCACCAAAAGGTTAAGAACCCCTGCTCTAGATTTTGTCTAAGTAGGAAAGAGTCATACTATTCCATTACTAAACTATTAATCCATCTATGACAGATTCATTGTGGAGTACCTTTATGGTTTTTTTAAAATGTATTTTCCATTAAAATGTCCAAGTGCATATTATAAAAAGTCTATAGTTTATATTTATACACTGACCTCTTTTTCCAATATCACCTATAACCCATTTCTCTTTCACTGATTCTTCTTCTTCCTCATCTTCTCTAAAATCTAGGCAGTTCTCAAGGTTCCATGGCTAACCCATTTCTGTCCTCTCTAGCTTTCCCTTTGCAATCCAATCCACTAATATTGCTTTGAGATGACTCCCTAATCTACACTTTCAAGTCCCAAAGCAAGTGACAAATCTCCTTCTCTCATTCTTAGCTGCCTTCTTGTCACTTTTACCTGAATGTTAAAATCAGCATGTTTCTAATAGAATTTGTCACCTTCTCCCCTAAACCAGTACTTCCCTCTGATTTCTTTATTTTTCTTCTAGCCTCAAGATGATCATTTCTAGAAGGTAGGATCTATCCCCTACCACAACCCCCACATACACACACCCAAGGGCACCTTGTACACCACTTGCACTACTCTTGGGAAACCTGTAATAATTTTACTACATTTAAGGCTTTATTTTCTCACATTTCACTTTTTACTTTGTTCTCCTTTCCCCTCCCAACACAATATTTTCAGAATAGCAGTTCCTAAGCACACAATTGTTCAACCTACAAAAAAGTACTCTTCTGACTTTAAGGGCTACGTTAATACTCATGAGCAAGAGAGTGACCAAAACATACTTGAAATGTCATTCTTTCCTTACATATAAAGTAATTAGATATCATTTTAACCATTGAAGGACAGATCATCAAGCAACATTAATGAATTTACAAGCATGCTCTTGGTTAACATGTACAAATTCTGAATTTAAAAAGAAAACAGATACACTAGGGCTTCTTTATTTGATCACCCAATAATGTTTTACAAAATAATTGCCTGAAGGCTTCCTCAAGCTCCCTACTACAATTAAGATTATTTGATTTGCCAAAAAAAGATTATTTGATTTATATGTAAGTGATAGATACCCCACTTTCCAGGAACAAAGCTATCATTGCTTAAGGTAAAGTACGTCTGTGTTCCAAACCATAATGCATTTTAAGGAGTGGAAAAATACATGAGTTATGTTACTCGGTGAGATTTTAGTCTGTATAAAGCGAAAGGTAGAATGATTAAACATTATCTTTCTTGTGTGTTTTCTGTCCAAAATGGAGATATCATTGGTAAGGCAGACTTCCATCATGAGAACTCCTCTACTGTTGCACCTGGGCAACTTGCGTCCATAAATAATGATCTTAGAGTATTACCTGGGGCACACAGTGAGTAATTTGCCCAGGTCACACAGCTAGTATTAATCAGTCAATTAACTAGTGTTTATTAAGCACCTATTATGTGTCAGGCACTAGACATACGAAGACAAAATTTTAAACGTTCCCTGCTCTCAAGAAGCTTACATTCTATTTTGGTAACAGCATATACACATGTCAGAATACAGAATATACAAAATAGCTATCAAACAAATACAATGTAGTTAGGGATGTATGACATGAGCAGTTGGGGGTAGGGGAGATGTATGAGCAAAAACTTCCTGAAGAAAGTAACACTTATGTTGCATATGAAACTTGATCCTAGATCTTCCTGACTCCAAAGTCAACCTTCCATCCTCTTCATTTTGCTGCTTCTCGCTTAGTCTAACCTACAGGAATTAAAATTTCACTCTCCTAGTTTTCTCTAATGGACTATTATAGAAAGTGCAAAAGAAGGACATTTCAGAGCAGACTGGGATGCTGTGACTTCTTATCCACTGGTTTCTTAAAATCCTACTCCCTGACCCCAATCATTAAATAAATTGCTACTGGGGCTTTAAATATAAAAAATGTGGGTTTAAAATAGAGGCCAACAGACCACCACACTATAAAAACATATCAGAGTGAGAAGATTATTTTTTCCATCAAAAGGATTTCTTTTTAGTAATTCTCTTATAATGCCACAACACCATAGTTTCCTACCATAGGATTTTTACTCGCTTTGTGAATTTGCATTTTCAACTCTCACAGAATAGAAGAAGGTTTTGCATTAAAAAATGGAGCAGGTGGATTCCTTTATTTGGGTTCAATACTTCTTGCACTGCTATTCCATATTCCCACAGAAGAACAAAGAAATGCAGTATATAGACCAAGTATAAAATATCACTTAATTACACTATATATTCCAATGATAAATTCTTACTCATATATGTAGGTCTTCTGTGAGACTAAAGAAGAAATCAGAAGAATAGAATAGAGCTGCACCTGGATTGTGAAAAACAATTCTTTCTTAACCTGAAGTGACATACACACACACACACACACACACACACACACACACACACACATTTGGATATAGAGATGCATGTATACATATGTATATGCTCATATCTTTTGATGAACACATTTTAGTTGTCTATGATTTTCAGGGACATGCACATTACCTTTTCAACGATACAGCTTTAATTAGAACATGTTAAAAGATAGGCTAAATAGCATAGAGGGTAGAAAGATGACATGGAAGCCAGAAAACTCAGGTTCATTTCCCATATTTGAAACTGAGATACCCAAAAGATAGTTGGGTATAGGATACTGGAGTTTAGGAGAAAGGTTAGAGTTGAGTAAGTAATTTTGGGAATCATCAGCACAGAGATAATCATTGAATTCCTTGAATCTAATGAGATCATCAAGTGAAATGGTACAGAAGGAAAAGAGGAGAAGGTTGATGACAGAGCCTTGGAGGATTCCCACTCTTAGTAGGCATGATCTGGGTGAAGCAAAGGACACTGAGATAGTAGAAAGAGAACTATGAGAGAGTAATAGGATGAAAACGCAATAAGAGTATCAAGAAGAGGATGATTGTGTGTTGAAGGTTTCAGAGAGATCAATAAAGATGAGAATTATATTTGGTAATTAAGAGATCATTAGTACCTGTTTCTGTAGGGCATATGGGAAGACTGGAGTTAGTCAAAAAGTTAGTGGCAGGACTGAATGGAAAGCTAAAACTGAACTGATTTTCCTGACTTGTACTTCAGTAATTAAATAATGTCATTCCTTGGATCTCATTTTCTTTTTTTTTTTTAAATGCAATTTATTTATTTAACATATTTGGTTTTCAGCATTGATTTTCACAACATTTTGAATTACAAATTTTCTCCCCATTTCTACCCTCCCCCCCACTCCAAGATGGCTTATATTCTGCTTGCCCTGTTCCCCAGTCAGCCCTCCCCTCTATCAACCCCCTCCCTTCTCATCCCCTTTTCCCTTCCTTTCTTGTAGGGCAAGATAAATTTCTACGCCCCATTGCCTGTGTATCTTATTTTTTAGTTGCATACAAAAACTTTTTTTGTTTTTGAACATCTGATTTTAAAACTTTGAGTTCCAAATTCTCTTCCCTCTTCCCTTCCCACCCACCCTCCCTAAGAAGTTGAGCAATTCAACCTAGGCCACACATGTATTATTATGTGTAACCCTTCCACAATACTCATGTTGTGAAAGGCTAACTACATTTTGCTCCTTCCCAACCCATCCCGCTTTATTGAATTTTCTCCCTTGACCCTGTCCCCTTTCCAAAGTGTTTGTTTTGATTACCTCCACCCCCATCTGCCCTCCACTCCATCATCCCCCCGCCTTTTATTTTTTTTTTTATCTTCCTCCCTCTTCTTTCCTGTGGGGTAAGATACCCAACTGAGTATGTATGGTATTCCCCCTCAGGCCAAATCTGATGAGAGCAAGGTTCACTCATTCCCCCCTCACCTGCCCTCTCCCCTCCTCCCATAGAACTGCTTCCTCTTGCCACCTTTATGTGAGATAATCCACCCCATTCTATCTCTCCCTATCTCCCTCTCTCAGTATGTTACTCTCTCATCCCTTAATTTCATTTTATTTCTTTTAGATATCTTCCCTTCATCTTCAACTCACCCTGTGTCTGCTCTCTCTCTTTTACATATATATATATATACACATATAAACACATATATATATACACATACATACACATACATACATATACACATAGATATATACATACATACATATTCACTTATATATATATACATAAACATATATATATATACACACACCCATATATATACACATATATATATACATATATATATACACATATATGCATATTCCCTTCAACTACCCTAATACTGAGGTCTCATGAATCATACTCATCATCTTTCCATGTAGGAATGTAAACAAAACAGTTCAACTTTAGTAAGTCCCTTGCAATTTCCATTTCTTGATTACCTTTTCATGCTTCTCTTGATTCTTGTGTTTGAAAGTCAAATTTTCTATTCAGTTCTGGTCTTTTCACTGAGAAAGCTTGAAAGTCCTCTATTTTATTGAAACTCCATATTTTGCCTTGGAACATGATACTCAGTTTTGCTGGGTAGGTGATTCTAGGTTTTAATCCTAGCTCCATTGACCTCCGGAATATCGCATTCCAAGCCCTTCGATCTCTTAATGTAGAAGCTGCCAGATCTGGGGTTATTCTGATTGGGTTTCCACAATACTCAAATTGTTTCTTTCTGGCTGCTTGCAGTATTTTCTCCTTGATCTGGGAGCTCTGGAATTTGGCAACAATATTCCTAGGAGATTTCTTTTTGGGATCTATTTGAGGAGGCGATCGATGGATTCTTTCAATTTCTATTTTGCCCTGTGGCTGTAGAATATCAGGGCAGTTCTCCTTGATAATTTCCTGAAAGATGGTATCTAGGCTCTTTTTTTGATCATGGCTTTCAGGTAGTCCAATAATTTTTAAATTATCTCTCCTGGATCTATTTTCTAGGTCAGTGGTTTTTCCAAGGAGATATTTCACATTGTCTTCCATTTTTTCATTCCTTTGGTTCTGTTTTATAATATCTTGATTTCTCATAAAATCACTAGCTTCCACTTGCTCCAATCTAATTTTTAAATTAGTATTTTCTTCAGTGGTCTTTTGGACCTCCTTTTCCATTTGGCTAATTCTGCCTTTCAAGGCATTCTTCTCCTCATTGGCTTTTTGGAGCTCTTTTGCCATTTGAGTTAGTCTGTTTTTTAAGGTGTTGTTTTCTTCAGTGTATTTTTCAGTATTTTTTTGGGTCTCCTTTAGCAAGTCATTGACTTGTTTTTCATGGTTTTCTCGCATCCTTCTCATTTCTCTTCCCAATTTTTCCTCTACTTCTCTAACTTGCTTTTCCAAATCCTTTTTGAGTTCTTCTATGGCCTGGGGCCAGTTCATGTTTTTCTTGGAGGCTTTGGTTGTAGGCTCTATGACTTTGTTGTCTTCTTTAGGCTGTATGTTTTGGTCTTCTTTGTCACCAAAAAAAGAATCCAAAGTCTGAGACTGAATCTGGGCGCGTTTTCGCTGCCTGGCCATATTCCCAACCAACTAACTTGACCCTTGAGTTTTTCAGTGGGGTATGACTGCTTGTAGACTAACGAGTTCTATGTTCTACGTTTGGGGGGGAGGTGCCAGCTCTGTCAGAGCCTCACTCCTCCTTCCCCAAGGACCCCCAGTCCAGACTGGGCTTAGATCTTCAGCAGGCTGTTGCACTCCTGCTCTGATCCGCCACTTAATTCCTCCCACCAGGTGGGCCTGGAGCCGGAAGTAACAACAGCTGTAGCTGCCCCACCGCCGCTGCCCCCGGGGCTGGAAGCCAAACCGCGAACTCCTTCCACTCCCGCAGCTTTTCCCACTAACCTTCTCCGCAGTCTTTGGTGTTTGTGGGTCGAGGGGGCTGGTAACTGCCGCAGCTCACATATTCAGGGTGCTAGGGCCCCCTCCGCCAGGCTTCTGGTCTGGATCGTCCACGCTGCTCAGGCTGGGCTCTGCTCCATTCCGTTCCCAGCTCCCAGCTCCCAGCTCCGTGTGGAATAGACTTCACCCAGAGACCATCCAGGCTGTCCTGGGCTGGAGCCCTGCTTCCCTCTGCTGTTCTGTGGGTTCTGCCGTTCTAGAATTGGTTCAGAGCCATTTTTATAGGTTTTTGGAGGGACTCGGGTACGGAGCTCACTCTAGTCCGTGCTTACCAGCCGCCATCTTGGCTCCGCCCCCCCCTGGATCTCATTTTCAATTAGCTCAATATATTATTTTTTTGAGCCTCATTTGGAATAGTGATTTTTTCCATGTGTTTTTGCTATATTTATTTATTCATTTATTTGTTTTACATACTAGAAGGTAAGTTCTGGCCTTAGAGTTGGAAAAGACTTGGGTTAAAATTCCATGTAACACTTATTGGCTTTCAGCACAAGTCATTTTACCTCTGAGTTTCAATTTTCTCCCCTATAAAATGGAGAAAAAAATACATGCACTACGGATCTCACAAGATTATTATAAAAATTAAATAATATGATGTCTGCAATGTGCTTTATAAATCTTAAAGCACGATAATAGCAGTCAGCTATTAAATTTTCTTTGTGAGTTTTGATTCTTTTCTTAAGCTAGAAACATAAACATATATTATACGCTCATGGATTTGTTGCTGAAATGTTTTTTTTAGCTTTCTAAAAGGCAGAAAAATAAGTGACAGAACCTTGAAGCATGAAGTGACCATTGTGCAGGGAATGTTTTTGTGGGGGTGCTTTGTACCAATGGCCATTAATTGTTTCTGTCGCAAAATATCATATAAGTGTGTGTGTGTGTGTACATATATATGAATATGCATATACATATATTCTAATACTTCAGTTTACTGGTGTCCTCAATTGTATTGCTATTTCTTCCAAAAAGGTAAATTACAACCCATACCTACCCATCCTGTGTGACTGCTATCCATGTCCTTCCATAAATCCACTACTTTGCATCAGATATATAGAGGGGTTCTTCTTATATTTTTTTTGTGGCAAGGACTATTTAGCTAAGGTAGAATTCTAAATCAGACACTCATTTTAAAAGACCTTTTTAAAAAATTAAAGAATAAACATTAGGCATTCCAATCTTCCAACAATGTTAAGAATAACTTGAAATGTTTGGCAGATAAGAGTGGTTTGCCATTTCCTTCTCCAGCACTTTTTAGAGATGAGGAAATTGAGGTTAAGTGACTTGCTCAGGGTCACACAGATAGTAAGTATCTAAGGTCAAATTTGAACTCAGGTCTTTCTGACTCAGGACTGGCATTCTATCCACTGAACCACCTAGCTGCTCCCTTGTAGCACATACCAGAGGCATTTGTCCACTGTGGATGTTTAATAAATGTTTGTGGAATGAATAATTAAGTTCTCTTGAAATATAGAAGCATATACACCCACACTAAATGGGTCAAACAATGGTCTGACCCGTTTCCTGACACATACTTACTATTCTAGTTCTATTTCCATTCATCAAGAAAGTTCAACCTTTAACAAACCATGAGTTGGATAGTTTCCTTCTGTACAGTAAATGTTGACTTGCAAACTTAGCTGACCCTGGAAACGTCGCTTAATAAAATAGAGACTGATCTTTATTGTCATTGACATGCTTATGTTTATTTGTCCTACAGGCAAGCAGCTTTGACTGACATTCCAAAGACTGTCAAGGAGCTTGCCTTTTTTGTTTTGGGGAACTTGCTTTTCTACCAAATATTCCAAGCCATTATTAACTAACAAATAATGTAATAAAAAATCACAGTGAAATTTACATGCTCTTTAAATTCAGTATAGGTTATCCAAGAGCAGCCTTTGACAAAGGGGAAAATTCCTTGGGTACATTAGATATACTACATTTTCATCCCCTTTGTATTTGAAGAGTCTTTTTCTTATCCTCTTTAGTATTCTTGGGTCCCTGATGCAGCCTAGAGAATAGAGTACAGGCTTAAAGTCTGATAAATTTACTTTACTGGAGAGAACTTAAACAAGTACACAAAAGCATTTTCCTCCATATGAAAGCATTCTGGGAGCTCTCCATAAAAATCCCATTTATATTTGTCACTAAAAAATCCTCTAAAATTCAACATTGTTGGAAGATGGAAGTGCCTAATGTTTATTCTCAATAAAAAAATGACTTTTGAAATGAGTGTCTGATTCTCTGTTCCTTCCCAAATGCAAAATTATTTAGAATTCTATATCTGCCAAACAGTCCTTGCATTTATGATTTTTTCCTGCCATAATGTCTACTAAATTCTTAGTATAAAACCATGGCATTTGGTGCCCAGGAGACTCAAAAAGCTTTAGCTATACTATTTATATGTTCACCAGATCAGGAGAGGTTGGTTTGTGGCCACATCTTTCTTAGCGATATGTTTTTCTATAACATAAATCTTGCTTGTATTACTACATTGACCAACCCTTTGCACAAAGAGCTTTTACAGAAATTATTATCTTCAAGAACTTTCTAAACATTATGCAAAAGAATGAATTCATTTATAACTTTGCTTTCAAAGGTCTGAACAGATATGTTAGACATGTTCTAAGAAATAGCTATGATTTTGTTTGGTCATCTCTTAAATTCTTTGGTATGTACATTGCTCTCCATAGGGAGAAAAAGAGCGACAGGCTTCTTACTTAGAGATCACTATTTTACAGATGATAATGCTTCTATGCATTTTCTGTAATCTCTGTAGAACTAACAGATTGCATCATCAAAGGAAAGAAGTTAAGTACATTTGATCCTTATTTGGAAGTTTCTGGAAACCAGACACATTCTATTCACAAAACACACACACACACACACACACACACACACACACACACACACACACACACACACAACAAACCCTGGTGTCAGGATATCCCCTACTCACTGTGGCCATGATAAACCTCCCCCTACTAGAGAGAAGTGCTGGGAAAGTTCTAAGCTCTTTCTCACTCTCAAACAGTAGAAGATCTTCTGTATCTTCCATTTACTCTTCTTTCAGAGTGGACATATCTGTCACATTAAAATAGGAGGTATGGGTAGTGTGGATTTACATAGTTAGGATAGTTGAGCCCCCATCTAATGAAAAATCCAGACTTTTTCCTAAATCTGCTATATTTTACTAAGACCTGTTCTATGTCTTTTTTTAAATATGCATTTTACTTATTTCATTAAATATATCCCAATAACATGTAAAGAATTTAATTTTTAAAAAAATTCTGAGTTCCACATTCTCTCCCTCCTTTCCCTCCCCTACTCCTTAAGAAGACAAGCAATATGATATCGATTACACATATTACACATATGAAGTCACAGAAAACATAATTCCATATTAGCCGTGTTGCAAAAGAAAATGCATGCGCACAAACAAAAAAGCAAGGAAAGTTTAAAAAAAGTATGCTTCAGTCTGCACTCAGGATTCATCAGTTCTCTCTCTAGATGAAGAAAATATGTTTGATCACTGGTCCTTTGGAACTGTCTTGGATCATTGTCTTGATCAGAGTAGGTAAATCTTTCACATGTGATCATAATTACAATATTGATATTATTGTGTACAATGTTCTTATGGTTCTGCTCACTTTACTTTGCATCAATTAGCTTTAGTTCATATAAATCTTCCCATTTTTTTTCTGATAGCATCCCCTTCATTATTTTAATAGTATAATAGTATTCCATCACAGCCACATAGCACAACTCGTTCAGCCATTTTCCACTTGGTGGGCATCCCTTCAGTTTCCAATTCTTTGTCACTACTAAAAGAATAGCTATAAAAATGTTTCGTGTATTTTTTGTTAGGGTCTTTTCCCATTTCTTTGATCTCTTTAGGGTATTGATCTAGTAGTGGTATTGTTGGGTCAAAGTGTATGCCCAGTATTATGCTTTTTGGGCATAGTTTCAAGATGTTCTACAGAATGGTTGGACTAGTTCACAACTCCACCAACAGTGCATTAGTGAGAACTACTCTCTGTTGATTATTTCTTATTTATCCTATATATATATATAGTTTTTTGTACCTATTTGTTTGCTACATCCCTCCTCCATTAGACTATGAGCTCCTTGAGGGCAGGGGCTATCTTTTGTCTCTTTTAGTATCCTCAGAACTTAGCACAGCATCTGGCATATAGTAGGAGCTTGTAAATATTTATTAATTGACCTGATCATAAGAAATCATCAGAATAGAGTAGGCATCCATCCTGGTGCTCCTGACCTTCAGTACCCCTTTCTAGTGGTCAAAATACACATCACATTCCTCTAATGTCCCTTCATTAATTTTATTGGCACAGAAGTATGATCATTATAAAATCACAGGATCAATGACTGGGACATGTAAAGAGGCATTCAAGGTCACCTAGTCCTACCTTCTCATTTTATGCTTGAGGAAGGTGATGTCAAGAGAGGTTGACTTGTGCACAGACAGTAAGTAGCAGAATCACGATTTGAACCCAGGTCATCTGACTCAAAATAAATAATTAATTCTATTACACCATCCCTACTATGCATTTTTTAAAATTAAGTACTATGATGAGTATGTCTCAAGCACCTAATAAGTGCAGAGTAATGTGCTAGGTAGCTGTGGAGATAAGTTTAAATAAGACTTTGCTGTTCTTCCTGGAGTTTGTTGTCTAGTTGGAGATGAGATTTCAATACCTTTTGTTTGTTTCTGTGTTCATTTCCATTTGACCTGTAATTTCTTCAGTGTAGGGAACTCCCAATGTGGGAATTTTCACCACAGTTATAAATCAAAAACCTATTCACAAGAAGGAGATTCTTTAGGAACTTGAGAGCTAAGTGACTTGCTCACAGTCGCATAGCTAGAGCAGTATACACCAGAAGTCAGAATTGAAATGAATTTTCCTGATTCTGAGGCTGGCTCTCTACACTTCATTGCTTCTTTCCAACATAGTAATCGTACACAATATTATATGAAACATCTAGGTGGCACAGTCTTGGATTAGGAGTCAAGGAGACCTGAGTTAAAATCTTCTCTCCAACACTTACTAGTTCTGTGCCCATGGGAAAGTTTTATTAATCTCTTTCAGCCTCATTTTTCTCATTTTAAAATAGTAATAATGAAAAAAACCTACTATAGAGGTTTACTGTAAGGATCAAATAATATATAAAAGGTACTGCAAACCACAAGCACTACATACAATTTGGCTATAATTGTTGTTAAATTAGTTATTAAAGTGATAATATTGAAGATGGTTAAAAAACAAAACATTATTTGAAGTTTGAAAGAGAAGACCTTCAAGGAGAAGGAGGAACAGGGAAGGCTTTCTTGGTATGGTGGCATTTGAGTATAACCTTAAAGGATGGGTTGAACTTTAATAGGCAATGCTGTATAAGGAAAGAATTCCAAGCAGTGAGCAAAGACACATAACTATGACAACCTGGGATGTGATGTAAGCCAGAGGGCAGCGCAGTTTAGTGAGACTATAGAATATGTGAAGGAATATAATATGAGATTCAGTGTAATTCCACTCAGCAAATATCAAGCACCAACTATATGATTAGGCTCAACCTGCCTTCACATAAATAACATTCCTCTACATCATTCTTTCTGTATTCACATTCTTTTCTCCTTCCATTTCTATAGTTATAAATTATTTCATAAGGTTATATATGAAATCAAAAGTCTGGATCCTCTAAAAGGTAAATTATATTACAGGTTTGATTTGTGCTTTTGTTATTTTTTCTCTATGGATCTTACAATTGATGAGCTAATTTAGTGATTTTCACTGGCTATGTCCATAGCCACCTTTGACCCCCAATAACAGTAATCTTGTTTTTAGTGCTTTAAAAAATAGTTTATGGGTTGTGTTTCACAAATTACTTCCTTTGACTTAAAAATGAAAAAGCATTTTATCCACAAATAGTTTACAGTAATGATAGATTTCCTCTCAATGTTATTACTTCATTTCAGGTTATGAATCTGTTGCTAGGAAGATAGTACCTTTGGGGACATGAAGAACTCTTACCACCTTTTTAGTTTTAGTTCTTTTTTTATTTTTGTAAAATTAACTTGAAGTTCAGTTTCCCAATTGTAGAAATAGGGTATCAAATAGAGATTATGATCTAGTTTAAAAAGTGGTAAGATTACATGATTTTTCCATACTATGTTTCCTTAAATTGAGTTCCTCCATATTCAACATGAAGCTATATATTTTCCCTAATAGAATAGTGGTACTCTTTCAGGTTTTTGTTTTTGATTTTTTAATTTTTTTCCAATGACATGTAAAGATAGTTTTCAATATTCATTTTTATAAGATATTGAGTTTCAACTTTTTTCCTGCCTCCCTCCTTCTTATTTCCCCCTCCCCAAGACAGCAAGCAATCTTATATGGGTTGTACACATGCAATCATGTAAACATATTTCTATATTAGTCATATTGTGAAAGAAGAAAAAGAACAAAAAGGAAAAACCACAAAAAAACAAAAACAGTGAAAATAGTATGCTTTGATATGCATTCAGACTCCATAGTTCTTTCTCTGGATGTGGATAGCATTTTCCATCATAAGTCTTTTGGAATTGTCTTAGATCCTTGAATTGCTGAGAAGAATTAAGTCAGTCATACTTGATCATTGCACAAGGTTGCTACTATTGTGTACAATTTTCTCCTGGTTCTGCTTACTTCACTCAGCAGAAACTCATGCAAGTCTTTAAAGAATTTTATGAAATCTGCCTGCTCATCACGTCTTATGACACAATAGTATTCCATTATATTCATATACCACAACTTGTTCAGCCATTCCCCAATAGATGGGCTTCCCCTTGATTTCCAATTCTTTGCCACCACAAAAAGAGCTGCTATAAATATTTTTGTACATAATGGTCCTTTTCCTTTTATTTATGATCTCACTGGGATACAGACCTAGTAGTGGATCAAAGGTTTGATCCTTTTGGGCATAGTTCTAAATTGCTCTCCAGAATTGTTGGATCAGTTCATAGCTCCACCACTAATGCATTAGTGTCCCAAGTTTCCCACATCTTCTCCAACATTTAGCATTTTCCTTTTGTCATGTTAGCCAATCTGATAAGTGTGAGGTGGTGCCTCAGGGTTGTTTTAATTTGAATTTTCTAATCAATAGTGATTTAGAGCATTTTTATATGACTATAGATAGCTTTAATTTCTTCATCTGAAAACTGCCTGTTCATATCCTTTGACCATTTATCAATTATTGAATGAATGGTATTCTTATAAATTTAACTCAGTTCTCTACATATTTGAGAAATGCGACCTTTATCAGAAATACTGGCTATAAAAATTGTTTCCCATCTTTCTCTTTTCTTTCTAATATTAGTTGCATTGGTTTTGTTTGTGCAAAAACTTTTATTTAATGTAATCAAAATTATCCACTTTGCATTTCATAATGTTCCCTATCTCCTGTTTGGTTGTAAATTCTTCCCTTTTCTATAGATCTGACAGGAAAACTATTCTTTGCTTTTCTAATTTGTTTATGGCATTACCCTTTATGTCTAAATCATGTACCCATTTTGACTTTACCTTGGTATAGGGTATGAGTTGGTTTATGCCTAGTTCCTGCCATACTGTTTTCCAGTTTTCCTAGCAGCTTTTGTCAAATAGTGAATTCTTATTCCAGAAGCTGGTGTCTTTGGGTTTAACAAACAGTAGATTACTATGATCATTTACCGCTATGTCTTGTGCACCTAATCTCCACTGATCCACCACTCTACTTCTTAGCTACTAACAAATAATTTTTGTGATATCCACTTTATAATATAGCTTTAGACCTGGTATGGCTAGGCCACTTTCTTTTGTGCTTTTTAAAATTAATTCCCTTGTGATATTCTTGACCTTTTGTTCTTCCAGATGAATTTCGTTACTATTTTTTTTCTGGCTCTATAAAATAATTTTTGGTAGTTTTATGGTATGGCACTGAAAAGATAAATTAATTTAGGTAGAATTATCATTTTTATTATATTAGCTCCACCTACCCAGGAGCAATTGATATTTTTTCCCAATTGTTTAGATCTGAGTTTTTTTTTCTGAAAAGTGTTTTGTAATTGTGTTTATATAATTCCTGAGTTTGTCCAAGAAGGTAGACTGCCCCCCAAAAGACCCAGGATGGAAAATACTATCTACATCCAGAAAAAAAGATCTATGGAGTCTGAATGCAGATAGAAGCATACTCTCTGTTTGTTTGTTTCTTCTTTCTCATGGTTCCTATGATTGGTTCTAATTCTTCTTTAAAACATTATTAATATGAAAATATATTTAAAATGAATGTATATGTAGAGCCTATATCAGTTTGCACACTGTCTTGGGGAATGGGGAGGGCAGGGAGGTAGAGAAAATTTAGAACTCAAAAGCTTATGGAAATAAATGTTGAAAACTAAGAATAAATAAACAAACTTAAAAAAAGGAAAAAAGACTCCCAAATATTTTATATTGTCTTCAGTTATTTTTAATAGAATTTTTCTTTCTATCTCTTCTTGTTGGTAATATATAGAAATGCTGATGATTTATATGGGTTTATTTTGTATCCTGCAACTTTGCTAAAATTGTTAATTATTTCAAGTAGTTTTTTAGTTGATTCTTTAGGATTCTCTAAGTATGCCATCATATATCATCTTCCAAGAATGATAGTTTTGCTTCATCATTGATCATTCTAATTCCTTCATTTTCTCTTTCTTCTCTTAAGCTAACATTTCTAGTATAATATTGAATAATAGTGGTGATAATGGGCATCCTTGTTTCACCCCTGATCTTACTGGGAAAGCTTCTAGCTTATCCCCATTACAAATAATGCTTTCTGATGGTTTTAGTTAGATGCTTCTTATTATTTTGAGGAAAGCTCCATTTATTCCTATACTCTCTAGTGTTTTTAATAGGAATGCCTGATATATATTATCAAAAGTTTTTTCTGCATCTATTGAAATAATCATACAATTTCTGTTAGTTTGTTATTTATATGGAAAATTATGCTAATAGTTTCCCTAATATTGAAATAGCCTTGCATTCTTGGTATAAATCCAACTGGTCATTGTTAGGGGCGCTCTGGACCTGGGCCTCCTGAAAGGGTAGTGAGACTCCAGGGAGTCTGGACCTGCTGACGCAGCAGTGCCTGTGTGGCTTCTGTTAGGTCAGTACCGGGGCGGCTCCAACTGGAAGGGCTCCACCTTCGGGGAGGAACTGGGGAGGAGCTAACCTGAAACTCCCAATATAAGGAGCACCCCAGAGAGGGTCAGTGGGATTTTGTGTAAGATTTCTGGTACGCCATTGCAATAAAACTGCTTGTCGCATTCTGGTAGCTGCCTGGTGATTCTCCTCTCGCGTCCCCCGGGAGGAGCCGGAGACGTCCGAAGACCCGTGGGCAGGGTGAGTGTGAGGCGGTAGTCGGGGAGAACGGGGTGCTATTGTGGGGCACACCCGTCCGGCCGCCGACAGCTGGCGCCCAAACGTGGGGCTTGACCAGTGAGGCCGCTCCTGCTCCCAATAGATAAGGGGAGCGGAAGACCAGGCAGAACCCAAGGAGACAGGTTGAGCCCTTGGGATGGGACCGAAGGTCTGTAAAGCCCGTGTTGAGCCGGAGGACAAAGGCGTACTCGCCTGCCAGATCTACAAGGTCTGTAAGGAGCAAGGCGTTAGAATTCATATAAGAGCATGTAGAGAGTGGGTGGAGAAAGTTTGGGTAGTTAGCCCGTGGTTAGAACACACAGGGGTAGATCTGCAGAGATGGGGTTTGGTGGGCCAGCAAATGGCCTCTTACCATAAAACAGACCCCACATTCTTAGACCCCAAGGATTTTGCGATTTACTCGGCGATTGGGGCTGCCCTATCGCCCCAGCCACCCCCTATACGGGACGAAAGGGGGGCCCAAGTAGGGGCATCCCTGGCAGGCTCGGATGATGACGATGAGGAAGAGAAAACTCCCGAGCCAAAATCCATCTACCCTTGGGAGGCTTTACAGCAAGGCAAAGAGGACTTCCCATGTTCCCCTCCGAGGGAGGGGTTGTTAGCAGCCCCCAAAAGGAAGGAAGAGCAGAACTCCCTAGGCAAAGGAGGTGCTTCTTTACCGCCTCGGCACCTCTTCAAAGAGGGAAAAGAGGAACAGACAGGCTGGCATAAGTGGGAGGGAACTCATGAGTTCAGGGAGAAGGAGGAAGGGGCCACTGCCCTGCTGGCAGAGATGACACTGGGGCCGCGGAAAGGCTTTTCGTTCAGTACAAAGGGTGCAGCTGCAGCCCGGCCCCCACAGAGCCTGCTGTCCTTCAGCCTACGCCAGGCTGTGAAGGACGGGGAGGATGTAGATTGGGCAGAGTGGGACTCCCCGCTGGCACTACCGGTGCTGATAGAAAATCCAGGCGATATAGACGAGGACAGATATCACCGACCTGTTCCCTTTAAGTTTATTAAAGATTTGAAGGAGGCAGTCCAGAAATATGGCCCAGGTCCAGAGCGCCCCTAACAGGTCATGGTGAATTATCCTGTTGATAAGTGGCTGCAATCTCTTTGCTCGTATTTCATTTAAAATTTTTGCATCAATATTCACTAAGCAAATTGGCTTATAATTTTCTTTCTCTGTTTTGGCTCTTCCTGGCTTACGTATCAGCACCACATTTGTGTCATTAAAGGAATTTGGTAGGGATCTCTTGCCTATTTTTTCAAAGTGTTTATATAATATTAGAATTAATTGTTCTTTAAACGTTTGATAGAGTTCACTTTTAAATCCATCTGGCCATGGAGATTTTTTTCTTAGGGAGTTCATTGATGGCTTGTTCAATTTCTTTTTTGTAAAATGGGCTAATTGAGATTTTTTTTTCTTCTCTTAATCTGGGAAATTTAAATTTTTGTAAATATCCCTTCATTTCACTTACATTGTCAGATTTATTGGCATATGGTTGGGCAAAAGAGCTTCTAGAGGTTGCTTTGATTTCCTCTTCATTGGTGGTGAATTCACTCTTTTAATTTTTTTATACTGGCAATTTTGTTATCTTCAATCTTTTTTTTAAATCAAATTAACCAAATGTTTATCTATTTTATTGTGCATTTTTTCATAAATCTAGTTCTTAACTATTTAACTTATTGTTAAATAGTTTTCTTAATTTCAATGTTATTAACCTCTACTTTGATTTTTGGAATTTCCAAATTAGTATTTAATTTGAGATTTTTAATTTAGTTTTTCTAGCTTTTTTAATTGCATGCTCAATTCATTGATCTGCTATTTCTCTATTTTATCCATGTAAACACTTAGAAATTTAAAAAAAAATCCCCTAAGAACTGCTTTGACTATATCCCATAATTTTTTGTATGTTGTCTCATTGTTGTCATTCTCTTTGATGAAACTATTCATTGTTTCTATGATTTGTTGTTTGACCCACTCATTCTTTAGGATGAAATTATTTAGTTTCCACTCAATTTTTAATATGTCTTTCCATGGCACTTTATTACATGTAATTTCTATTCCATCATGATCAGAAAAGGATCCATATGATATTTCTCTCTTTTTGCATTTGATTGTGATGTTTTTATGCCATAATACATGGTCAAGTTTTCCATAGGTGCCATATACCCATACAGTTTTTCCAGAGGTCTATTATATCTAACTTTTATAAAATTCTATTCACCTCCTTAACTTCTTCCTGGTTTATTTTGTGGTTAGATTTATCTAGTTCTAAGAAGGGGAGGTTGAGGTCCTCCTCTAGTATAGTTTTGCTGTCTGTTTCTTCATGTAACTCACTTAACTTCTCTAAGAATTTGATACTACTTGGTGCGTATGTTTAGTATTGATATTAGTTTACTTCTTTGTTTTTTTTTAATTAGATCTATTTTTGTTTTGCTTTGTCTGAGATCAGGACTGCTACCTTTGTTTTTTGTTTGTTTGTTTTTTACTTCAGCTGAAGCATAATATATTCTTCTCCAGCCTTTTACCTTTACTCTGTGTGTCTCTCTCCTTCAAATGTGTTTCTTGTAAACAATATATTGCAGGATTCTGGTTTTTAGTCCACTCTGCTATTTGTTTTTGTTTTATGGGTGAGTTCATGCCATTCACATGCACAGTTATCATTACTGTGTATTTCCCTCCATCCCATTTAGCTTCTTTTCTCTTTCCTTTCACCCTGTCCCACCTCCCCAGTGTTTTGCTTCTGACCACCACTTCCCCCAATCTGCCCTCCCTTCCATCAGCCCTTATCCCTATTCTTTCCCCTTTCCCCTCCTTTGATTGATCTATCTACTCAATTAAGTGTGTATGTTATGCCTTCTTTGATCCAAATCTGATTAAAGTAAGGGTCAAACAATACTCACTCCTTCCCTTCTTTTCTTCTACTGTAATAGGTCTTTCAGCCTCTTCATGTGACTCCTCCTTTCCTCTTCTCCCACTACAATCCATGTTTTTAATCCCTTAATTATTTTTTATCATCATGTCAAGGTCCACTTATACAATATCTTCTGTCTAAGTATACTCCTTCTAACTACCCTTACAGAGATATAGTTCTTAAGAGTTGCGAGTACCATGGAGAGAATTCTGGGAAGATGGCAGAGTGGACCAGAAAATTCCAAGCTCTCAAGATTTGCCCCCACAAAAGTGATAAGATAGAGCCTCAGGGTGAACAAATAAGAGTAGGAGCAGAACAGGGGTCCTCCTGGGACAATCAGAGAAGATTTGAGGATAAATCCCAGTTTGAGGTTTCGTCCCTATGAAGAGTAAAACCTCCAGTCTAGGTCCTAGGTCCACTTAAGCAACAAGTGGCAAGCCCTGGGGTTAGCTGGGTTGGGAGGCTGCCTCAGTCCCAGCCACAGGAAAATTTACCCCTAGCACAGTGAGGGAAATTTGACATCTGAGACAAGGAAGATCAAAGGATGACAAGGAATGCCAGACCCAGCTATGCTATAGAGATGTGACTGGTGGCAAGAAGGAACCAGCACACACCCAGGGAGTGCAGAAGCAGTGGGTCAGGGACACCACTGACTGGGCACTTACAGAAGGCTAGAGGTCTTGGTTTGAGTTCCAGGACAGAGGAGAGAACTGAAGGAGTGTCTAAGGCCAGAGGCACCATCCCCTATAACCCAAGACTAGAGGTGATTACAAAAAACTAAGCTACAACAAATAAAAAAAAAACACAGGCAAAGGAGACAGAATCCAATCATAGAGAGTTTTACTATGGGAATAGAGGAGACCAGAGTTTGTCTTCAGAGGAGGACAGTGAAGAAAAAAAAATACTTCCTTCTATCCAAAAGAGTAATGTCGGATGGTCACCTGCACAAAAAAGAATTCACAGAAGACCTTAAAAGACTTTAAAAATCAAATGAGAGAGATTGAGGAAAAATTTTTAAAAAATTAAGAACAATCCAAGAAAAACAAGAAGACAATGAAAAGAAAGTCAACCAATTATAAAAGGAGTTCCAGAATCTTAAGGCAGAAAATGATTCATTGAAAATCGGGGCAAGGGGAAATCAGGAAGTTATAAGAGATCAAGAAATAATAAAACAGAATATAAAGAGTGAGGGAATAGAAGAAAATATGAAGCATCTCATAAGAAAAACAACTAATCTGGAGAACAGATCAAGAAGAGAAAACATAAGAGTAATCAGAGTACCTGAAAGCTATGATCAAAAAAAAAAAGAATCTTGATGCATAAGACAAGAAATAATTAAAGAAGATTGTCCTGAAGCATTAGAACAAGAGGTGAAAGTAGAAAGAGAAAAATATCCACCAATCACCATCTGAAAAAGATCCTATGGGGAACACTCACAGGAGTATTATAGTCAAATTACAAAACCCCCAGCTTATGAGCAACAAATAAACAAATAAATATGGCAGTGTCACAATTAGAATCACACAAGACTTAGTGGTGGCAATACTAAAAGACCACAGGTCTTAGAACACTATTGCAGAGCAATAGAACTGGAGTTCTGGTGGAAAATATCATGCCCAGCAAGCTAATGGAAAAAAATGGGCATATTATGAATTGTTGGATTTTCAAGACTTCGTTTAAAAAAAGGCTGAACTTAATAGAAGATTTGACACATAAGCCCCAAGAGAAATGTAAGGTTTATACCAAAGATTAATTTCAAGGGACTCAATAAGGACAAACTGTGTACCTTTTTAATTATGTAAAATGTAAAATACATGTCTAAGATTATCATTAGGAATTGGATATTTCCCAAGAAAGACTGGGCTAGATCCGAGTATGATATTACTTTAAAAGATAAAACCTTTTAGGAACAGCTAAAAGAGTAGTTATACAAATGAGGTATGAGAGGAACAGAAGTATTAGATGGGGGAGGATGGCTATTAGTTATGGAATCCTATTTTCTTTGAGAATGGGTTCAAAAGAGAATTATATATATGTCATATATGTGTGTATATATATGACATATACATATAATATAAATATAGATATAGATGAGTATGAAAGTCTTCTAAATTCAGAAAGAAATAACATGCTAAGAGGATAGGGAGGGAGGAGAAGATAAGGGAGGGATCTCTAGAGGGAAGGGTGAGGGAACATATTAAAGAGGGTACAGAAAGGTGTTTAGATTAAAGGGAGTAGGAGGATAATGGAGGCATCCTTGGGAGGACAATGGAAGAATTTTTAGAGAGGAATATGAGGGACTAGTTTAAAGGGGTTATAGAATGGTGATTAGATTCGTGGGAACGGGAGGATAAAGAAGAGATTATTAGAGAGGGGCTTGTAATAACAATGCTACTTGCTGCTACTGTGGCTGTGTAAGACCTATAACACCAGCACACAAGAGGGCTGCTAGCACAGTTTTTTGATCTGCTTTTCTAAGGAAAGCAACTTTAAGGGGTTTACAATCTCACTTTAATTAAACATACATATACAATTCACTTAGTTCAGGGGGAAAAGCCAGTACCTTGAACTTCAGAGAGAATACAAACAGAAATTACAAGCAGAAATTATATAAACAGAGTAAATAACACAAACCAGTCTATCCATAGCAATACATACATAGTTACCAGAAAGAGAAGCACCAATATCTGTGTTTTCAAAGCCAGAGGGCTCCTTAACAATGGCTACCCAGAGTCTTGTCTGGTCAAATCACAGGAGTGAGACCCAAGCAAAATGATGACCTCATAGTATATATATACTTCTTCAGGGTCAGAGCGATTCACTACCACGTGACTCAAATTCATGTGACTTAGGCTTTCTTGTGACTTAAGCAGGTTATCAAAGACTCCTGATTCAATCAAAGACTCTTGATTGAAACAAAGGCAAGACTCAATCAATGGCACTCGATCACCTTAGAGCTGAGAAGCACACAAACAAAACACAGCAAAATGTCCCACCCTGCTTGGCATTACAGGGCTAGGTTAAGAAATAGGAGGGAAAGGTAGTGGGTAGGAGTTAGGAGGTTTAGGAAATAAGAAATATAAACATAAAAACAAAAATGAGTGGAATTTGTCAGGGAAAATATATATTTATGTATATGTGCATGCATGTATATATACATGTATGCATGTGTGTAAGTATATATCTGTATATAAATAATCCATGCTTAACTGTAGCCTTTGGGGTGGGGAGGAATGGGGAAAAGGACAAAGTAAAAAGTGCACAACAGAAAACAAAAGAAAACTTCCAAGGAAGCAAAGAAAATATGGACAGCTCTCAACATAATGTGTAGTATTTATTTCATAGGCTTTCATGAAATAGAAACTTATTACTATATGTTTTGCATCCTCTCATGTTCTGCTGTGAATATTACACCCTTTTTTATTTTCTTATTTTGTATTTGCTTCAATATTTAAGTTTATATTTCTTTTTCCTTTCTCTTTTATATTTAAGTTTTAGTATTTAAGTCTAAAATTAAAAAAAAAAGTTGCAAGCATCATCTTCCTATGTAGGTATGTAAACAATTTAACCTTATTGAATACCATGTTTGTTTTCTTTCCTGTTCAGCTTTTTATGCTTCTCTTAAGTCTTGTATTTGAAGATCATGTTTCCTGTTCAGCTCTGCTCTTTTCATCAAGAAAGCTTGAAAATCCCCTATTTCACTGAATGTCCATTTTCTTCCCTGAAGGACTATACTCAGTTTTGCTGAGTAGGTGATTCTTGATTGTAATCCTAGCTTTCTTGCCCTCCAGAATATCATATTCCCAGCCCTCTGCACCTTTAATGTAGAAGCTGCTAAATCTTGTATTATCCTGACTGTGGCCCCATGATATTTGAATTGTTTCTTTTTGACTGCTTGCAGTATTTTTCCTTGAACTGGGAGCTCTGGAATTTGGCTGGGATTTTTCTATTCCTGGGAGTTTTCATTTTGGGATTTCTTTTAAGAGGTGATTGTTGGATTCTTTCAATGGCTACTTTACCCTCTTATTCTAGGATATCATGGCAGTTTCCTTTGTTATTTCTTAAAAGATGCTGTAAACGCTTTTGTTTTAATCATGGCTTTCAGGTAGTCCAATCATTCTTAAATTATCTCTCTTGTATCTATTTTCCAGGTCAGTTGTTTTTCCAACGAGGTATTCTATATTTTCTTCTATTTTTCCATTCTTTTAATTTTGTTTGACTGATTCTTGATGTCTTATAGAATCATTAGTTTCTACTTGTGCAATTCTAATTTTTAATGAATTATTTTCTTCAGTTAGTTTTTTTTAACCATCTTTTCTATTTGGTCAATTCTACTTTTAAAGGAGAGTTGTTTTCTTAAGTCAATCTTTCTGCTTCCTTTTCAAAGTTGTTGACTCCTTTCCCCCCATAATTTCCTTGCATAATTTCCATTTCTTTTCCCAGTTTTTCTTATACTTCCCTTACTTGATTTTAAAAATCCTCTTCAAACTTTTCCAAAAGGACATTTTGGACTCAAGATAAATTCATATTCCCCTTTGAGGCTTCACATGTAGGCATTTTGACATTATTGCCCTTTTCTGAGTTTGTGTTTTGATCTTCCCTGTCACTGTAGTAGCTTTCTATGGTCAGGGATCTTTTTTGGATTTTTGCTCTTTTTTTGAAGTTGACTTCTGCTCCTGGGGCAGGGTGGGCACTGTCCTGAGCTTCTTTTACCTGGATCCAAGGGACTGATCCCCAGCTCTCTGCATCAGAGCTTTTGGGACTGGCAGCTTGCCCACTGCTTTAGGGTTGCCCTCCAAGTTGAGCCTATTGAGCCCTGGGTTCCAGGGCTGGGAGGTTTCCTACTGCACTGGGTCTAGAGTCCTCATAGCTGGCATGCCGTGCCGCTGGCCAGCACAGCCAGAACCACAGGCCCTTAGTTGCTACTCTGTTCTGTGGCTAAGAACGTCCCACCGGCTTACCTGGGTGCCATCTGTACTGGGTTGTGCTCTTCTTTTAACCAAGTGAGGCAGACATTTCCTGAAGTCATTCTAAATTATCTTGGGCTGGAACATTGTTTCCCTCCATCTTTTTGTGGATTCTGTTGCTCCAGAATTCTTTTAGACGCTTGATTTAACATTGTTTCCAAGGGAAACTGCAGAGAGCTCAGGAAATTTCCTGGCTTCTCTCTGCCATCTTGGCTTCTCCCCCTAACACTAGATATTTTAGGCTGTGCGCTTCAGGGACTTTATCACTAACTGCATAGAGAATATTTATACTAAGACAATTCTCTGCAATAAGAAAAAAGATAAAGTCAATCACATTTCCACTGCTTTATTTTTTTAAATGTTTATCTTGTTTATGTGTATTTCTGTATGTGCCAGCATGCATACGTCTATGCTTCCTGAGCAAATTTCTTTAGTTGGTTAGTTGTTTAGAGGAGATTATAATGCTGTGGCATTCAAAGGTCATCTATTTGACACAGGTGAGGTCTTTGTAATAAGGGTACATGTTTTTGTGCAAATCATTTGTCACTATTGATAAAACAATCCCAAGTGATTGATCAGAAAGCATATTTCATATATACTTGTATCTGATCAGACCATAAGTAATAAGATCATAACTTTATTGCTGGAAGGGACCTTAAAGGCTATCTTCAATAATCTTATTTCACAGATGAGGAAATTGAAGCACAGAGCAATTAATTCATTTACTTGAGGTCACACAGGTGATAAGTGCCAGAGGCATTGTGTATTAGTAAGGCAGGTGTCACAATATAGGTGGTGACCATGAATATACCTGTATAGTTCTGTATTGTAGAATATAAGAGATTCTCCATATAGAAGGAAGAAGAAGTAAAACATATACTCAGACACCAGAAGATCAAATCCCCAAACCAATAATTCCAATTGGACATAGCAATTATAGTTCACTTCATTATAATAACAGCAAGGAAATTAAAGCACAATATCAGAGAAGGGAGCCAAGCCATTCCATAACCTTCCCCTCTGCTGGGGCCTTCCTGAAACACTCGCTCACAAATCCTAGCTGTCTGCTTGCCTTTGTCCCTCTTCATCCAGTTCTAAGAGAGAGTTTAACAGCTACCTTCAGAGTATATATACCCTTTTTAGAGAGGTAGGGCTTCATAACCCTTGTGACCTAATTAGCAAAAAGATGTGGGCCTTCCTACAAACAAGCCTCCCCTATTCAAGGTTCCCTTGATTCCCTAGCTCCACCTGAGGCTTATTAAGGGGATTAATGGGCAGAGAAGATCTTTAATAACATTAACACCAGTCATGAATCAAACTTAAGTTCTCTGACCTCAAAGGCAGTGTTCTTTCCAATGCAGCTTATTGCCTCCCTACATTTAAACTTTAGAAAAAAAAATATGCTTATTAATTTGACATATTTTAATCAACTTATGGTGTGAAAATGTATCTGACTACTGTTCATTCAGACATTTTTAGTGATGCCATAACAGTAGTTGAAATTGTCATTCTTTCCATTTCATCTAAATTTGGTAGTTTTAGACATCTAGATATTTCATATAGTTCATAAAAAGTAAAGCTATGTCTAAAAGTTATGATATTATCACTAAATTTGCTCCAATTGGATCCTGACTTTTTCTTCTTAGAAATGTCCATCATCCTTTCTTCTTTGTTTAGAAACATCTTATTGCTCAGTTTGTGGTGTTAAATTAACCAATTCCTATTGATTAAAAATCCTCTTGTAAAGCCTTTACCATTTTACATGGATGAGCATTCACACAGTAAACTTAATTCAGTAAACATTTTTAAATGCCTACTATGTGCAAGTCTCCGTGATAGGTACTGAGGAAGGAAAAGCAAAAACAAAAACAAAACACCCCCTGAGTTAAGAAATTTATATTCCATTTGGGAGGGGAGGAGGTATGGTGGAGGGTAAACAACCTGTACACTTATGAGTAAACAGAAAGTATGTAAAAATCGTTGAGAGAGGAAATGAACATTAAGGGGGTGGGGCCTTCAAATGCAATTGGAGTTTATTATTGAATTCATAATGTTACAAATAAAATATGTACTCTGTGATCAGCTTTATTTTTATTATAATTAATAAACATTTGAGTAGTTTCTCTATAATCAGGTATGCTTAGAGGCCATTTAAATTCTAAAATCTTAATTTCAGGTAAGTATTATGGTCATGTTTTCTATTATAGCTAATTGATAGTATTAAAGATTCTTCCAAAATGTTAACGGATGATATGATTTTGATTATTTTGACTTTCAGTGTACTATTATTTGTAAAAACATCATTTATAAATGATTAATATTGACACTAGGGGCAGCTAGGTGGTACAGTGGATAGAGCACTGGGCCTGGAGTCAGGAAGATCTGAGTTCAAGTCTGGCCTCAAATAGTTACCACCGGTGTGACCCTGGGGAAGTCACTTAACCTTGTTTGGCTCAGTTTCCTCATTTGGAAAAAGACCTGGAGAGGAAAATGGCAACCCACTCCAGTATTTTTTCAAAGAAAACCTCAAAGAGGTTACAGAGAGTAACACTCCAAAGAAATCTTGAGAGAGAAGGCAACCCAAAGAGTCAAAAGATTGCTAGATTTAGATCTCAAGGATATATGTTTGAATCCCACCTTGGCTACTTGTGGATTTTCTGATGTTAAAAAATGTTACTTACTTAGACCTCAATGTGCTCTTCTGTGAAGTGAGAAGGTTGGATTAGATGGGATGAAAGGACACTTCTGGTATGAAATCTATTATTTTAAGATTGTCATCAAGTAAATATTGGACTTGGGGTTAGAAGGAATTTTATTTTCTAGTTCTACCATTTAGTAGCTAGATGATCTCATACAAGTCCTTTAATCTTTTCAAGTTTCATATTCTCCTTTAGGAAAACAAAAACAATTGGTGAAGTGATTTCTAAGGTTCTTTTCAACTTTAACACTCCATCAATCCATGAATCTTCCTGTTTAACTCTTGTAGGGTGTATCAACGAGGAAGTGCTCAGTAAATACTAAGGCACTCTATAAATTGAAGGTGCTAGTATTAATAACTAGTACTTTATATTATATATGTATATATAATCTTTCATACATAACCTTAAAAATGCATATATTTGGCATACATTATTGAATTACAGCTATAGCAGTTTATGTGATTACTACACATTCAGATATTTTAAAATTATTCCATATTAATGGCTGTAATTGATAATCTTTCTATGTGAGCTAAACTTTACATTATTAAACTTCCAGATATTTTATATAGTCCATGATATTTCATAGTATCCACACATACACATGTACGCATATACACACATACACACACTCTCTCTCTGTATATATATAAGCATATATATACATATATATGTATATGAAATCTAGCATTCATTTTTTATACTTCCCTAACCTCTCTTTGTTATCCCTCTTCTAATATGCACTCATCTGAAATTTAGTGACTTCCTATGCTATCATATAACCTGTTTTCAGGACAGGGTTGTGGCAACTACTTTGTGTTCAGATTACAAGTTAATGTAAGATCTCTAACCTGGGATTAAAAGAAATGCCTCTTGTTAGTGGAAGTAAAAAAACAGAGATGTAGCAATGTGTAAGGCAGTTTTTTTGTTTTCTGGAATAGCAAGGAGACTGGCAGGAGATGCTTTCTGGGAAACTGTAAATCATGTCACACACAAATACCTATGTGCCCCACTGAATCTGATTTTAGTGGGTTTGTATTCCCTAATTTTTAAGGGGTTTTTTTTGGTCTAGCATTTTAACTGCATTAGAATATTTGTAGTGCAGGAATTTAGGTAAGGTAAAATGAATCCTAGTCATATGGTCTGATACATTACACTGAAAATAATAATAAGACCATTCTCAAATGTTTTCATGGGATGCATATTAAAATCTTCATTCAAGGTGGCCATCTTCTAAGAAATGAGAAAGAAGATAGTTTGATGATTTCTGAAAGTGCAGAGGCAGCAGCTTTAATGACATTGAGGTCTCAAAATGCAACTTAAAGCAGATTAGAAAGCATGGATCTGTGGTAGTACATGAAACTTGATAACTCTTCCTTCAAATGGCCTCACTCCTGGGGCCATTAGGTTGCATCTTTTTTATTCATTTATTAATTCATTTACTCATTCATTGAACGAATTTTTATTACATGTCTACCGGATAAAGAGTGAAGTGCTTCATTCTTGGAGCAATGCAAAGTTTAGCCAAGCCAATGTTACTATCTTCGTGTCAGTTATACTCTAGGAGGGGAATGTAACATAAACACAAATAATGACGATATAAAATATGATAGTGTATAGCTGCCAATCTATGTGGGTAGAAGGGAATTTCCTTACAAGGAGGTCCCTATACTGATGGAATTACAGATCTAGATGGAAACAAAAATGGCACCTTTTGGAGAAGGGTATAAAACAAAATCATTATGTCACTTCAATTGATTCCTTCAAGATAGTTAGCAAGTTTGTTTAACCTACTTTCTTAATGATCAAAGTCTGCTCACTGCATGTAGATTCATCATGGCACTGTGCCACTGTTATTGCTATCCTGGTATGATACAGGGAGAAAATATTAGATTGGGAAGTCACCTTAGGAAAATGATCATCTATAGGAAAATGATAGCAGTAGCAAGCATGAGGCAGTGGTCTCTCTTTCACTAGAACTACACTTCTAAGGTACAGTGGTTTATCTGCCAAGTGGTCAGTGAATCTGCATTATTGATTTTCTATCCTACTCACAACAGAGGGAATTCCAGACATTCTTTTCTTTCTTCAATTCTCTTATATCAGCACCTCCTTGCCCACCCTTTCATCTGAGAATCTCACCTCATACTTAAAAAAATAAGGCCATTTTGGATGAACTCATTCTTTTCCCATTTTTATCTGACAACTACTTTAATTGTTCATGAAAATGGGACACTTCTCTTTGCCAAGACTCACTTTTCTATATACGACTTTGATTTCATCTTCTGTCTTCTCTGGAAGTTTGCCATTATTCCATTCTCTCTCTGAATCTGTCTCTATCTCTCTGTCTGTCTCTGTCTCTCTGTCTCTCTCTCTCTATTTCTCCTTCTTCCATCTCTT
Organism: Trichosurus vulpecula; assembly: GCF_011100635.1. Taxonomy (NCBI): domain Eukaryota; kingdom Metazoa; phylum Chordata; class Mammalia; order Diprotodontia; family Phalangeridae; genus Trichosurus; species Trichosurus vulpecula. The sequence continues at coordinate 90,262,416 of NC_050581.1, read as the reverse complement.
TCTTTATCTCTTTTCTTCTCCCATCCCTATTTTCCCTCCTTCATTTTTTTTTCTATCTGCTGATTCTCTATAGTTGAGGAATGAAAACATTCCTAAGTTTCTTGCACCCTTAAAAATCCTTCATTAGATCCTATATTGCCAACTACATATGATCTCATGTATCTTCCCCTTCTTGGCTAAACTCTGTACAAGAGCTATCTATCTTTGGTGCCTCATCATCCTCTCCACTCACTCTTTTCTTCATTCTCCACAATCTGACTTCCAGCTTCATCTTTCAACTGTAGCTATTCAATGATTGCTCAACTTCCAAATTTAATAGACTCCTCTTAATCCTCATCCTTCCTTCTTGACTGTTTTGCACTATTTGACTATGTCCTTTTTCTCCTGAATACTGTTTCCTTTCTCTGGGCTTCCATGACACTCTTCTCTTTTGATTCTCCTCCCACCTGTTTAACTATTCTTTAGTATCCCTTGCTGGATGTTTTTTTTTTTTTTTTTACCACATTATGTCCCCTTACTGGGTATATCCTGACACTCTGCCCTAGAGATCTCTTGTAATTTTTATAGTTTGTCACTCAATGATGTCATCTCCTGTGGATAGTTATCACCACTATGTAGATAACTCCAAGACCTATATATGTGTCCAGCCCTGGTTTGCTAACCATGAATTGCCTTTTGAACATTTAGAACTCAATATCAAGTAGATATCTCAAACTTATCATGTCACAAACAGAAACCATTATCTTTTACCCAAAGGTAGCCCTCTTCTAGATTTCCCCAATCACTATCGTGGGTAATACCATTTTTTTTAATGCACCCATTTTTATAACCTCAGTGTCATCCTCAATTTTGCACACATACGTATTCCACATTTCTGCTATCCAATGAGGAACTGATTAACTACTTAGAGAACAGATTATCTACAGAAAGTCTGTCATTTGTTGTAAAAAGGGAGGTTACAGGAATAACTAATTACAACTAATAATATTAATTTAGCTATTAGTCCTTTCCATTTTGATCTCTGTTCAAAAACACTAGTAGAGGAGTCTAATTAAATCCATATTACAATTTTCATTAAAAGCAACAAAAACATATGTAATGGTAATTAAGGTGGGACTTTTTAAAATTGTTTTCTCTTTTGGAGCACTGAGGTAATCAAGTGCCTTTGATGAGTCTGGTCTTGGTTTCTTTGATTAAATCAGGATTCTTTGATGACTGCTTAAGAAACAAGAAAGCCTAGTTTACATAGGTTTGAGTTGCATATTTGTGACACCCTTTGACTCTGAACAGGGTATATAAACTCAGAGGTTAGTGTTTTGTTTGGGGCTTTCACTCACTGGAAGAGTGTAGTGTGATTTGACCAGATGAGACTCTGGGTAGCTGTTGTTAAGACACCCCCCTCCCCTGCCCACCCACTTGAAAACCCAGATGTTGATGCTTCCTTGGTAACTATGTGCTGAGATGTTGGACAGAAAGCTAGAAGCCTGTCTACTGGTTTGTGTTATTTGATCTGTTGATATTTCTGCATGTAATTTCTGTTTGTATTTGCTCTGAGAGGTGCCAACATCTGCGTTTTCAAAGCTGGGTGCACTCCAGTGGCTACTCAGAGCCTCATCTGGTCAAAGCACATGGCACTCTTCCAATGAGTGAGAGCCCCTAACAAAACACTAACCTCTGAGTTTACATGCCATTTTCAGGGTCAAAGGGCATCACAACCATGTGACTCAAAACCATGTGACCTTCTTCAGGCATCACAACCATGCGACTCAAACCTATATGAACTAGACTTTCTTGTTCCTAAAGCAGGTCAATAAAGACTCCTGATTTAATCGAAGAAACAAAGGCCAGACTCATCAAAGGCACTTGACTACCTCAGTGCTCCAAAAGAAAAAACAGTAAAAAAGTCCCACCTTAATTACCATCACAATATATTACAGAGTTACATCTAGATGGAAGAATGTCTTGAAGAAGTAAAGCAAGGACTTGTAAAGTTGATTTCATCCTGTGACTAGAAACAGCAAGAAATAGAATTCTATTGAATATTTGGTCATATCCTTTCGTAGAATAAGTGGTAAGTCTTCTAGATCTTGTCATTACCATAATTACAAATAATTTACCAATATTCATTAAAAAACATGAAAAAGTAGAAAAGCTTTATAAGTACTTATAGAAGACAATTTTAATGGCTATGAAGTTATGAGATTTTGACTCCAGCACTGTCTCTGATATTCTCTATATTCTCAGAATTTTAGTTTCCTTCAAAATAATGAAGAATTTTATTAGATGGGCTTTGACATCCTTTCTAACTTTAGATCTATAATCCTAGGGTCTTTTATATATGCCTTGCCGTTCATTAACTTCATTGCAAAAAGAAGCACTAGAAATAGAAATTATGTTGGAAAATATGGTTTTGGATTGAAGAAAAAAAGATACCTGTGGATTGTAGATTTTCAAGGAACCTCATAGAAGTGTATTGTTAATTCTTTAAGGAGGGAATCTGAAGGTGAAAACATTGACTCTCATCGTAAGTAACCAAATGACCTTAAAAAAAGAAATCAACTATGTCTTAACAGATCAGAAGTGATACTTAGACATGTCCTTGACTCTTGGATTGGCTGTGTGAATCAGAGTAACTGATTGTTCAAAGGAAAGTTCAAAATAATGATCAAATTAGAAGAAAGAATAAATAGGAGGGTAAGACATTGTAGTGATTACAGCAGATCTACCTAATTTATTTAAATAAGTTACTTCCAAAATATGGGAAGGTCAAGTCATTGATTCCACAAACAAGGTATGCTATCTCTTGGTTCTGGGCATTCTCTCTGATGCTATCCTTCCTCTGCTCAGAATGCCAACCTCCATGGACTCCTTTTAGCTTCAGCTAAAATCCTGCCTTCTACAAGAAGTCTTTCCTGAACGCTCTTTTATTTTTAAATAGGGATTGAAATGGATTTTAGTTTTTTAAAATTTAAATGGTACTTTGGTTTTTTTTCCCAGTTATATTTCAAAAAAATTAGTATTCATTTTTATGAGATTTTGAGTTCCCCAACCCTTCAATTTCAATGCCTTCCCTCTGTTATTTCCTCTTTATCCCATATATACTTGTGAGCTCTTTGAGGGCAGTGAATGCCATTTGCCTGTCTCCAGCACTTAGCACAGTGCCTGGCACATAGCAGATGTTTAATAAATGTTTATTGATTGGTTAACAAGAGGAATTTTAACTTATTTGAAATACCACAAGGAAGGGGTTGAAAGAACATATAAACCACTCTAAACAGTAAACAATCTCTTTTCTATGAAAAAATTAGGAATCAGTTGTGAGGCTGGTTTAGAGTAGAAGCTGGTTATACACACACATATGTGTACATATAATACATATAGTTATACATACATACACACATATATGTATCTATATATGTATAATTTATTTTTAGCACTCTTTTCTTTTTAAATTTCAAGTTCTAAATTCTATCCTTCCCTACCACCACCACCCATACCCACTGAGAAACCAAGCAATGTAATTATGCATGTGAAATCACACAAAACATTTCCATGTTGGTCCTACTTCCAAAACAAAGCAAGAAAAGTACAGTGAAAAAAAAATTTACTCCAATTTGCACTGTTAATCAGTTCTTTCTCTGGAGGCGAATAGCATTTTTTCATCACTTGAGTGTGAAGAGTCACTGTCCCAAGTTTTAGGCTTTCCTGTGCTGCTGTTTTCAGAGCTAATTTTATGGGCCTTCAGTTTTTGGTTTTTCCAAGGTCATATGATCTTGAAAGACATGTGGTCACTGCTCTCTTGGTCTTTACCCAGGAAGGACCCCTTGAACCCTGCAGCCACAAGTTCTACCATTCTCTTTGCCTGGAACTGTGACTAGGGCACCTGCTTCCTTGTAACTGACCCCTAGCACTCCTCTCTGCCCTGAACTGTGATCCAGAACTGCATATGGGAAATAGAGTTCGCAATCAGTGCCAGCTATATCCAGTGCCAGCAGAGTCCGCCATAATCTCTTTCTGACCAATTGCTTGAACCCATTATTGTTTGTGTGCTGAGAGCTCCTGAAGCTGCTGCAGCCACTATTGCTGCCACTGCATGTGGGCTCCAGACAGGCTTCCACCCAGTATCTCAAGCTTTTTCTGCTGGCCTTCTAAATTCTCTTAGGCTGGAAAAATATCTCGCCCTGACCTTTGTTGGCTCTGCCACTCCCAAATTTGATTTGAGGCTTTATTTTAAAGTTGTTTGAAGGAGAACATGGGGAGAGTTCAGCTGGGTTGTATCTAATCTGACATCTTGGCTCCACCCCTGAATCAGCTCTTTACTTGGGGAAGGAATGTAGTATTCACACAGAAAAGTAAGGAAAAGATAACTTGGGGCCAGAGAGACCATCGATGACTTTAGGGGAGAAGAGGAGCTGGTTTTGATTGGAGATGACACTGGAGCTAGATTGCAAAAAGAGATAAGGATTCTAAGAGACTAAAGTGAGGAGGGAGTACATTTCAGACACTGTTGGTTGGTGTTGGCTGGTTCGTCTGGGGTAGGGGATGGGAATTTGGAATGGCTTGTTAGAAGTTGGTTTATAACATAAAATAGAGGAGTAGAAAAGGGTGGAAAAGCATTTGAAGAGAAATTAAATCTGTCAATGTTTGCCCTCAATGGATGACCAGCATAGGTTCTTTTTTTTTTCTTTTTTGCATTTTTTTTTATTTTTTATTTTTTTTGGAGTGGGGAAGGCAAGGCAATTGGGGTTAAGTGACTTGCTCAAGATCACACAGCTAATAAGTGTCAAGTGTCTGAGGCCAGATTTGAATCTATTATGCATTTATTTTATTTTTTGGTCATCTTCATAGTACCTCTTTGGTTCTGTATTGCAGCCCGCCCTCTTCTCTCCATTGCCTGCTTTCTGATATTAAGCTTCTTTTTTTGGAGACTGATGTTTTCCATGTCTGTAATCCATGTAATACCAGCACAATATTGACATTAAAAGGTAGTCCTTTTTTACTAGAAGAAGTTTCGAGTCATTAAAGCTTTGCAGGTTTTTTAAGGCAGTCCAGCACATTTTCTTCCTTTTGTTTTGTTCTGGGCCTAACTCATTGTCCATTTGTAATTTCTATGTATAGATGAATAGCGGCATAGAGTTAGATTTTATATATATATATATATATATATATATAAAAATATATACATATATAATATATACATATATATATGATATATACACACACACACATATACACACTCACATATATATATATATATATATATATACGTATATATATATATATATATATACACACACACACACACACACATATACGTATTAAATGATAAGCCCTAAGGTATTCATCCAACTGCATGTCGTAATTATCTCATAAACACTCTTCATCCACTTATTTTTATTATTTATTTTACCATGCAGCTGATAAGGTCAAAACCCCACCCCATCTCATGCTACTGGTAAATTTTCTTCCTTCATATATCATATGAATCCATTCTTTATATATCCTCATAATTATCTCTCTACATATCATATACCCTCATAACCTACAATTGTGTTGCCTCCAGCATTGATTTTGCTGTATGTTCATTGGATCATATGTTCATAGAATTATAATTCAGACTTACAGGATGATTCCATACAAGTCACTTAACCTCTCTCTAAAGCTCAATTTCCTTATCTTAAAAAAATGGGGAGAAATTATATTCAACTTGCTACCTCAGGATTGTCATGAAGAAAGTGCTTTAGAAATATGCTATTATTAGAATTGGACTATATTTTGGATTTCCATTTATTAAAACTCAAAATAAGAAATTGATCACCTCCAGTTTTATTCTTCCACAATTCTTCTGCTGCCAATATAAAATATGTCAAGTTCATTTGCTTTCTAAACTGGAAATGCTATTACTTATGTTGTATATTCAGGGATGTCTTACAGAGCCAAGAATTGAGTCCAGATTTTTTTTCCAGGGGGGAAGGGAGTTTCAAGTTGATTTAAAATCAAATATACACAAGTATCATAAATCTTTCTGATGGTGAATAGACAGTATTAATGTGGAACAAATATGCCTTTTGTACCCTCTCTAATCTATGCAACAAAAGACACATGGGCTGCTTTATTTCAAAATACAATACGTAATCGCTTATATCAGAATTTCAGATGCCCTTTAGCTCTAAATGCAGTGGATTTAATCAGTCTAATGGGAACCTTTGATTTAATATAGATTTTATTTTTAATATTTAAAGATGAATGAGCCATATAGCTGGATTTCTAGAGATAATGATTCATAAGAAAGCATTTTTATGCCTCTGAAGTCAATGATAGCCAGTAGGTGGCAGCATGGCAACTGGATAGGCCTCAATAATCTCTAACTCCTATTTAGGAAAAAATACTTCTGAAATTTCATAAATAGTATTAGGATATCCTATAGTAAATTTTGCAGTGTAGGAAAATATTTTTCAAAAGAACAAAAGCATGATATGGAAAAATTACAATGATAGGTCAACAAAAGCAGAATTTCAAAGGCAAAATGTATTTTTCCACACTCCCTATTACAAGAGGAGATGAAAGAGGGTTAGATGAGGGAAGGTTATCAAGTGTGTTTAACATGTGCTTTTCAGAAACATTATTAATAGGTTCAACAGAGCCTATTGTGAAATGGAAGGTAATAAAAGTAAAGGTGGTTTGTAAGAATCTAAACAAGATGTGCCCCATTGTTGAAATATCCATTTAATCCAATCTAAGCCATTAGATAAAAATTAAGGATCATTTTTATAATTGCACAACTTCAAAGCAGACTCATCATATTCAGCTTCTTGCAGGCTTTCTTTTAGTTCTACAACTCCAAATATTGTGGTGATCAAATGTGTGTGAGTAATTTTCAGCAAATACCTGAAAAAATGGTTATGTCCTTTTTATTTATACAGTCCAAACTCCATTAAAACTAAAACTATTAAAGGTTTCCAGGCCCCAATGGAATTATTTGAATTAATAATCAATAGAACAAAATCATACTACAGCAAACTATTTGAAAATCTCTGATTTAAAAACATATGTATAATAAGATTTGACCTATAAGTTTAGTAATAATACAAATGTATATAATCATGAAATGTTGAAGCACACAGCTACCCGTTACACATGTGCATTTGAGCAGATACGCACAAAACTTCTATTCCACACAAAATCACACCCAAAATATATCTCGCTTCATAGGTGATTCTGATTTTGTTACTGAGTTAACTAGTGGTTGACTTTGATTGACAGATCCTGAAATGTAGAGATAAAGATAAATCAACTGCACCAAATAATCCTTTTTAAAAAAAAACTGTTTATTTCATTACATATTACCTAATTACATGTAAGATTTGTAACAATTATTTTTAAAAAATAAGTTCCAACTTTTCTCCTTCCAATCATTGAGAAGGCAAGCAATTTGATGACAATTATGCAAGTGAGGTCATGCAAAATATATTTCCATATTAGCCACATTGCAAAAGAAAACATGAGCAAAATAAAACAATAAAGATAAAAATAGTAAAAAGAATTATGCTTCAGTCTACATTCAGAGTTTAATGAGTTCTCCCTGTGGAGGTGGATAACATTTTTCATCCTGGGTCCTTTGGAATTGTCTTGGATCAATATCTTGATGAGAGTTGCTAAGTCTTTTACAGTAGATCATCTTTTTGTTTTTTCATTTTAGACTGAAATACCAGAACTCAAGTATAGAATAGAGAAAAGAAAAAGAAACATATCATAAACTTAATTATTGACACTTAAATACAAAGTAAGAAAGGGGGGACAAACATATCATGTACACTGCAGAACATAAGAGAGGATTCAAAATATATAACAATAAATTTTCATTTCAAGAAAACCTATATGATAAGTGTTACGTGTGTTGTAGAGAGCTGTCCCTCTTTTCTTCCTTGTAAGTTTTATTTTGTTCTCTGCTATGCTCTCGTGACTTTCTTCTTTTCTCCCCTTTCTCCACCACAAAAGGCTACAATTATTTGCAGATTGATTTATGTAGGGATATATACATACACACATATATATATACACATACATAAATTTATACACACATACACATATAGACATACAATTTCTCTAACAATTCTACTTCTGATCTTTTTTATGTTTGTGAATATCTCTTATTTCATATCCTTCCTAACTCCTCTACTTTAATTCTACCTTCTACCTTGCCCTCCTATTACTTAGCCTGCCCACCCGTCTAATGATCCCATCAGTTCTTTTCCTGGGGATGAACAGCATTTTTCATCGTAAGTCTTTCAGAGTAGTCTTGGATAGTTGTATTGCTGAGAATAACTAAGTCATTCGTAGCTGATCATTTAACAATATTGCTGTTACTTAGTACACAGTACATTTCACTTTGCATCAGCTCAAGCAAGTCTTTCCAGGTTTTCCTGAGCACATCTTGCCCATCATTTCTTATAGCACAGTAGTATTCCATAGTAATCACAGACCACAATTTGGTCAGCCATTCCCCAATTGATGGGCTTCCCTTCAACTTTTAATTTTTTATCCCCAGAAAAGAGCAGCTATAAATATTTTGTACATATAGATCCTTTTCCTTTATATTTTTTAATCTCTTTTGGAATATAGTAGTGGTGTTGCTAAGTCAAAGGGTATGCATGGTTTCGTAGCCCTTGGGACATAGTTCCAAATTGCTCTACAGAAGGGTTAAATCAGATCAAAACTCCACCAATAGTACATTAATGTCTCATTTTTTCCCACATCCCCTCCCACACTTGTCATTTACTTTTTCTGTCCTATTTGCCAATCTAATAGGCATGAGTTAGTACCTCAGAATTGTTTTAATTTGCATTTCTCCAATCAATAGTGAGTTAGAACATGTTTTTTTTTTCATATAGCTATAGCTTTGATTACTTCACCTGAAAACTGATCATATCTTTTGATCATTTATCAAGTGAGGAATGGCTCTTATTTTTATAAAGTTGACTCAGTTCTCTATATATTTGAGAAATGAGGCCTTTATCAGAGAAATTTGCTTTAAACTTTTTTTCACAGTTCCTACTGCTAACTGTATTTCCCCCCATCCTATCCCCCCTCCCCATTTATTCTATTCTCTCTATCCTTTTACCGTGTCCCTCCTCAAAGGTGTTTTGCTTCTGACTACCCGTTCCCCAATCTGTCCTCCCTTCTATCACCCCCATTCTCTTATCTCCTTCTCCTCCTCCTTTCCTGTCGGTTAAGAAAGATTTCTATACCCACTTGAGTGGGTATGTCATTCCCTCTTTGAGCCAATTTTGATGAGAATAATATATGGGTGCATGTGTGTGTGTGTGTAAATATCTATATCTATATCTGTATCTACATACATACATATATACATACATCCACGAGATTCACTCACTTCCTCTCACTTCCCCCCTTTCCCTCCACTATAAAAGCTTTTTCTTGGCTCTTTTATGTGAGATGATTTACCCCATTCTATCTCTCCCTTTCTCTTTCTTCCAGTATAATCCTCTTTTGTAAATTGTATTATTTAAGTATGCTATTTCCTCCTTCTGTTAATCTGAGCGGTGTAGGTTTTTGTAAATATTCATCAATTTCCCTTAGTCTCTTTTACTGGCATATAATTGGGCAAAGTAACTCCTAATAATTGCTTCATTGGTGGTACATTCACTGTTTTTATTTTTGAAACCAGTAATTTGGTTTTCTTCCTTTTTAGAAATCAAATTAACCAACGATTTATCTATTTTATTCATTTTTTTCATAAAACCAACCAAAACTTTTGCTTTTTCTGAGATCATGGTTGTTACTCCTTGCCTTTTTACCTTCAGCTGAAGCACAATAAATTCTGATCCAACCTCTTATTTTAACTCTATGTGTACCTTTGTTTCAAGTGTGTTTCTTGTAAACAGCATATTGTTGGATTCTGTTTTCTAATTTATTCTGCTACACACTTTCATTTTATGGATGAGTTTATCCATTCATATTCATAGTTATTATTACTAACTATTCATTTCCCTCCATTCTGTTTTCTTCTGATTATCCTTCTCTCTTCTTATCCTGTCTCTTCTCTAAAATCTGTATTGTTTCTTTCCATTCCTTTCTATTATCTACCCTGCCTTTTATCACTCTTCCCCCCCTTTATCTTCTTCCTTTCCCCTCATACTTCCCTGTTGGGTAAGATTTATATTGCTAATTGTGTAGGTAGATATATATTTTTCCCTCTTTGAACCAATTTAGATGTGAATAAGGTTCAAATGTTGCTCTCTACCCCACGAACTATTTTCCCTCCACTGTAAAAGCTCTTCCTTGCATGCTTCTTTTATGTCAGATAATCTTCCCTATTCTTCCTCTCCCTTCCCTCTTCTCCCAAGGCATGCCTTTTTGTTGGCTATCCATTTTTTTAAAAAACATTTCAATATAATTGACTCATTTCTGAAGCTTCTTTCAATATAGAATCCTTCTGACTGCTGCAATGGTGATAAAATTCTTAAAAGATACATGATTTTCCCACATTTAAAGCTAAACAGGTTAACCTTATTGAGTCCCTTATTATTTTTCTCTCCATTTTTGCCTGTTTAAACGTTTTTCTCTTGAGTCTTATATATGAAAATTAACTTTTCTATTTAACTCTGGTCTTTCCATCAGGAATGATTGAAAGTCCTCTATTTCATTAAAGATTCATTTTATCCTTAAAGGGTTATACTCAGTTTTTCTGGGTATATTATTCTTGGTTGTAATAGCAGTTCTTTTGCCTTCTAGGATGTCATATTCTAAGCCTTCCACTCCTTTAATATGGTAGCTGTTAAATCTTATGTGATCTTGACTGTGGCCCCACAGTAGTTGAATGATCGCTTTCTGGCTACATGAAATATTTACTCTTTGACCTGGTAGCTCTGGAATTTGGCTATAATATTCCTGGAAGTTTTTAATTTCGGGATGTCTTTCAGGTGGTGATAGCTCCATTCCTTCAATTGCTAATTTACACTCCAGTTGTGAAATATCAAAGTAGTTTTCCTTGATAAACTTTCTTCAAATCTGACATCTTTGATCTTTCTTTGATCATGGATTTTGGGTAACATGATAATTCTTAAGTTATCTTTCCCCAATCTATTTTCCAAGTCACTTGTTTTTCCTACCAGACATTTTTCATTTTCTTCTATTTTTTTCATTCTTTTGACTTAGTTTTATTGTTTCTTGATTTCTTATGGAGTCATTATCAGTGCATTAATAGTGCAGTTCTAATATTTAAGGAATGGATTTCTTTGGTGAGGTTTTGTACCTTTTTTTCCATTTGGCCAATTGTCTTTCTAACATGTTATTTTCTTCAGTACTTTTGTGCCTCTTTTTTTCTTACCAAATTGTTATTTGTCATTTCATAATTTTTCCCTTTTTATTTCTTTACCTAATATTTCCTCTACCACTCTTATTTGAATTTGAAAAAAAATTGTTTTAACTCTTTCAAAAATTCTCATTAGGCTTATATCTAATTCACATTTTTCTTTGAGTCTTTGTTTGAGACTGTTTTGATTTCTTTGTCTTATTCTGAGTTTGTGTCTTGATCTTCCCTGTCACCATAGTAGCTTTTTATGGTCAGGTTCTTTTTTGTTGTTGCTGCTGTTTGTTCATTTTTCCACCCTATTTCTTGATTTGGAACTTTATGTTTATGTTTATCTCTGTCCCTGCAGTAGGTTAGAAGGGGCTCTGTCTTAAGCTTCAGGTTTTTTCATACTTCTGTTTTCACAGCTAGTTCCAGGGGTTTAGAAATTTTTAATGCTCCCAAGTCAGTGTGATCTCATGATAGGTATGGTCACTGAAATCTTGTTCTGCACTCCAGTCCTTACCCATGAAGATCCCTTGATCCTCTGAGATTGCAATCAATACTGATCCTCATGGCCCCTCATCCATTGTGGCCAAAAATGATACTGTCCCTCAAGGCTTCCACTCCCTCTTTCCCATCATTGCACCTTTAACTATCACCCAGAAGTCAGTTTAGATAATGGATTTACAAAATAGTATCTAATCCTGCATCACTTGCTAGCATAGGAGTACCTTGTAATCTTTTTCTGACAAGTTGTCAGGACCCCTCACTGTCTCTGGCTTTAAAGTTCTTGAAGCTGCTGTTGCTTCTGTCTCCACTACCTACTTCCACCACTAGTGTTTCATTCTTACAGGCTCTGGGCCAGCTCCCCTTCACTCCCATGTCACACATCTCTTTCTGACCTCTTATATTGTCTTGGACTGGAAGAATATGTCACTCTGACCTTTTTGTTGGCTCTGCTACTCCAAAATTTGATTGCAGGCCATTATCCTAGAGTTCTTTGAAGGAGAATGTTGGGAGAGTTCAGCTTTCTCTACTCACCCTTCTTATACCCTCCTCATACACCAATTAATTCTTATGAAGGAAATCGATGGGTATGGAAATAAAACCTTTGCCTGAACTAATAAGTACTTATGCTTAAGTATTTCCAAGGTGCTATACAAATTATTGGTATCCTAGCAAGCCAGGGAAATGCTATCAGGTGTTTAGAAGATTTAGAAGGCAAAAATTAATTCAATTTTATTTTTAAAATATATGTTGCTTTTAGGGGATATGATAACAAGGGATTTTCTACCAAAATGAGTATGCCCAGACAGACACTGTCACAGTCTAAACGCAATTAGCCAAAGTTCAATTATGTAAACAAAAAAAGGGGGATAATTTAAGGTATAAAAATAAGTTTTAGTTAATTCAAAAAGAGGTATTTGAGAAAGAAAGTGACCCAATCGATAAGTCCTTTGCGTTGGAGTGAGGAAAATGTGTATTCAACCCATCTCTGATACATACTAGCTCTGTTATCATAGGCAATTATTCTCAATGTCCTCAGAAAGCTCTCTAACACAAATTTTGAGAAAAATTACTGATTAATTAATAAAGGAAATTCTTCAGAAACACACCACACACCCAGAACAAAAAGGAAGAAAGTATTGAAGCTTAGAAGAGTTCCATGCACATAGTAGGTTCTTAAAAATATTTGATTAATGACTGAATGAACAAGTATAAAGTTCAGTGAAAGTAAATAAAAATTTGATGGAAAATCTAATATTAAAGACACTAAAATTTAACATTTTAATAATTAGGGATTTTTGGACAACTTTTAAAGTGCACTTTTTTGAAGGGGGTATGATTTAGAATTATGATTTCATTGATGTTAAGAATTCCCAATATTGAAAAATTTTCCTTAAATGCAAATTAGCAATTTGTGTTTAACTTACAGTCTTAGAGAATGGACCTCAACACTTAACAGGCAAGAGTTTGCTGAACCCAGCTCCTAGGGTGGAAAGAGTCAATTGTTAAATTTTCTATGTCAGTATTTATACTTTGGACATTGGCAAACTACAAATCAAGGCTTGATTTATTGTTCTGTTGATTGTCAAGATAAGAATGTGTTGGAGAAATGTGAATAATGTAGATTAAACTTAAAAGTATGTCATGACATTTTTTCCCCCACCAAGTGAATTGTTAAATATTTACCAGCACACTCTTAGTTTAGATTGTAATTAATTTCCCAGAATCACATAGCTGGTATCTGTCAGAGGGACCTGAAGCCAATTCTTCCTGAATACACAGTCTGTCCTTTATCCATTGTACAACGCTACCTCACTTAAAAAATGTGTAAACATGTCATTGCATATTAATCTAATCAAATGCTGGACCATATGGAACAAATGTAGGAGCTCAAGTGGACTCAAAATCTGTAGTCCTAGTGAAATTTTCTCTTCTTCAATATTGGTTACAAAATCTTGAATGTCAATTGCTAATAACTAAAAGTATGATGACAATCAATTTACTTAAGTTTTCTAGGTCTCTGTTTCCACATCTGTGAAATGAGAGACAACCATTATGTGATCTCTAAGAGTCCCTCCAACCCTAAAAATAGTCCTTTCCATTTTCTTCACTACCCAGTGATTAGAATTAGTATTACGGTCTCATAAATTCCAGTTTTCTAGCTGAGACACCTTTAATTTCCCTCTATATTAAAATATAAACTCTTTGAAGAAAGGGGCTTTTAATTGTTTTTTTTAATTGTCAGTAAACATGGACATTTCAACATATAAAGAACAACAACAACAAAAAAAGGAAAGGTATATATCCAATTTGCTTTATGCACATATATATGCCTGTAGGATATCATATACTCTGAGATTCCCGAGAATCCAAAAGTAACTCATGGGGATTCTCTCTTGGAGGAAAATGTCAACTTTGTCATTTCTTTCTGCTTCCTTTGGTTTGAAAGTTCCTTCTAATTATGGAAGGAAAATATGAAAGGAAAAGAAATTGAGATATATTGCTCAGAGTTAAACTTCTGCAAAATCTCTTGTCTTTCCTGTGGTCTTTTAATCCTCCTCAGGTCTTTGACCCTTTGCCATCCGATTTTTACTTTTATCCTCCTTTCCTTTTATCAAAATTAGAACTCTCCATTTTGCCCCCCCCCTTTTTTGAGCCTTTTTCTAGTATCTCTCTCTCTCTCTCTCTCTCTCTCTCTCTCTCTCTCTCTCTCTCTCTCTCTGTCTGTCTCTCTGTCCTCTCCATCTATCTTTTTGAAAATAATATTTTATTTATTTTGCTTATTGGAAAATTTTGGAGGAAAATGTCAGGACAGAAATTAAGGACAGAGGAAACCAGATGATTCATTGCATTTTGAACTTTGGTGAACATTGTCATTTTAAACTCTAATGACTCCAGAAATCAAATTGGATCATTTTAAAGTCTTTTTTTTTTAATTTCAGGTTTCAGTATCTTTGGTTGTCTGTTCATACAATAAATCATATTTGAATAACAGAACCTTCCTAATTTGATAATTATTTTAGCCTTGTTGCAAGTTCAACATGGCAGTAAAGAAATTAAAATGGTTGACTTCCTGTAAATCAGATCTTTGAAGGTCATTATTTTCAAGATGAAGTTGTTATTATGCCCTTGTTTTCAGTTCATCTCTAGCTTTAAATTATATTCAATAAAGATTTGTCAATTTTTTCCTTCTAAATACCCATGAACAATAAGTTAACAGACTGAACTACTAGATATTCTTAATAAATTCTTGTAGATTTGAGCATTTGTTGTTGTGCAATCATTTTTCAGTCATTTCTGACTTTTTGTGACTCCTTTTAGTGTTTTCTTCTCAAATACACTAAGGTGTTTTGCCATTTCCTGCTCTAGCTCATTTTATACATGAGGAAACTTAGGCAAACAGGGTTAAGTGACTTTCTCAAGGTCACATAGCTAGGAAGTATCTGAGGCCAGATTTGAACTTAGGAGGAGGAGTAATGCCAACTCTAGGCCCAGCACTCTATCCACTGTGCCTTCGAGCTGCTTGTAGCTGAATTACTTTAAGCTATCATTTGGCTTCATCTGTGTAATAAGAGGTTCTACAATCAGATTTTTTAAAAAAGGGTTTCCTCCCATACTTTTCTACTTGTTGAAAGCTTTTCCTTTCTTCCAAGGTCAGCTTGGCTCTGGCCTCTTCCATGAAATCCTAAACACCCATACTTTCTCTGTTACCTCCCTTCTCAAATCTTTCATCTCATTCTGTTAATATATCTTCTGTATACTTCAATTAAAATTTGTATCAGAGTTTACTTGTTTATGATTTTTAATAAATAACAATTAAATTGTACTTTAAGGTTTACAAAACACTTTATTCTCTCCCTGTGATACAACAATACTTTGGAGTAAATATTTTTGGTATTATTGTCCACATTTTGAAGATAATGGAACTAAGGCCAAAGGATGCCATATCGTTTTAAATTTAAGAGTCCATAGCTGTAACACTATTAGTGTAAGGAACTTCCAGAGAGGAAATTCCTTTCTGACAATTAAACTTGGGGTTTTAGAAAATTACTTGAGACTCTTGTCTTGGGTCATAAAGCCAGTATGCATCAAAGGAAAGACTTGAACTCATTCTTCCTTGGTGTAAGGACAACTCTTATTCCAAGAGGATCATCCTACCACTTCTCAGGTTATACAATTAGAAAATGTCAGAAGTGAGATTTGATATCAGGTGTCTCTAAAACAATGTCTCACATTGTTATCATGATGCCCTGCTGCCTCTCCTTGAATATTAGAAGTTCATTAAAGGCAAGAACTGAATCTTGCTTTATCATTTTTTCCCTAGGAGACAACATGGTGAAGACTAAATATATGTTCGAGTTTTAAAATATATGTGGGTAGTATGATATTTATGGGGAGGAGAGGCAAGTAAGTGTTTAAACTGTGGTGCTCAAAGTAAAGTAACATTAAACAATCCAGATCATTCATAGATGACAAGGCTTGGGAAGACTAGAGTTCCTGTTTGTTTGCTGTGATGAAAACAGCATAACAAAACATTAGTTCCTGGCTACATAAAGTGGAAGAAGTAGCAAATATTGGAATGAATTGTCCCTCCCTCCCCACCAGCATTAAATGGAAGTAAGCAACATCATCAATATCTTTATGAATTTAATTGCACAAATATTTATTGAGCTTGCTATGTGTACTACACTATGCTAAGCACTGAGCATACAAAGACCGAAATGAAAACCAATCTTTCCTCTCAAGAAGCCTACATTTCCTGGGGGAATACAAAGTATAAACAGATAAACAAAGAGAAGACACAAAAAAACCATGAAATACTACTAAAATGAGCTGTTATTATAGATGAGTAGGGCAAAGAAAAAGGTATTTGACCTTTACCTTCTAACAATCCATCAAGTCCCCCTTCCCCCCCACCTCGTGCTAATTTCCTTCCAAAGACATCAGCTGAGTTTGGATGGAACTCTCTCCACAGGAAATTTCAGCTACGTTATGCTTATGGAAGTGGTTTTTCTTCCTAGCTTCTCCTCTCCCAATATTATT
This sequence comes from Trichosurus vulpecula, assembly GCF_011100635.1. Taxonomy (NCBI): domain Eukaryota; kingdom Metazoa; phylum Chordata; class Mammalia; order Diprotodontia; family Phalangeridae; genus Trichosurus; species Trichosurus vulpecula. The sequence continues at coordinate 90,245,552 of NC_050581.1, read as the reverse complement.
TAGGTAGAGAAGGACTGAGATTGAAATAGGTTAGGTTGCATTGTTTTTGATTTTTCAGTGCTAATAATATTTGTGAGCAGTGCAATTTGACATTGGAATTTTCTTCAGATTTTTAGCAAGCACCGCGCCCTTAATGAACCAATACATCCTAATTGCTTTGAATAAGCCTGAATGGTCTGTTAGCTCATTGATCTGCTAATTAAAAATTCTTGAAACAGGACGTGCCATGGTAGTTTAACAGGGCTAGTTTAGCAGTTTCCTTATCACAGACTTACTGTATCCATTGCAGGGAATACAGACAACAAAAACAAAGCAACTTATAGGACAACTTTAAACTTTTGAAAAATTGTGGGGCTGGCATGTTAAAAGAGATTAAAATGAATAGGTTGAAAGACTTCCCATCAGCTGCAACCTATCAGTAAAGAGACTAAAAGAAACTTGCAAGCTCAAACCAAAATCCTGTAATATTATTTGAGTTTGTCTTTTTTCTTCTTATCCCAGATATTATTCTCTCACAAGTTTAGGTGCTTTTATATGATTTAAATGTTGAGAAGGGTTGTCTTCATGCTGGGTGCAACCATTATGTTTGCAGAAAATATTCATTAGAACTAGATGTATTATGTGCAAAAGAGAGAAAAAAAATCCTCTATTTTCTGTAAGCCTGAAGTGACAATGTGTTTGGTCATTTTGCAAGAAACTCTTTGCCCTTTTGGATGGCCTTTTGTAAATCGACCTGATCAAATATTAATGCAAATTGCATTGTCAGGTTTTGTGACTTTTCTACAGTTATCATTCAGTTCTACCTCAGACTTACTAAGATATCTCTCTTTTTCTCCTGTCCTTTTTTAAAGTATTTTAAATCACTAATGGATTTTCAGCTAACCTCTGGCTTCAGTCCTGGTCAGTTGACTTCAGTATTGCTTGGGTATGCAGGGAGCTGATAAGTACTGTGGTTCATTTTCCTCTCAGCCTGACAGACTTTAAGAAAAAGGAGATGAGTGGTGGTGGTGGGGAGCCCTCAGACTAGTAATTACCTTTGCCTGAGATGAAGTTAGTCAAATTCTTTTGATTGCTTCCTAACTTTGGTCCAATGTAATGAAATATGTCTGATTTCAAATGCGGGTGGGAATAGGAAATGGTTTCCTTGTCATTTTTAATGCTATTTCATGGTATTCTTTCAAAATACATTTCATCATTCAGCATTATCAGTTTGATTATATACATATATGTATATATATGCACATATATATATATACACATGTATATATAAATATGTGTGTGTGTGTGTAAAATTAAAAGGCATATCTTTGCCTAATTAAAGATTCCTTACCACATCAAATGATAGTCCCTAACATTCCCAGTGTCACAGTTTCATATTACATTTTAATTTGTTGGTTCAACACAATGAACAGTGTACCCTGGCATATAAAGTATTAGCCGTCATGACTCAGTAGGCTAACAGAGCTTTTGTTGAAAGGGGAAGTCATTAATGAAAAGAAAGGGAACGAGTTACTCCTCATGGGTCGTATTAATAGCTAAGTTTCTCATGCAAGAGGGAAATAAGGATTTTTTTTTCACAATGCTCTATTCAACTGGCTTATTTAAAAAAAAAGGATTCATAGAAATATTGCTCCTACTTGGGGAAAGAAATATCATAAAGCCACAGTCTCAGGTATGTGTTTTTGTTTTTTTTTTAAGATCTCAAAATGGAATGATGGAGGTGCTTTCAACATCATTAATTAATAAATTAATTAGACACACTCATTAAGAACCTACTGTATGCCAGAAACCACTGAAAACATACACACACACACACACACCGCAATCTATTCCCTCAAGGATCTTACTTTTTATTACATTCTATTTCTTGTGTTCTATGTAAATTGGATTCCCAACCATAGAACCCAGGATGCATATATACAAGATGGATTGCTAGGCTGGTATCCAAAATAAAAGGATTCTAGGACAACTCAATCACTCTTGTTCTCTAATTTGAACTCTTTGATTTCCTTTGCAGGATTTATCTACCCAAGTATATCAAACTCCCACACAAACTAAGTCAGTCAACAATGCTTATTGATTACCCATAGGGTGCATAGCATTACACCAGGCAATTCTTTAGGGAAACAGATTAAACAAAAAAGAGCAAAATAAGTGGTCTTTTTTCTTATGAGAGCCCTGAATATTTAAAGTCTTATTTTGGGGCTCAGACAAGAATTTTTTTAATTAATATGAAATCTTTAAAAAGTAGAATAGATTTGAGATGGTATGCTTATAAACTGGGACTAATAAAACAGATATCAGAAAGTTCCATGCCTTGGTTCCATGCACATAGAAGGCGGTAAATAATTTTCTGTTAACTATATTTTGTGTCTGTGAACTATCTTCTATGTTATAACCTCAGTGTAGCATTGAGACTGAGTTAACCTCCGCCAAGGAGGCATCATTAGAATGGTAGAAACAATGTTGAATTAAAAGTGTGAAAATCAAAGTACTTGATATTCAAAGCCTTAAAAATCAAAGCATCACTCCCTGTTCCACCCCTGTGTGACCTTGGGTCATAACATTTCTGAACCTGTTTCCTCATATGCAAAATGCAATTAACACTTATAACACCTATCTTCGGGTTGTTAGAAGGAAATAATTCAGTAAACCTTAAATTACTATAAATATGAATTGTTTTATTATCTTTTTTCTCAGATTTTTCAATGAAGTTAAAATAGAAACAGTCTTGGGAGAAGTTGCTATTCTGCTATTATTTATTTACATTTAATGTTCCATAAACTGCTGCAAAGGTATATAAAATAGCTTTTTGTTTTTTTAAAAGTATTAGGATGGAAGCTGATCTTTTATAGGCAGCCTGAAAGCTTCCTTGCTAGAGTTGTAGCCCAGACAGGAAAACAGAGATGAGATACATTCCTCATATTGTTCCCATATGTTTTTACTCTCTTCAGCTTTGCCAATATATTTAGAAAACTTTTCATCCTATATAGTTTAGAGTTTTTAGTATTCTTCCATATATTAAAATATTTTTCTTAAGTTTTTAATTGATTAATGCTATATCTAGATAACTGTGGTCAACAGGTCTCTGTGATAACCATCTGATTTTAGTATTGTTTTTTAATGGATTTCTCCAGGATATTTTGGGGTGTGTATTTGTAATATGAAAATTTCCTATGCATTCATGAAAGGGAATGAGCTGCTGGTGTACAATTTTAGTCACTAGGTCATGGCTTGTTAGGTGCTCTATTTTTTATAGTCTACGGTGCTGTGATGAACATTTCCAACCATTGACTTGTATAACCTACATTGATCACTAAGGCAAGGTTCCTTAACTATGTAACCTTTCTGTTATATGTTGGTTGATGACATGGGTCTGAATTACCGTCAAAGAGGCCTATGTTCCCACAAACAAATACACATGACTCCACCATTCACTAGATTATTTTTGCTGATTTATTGTGGACTGAACTCTTACAGATTTTGCCCATGGAGAGCCTTTTGATTCGACATTTGAATCATAACTATTTCATAGGCTCCTTCTTGAACTATATCATCTTCTGTTACATTTTCCAAAGACACCAATGTGTAACTATTATGTCATTTTTGTTCAGTTTAGATTGTTGACCTTTTGGGACCATATTCCAAGAATGTCTATCAATTCTCTTCCTTTTGGGCAAAATATTAATGTTCTTACTATCATTTGCTTAGGGTAATGGATACTGAGATTCATTAATATTGTATAAGTTGTTTTTAATATTATTTTTATTGAGATTATGTCTCTCTATCTCACCTAATCTACAAGTGCAGCCTGATCTCATAGGCCTGATGTCAGTACTGACTGGCACAGAAGTTTTAACCTATTGTATTTCTCTAACTTGAGCAGATTTGCCTCTCCTTAGCCTGGTGACCCTCCATTACTTGGCGCTCACCATATTGGTGTCAGAATTTGTGTGGACACCCAGTCAGCTTTAGCCCTTATATAACCCAGAACTTTTAAATCCAAACCATCCTCCCCTGCATCAGGGACTAAAGGCTTGTGCTAGGATACTTTTCACATCTGTTGTGGTCCATTTTACAGTACTAAATAGTCCATTTTATAGGACTTTCTTCATAGTTGGTACTTAGAATTGTTTTTTTCTACCAGACCAACAAGTCTGCATTTCATCAATCACTGGGCTTTTGAAACCTCACTTTTTTCCTCGCATGTTTCATAAAGTAAATCACTTTTTCTCATACATGTTTTATAAAGTAAAATAAAGTAAAAAATACTTTTATACAGTAAAGTAAATTTATAAAGTAAATTATAAAGCAAAAAATCTTTATAAATGTTTACCAAACACCTACAGGGCCTAACATTGTTGTAGACAGTGTATGTATATCCAGAGATTAAAATAAAATACTCCTGGTCCTTGAGATTACATTCAATCAGATTAACTAGAAGGAAGGTAGTGAACATTAGTACTCTTCCTATTTTCTCTTAGCTGGCTGTTATCTATGAAGTCTGATATCTAGCCCTACTTCTAGTGCTAAAGTTAACATCTATTGTAATGAGGATAAAAATGGTGCTTTGCTTAGATGTAATTATCTTCTATTTTTGATTTAAGGTTTGGGGAAAAGTTATTTAAAGAAAAGGAGAAACCTAGGGAATATCATCCATCATCTTCATTCTAATATGCTATGGTTGATTAGCTTATTAAAGTATCATGTTCATTTTCCTGTTGTGAGTGTTAAAAGGAAATAAAGTCTATCCTTAACTAATGGTAAAAAAAATCTTAATGTGTCATAATGTAGACTTTAAGGCCCCTGTTCCAGTATTCATTCTTTTTTCATTCATTCATTTATTCAATAGAGTTGTATTAAGTGCCTGTTATATGCCAGCCACTGTGTGCAACATATCATGATATCAAAGGGAACATATGTTTTTCTTCCTTCCTACTCAATTATTTAATTTTTTATGAATTAAATTTAAAAAATTTAATAAATAAATTTATTTAATCTCCTTACTATCTTTTGGGCATCTTATTGTCATAAGTTCTTTTTGTTAAAATTTGAATAATAGTTAATGCCTAACATTTATATAGCATTTGCTATAAGCCAGGAACTATACTAAGCATTTTATAATTTTTATGTCATTTGATCTTCACAACAACCTAAGGAGGTAGGTGTTATTGTTGTCATCATTTTACAGAAAAGGAAACTAAGGTAAACAGGTTAAGTGATTTGCTCAGTCACATACCTAGTAAGTGTATGGGACCAGATTTGATCTCAAGTCTTTCTGATACCTGAGACACTGTCTTACCTAGCTGCCTTGGAAATAAAATTTATCACAGAAATTTGTTGCAAAGATTTGCCCCTGATTTACCTATTCTCTCTTTAATTTTAACTACATTGGTTTTGTTTGTACAATTTGTTTGTGATCACATTCACCATTGTATCTTCTGTGATACTCAGTCCCTTATTGGTCATGAACTATTTACTTGCAGCTCTGAAAGTTAATTTATTGCTTTCTGTTTTCATTTGTTTATGATGTCACTGTTTATGTTTTCTTGTTTCACACTTTCATGAGCATGTTTGGAACTCAACCTTAAATACGGTGTGATATGCCATTTTGTAACTATTTTCTGCCAGACTGCTTTCTAGTTTTTCCAGAAGGTTTTTCTTCCCCAGATAGTAAGTTTTCATCCTAGACGTCAGGGTCTTTGTGCTTATCAAACACTAGGATTCTTTTTTCATTTGCTTCTGTATGTTCCATACTTAACTTGTTGTATCAATCAATCTTTTTTCTTAACTAGTACCGAATAGTTTTGATGATTAGAATAATGTGGTTTTTGCTCTTGTTATTTGATGTTTCCCCAATATTGAATGAACTCTGCATCCTTGGTATGTATCCAACCTGATTGTAGTGTATATATAATCTTTGTGATACATTATGTAGCCTCTTAGGTAATACTTAATTTTTTCAGTATTCATCAGGAATATTGCTCTATAGTTTTCTTTCTCTCTTTTGACTCTCCTTGGCTTAGGTATTAAGATTATATTGACCATGGGTTTTTCAAAGACTGTTCTTGAAGAATGCAACTTCTGGTCCATCCTACCCAGCTACAAAAACACTGAGCTCTGGTCTGCTGTTATCCAAAGAATCACAGAATCATAGATATAGAACAGGAAGAGATCTTTGATGCCATCTAGTCCAACTTACTCATTTTTCAGATAATGAGAGAAAAAAGTGGAGTGCATATCCCAAAAGTAATGCAAATGACAATAGACCCCAGTTCCTCTGACTCCAAAGCATGTATATTTTGCAACCTAACACATTTGCCTCTCAAAAAAAATACTAAGCTTGTAGAAGGTCATGATAAGGGACAACCTCCAGATGATTCAATTCTTGAAGACAGTGTTCTAGGGTTTGGAGATCTCTGCTGGTAAGGAAGTACATCTATAATTGGTAGATGAAATTATAGGTCCCTGAAGGGAAATATGGCATACTTAGTTTAATTTGGAAGTAGTTGGTTTGTTTTCTATCAGTGATATGTACAATTGTTCATTCTTTTCATATCCTTTCTTCTCTTCTTTCCTACTTTTCTTCTTCATCACCCTCAAAACAAAGGAAAAACAAAAGATAATATAGAGAAAAATATGAGATAGAAGCAAAGGATTTTTGGACTGAAAGGTACCTTAGAAATTATATAGTACAACCTGCTCATTTTATAGGTGAGAGAAGAGAAGGTCATTGAGGTTAAACTTGCCCAAGTCTACATAACTAGTTAGCAGGAAATCTTGGACTGGTATCTAAGCCTCCTGGATCTTGATCCATGCAGGGCTCTCTGTCCTGGCTGATGTTCTGTCCTAGAAGTTCACAGAAAGGAATACAAACAGAATAAAAAAGGAAAACCCCTCACACATTTTCATAGAGATATTCTAACTCTGACATCAGTTGTGAGGACCTGTGTTAATACCACAAAATATCATCTGTCCTTTAAAGACATGACTATCTTCGGTTGAAATGAGAGACAAAGGAAATGAGTGCCTCCCTGTTTCTGCAATTAGTTCCAGATACTGAGGGGCTGAAATATATTGAAGTGTCACTCATTGCTGATACTGGTGCATCAGAATGTCGATGCTAGTGCTTAAGTCCTGCTCTCAAAAATAATGAGGAGTCTGTTTGCTCTAACCTGCCTGGTGGAGAGGTGCTAGTGCTCTTTTCTGAATAATGAAGCTCAAACCAAGAATAATTACCGCCCTGCTGTTGCTACATGTTAACTTCACCATTATTTCCTTTCCTGTTGCTCCCCTGATGACTTTTCTCATATTCCTCTGTTCTAAATTTTGGAAGACCAGAAATTTACAAAGTACTGTCAAGTACAGTAAACGGAGAGAAGGTCATGCTTAAATCTTACAAAAGTCCATTTCTTCTTTAGCTCCACATTCACAGAGCTAAAGCTGATGAAATTCATCAAGAATATTTTATATTGGCATGTGGGCAGTGGACTGGATCTGGAGTCAGGAATATTTGAGTTTAAATCTGGACTGACACACTTATCAGGCATATGATCCTAGGCAAGGCACTTAACTTCTCTCAGTCTTAGTTTCCTCATCTGTAAAACAGGAATAATAATGGTAATTATTACCCTACAGGTATTTTGTGAAAGTAAAATTAAATTATATTTTTAAACTGCTTTGCAAACCTCAAAGCACCAAATGAATGCTAAGAATTATTCTTAACTTGAGATTTATGAATTTGCTTTTAAAACATATCTTAATAACTGTTTTTAACATAATTATTTTTATAATATCATATATTTTATGCAATAAAAATAATATTTTGAAAAGTAGTACCATAGACTTCACGAACTACCAAAGATGTCGATGACAAAAAGAAAAAAAAATGGTAAAGAGCCTCTATTATAGGAGAATACAGTCAATTGCACTCTTCAAGTCGTGTTCAAGTGGTTCGATAGTTATTGACAGTGGCAGCAAGGAGAACTGTTGCAGGATTTATGAGTGCTGGTTTACTGGAATAGTGTCTATTTAAGAATGAGATTATACTTGAGATAGTGCTTTATCATTGACATTGTTCATCACTTTCTTTTCTGAGATTTTTCTTTCCTCTCTAATTTTTCATGACCCTTCTCTCTCAAAATTTCATGACTCTTCTCTACTCCAACCTGTATGATCACTTCTTAGCGTCTCATGTATATCTTATACTATTCATCCAGGGCATGATGACAAACTATGAATGGGCCTCAAGGCTTTGCCCTGGGGCCCCTTTTCCCTTTGATCTATACTATTTCTCTTAGTGACCTTGTCTGCTCCCGTGTGTTCAATTATAATTTTCATGCATATTATCTTTTTATATATTCCTAATCTCTCTTGCTTCAAATAAATATCTGCATTTTTGACATCTTGAATTAAATGCCCCAATGCATCCAAAATGAAAGTCACCATCTTTCCCCCAAACACTGTCATTATGATTCTACCCTCTTCTCATTCTTTTGCAGTTAAGAGTTTGACCATCCTCCCAAACATCAGTGCCATCCTCAACTCCTCACTTGTACTCATCCAATATGTTCAATCCGTTGTCAAATTTTACCATTTCTACCTCCACTACATCTCTCAGATACACTTCCTTCTCTATAATCACACAATTAGTTGTCAGGCCAACTTCACCTCTCACTTGAAACATTTCAATAGCCTATTAGTCTCCTTGCCTCAACTCTCTCTCATATTTAATCTATTATTAACAGAGATGCCAAGATGATTTTTCTTTAAGTGCAGACCTGACACTGTCATCCCCTCCCCTCATTCAATAAATTCCAGTGGCTCCCTATTCCCTCCATCATCCAATGAAAAATTTCTCTTTGGCTTTTATAAAGACCTTTAAAGTATGGGCACTTTCTAACTTTCCAGTACTCTGTGCATTCTATCATCAAATAATACTGATCTTCTTCCTGTTCCTCACACACAACACTTCATCTCCAGACATGGTAACTTTTTACTAGATATACCCCATGCCTGAAATCATGCCTTTAACTCCTGACTACTTTGGCTTCCTTTAACACTCATCTCATATACCAACCTCCAGCAGTTGGCATTTCCAAGTTTCTCCTGACCTCTAATGCCTTCCCTGTGAGATTGCTTCACACACACACACACACACACACACACACACACTTTACATGTTGTTTTCATCATTTGAATGTGAGCTTCCTGAGAGCAGAAAATATATTTTTGCTTTTTTTCATATCCCTGACACTTAGCATGGTGTCAACCATATAGCAATTGCTTAACAAGTCCCTATTAAATTAATAGACTAGATAATCTTACCAAAGTAATTTAGCAATGGTTAAATTACTCTCTACTTGCTATAAGTTAGTTACTACCAATCTGTTATGATGGCTCAAAATCCCTACCATAAGCATTGATTTTTTTCTAGGTTAAAATATTATTCCCTTTGAAAATATAAAAAAATACTTTAACAAACTCTGCCATTAAAGCACTATCATTCTTTAACACCCCACAGTAAAATGGTTTATCAGGTAATCTTTCCAATGTAATATTTAATTGTAAATAGGTTTTTAAAGTAGGAAGAATGAGGTCCATATCAAGGGGGATGAGGATTGGTTTAAAGTCTAAGTAACCAGGGACCATTTTACTTCAATGGATTGATGTTTTCATTAATGTGGGTACTCTCCCCAACATATAGATAACAACTAATCTTCTTGACCATGTTCTCTCTTGAACCATTGTTACTCTGTCTACCTAACATGCTTGCAGTATTCTCCTAGTTCTCTTCATATTTAGAATGTACCAATGGAGCTTCCTATCAAAGATGCCTTGCTGTCCCTAGAGAGCAAGCCTATTTTTTTCAAGCCATACCTTCTCTCATGACATCCTTTATGTTGCTTCCTCTGCACAATTTTTTATAGTGTGTTGTGGTCTCCTAACATCCACTATATGTCTTTCTCTTTCCTTTTATGTATCCTTCAACTTTAATACTTTGGAAAATGTAATGTTCCATGACATAGAGATATCAGAGAATCATAGAAATAGCTGGTGATGATCATCTACAAACTATTTTGTAACTGTGGAAACTGAGGCCTAGAAGAGTAAAAAATAAATTGTTCAAGGTCACACAGTATATAAGTGGCATAATCAGAACTGAAACCCAGGTGACATTTCTGTTACTGCACATTGTCTTTTATTTAATTTTTTGGAAGAGTTTTCTGCCAGTAGTGCAGAGAGCCAATTGCAGTAGAGGAAAACTGGAAGAATCCACTAAAGATTCTATCATGACAATATAATATAAATCTTTCATGAAGGTCTGAATTGGTAGTAGAGATGAGTGGAAGTGGAAGATATGACAGAAATTACAGAAGTAGAATTGGCAACCCTTGGGAATATGTATCTGAAGAAGCAGTAGACAGTTGATGAAGAGGGGAGGTCAAACTATACTGAAGATAAGCAATACTTAATGCTCAGACTTGTAATGGGGATTACTGAGTACGTTGATTGATTAGTTGTATTACACCAAGATTTCTCCTGGGTTGGTATTTTGCCAACATTTCTAATATCTGTTATACAATTGGAATATTTTTGAGATGGAAAACAGATATTTACCAATACATTGACAAGTTACTGGGGTGACTTTCCATCATTTATATAATAATAAATGTTTTCTGGAATTTAATTATAATTGTTTTCTGGATGTTATGGTTTTTTTTCTTGATTTATATTTGAAACTATATAATCAGATATAACATTCTAAAAAGTAGATACAGAAATATAGAATTTTATATTAGTTTTTTAGCATCAGTATTAGTTTTCTTTAAATTCCATTTATCTAAGACACAGTGACTCCTGAATTGGAATATAGAGTATTTGGTAGCTTTAATACTAGAAAAACCTGAGATATAAGTAAATAGAAAAGATGAAACCAAAGGGGGATTTTTTCTATGGGAAGCTTTAAAAGCATGGGAAGAAATACCCTTTTGAAGACTTAACATTTAAATAAAATGATGTGGAGTAACTCTCGCTGTCCTTATAATCTTCTGACAAGCTTGACAAGGAAAAGTCATGCAGCTTAGAGAACCCCTTCTACACCTAGCTATAGGGTTTGTGCTTATGCATTTGACATGTGTGACATGGGTAGTTCTATCAGAGGTAAAGCAGAAAAGGACACATTCAGTTTGAAGCTTAAATGACTTAGCAGAAATTATTTCATAACTTAAAAAAAGAAATGGAAAGCATCTGCATGAATGAAATTCTAAAATAAGGAATAGAACATTGTATATCATAGTAACCATTAAAATATATATATGTTTATACACATATATACATACATGCACATATTTTTGTTGTATCATCTTTATCCATTATAAAGTGAATAAAAAAGAAAAACACCCAGTGCTCCAACCTAGCAAGAGATATAGTATGGGTTCTCCAAGGTTATTATAGATATTTTCCCCACCTGAATGTAAAAACAAATTTTATCATTTGCCAATTAAAATTCTATTCCTTCCCCCCAACAAAAACAGTTTGATATAGGTTATATTTTTACAATCATGCAAAACACATTTCCCTATTAGTTGTGATGTGAAGAAAATGCACACATACACACAAAATACCATGAAAAAATAAAATTAAAAATAGTGTGCTTTCATCTACATTCAGACTTCATAAGTTCTTTCTCTGGAGGTGAATAGCATTTTTCATCATGAGTCCTTTGGAATTGTCCTAGATCATTGTATTTTTGAGAATAGCTAAATCATTCACAGCTGATCATCGTGATGATATTGCCGTCATTATGTACAATGTTCTCCTGGTTCTGCTCACTTCATATTGCTGTCATTGTGTACAATGTTCTCCTGGTTCTGGTCACTTCACTCACCATCAGTTCATGTAAGTTTTTCCATGTTTTTCTAAAATCATCCTGCTTGACATTTCTTATAGCTCAATAGAGTTCCATCACAATTGTATACCACAACTTGTTCAGCCATTCCCTAATTGATGGTCATCCCCTCAATTTCCAATTCTTTGTCAACACAAAAAGAGTTGCTATAAGTATTTTTGTACATATAGGTCCCTTTCCTTTTTCTTTGATCTCTTTGGGATACAGACCTAATGATGGTTAAAGGATATATATAGTTTCATAGCCCTTTGGGTATGGTTCCAAATTGCTCTCCAGAATGGGTTAATCAGTTTATAAC